>NC_089830.1:7939248-8604893 GCF_035046505.1 Tiliqua scincoides | reverse complement strand
TAACACATGTAGTTCTGTCCACTACACTCCTTTCCAAATGGTGAGAGTTTATGTCAACCTGGCTAACCTTCATTTTCAGTCACCTGAGCCATGTACTTTAAGATCCTCAAATTCATGATTTGATTATTCGTGATTATTCATGATTATTTGATTGACATGATTATTCAATGTCAGCCTCACCCCACCAATAAAACAAATTGGGTTTCCGCATGCTGACTTTTCAACAATGCTGTAAAACGATCACAGTTTATAGTGTCATTTTTTGCACATGTGTAAACAAATAATAACAAACTGGTTGCACAATGGATTGGGCTTGCCTCTGCCCTATATAAAACTGTTTTTTGTTTTTTTTTTACTTGTGAAAATTTGTAAAATATATGAAGTGGCCCAAGTTTGGATACCCCTGATTGAAAGCTTGTTATGGAGAGAAACTGGGCAGGCTTCACACTATCACGTGACTTAAGGAAGTTGTGCCAGACATACTGTGGCCTTGTGAGTGATGCCATGTGTGTGTTTTGTGTGTGTGTGGAGTTTTGTATCCCACTCCTAAGCAGATGCACCACTGCATCTGTCTGTAGCAACAGTTCAATGGCCTTGTAATGGCAGCCTGTGATGCTGCACCAGCCACAGTGCAAGGGGAGACCTTCCCAAGGCTCTTGTTCCAGCCGAGGCAGTCTGAGTCCCAGAGACTGAGTGACTTGAGGCCCCACTCAAACAAAGGCTCTTTTTTCATCAAGAGAGCTAAGAGTATTGAAGGGTCACAGCCAGTGGCTGTGTGGTGGGAGGTACATTGCTACAGGTACTGCATCTTGAGGGTGAGTCTTAAGTGCGGAAAGTGCCTCTCAGAGTCCTCTAAGACACCCCCTCAAGGAGTGGTACCCAGGACCTCAGAAGGAACTCAGTGTCCTCCTGACCTCAGAAAGTGTCCTGGAGGCCTCCAAAAGGCACTTCTGGTTTTCACAGAAGAGGAGAGTCCTATAAGATGTCATATGTGGAGTGTTATGGGGATTATGAGGGGCATTAAAAAATTTTGTGCCCTTGGGTGCCAGATGCTTTAGCTACGCCACTGGTCACAGTCAAGTGCTGAGCTGTTGCTAATACAGGACCAAGCTCTCTGTCTCTCTCTCTCTCTCTGTGTCCCTTCTATCTTTGCCTCTGTCTCTGGGAGGAAAAACTGGAGAGTGAGCTCGGAAGAGAGACCTCCTTCAGTTTTTGCCTTCACATAATCTTTGTACAGGTCAAAGGCTGAACTTAGAGACGCTCCTGCCCACTTGTGGTCTGGTATGCTGCTCGTTTATCATCATCGTTTATCATCATGGTGAAATGGAATCCCCTCGGAAAGATACAAGTGTGCAATGTTTACTTAAGTGCAAAGTAGATGATGGGGCTGGCAGCAAACACTCCAGGAGAGCTTGGTACAGCTCTGGAACCGACACAACTATGCGGCTCCCACACCCCTGGCGGAGCCAGGAAGACAATTCAATTAGCCTTTCCTAGAATTGCAACTGCTCAAAGCCCTTTGGCTGTGAAAAGCTGCAAGCAGGGAAATTCCAGTTGGAGGACAGAGCGGGCTGTGTCCAGCCAAGAGGCCACTTGGCTTGACTCAGCAGGGGCACACAGAAGGGGGGCCTCTGGGTGCACCTCACCTCTGGCATCTGGCTCAGGTCATAATGGACATAGTGATGATGGGAGGCATCATAATAATCAAAGGCAGCTCAGTGAAGCACAAAGTTGATGAAGCTGGCTCTCTTTTGAGGTCTGGCTTTACTATTCCAGATGTGTGTGGGTTCTGCTGGTCTCTCTTTTCCCTCCTTCAGATTAGCTTGGGGAGGGGGAAGAGGGAAGAGAGAAAAGGCTCACACCAAGCCCCAGCAGTGTATTACTGTGAGTGTGATCCAGGACAGTGTTTCTCAAACTGTGGGTTGGGACCCAATAGGTGAGTCATGAGCCAATTTCAGGTGGATCCCCGTTCATTTCAATATTTTATTTTTAATGTATTAGACTTGATGCTGCCATGGTATGTGACTGCATTTGGGGAAGTGTTACAGATCTGTTCTTTTAATAGGCTATTGTATATATGATAGTAAATGGGACTTACTCCTGGGTAGGATTGGGAAGGATTGCAGCCTAGAATTGTTAAAAATTTTCCTGCTTAAAGATGTCACTTCTGGTCATGACATCACTTCCAGTGATGTCTAAAACAGATTCTCATTCTAAAAAGTGGGTCCTGGTGCTAAAAGTGTGAGAACCACTGATTCAGGATATCTGAACTCTGAAAAGCCTGAAACAAAATGTAAAGATTGGAAAGGAAATAGGGGGGGAAAGGTTGGGAATACAGGTGGACCAAGAGACAATGATAGGGAAAACCTTGGAAACAAAAAGAGATAGATACAAAAAAGGAGAAAAAACTGGAAAAAGAGAAGCAGGATGAAGGGGGGGAAGAGAACAGAAACACAGAGAGACAAAGCAAGCAACCGGCTGAAGAAAAGAAAAAAGAAATGAACCAAAAACAGAAAGGGGAGGTACACACCAGCCTTGTCCTATTCAATTAATAAAACGAACACATCGCTTGTTTTAGGGGCTTGTTAGTCATGATATTTTGTGGCATGCTCCATCACCACCTTAATAATGAGTTATCACGAATATCCTTGCCTTTCTGGTCATCCCCACTGGGAGGTGGACCTATAAATATAGGAATGGGACCTTTGTTTGTTTTGTTTTTAATCTGAAATGTTGAAGCCATTTCAGGGCAGACACCCCTGAGCGTTTACCACAAACATGAAACATGTATTCTCAATACTGCTTGAAACACAAAAGAGAGGGGGCTTGAAGGAAGGGCCATTCATTGCCTTTGTGCAATCTCAGGGTATCGAGCAGGCGACTTCTGGTCTCATCCTGTGTTTCAGAACCGACATTGCACTCTGCTTCTGGGGCGACTTCAGCTGAGGACACTCACTCATGGCCCTTCTGGACTTGTTTGTACCTCCTTTAGCATCCCAATAGAAAGTTTGGGGTACTTGAGTGTCACCTCTGAAAGCCCCTTGCTGCTCTCCCAAGGGGTTTGCATGTGTCCGATGAATGCAGAATATGGGTGAAGCTGCAATGGGGTGTCTTGTCCACTTGTGCCTCCAAGTGTCTGTCTGTCTGTCTTGCCAGGTCTGGTGTTGTCTGCAGTGTTCGAGTTCAGTAATAAAAGCTTTCATATACATAGCAGCAATGGAGTTTTGTCATCATGCGGCTGCGGAGGGCCAGCTATGGAGGAGAAGTCACAGGCACGACTGTTCCCATTGGTGGGCTTTTCCTTCTCTTGCTGCCAGACCTGCCATCTTTGCCATCCTTCCGGTTTCTGTCCTCGTTCGCGTTGACTCGTCTGCCTTGCTCCTCCTTTCTCCTTTTCTTTTCTGCAACAAAACAAAAGGGGAGGAATGAGGCTGATGAGCAAATTCCCCATTGGCTGAGAGGTGAGAGTGACCACACAGTTATTCAATGGCGTAGCTAAGGCATCTGGTACCCAGGCAGCACAAAAAATTTTAACAGCCTCCCATACCCCTATACAACATCTTAGAGGTCTCCAGAAGGTACTTCTGGTTTTTAACATTCCCCTATACAATGAAATTTTTAACATTCCCCTATACAACATCTTAGAGGTCTCCAGAAGGTACTTCTGAAGGTACTTCTCCCTGAAAACCAGGAGTGCCTTTTGGACACCTTTATGACACCCCATCAAGGTGTGGTATCTGGGGCAATGTACCACCCCTGCTCCCCTTGGCTTGTTATCAACAAGTTATCAACTGTTTAAGTTATCAATCAGTAGTAACTGCTTATTCTGAAAGAGCCTGGAATCAAGATCACCAAACATGGGCGGTTGACTACCCAATGGGGGGAAGAAGAGAGGGGGTTACCCATCCTAGAATGTATTATATCAAATACAAAAAGCCTTCTGTAGAAGATGAGCAGGTGCTTACAATTATCACATGTACTCTTAACAAGCATGTCAATTGCAAGTTAAGGTGGTGACCTTAACGTCTGCACCATTTACACAATAAAGCCTTTATACACAGTCTTACATATTATGTTGGCTTCACAAAGTAGGTTCAATGTACCCATAATTCTCCTTGGCTTTTCACCTTGACGGGCCAGAGAGAACTGTGTCCAGGCAGAAATTCATCTTCCCCAATCACTCACTAGAGATGCAGCTACTACAGGTTGGGCATCGCATATCCGACATGCTTGGGACTTGATACATTTTAGATACTGGATTTTTCCGTAGTTCGGAATACTTTGGCAGAGCCCTTGCTTGTTAAGAGGAAGTTCTTAAGTTCTTAATAGGCAGTGGCAAAATGACCAGATTGATAGGCTGGCAGGCTTGGTAAGAAGATCATCACTACCATGAATCAGCTGATTGGCAGAGCCGTGGCTTAAGAAGATCATAGCTACTGCCAAACAGCTGGCCCAGTGAGTGGAGGAGATCCCTCTGAGGACCCCTCAATGCAATCCTAGGATGGTAAGTCCTTCCCCAGATCCCCTTTTTTTTCGCCTCCCAAACATTCATGTTGAGTGTCATTTGAGTCCGAATACTTTCAATTTTTGGAATACTTTGTTTTTGGGGAGTGAAAAAGGGGTGCCCAGAAACCTGAACATTTCTGCCTAATACATTTCTGCAAGACCTAAAGCTTCCCCCAAATGCATTTGCTTTGTCAATGTCAATGCAGGAATTCAACAGGTGCTACCATTCCACTGAGCACTGTTTCAGCGAACCTTCCCAGCCCCCATTCAAGATCTTGGCCTTGCAAGGCCTTCCAGGTGGAATGGAAGAGGGGGTTTCACCCAATAGTAGTGCTTGAGTTGAATGGGTCAGCACAGCAGAAGTGATATTGCTTGTTCCCAGAAGAAGGTGGTCAGGAGAAGCAAAGAGAGAGAGGCACGTCTCAGTTCTGTCAGCTTGGCTGGACAGGACAGGCATGGAAGGCAAGGAGGAGAGGTTGGCAGTAAATGGACCAATGAGGGGTTTGAGTTGCATTTGTTAATCTGATTTAAAGAACAGCCCTTTTTTTGAGACCATCACAACCATACAGAACATGATGGATACTCAGGGAAGCACTTTCCAAGGATCACAGATAAAGTGACCCTAAAAAGAAAAGCCAGTGGCATAGCTTGGGGGAGGTGTCCTGGGTACCATGCCTTGAGGGGGGTGCCATCCTGCACCCCCAACACTGGATCCAGAGGAAGGTGACGACCTCCAGCAGGCCTTCTGAGGTCTGGGGAGGCCATGTGCAGCTCCCCCAAGCCTTGGAAGGTCTCAGAAGAGGCCTTAGAAAGGCACTTCTGGTTTTAGCAAAAACCAGAAATGCCTTTCTAAGATCTCTGGCAGGCCTTCAGAGGGGCAGCCTCTGCACACCTCAGACCATCTCCAAGATGCCTGCAGGGGTGTTCTGGACATCTGGCCCCCAATGGCTTTAACACCACATTAAAAATGTTTGTGCCCCTGAGTACCAGATCCCTTAGCGACACCCTGAAAGAAGCATGGCTTCTGCACGCAGTTGAGAATTCCTCATCCCATGTATCCTGTGTGGGGCTTCCTTTTGCTGAGCAGCCTCACTCTGTTTTTCTTCTCTGCGAACCAGGCTAATGGAACCAGAATGCCAACACACAGTAAAACCAGCTGGAAGCATCCAGGCAGGACTCTTTTGACCTTAATCCTATTAGAAATGAATGACTCTGTGGCTTGTTTCAGTTTTGCAGCCAGGGGTTCCTCAGAGTGTTTTGTACCAATCCCCAGCCCCAGAGTATGTTTGGCCTATGCAAGGTCCTAATCAAAGATGCCTGCGCAAAAACTCTGTGCCAAAGAACAGAAGGAGGGGCCTGATGTGCTTAGGCTCTCTCTCTGCTTGCATGCAACATCATGCAGAAGGATTCCAGTGGAGCTACAGCTGGGTCAGAAATGAAACTGTATTTCATGTGCAAAACGTCCTGTCCTCTAAATAGGCACTGCGTGTAGCTTATATCATGGTCCTTTCATTTCGGGTGTGCAGAGAATAAAGAAAGGAGCATTTATGAGTACTTTTAGCCTTCAGGCTACAATCCTATATATACTTTCCCATGAGCAAGCCCAATTGAACAAAGTGGCACTTAATTCTGAGTAGGCATGCATAGGATGGGGCTGAAAATGTATCAGACCTTTTTCACGGTTAGCGTTGAGATTCCCCACTGAGCAGCAAGAGACACAAAAGAACTGAATTTCCTTGATGCTTTGCCCTGTGTGCATGCAGTCAGATTGAGTGTTCATGTCAAGAAGGGAAGGAAGGGGTGGCGACAGGTGACCGATGTCTCTCGCACAACACCAGAACAAGGGGACACTAAAATTGAGTGGCAGGAGGTTTAGAACAGATGAAAGAAAATATCTCTTTACCCAGTGTGTGATAGGTCTGTGGAACTCCTTGCAACAGGATGTAGTGATGGTGCCTAGCCTAGATGCCTTTAAAATGGAATTGGATAGATTTCTAGAAGAAAAGTGCATCACAGGTTACAAGCCATGATAGCTAAATCCACCTCCTGGTTTTAGAAGTAGGCTATCTCTGACATGCCAGGTGCAAGGGAGTGGCAACAGAATGCAGGTGTCTTGTTGTCTTGTGTGCTCCCTGAGCCATCTGGTAGGACCCTGTGAGATACAGGAAACTGGATGGGCCTTTGGACTGGTCCAGCAGGACTTTTCTTATTTCCTTATGTCCTTAACACAATCAGTGTCTCATTCACCTTCTGAGCACTGAATTCTCTGCACTGTGCACCTCCGGTGCTCTGTTGTGGGAGGACACACAGACACATCCCCCGAGGGTGCCTGTAGGATCTTCCGGGAGCGCACTTCATTGCCTTTCCTGAAGCCACACTGCTTTCCTTTCTTAGAGCAGGGACCCCATGGGCCCCACTCACTCATTTCACATTGTGCTGTCAAAAAAAAGAGAGAGTCAAAGAAGTCATCTGCGTTTCAGCCTTGTGATTGCAATTTGACACTTGCCTGCCCACTTCCTCCATTGTTCTGAGTGGCCCAATACACCCCCAATTTTTGAAGCACTCTTGCCTTTTAAGGTATAGTATCATAGCCACTAAACAATTAAACCTGAGAACTTCTATTATGGGATGGAGCTTGATTCCACCATTAGAGTTGCTAGCATAGTTGTATTCTCCCCGACAGTAAAGAAACATGCTGGTTCAATTGCAGTAAACAGTGTGTACATTTTTTCTTCTGGAACATGGGGCCCAATACAAAGTAATGTATAGCGCTCACTACACATCTTTTCTGGGAGGAAATCTGAGGTTTCTGATCTCATCTACCCTACCAACATCACTCCACCCTCTCAGTTTAGGAGATCTGCTGCTTTAATGGATTTTCAGCCAAAACATGTACGAGTTTGATAAAGTACCACCAAATACAGATCTCTGGAATGGTGTCTTCACCCTCAGCCAGTCTCCTGGATCCATCTGCAGTTTCTTTCTCAGGGACTACGTCATTGACCCCCAGAGGCCAGGACAGAGTCTCTACTACACGTATCCCCCTCCCCTTCCCCCGCTACAAACTTATCCCAACTATAATTGTCCTTTTTGTATGCATTTAACCATAAACCACTCAGGAGACAAATTTGTCTGACAAGCAAAGGATAAAGAAGAAATTCCAAAAACTGTGGATAAGATCATTGTTAGTAATAATACGAATGCTTTAGAAATGCTTCCGTTGGTTTTCTTTGCCCCTCATTATAAATAAACTGGACATCAAAGCATTTCAACGTACAAAGGAATCACTCCAAATAAGTGCAAGCAAAGCAACAGCATCTGATCTGATCTGGTGTCCATTTTGGTACAGCAAAGAGGTGACTACTTTTGCTAGACCTGCTTCTGCTACAATGGGAACTTACAAGCATGGCCCAATGAATGTAGAATGTAGATGTCTGCACAAAGACTTGGTTCCTTCTGCATCTTTGGGCAGGAGAACACAGCAGGAGGGTCTCATCCTGCACTCATAGCTCCTAGGCCAAATGGACTTGAGCTACCTGTCTGGATCACTTCCAGGAGAGTGGCTTCCAGGAGAGTACAATCCTAGGCATATCTACACTGGGTTTAATGGAACTTTACAGCGCAATCCTAACATGCTGGAACAGGCGGGCGGGCGGGCCTGCGCTGTATCCAGCACAAGTTTGGGGCTGATTGCAAACCAGCCCGGGGCAAGGGGAAACACTTCCCCTTACCCTAGGTAACATTGTAGCATCCCCAGTGGGGCTACCTGGATCAGTGGCACAAATCCAAGCAGCCCAGGGCATAAGTGCTGGATCCTGGCCCTGCCTCCCGCTCCCTGACCGCCCGCCCTCAGTCCTGCCTGCCACCCACTCTCTCCTGCCCCAAAACGCCTCCTTCCTGCCTCTTCCCCACCCTCCCCATGCCCCCGACCCCCATGCCAGCCTGGGGGACCCAATTACCCATCCACCAGTGCAACAAAGCCCAATTCAGTCTCTGGCGTATGTCCGTGCTCTGGCCTCCCTCCTAATATATCAGTGCAAAAGTGCTTTATGGGACTTTTGCAACAACTATGGGCTGGTGCGAGGGACTTGCGTCTGCCCAGGATGCCCTCTGGGTTGCACCCTTACTCTCAGCTAAGTGTGTACAGGTTTGCAGCCTTACTACCCAATCATATCCCCCACCTTTGGCACCAACGCAGCCACACTGATGTTGTGTTGTATCCTGTGTGGTGGTGGGAGATCAGAGCCAAATCCTAACCAACTTTCCAGCCCTGGTGTAGCTGTGCCAGTGGGATGTGTGTTGTATCCTGTGGTTTGAGGGTAGTTATGGAGGCCGCCACAAGGTAAGGGTTCATTGGTTCCCTCACCTAGGGGCTGCACTGCAGCTGCACCGGTGCTGGAAAGTTGGATAGGATTGGGCCCTCAGTCAGCCTTTAGGGGGTAAGTAAAAGTAGGCTGCTGAATAGCCTATGGGTCTTCTTGGAAGTAACCCCACCATTTTGCTGGCAGATGTCCAAGGAGAGAAAAGGATTGGGATGTCGTGGAAAAGAAGGGATGGGATCTGACACATCCTGGTGCTGCCAAGATTCGCCCCTCCCTCCTGCTCCCCACTTCCTGCCTGTTCCTGATCCACCCCAAAACTCTCCCCTTCCCCATCTACAGCATGCCTCCATCGCCAACTTACCAGTGCTGGCAGAGGTTTCAGGAGCCACAGCTGTGCACACCACTGTGCGCAGCATGCCAATGGCCATTTGCGGCAGTGGCCCAGAAGTGCACAATAGCAGCTTGGCTTTTGTGCCACCATAAGGAGCCTTGCACAGCTGGAATGCTATTGGGGTCTTAGTCTGTTGCAACAAAAGCAACTGAGATTCTTGCCACACCTTAAAGACTAACCATTTATTGCAATGTAAACTTCCGTGGACTGCAGACCCCTCCATCAGCTGCATGATGCTACTTACCAGGACTGCTGCATTCCATAGTGCCATTGGCAGCAGCATAGCTTTCCGGGCAGGAGGTGTAACATTTTCCTTTGTGCAAGTATAAGCCTTCCTTACACTTTGTGCAAAAGTTTCGGCTGAAACAGTCCTCACAGTTCTCAATTTTGCATTCTGTGTCCAGCGGTGGGGGGAAAAATAGAAATGATCAGCTAGAATTATTCCATCCCAACCCCCTCATTTTTTTCCTACAAGGTCAGAAATCTGGCTTTGCTGGTTTGTGTCAAAGAAAATGACCCAAAGGACCTTGCATTTTGATTACTGGTGGGAGAATGGGAAGGGGGCAACACAGCAGGGATCAGAAGAAATAGAATGTGCTCACTGCCTGCCCCCCCCCCATCAAGAAAATGACTTCTTGGGGCACTAAAGGTGTTGGTCTTTGTAAGACAGGAAATTCTGCTTACAGCTTTGTTTGAGGAAAGGGGACGTGGTCACTCTGTACCCTGACATGCATCTGGACCTCATCTACATATGATTCCTAACACAATGGTCTGCAAATCTGTGCCACCTCACATTTAATTTTTACAGGTTTTTCTCCTGATGTCCAGGCCACACTCTCCTGGCTACTCCTCTCTTGCACTGGTGCATGTCTCTTGCACTGGTGCAGCATGTGATTAATTTGTGGAACTCTTTGCCACAAGAAGTAGTTATGGCATCTTGCCTGGATGCCTGTAAGAGGGGATTGGACAAATTTCTAGAGGAGAAGTTCATTACGGGTTACAAGTCACAGTAGGTATATGCAAGCTCTTGGTTTTAGAGGCAGGCTGCCTCTGATTGCCAGATGCAAGGGAGGGCACCAAGACGCAGGTTGTGCCTGCTGTCTTGTGTGCTCCCTGGGGCATTTGGTGGGCCACTGTGAGATACAGGAAGCTGGAATAGATGGTCCTTTGGACTGATCCAGCGGGGCTCTTCTTATGTTCTTATGTCGCAGGAAAGTGCATGGGGCAGGAACTGGTGCATGCCCCCTGCAGTGCATAATTATTCCAGGGTATATTCTTGCAAAGGCAACCAGCACCTCATGATCCCAGCTGTGCTGTGCAGGTAAAACATTTTTTCTACTCCAATTGAAAATAATTGCTTGAGATCCATCCGATATTCTTCCTTCCAGAAATGTGTCTTTTAAGTGGAAATAAATTACAGCAGCAAGTAGGGCTGACCCAAGACCTCCCGGCGCCTGGCAGAAAGCTAAAAAGCTGCTGTCTTGTGCAGTACCTTTCGGCACCAAATGCCATTCTCCCTTCACTAGCAGTGGGCAAGCTGCCCGCCTCTGCGGCTTTTCTTTGGCTGCTTATGCTTTTCAGCTAGCTGCTCTAATTGCGCAAGAAAGGTGTATGTAAATCTCCTCCCAGCATGCTCTGGTCACATATGTTTTTCAACTTCTAGCACAACCACCACGCTTGCAACCTGTCCTTAAAGCTCCAAGCTATTAAGCATGGCAGCCTCCATGCATTTGAGTTCTAATGACTTGTCTACAACTTGACACTATTTTGTCGTTTGTTAACAAATCGAAACAGGAGCATGCTAGACGGATGCTAGTGATGTCACTTCCTGTTAGCCGCTAGCTGAAAAACACATGCAGCCCTACTTCTGCTTCCTGGATTTGAAAAGGAATAAGGGAGTGGAAGTGGAAGATGAGAGGTGGGCTAGAGTGTCCCTCCGGCCGTTCTTTCTTTTCCAACCACGCTCGTCTCCACCACACTTCCTCTTCTGTTTCCTACTTTTCAAATTCATTGAGCAGGAGGAGGAGAAGCAGCAAGGGCAGATAGTGGGTACCTCCTACCAAACTTCTGCTTGACTCAACAACCTCAATCAGCTTCATGGAATGGGCCAGTCCTGGAGATAAGAATATTCCATATTCTAGCAGAGGCAGTTAAAACCTGGGCATGTATCAACTGTCCCCAAAAGTAGGCATCACCTAGAGCAGTGTTTTTCAACCTGTGGATTGTGACCCCAATGGAGTCACAAAGTCCCATTTAGGGGGTCGCTGCAACCTTTTAAAGCCTGTGCAAGAGAGGGCTTGGATCCAATCCAATAATGGTGCTGCCTTCTCAAAACCAAGTTCTTGATATAATCCTGCACAGTCTCTTCTCGCAATCTTGCCCCACAGCTCCTAAGGCCGGCCCTGTTCAGGCTGCTACCTCACAGGGTTGTTGTGATGAGACAAGAGATGGGGGCATGGGGTGGGTAGGGCAAGGGGTGGGTGAATCAGGTTCCTGGAGGGTGGTGGGATCAGCAGTGGGTCCCCTGTCTTATACTTTATTTTTGGGAGTCATGGCATAAAGAAGGTTGAAGACCACTGACCTAGAAAACACCAAGCCAATGACAAGAAAACTCTGTAATAGAAAACCCCCTACTTGAAGCACAAGAGCATTTCACAAGAAAATCAGGTTACGTCAATCTTTTTCAACAAGCTTTGCTTCAGAAGCCAAAATTACCAAACCATCTCCTCTGTCCTCTCCCCTTTGTCCCCACTGCCCCACCATGGCCCACGTTGGGCTGAAAGACTCACTGATGCACTTGTTCATGTCTGGATTGCGCATGTCGAAGTAGCCCAGTGGACAGGAGGGTAGACAGATGCCAATCTGCCGGATGTCGTTCCGCTCCAGAAGGATGAAGAGTTTGGGGGAGCACCGAAGGCACCCGTTGAATTCGGAGCACAGGTCACACCCTTTGGCACAGCCCTGGCTCATCTCTGTGCTGACTGAGAGGAAGGAAGGAAGAGATCAGCACTGCAGAGGAAGCTGGCAGCTTGTTCCAGCTTGTGAACTTAAGAAGAAGCACCTGGATCCAGAAGCGCCTGAGGGTCACCTCTAGAAAGCAATGGTTGGACCAACAGAAACAAGGCCTATTCTATTATTCATTGCAAAGAATAAATGAAGTATTCAGAATATTTTATTTTTATCCCACCCTTCCTCCATGGATCTCAAGGAAGCATATGAGGTTCCCTCCCAATTACATCCTCACAACATCCCTGTAGGTAGGCTAGGCTGAGAAGTAGTTACTAGCCCTACTAGTAGTTACTTGTAGTTACTAGACTACAAGGTCACCAACTGGGTGTACTATGACTAAATGGGGTTTGCACCTGGGTCTCTGCACTCCTCATCCAACACCTACACCAGTGCGGTGTAGTGCCTGGACTCAGACCTGTGTGGGAGAGAAAACCCAGGGCTGTGTGGGAGAGAAAACCATGTATGCTGCCCTGAACTTCTCAAAAGAAGGGTGGGACAAAAATGCATGTGATGAATCATAGTCAGTTCACCTCTTGGCTCCCTGTCAAGCCAAATTTGTCCAAAGCATTCTTGGCCTTGAGTATACCTGCTGCAACTGCTGTTCTTCAGCTCTGCAGCAGCCTTTCTTGCAGGCAGTGGCATAGCTAAGTGGGTGGGGGGTACATTGCCCTGGGTACTATCTCTTGAGGTGGTGTCTTTAGAGGCATCCAAAAGGCACTTCTGGTTTTCACCAAAAACCAGAAGTGCCTTTCAGAGGCTTCTAAGAGGTCTTCTAAGGCTTTCTCTTGTTGCTGCCTCTAGCTCTACACCTCCACTCCCTGCCCTCCTCCATTTAGCACCTGCTCCAGAGTGTCAGAGGACATCAGAGTGTAAGAACATCTCTGTCTTTTCCCTTCTAGCATCTTAGAAAGTTCTAGGAATTTTTTTTGAAAGGGGTGTTATGGGGGGTTATTAGCCCCCCTGGGCCTCACTAAGAAGCCTGCAGAGGCCCCGGGGATGTTAACAATGGGGGGGGGGTTATGAGGGGTACAGGGTGTGGTGTTTTTGTGCCCCCAGGTGCCAATGCCTTAGTTACACCACTGCTTGCAGTCAATCTACTCTGGTGCAGATTCTGACAGCGCAAGAGGCCACTGGTGGTGTCAGGCCTGTCTTTGGAGCAGGCTGCTTGCATTCATGCTGCATCATCATCATCATGGGGAACTGTCCTTCTCTGTGGCTGAAGTTGGAGCAGAAACCATGCCACCTTTCACTTCCACACACAAACCCCATGGCTTTGTGGCCTCTTGAGAGATGGCCCCTATATGGACTGGAACTGGTGTTTACAGTATGCACATCTGCAGTTATCAGCCCTGCAAGTAGGGTATTATTTGCTGTTGGCATCTTAGCAAGATGGAGCAGTGGCATAGCTAAGAGGGGCAGGGGGTACATTGTCGCAGGTACCATGCCTTGAGGGGGTGTCTTAGAAGCCTCTGAAAGGCACTTCCAGTTTTTGGCTAAGACTGGAAGTGCCTTTCTGAGGCCTCTAAAGCACCCCTTCAAAATGTGGTACCCAGGATAAGACCTCAGTGCCCCCAGGCCAAACCTCATAAAGTCTCCAATGCCCTCCGGGCTTCAGAAGTCATCCTGGAGGTCTATGAAAGGGACTTTGTTTTTTGCTGAATGTGACTACAATGTTTTTTGTTGCCATGACTACAATGTCACATGGAGGTGTTAAAATTTGGTGGGGGGGTTATTATGGGGGGCATGAGATATAGGGTGATAAAAAATTTTGTGCCCCCAGGTGCCTTAGCTATGCTACTGAGGTGGAGTGTCACAAGCATGCATATGAGGCAGTAGCCGTGTGCCATGAAGCGGGACTGGTTTGCTTAGGGATTTTGTGACACCGGTTTCTGAAGACCAGTATCAGTCAAGGTCAACAACCAGTGGTGAAAGGACAGTTTCTCACCCTTCCCCTCCAGAAATGGCATGTGATCTGGCTTCGACTCCCATCTCTGGAGGATTTTGGTTGCATGTGCGAAACAAATGAGAGTCAGACCCAGGAGCTCAAGTAGAGCTGTTGTCAGGTCACTCTGCGATCATACCCTTCCTTCTGTATTAGGCTTTGGGAAGAGCAGGATTCTGTCCCAGCAGATCCCAGAAGGAAACAGATCTCTTTCAGACAAAGAGAGAGGGCCTCCTCTCCTCTCCTCGGAAGCTTCCCTCTCCAACCTCGCTCTATTGGAAGCACAAGCCCAGATCTGGGGACAGACTCACCCCTCCTAGGCACACAGTTTGGGCCAACAAAAACATCCACTTTTATGTCTGCACCGCTTTCTGGTATCAATTATCATGGACAACTCTGCCTGGTTTTTAAACAAATCGTCACAGGTTATTTATACTGGTTAATTATGCAAGCATTGCCTTTTTTGTTTATAGCAAGTCTACATCTTTTTTGACTTTATTTCAAACACATTATTTATTCTTCCTACAGAGCAAGTGCTGGGACATTCCTGAGAGTCAAAAGGCCTGCTTTCGCTTCCCCAAGAGTTAGCCAAAGAAGTTCCATGACCTCACAGCAGCAGCCCCGGTTGTCAGCTAACTGGACCAGTTGGACTTAGCTGACAACCTTACAGTACAACAGCAACAGTACAGTTGCTGTTTGACACAAGAGGAAGCTATAGTCAATTCCTCCTCCGGCTGTGATATCAACTGACTCCCTGACTCAGGGCCACTCAAGTGCACCAGTTTCCTAAATTTTACAGATACTGATGTTCCATGTACCAAACTTTGGTCTGATGGGAGAAGGTACACAACAGAAGCCATGCCACCCCCCCTGCCCCCACCTAACCTCGCTTCTTTTAGGATCCATTGACACCATTTTTTTTCCTTTTTGTACAATATGTATCCATCCATCAAGGAATATATTACACTGTTGATACTGATGGACACATGAAGAGCATTGCACACAAAAATGAGGAGGTGACACCTTCAGGCCCTCTATGGCCAGGGAGATGGAAGAGAACATACTCTTGGCAGCCTTGATAAGTCTCCTACCCTCTCTCAACAAGCCTCAGATGAGCAGCAGAGAGCAGATTTTTATTCCTCCTTTTGCATAAAGGAGACACAATGGTTTCAGCCACTCTGAAGCCACAGGCTACACAGAGGTGTAGCTAGGTCATTTGACATCCGGGGCCCATAAATTTTTGTCACTCCATACGACTCAATTAATTAATTAATTCACTTTTTATACCACCCTTCCTCTAAGCAGCTCAGGGTGGTATACATGGTTCCTCCCCTTATTTTGTCCTCACAACAACCCTGTGATACCTCAGACAGAGACAGAGATAGTAATAGGTGAGACAGAGATAGTAATAGATAGTCATGACATGGAATGAATAATAATAATGGCCAGAAAAATAAATGCAGTGAATATTTCCTCACAAGCAATCGATGAAATTCTGCATCAAATGGTATCTAACATGATGGTATTATTCCTAAAAGCCAGTTTCCAGAATTTTGGTCACTAGGGTGTCACCCCCCGCTCCGGATGTCTCATTGGCCTGTTTTGAGTTAAGGCAGTGGTTCTCAAACTTTTAACACTGGGCCCACTTTTTAGAATCACAATCTCTCCAGGACCCACCAGAAGTGATGTAATGGCTGGAAGTGACATCATCAAGCAAAATAAAATTATAAATAATTAAATTAAAGAAAAACAGATAAATATGGGGAAGCCAGCCCTGTTTCACCAAGTGAATTTTCTCTGTAGCCTGCCTGCAATAACACCACACACACACAGATAAAGCAGTGAGATTTTCAGCTCTCCCCAGTGCCCATCTTACCAGCTCAAGCCTCTGGTGTATTCTTTGGGGGGGGGGCTGCCTTCTCGAGAATTTGTTGAGCTCCACTTTCATTAGAAGGGGACCATGCAGCTAGCCTTGCATTCCTCTTTGCCTGACTTGACGAGGAGCCAAGGCAAATTTGCTTACTCGCGAGTAAACGCAACTGTGTGGCTTAGTTTTGCTTTCCATAGGGCTCAATACGTTTGTCTGCTTGGAGGGAGAGCCTTCCTTCTTTGGTGTTTTTTGGGGGTTGCTTTCATTGGATAGGAACTTTTCTGGTGTCATTGGATTCCTCTCAGCCTGCCCTTTCCAAAGAACTATGGCACATTCGCCTAATCGTGAGTAAATGCGCGATATGGCTCAGTTTCATTTTCCATAGGGTTCCATGCATTTTCTTGTTTCCGGTTCTTTGGCCATAAATTTTGATGGAAAGGAGATATTTCAATCTGGTTTTTTGCATTGCATTCCGCTGGAAATTCCACATCTAACGGTATATGGCATGATGGGGTTCCTTCTAACCTTGCGATGTTAGTTATGTTGGGGCATTTGTGGTGTTACAACCCCTCAATGGTGGTACCTGGGGCGGACCACCCCTCCCGCCCCTAACTAGCTATGCCACTGCCAACACACATTTTGCTTCCTTAAACATTACACCAATTCCTGTGTATATTTGGGGTGCCAATTCCAAAAATGGCATCCATTTTGCCCTATCATATCTAGTTTTGGAGACACTGCATAGCCTCTTTAGCAGTCACGTAGCTAATGAGCATGTAGCCTGGTGCGGAGCTCAAAATGATGTCCTGGAAATGATGTCACAACCGGAAGTGATATCATGCCCAGCCTTTTTTCAAAGTGCAAATTGGGGGGAACCTACCTCCTTCCCCCAGCAGCTCACCACCCACTTGATCTGCCACCTCCCTCCAGCCAGTGGCATAGCTCTATCTGCTACCTGGGATCAAAGAAAATTTTGTAGACCCCTCCCCAAGACAAAATCAAATTTAATTAAGTAAATAAATAAAAAGTTTGCCCTTTATTGGTTAGAGACACTATGCTGGGGTGAAAATTTATCTCTCCCTGCTAAATAGAAGAGGAGCACCATTTGAAAAATTGCATCAGTTAACAGGAGTAGCTATATTATAATACATAGAAATGAGAGCTGACTCATATTAACTCCTTATTGGTTCCATGCTGTATCATAATAACATCTCATTGGTTCTCAGAACAATGAGTCTCATAGGTCAGTTCTGAGTTAAAGAAATCCACTTTTGTTCCTAAGGCAGTTGTGTTTTTGTTTTCTGGTTATTTGGGCATACCTTTTGATAGAATACAGTTATTCTAATGTGGTTTGTTTCATTGCATTCTGCATTAAATTACCTTTCCAATGATATATAACATGATAGTATTATTCGTACATGCTAAGATTTTCACAAATTTGGTCACTAGTGTCAAGTTCAGCTTGTTGCCCCCCTAAATCTTAATGCCCAGTGCGCTGCTACCCCCTGCACCCCCTTAGCTATGCCACTTCTCTTTAGTGAATGGTTCAAGCAGCTTCCTCCTGCTTCTACACCATGGCTTCCTCATGAGGAAGCTGCTTGAACCATTCACTAATGAAGCTATACTATATCTCCAAAACTAGATGTAATAAGGCAAAATGGATGCCATTTTTGGAATCGGCACCGCAAATTCATATCAAACCACCATAAAGTCTGGGAAATACTTTTCTGACCCTCAGTTTTGTAGACCTGTGTTACAAATACTCAGAGTGAGGAAAGACTGCATTGACCACCACGGGCAAGAGCAGGGCTGATGTTTGATGAACTGCAACATCTTGGAATGTTCAGCGGCTCTAGCCTCCTGACACAGACAGAAAGAGCAGTTTTTGCTCACTCTGTTTCTTTTGCTTTGGACAAGCCTCTCTCTCTCTAGGATGCTGAGGTTGAGTCCAAAGGACAAGCAGTATTTCTTTTACATCTTTTGTTAGATTGTGAGTCTTTTGGGTTTGGGAACCATTTCTTTCCTTTGCTATGTAAACCACGCTGTAAACCTTTGGGCGCAATCCTAACTGGCAGTTATGCCGGCATAGGAGCCCCTGGAGGGTCGCAAACGTGCCGTAAAGCACGTGTGCACCTCTGTGGGAGGAAGCTGTGTCGGCGCATCCAGATGCGCCGACGCACAGAGGCTGGCAGAGGCCTCTGCAGCAGCTTCCTCCCCACCGCTTGTGCTGGCGCATCCGCACTGACACAAGCGGTGAAGATAGGCGTGGGGGGGGCGAGTGGAGGTAGGAGGGGGCATTTCTGAGCAGGGGAGGGTGGGCAATGGGCAGCCCCAGGGACAGGCGTGTGGGGAGCCGGGGGCGGGGCTGGGACCCAGCGGTTATGCCGGATCCCAACCCCCGTCCTCAGGGAGAACAGAGTGGCTTCGAGCCGCTCCGCTCTCCTTGGACTTGCACCACCTCCAGAGGTGGCGCAGGTCCGAGGAAACCCATTGGGGCACGCAGCCCTTACCCAGGGGTAAGGGAAAGAGCTTCCCCTTGCCCTTGGCTGAGCCGCTGCACCAAATGAAACTGCGTTTGGATTGCACCCTGTGTTGTTTAAAAGCGGTATATAAATATTATTCTCATTATTGTCACTAACAATTTAAATTTATTTTACATTAATTATTGTATCACCATATTATTAATATGTTTTACACTATATTGTAAAAAGGAGAGAAAGAGGCTAGAATGCTTCTTCAGATCTCTCGATTCTGCACAGTTGATGCAGAATAGCTCTTCCGGTACCTCTAGAGCAGGGTTTCTCAAACTTTGAGGGAGCTTTACTCCCTCAGTAAGTTCTTGTGGGGGAGGGGCTAGGGCAGTGACGCGATCCCCAGGATCGCACCGCTAAGGGGGGCTTACTTTGAATGATGCAGGGCTGCTGGAGGCTGCAGGAGGTGCGGTGAGCCCTCCGCAGCCCTCCACAGTGCTCCCTGAGGCTTGGAACCTGCAATAGAAGTGGGCGCAAAGCACTTCCGTTTTGCAGGAGGTGATTTGCGCCTGCTTCTATTGAAGCTTCCAAGAGACAGAGAGCACTGCGGAGGGCTCCCCGCACCTCCTGCAGCCTCCAGCAGCCCTGCATCATTCAAAGTAAGTCACAAGCACCCCCTCGCCCCCATTAGTGGTGCGATCCTGGGGATCGCGTCACTGCCTCCCTCCCCTTCCCCCGTCCCTTAAAGGGACGGGGAAAGCATTACACAGACTGGTGGGTCATGACCCACCAGTTTGAGAACAACTGCTCTAGAGCAATGGTTCCTAAACTGTGGGTAGGGACCCACAGGTGGGTTGCAACCTGATTTTTGGTCGGTCGACAAAGGGTGATGGAATGATCAGATAACTCAGTGGTTCCCAAATTGTGAGTCTGTGGCCCACCAGTGTGTCCTGACCCAATTTTTGGTGGATCATGAAACTGACAATTAGACTAGACTATGACTAGACAAGACAATTAGATTAGACTGTGTGCTTCAAGGTTAAACAATCTGCTACTTGGAGATTGTTGGAGAACTATGGCCAAAGAACCTTTATAGCCACTGAGGTTTGAGTGGTTGGTAAAGATTTTTTTTTTTAAGCTGGGTCCTGATGCTAAAAAGTTTGAAAACCACCGAGATTAATAATTGCCTCAAGCCCTGAAGTTATTCAAAACTCAGATACTGTAGCTGATAATCACCCTGCAAAGACCTCAGCTCTTGCAGTTAAGATAGCTGCTAATTGCCCTGCAAGGAACTGAACGCCTGAAGTTTGGAAGCATTTATAAAGGGAGATAAATGTATAAGGTCTTTTCTGGTTATTATTACTTATAAATAAATAAAATACTATTTCTTTCTAAATCTCTTTTTTTTTTAAGTCTGGTAAACCTAGGTGGGTCCCGATAGAGTGTTGTTTTAAGAAGTGGGACCCGATGCTAAAGGGAACCACTGGACTAGAGGCCTTCCCACCCCACATGGCCTTCCTTACCCCATATGGTAAGGCCAAGGCTCACAATCCAAGATAGCACAAGGTGGCATCATATAGCATTGCTTGCCATCTTACAGTCAAACCTGGGTAGAGATTTCCTCTTAAGACATCTGGAAATGTAATGTGAAAAAACAGCCCATCATGGGTCTGTTCCGTAGCTGAACTTGCCATTCAAAGAGGGGTCTCATACATACTTCGTCTTTGCCTCTTGCCCTTCAGTGCCTTGCTGCTGCTGCTGCCACCGCCACTGCCTGCAATATCCACCAAGCTTAGAAAAACCACCACTACAATCAATCCAAGCTGCATAGTAACTCCCCAGCAGCACAGGCCCTCCAAGGCAGCGTGACTGGGACTCTGGTCCACAAAGGGAATGACGCCTGGGCCCTTTCAGGATCGTCTTTGGGGCTTGATCAGAATCTTGAGTCTGTACACGCCGCCCGGCAAGAGACCATCGCCATGAACCAAGATCTTGGCCTCAAAAGCCTTAGGTGGCAGATAACATGATTCTGTTCCCAACCCCATCAGGAGCATGAGAGCTTGCAGGCGATTGTCCCATGTGGAGGGTGGTCACGGACCGCGAGGATGGAGCTGCATGAAGCTTTTCTGCTGGGTCCTCGAGACTGAAAGGAAAAAGCAAAGCCAGTAAATTTGATGGAAGTGGACTGTTCCATCACCCACCGTTCCCTCTCCACTGTGCTGGATACCTGGGTTAATTATTGTCAGGGCATCTCCCTTTCTGAAAGCAACAGAGGCTGTTTATGACTGCTTCCAAATCTCCCCAGAACTATTGCAGCTGTACAGTAATATCTAGCTAAGGCCACTTGGATGCAGTTTGAGACATAGAAGACCTAAATGAGAAGTCAGCTGACTTAGGGCCCAATCCTATCCAACTTTCCAGTGCTGGTGCAGCCGCAATGCAGCCCCAAGGCAAGGTTCCTTGACCTTGAGGAGGCCTCCATGACTGCCTCCCTACATCACACATCCCATTGGTATGGTTGCATCAGTGCTAGAAACTTGGATAGGATTGGGCCCTAAGGATCCAATCCCGTCCAATTTTCCAGTGCTGGTGCAGCTGTGCCAATGGTGTGTGCACTGCATCCTGTGGTGGGGAGGCAGCCACAGAGGCCTCCTTAAGGTATGGGACCATTTTTTTCCCTTACCTCGGGGCTGCATTGCAGTTGCACCAGTGTTGGATAGGATTGGGCCCTAAAGGAGTGTAGGACAAAGTTTATGTGGTATGTGTACCATTGGTGTACTTGAAGTAGTGCCCAGTGGTACATGTGGGACCCCTGGACTCCCTTTGCCTGACAGTGAGACCAGCAATGCTATGCAACAAACTGTGTTGGGAGGTTTAGTGAGCAGAGCTCCAGTGCACACTTTTCGCATGCTTGAAAAAGCTCTCCCATCAGCCCTGACCCCTCTTATCAGTATTTGTTGCGTTGTGTCTGGCCTCCCAACCCATAAGACCATTAGAACTCAGAAGTAACTGGTGATTATGTCATCGCCAGACACTTCTGGTGGTACTTTCAATTGGTGGATCACGCCAAGTGATAAGGCAGGGGGCAAACATTGAGAAACGCTGCTATAGAACCTCTATTTAGGTTGACCAAAATTCTTTCCCTGACATGTAGAGCCTGCCCTCTCCACTCCAGCACAAGTGCCAGTGCCACAAGCAAAGTGCAAGGCATTTGCATTCTGCAAACCTGATGCACAAAAACACAAGAATGTGTGCTTCCACTTCTTAAAAGATACTGGTGAGGCACAGTGGTTAAGAGCATGAGCTGCAACAAAGTGCTGGTTCCCAGCACTGCACTGACCCCTACAGGGCTACATAAAATATTTCTTCACCCAATGTGTAATTCATCTCAGACTTACTTCTGAGTAGACATGCACAGTCTGAAAATATTTCAGACTTTTTTGGTGGTTAGTGTTGACATTCCCAATTGGGCAGCAAGAAGCACAAAAGAACTATATTTCCTTGATGTTTTGCCTGGTGTGCATGGAGTGTTCACATCAAGAAGGGAAGGGGTCTCCTAGGAAGAGGTGGTGACAGGGGGCTCTCTCACACAACATCAGAACCAAGGGACATCCACTAAAATTGAGTGGCAAGAGGGTTAGAACAGACAAAAGAAAATAATCCTTTATGCAGCGTGCAATTAGTCTGTGGAACTCCTTGTCACAGATAGCACCTGGCTTAGATGCCTTAAAGGGATTGGACAGATTTCTGGAAGAAAAATCCATCACAGGTGGACAAAACATCCAGGTGGTAAGTTGTAGGCTATCAGAAGTAGGCTATCTCAGAATGCCAGATGCAAAAGAATGGTGCCAGGATGCAGGTCTCTTGGTGTCTTGTGTGGTCCCAGAGACATCTGGTGGGCCACTGTGAGATACAGGAAGCTGGACTAGATGGGCCTTTGGCTTAACTTAGCAAAGCTGATGTTCTTATGTAGAGCAGCTAAGGAGGCCAGCAGTGATCATGACTACTGGTGACTCCTGGTTCAGTGTTAAAAATCCCCCAAGGACTGGTTGGTAGTTGCAGGAAAAACTGCAGGCCTAAGAAACAGGGTCGTTGAGGGCATTGGCTCCGAGATAGCAACAATCTACACTCCAGGCCCTTGAGCCAAGCAGATGGAGCTGAACCTTCTCTCCACACTTCTGCTGTCACTATCCAGCCAGTTGCCAGAGCTGCCAGGTTGGACGGGTGTCAAGCATGTGTTTGCACTTAGAGTGACACTGCATCATTAAAACTCATGTGCGTGTGTGTGTGTGGATTTCAAATAAACAATTAGGCACTTTTGTAAATCCTGCCTGGCGTTTGGCTTGGAAGCCTGTTTGAGATGCAACCCTGCATTGCAAACGCGATCAAATGTCTAAGCGTCTTTGGCCAAGCCTGGCTGCATCTTGAGTCAGAAGCAGAACTGGGAGCACTGAGAAAAGGAGAATGATTCTGAAATTCACTAGAACTTCTCTGAGCAAAATGTTCTCATGTAAACCAGGCCAGGCACTGGCTCAGGGGCCCATGCCCATCAGAGAACCAGCCTGGCCTGGTCCATCTCTGAACCCTCAGTGGAAGTGGTACTGCCCCCAATACACCATCTGGGGTGGGTGGGGAATGCCATGCGAGTCCCAGTTCAGGGCTTTGCCCCAGGATCCCCAACATAAACCTGGCGCCATCACTGATGCAAGCACAAGAACTTCTGTTGAACCCAAGTCACCCCAGCATGGCAATGGAACTTATTTCTGAGTCACCCCAGCATGGCATGGAACTTATTTCTGAGTAGCCAGGCATCGGACTGAGCTATGGGTTGAATGGATTGCAACCTTAATGTGCACGCATTGAATGAAATTGACATGAACTCATGCAAACTCCATTTATTTCATTGCCAGAAGATAAATATTCAGTTTTAAAAGTTTCAAAATTATTTTTAAAACTCTGTGCCATGTTTCTGCCAAAATGGGCCCCTAAGGCAGTTAATGACAGTATAACACAATAAAATCAAAAGCAAAACAAATCAAATTACATCAAACTGTAGAAAACAAAGAACCAGTGCGAACAGCATGGCGAATAAAAGCCAAGAGTAACATGTAATCATGTAACAGAGAGAAACTTACAGCATCAAAACAGTCTGCTGGAGGGGGTAGGCCAAGCCAGGCCCCCAGGGGAAGGGAATCCTACAACCTAGGCATAGTTACTGAGAAGGCCCTCAGAAGCCTGCCAAGAGTAGGCCAAGAGCCTACCTGCCTAAGATGAGATATAGAGCAATAAGATTGCCAGATATCAAGTTTTTGTCTTGATACTCAAGTTGTTAAGGATCCTTGTCAGGATCTCCAGCTAGGCTGCTAGATCTCAGGTATTCAGATTTTTGGATGCCCTGAGACAACGTTTTGGAAAGCCACCTCTGCTACCTTCTCCCTCCTCCAGTGCAAGATTGTGGTGCACCCCACCACCTCCTTCCATTGACCGGGAAGAAGGGAAGGAGGTGGTGGAGTGGGGTGGCAGCAGGGGTTTTGCAGGAATTTAATTGCCTGCAACAACATTATTTTAAAATATGACTTGAAAATAATTCACCCATCATTCTGAATGAGCAAAATACTTCCATTTTCCCCACTGGAAAAATGGGGAACTTCCTTTTGAAAGAATTCGAATGTGTCCTGTCCCGTCCCCCCGGGTTTCTTTTTCCTGTTTCCCATCCCTTGGCTTGGGGCTCCCTGCAACACCAGATTTTTTTTGGGGGGGGGGGATCATTATACAACTCTGATATCACCAGGCCCCATCTTCTGAATCTCAGCTTTGGGAGTGCCTTCAGCTTAGCAACCCTCAGGAGCAGAGCCTCCTCCAATGACCTCCATGGTTGGATAGACTCTATGGAGCAAGGCAGTTACCCCAGTTACCCCAGACACAAACCATTTCAGGTTTAAAGGTCATGACCAGCACCTTGAATTGGGCTGGGACACAAAATTGGGAACCAACACAATAAAACTGGATCATTGTGCTCTAAGTACTGAACCCCCCAAAACAACCTGGTGGCAGCGATGGACACACCAGCTGCAGTTTTCCATCACCCCCATTTAGAGGATATTGAAAGAGTCCAGCGGTGATATGAGGAAAACATACACCACCTGGCCAGATATACCTTAGGCAAGAAAGAATTGCAGCTGGGAGCAAGCCGGAGCTTTGCAAAGCCACAACCTGCCCCTGCATGAGTAAAGCTGAGCCCAGGAGGACCACCACCAGATTGCAGTATTATATAACCCATTCAGAACCAATTGGATACCCTTGGCTTTCCTGACCAAGTGTTGTCTCAGTTGGTTAGCCCCCATCCAGTCCATCACAGCCTCCAGACACCGATTAAGGCAGGACTGTCAAACTCATTTCACACAGTGGGCCGAATAGCATTCATGATGCCTGCTGAGGGCTGGACGTGATGTAATTAAGCAGGAAGTGATGTCATTAAGTGGGTCATGACCAGAAATAAGCACTTTGTTCTCACTTAGAAACTCCTTCGCTGCCAATGACAGAAAATATGCAAATCTTGATCATATTTTCAAGATACGGGAGAGTCCAGTTATCATGCAGGCTGTCCTTTCAGCAGTGACACGTCAGCACAGCTGAGAGAAGCTGATGGTGATGGGAGGGGAGCCCAAGTGCCAGATTAAGAGCTTCAGGGGGCTGCATCAGGCCCACAGGTCTTATGTTTGACACCCTTGGGTTAACCATGGTCTCCATGGAATTTGATGGGAAGGACAAACAGAGGCTGTATCATTTCCATATTGATGACACCGTATTCTGTGTCCCCAGATGACCTCACTGAGTAGTTTTTTGTAGATGTTGAACAAGAGGTCAAGTTGCTGAACTGGAATCCCCTTTTGATTACACCACTCATTTCTGTGTGCGTGTGTGTGTGTGTGTGTGTGTGTTGGGGGGTGTTTCTTGCTTGTAGTTGAGAGGAATATCAAACCTCTGCAGAACATGCCTTTGCAGAACAGATGAACTGGTCATCTCAGGCTCACGCTCACTAAGCCTGTTCACCATCCCTTGTCTCCTGTTACTGCTTCTGTCAGAGTCATTTCTGAAGATGAAATCCTCCTTGTGTAGCATCATGGAGCCTCTTGAAGTGGCTGTTTCCTCATTCCAGAAATAAGAGATGAACTGGCAGCCTTGTCTGTCTTCTATTTGATCAATAATTCAGAGGTAAAGCTCAGCACTGCCAATGGGAGGCTGTGACCACAGATCACACTTCTGGAGCACATGTACCGTCTTCTCTCCAGGAGTGAATTCAAGAGAAAGTGAGTTCTTTTCTGGTTTTTCATCAGGCCCAATTTGTAGAGCACTGATTTATCAGCCCTTGTGTCAGTCGCAAATCCCACCTTCTCGGAGCAGTTTGTAAAGCACGCAAACACACACAAAAGTTACCCACAAACTTAGTTTTAAAGTGTCAAGTGAATGTTTGAGCAGAAAAACAAGATTAGAAAAAAACAAAGAACTCATACTGGACTGCACACCTGAAACATGGACTGGAATGGAATGGAAGGGGCCGGAGGTGGGGAGGGCAGTGTTGTATCCAGAATTTGTATGTGAGTCCATACAGCAGTGAAGGAGGAAAGAAGTAGAAGCCATCTCCTGCTCGTATTGGTTTTTGGTGATTGGTTTGTACAACTATATAGCCAGATAATGCCTGATGATCAACCCTGCTGCCTGGTTTTTGTTTTTGTTATTCCAGCTGTGGACTAAACTTGCAGTGATTTTCAACCTTTTTTGTCTCATGGCACTCTGACAAGGTACTACAGTTGTCAAGGCATACCATCAGTTTTTTGACAATTGACAAGGCACACCATGCTGTTGGTGGGGGGCTCACATCCCTCAATGACCCTACTAATAAATGACCCTCCCGTGGTACACCTGCAGACCATTCATGGCACACCAGTGTGCCATGGCACAGTGGTTGAACATGGCTAAACTAAAGGTCTAAATCTCGACTGCCTGTCTGTCGAGAACCAAATGAACTCCTCTCACTAAGTGCACAGGTCCCCCAGGGACCAGGAGACCACACCAAAAGCCACAAGCTACATTACTGTCTTCAGGGAGCTGGCTGTCTCTTTGTGTGATAGGCTGGGATGGAAGGGGAGAGGGGTTGAAAAAATGAGACGGCAAAGGAAGTACTTGACACAGTCTTTCCATCAACCTTCCTTGGAAAATCACATGTCCTGGTAGAGAATCTAAAACTTGGCAGCTGAGCTGGGCATGATTGACATGTGATAGTACAAAGATATTAGCCTACTGACTTTCTGGGAACTGTGAACAAGTTCCTTCGATAACTGCAAGTCTGAACAGGTCAGCCAGCAACTAAAGCCTGCCAGGAGAGGAAACAGCAGGTGGGAAAGCCTTGAAGCAAGAAAGGTAGACTCCCACTGCTTCTGCTAAGAGTACAAAGGTCAGTAGCACTATTGTATTGAGGCCCTTCTCTGACAAATTCTCTGACAGATATATATGACCAGGGCTTTTTTTCTAATGGAACGCGGGGGGACGGAGTTCCGGCACCTTTTTGCAGGGGCCCCTCCCCTTCGGATTCCTGGGGGGGGAGCAAAACAGAGACAGAGTAGACAGAGTAGAGGCAGAGGTACAGGATTGGACTCTAAGGCTGCCATTCTATCCACAGTAGTAGTAATAATAATAATAATAATAATAATTATTATTATTATTATTATTATTATTATTAACAACAGTATTTATATACCGCTTTTCAACTAAAAGTTCACAAAACAGTTTACAGAGAAAAATCAAATAACTAAATGGCTCCCTGTCCCAAAAGGGCTCACAATCTAAAAAGATGCAAAAGAATACCAGCAGACAGCCACTAGAACAGACACTGCTGGGGTGAGGTGGGCCGATTACTCTCCCCCTGCTAAAAAAAGGAGCACCCACTTGAAAAAGTGCCTCTTACCCAATTAGCAGGGGTTAAGCCCCATTCACTAAAGTGGACTTCTGAGTAGACATGCATAGGATTGGGCTCTTAGGCTGCAATCCTAGGCACTTTCCTGGGAGTAAGCTCCATTGACTAGAACGAGGCTTACTTCAGAGTAGACATACCTAGGATTGGGCTCTTAATCCTGGCAGAGATATATATCTGCACCCGTTTTCACATGCTAAGGACAGGTGAAAAGGGATTCTACGTGTGTAAAACATGCTGTCCAGCCTTGCCAGAGATCTTCTTCATCCTTCCCCCACAAGCATGCCCTCCAGCCAGCATTTGCAGCTCCTCTCCAGCAATGCAAAGCAGCTGCTCAGGGCAGCAGAGAACATACAATTGCATGCCAAGCGCCTTCCCAAAGACACAGAGTATTCTGATACCTGAATTAAACCATATTTAATCGCTTGTTTGCAAAAGTAGCTGTTTCAGTGTGCACCTAAGGACACCTCTCGTGTAAGAATTCCTTTTTTGTTCTTACTCCCACAGTTGCTTAGAGTAATTTTACTACATGAAACTCATGTAAGCCATTTTTTGGAATCCATTCACTGCTTCCCCTCCTCAAAGTAGTGCCACACTACATGCTACACACTACAAGTGCACCTGTACAGTATTTTTCCCCTTGTGTAGAAAAAGTAGCTAGGGGGAAGGGGATGTGGAGATTGACAGCCCAATCCTATGCATGTCTACTCAGAAGTAAGTTCATCTTTAGGGGGGAAGCACATAAAAAATATTTTATTTCTCCAGTAAAAAATGGTTACCTTGCACATGCCTGATCTCGTCTGATCTCTGAAGCTAAGCAGGGTCAGGCCTGGTTAGTACTTGGATGGGATACTGCCTGGGACTACTGGGTGCTGTAGGCTTATACCATAGTCTTTCGAGACTGAAGGTTGCCAACCAAAAAATGGTTTATAAATAAATAAATAAAAGATTAACAAGTTGTGAGTTCCTGCACCTTTTTTCACAAAAAAAGCACTGTATATGACATATATTTGTCCCTCCAGGTGGCCACACCTGGTCCTCCACATCCTCACCTTCTTCAGGAGGTTCCCAAAAGATCATCCATATTGTAAACAGAGAGGAGTATCTCCAATGCTCCAGTCCACCTCTCTCCTCTCCTCTTCTCTCCTCTCCTCTCCTCTCTCCTTTCCTCACTTCCTTCCACTCTGTTCCCTGGTTCCTTTACAATACTAGAGAGTGGGAGGAAGAGAAGCAGTGGACATGGTGTGTCACTGGGTAAACTGGAAGCAGCATCTGGTGCATTGCCCCAGGTGCTGAGAGGTCTTGGGCTGATGCCTTGCAGTCTGGGTAACACAATCAGAAGTGTTTGTAGAAATCCTGGCCTAAAAACAAATTTGGAGCCCCTGCATAATGTCAAATGGCACACCAGTAGCCACAGAAGCCTGGCCTCGCCTACTGGGTGCCTTATGAACTGGATGGTTTCCCTCCTTTCCATTTGGCTACAAAACCAAGACATTGGCCTCTCACAGAGCTCCTTGCCTAGAAAGCTGGCTTGGTGCAGACACGTGAATCTCCTCCTGCCAAGACAGCCTGTCCTCAGCATCAATAAATAAACCCCTTTCATAAATAGACATTTCAATAAATTCCCACAAAACTAAACAAGCTCTGTGCCAACTTCACACTGGTGATTCATCCCATGTTTATATCCTGCAAGTTTAGCTCTGCTTCACTCTCCCACTGAGAATGCCGAAGGAGGGACACGACAGGCTTTGCCCGAGCATCTCTTCAGCAGTCTGGCACACAGAAATCAGACATCACTGTTTGACACCTGTATGTCAAGGGATGGCTTGCAATGTAGCTGCAAGGTCCTCAGTCCTGATGCACTCAGCCATGCAGCAGGGCCTGCTGTTCCCAACCTTGGAACCCATGTTGACCGAGAAGCAACCAGGTTTGGTTGTAAATGGCAATTCTGGAACTTCAGGGCCTGTCTGCCATGGAAGTGGGATACTATGGGCTGATATAGCTGGTGCTTGCAAGCCCTGTGGCAACCACACCTAGTCTGTACTAATTAATATTCATGATTCCGTCTAGATCAGTGACATTCAACCTTATTTGGCCACGACTCAAACAAACAAAGTGTCATACTTTGGATCCATCCATGATCCTGCCCTCTTCCTGGGACCCAATCCACCCACCCCTGTTGCCACCCACCCCTGCCCCATTTCCCCTCTACATCTTGTGTCTTCACAACAACCCTGTGAGGTAGCAACCTGAGCAAGGAGCTGCAGGGCAAGTCAGTGAAAAGAGGCTGTGCAGGATTATATCAAGCACTCAGTTTTGATAAGGCAGTGCCATGTTTGGATTAGATCAGAGCTCTCTCTTGCACAGGCTTTGAAAGGTTGCCATGACACACACACACACACACACACACACACACACACACACCCCCAAAAATGAGGCTTTGCCATTTGGGGTCACAATTCACAGGTTGAAGAACAGTGTTCTAGGCCAAGTCCTAACCCTGAACCCTCTTTTCAGCCTTGACACATGTGATGTAAAAGAGAAGGCAAACTTGAGTATTTTCATTTCCCTCGCCACTTAGTAGCCATTTAGTAGTGGATTTGGAAAAGAAAGATCCCTGCAGGGCAGAGGATGTGATTCCTGGGCATTCCAGAGTTGTAGTTCCTCCCTTATCAATGAAGCTGGCACTGCTAATTCCCCCTCCCAGCCCCCAGAGCCTGCATTATATGGATGGCACAGTTCAAGTTGGTTCTGTTGTCTCCCTTCATCCCCAGCCTGCCCTCCTGCCTAGCATTTGTCCTAAAGTGCTACTGTAGGAATGTGGGAAGAAAGCCCTCATGGAGCTTGTAACTAACCACCTTTCACCTCCCTCCTGCTGTGGGGGGGGGGGGGGGAAACGGGTGTCAAGATTTCACTTTGTACACCAAGGCCAGAGAGAGCCATGCATGACGGAGTCATCCTCTCTACCCCCTTCAGTGCATGAGGTCACTGAAACCTCAGGAAAAGTGACCAGCCAGCCCGGGGAGTCTCTTTGATGCACATGTGATGCTGAAAATGTACTTTGTCCTGCTTAATCCTCCAAGCAATAAAACCAGGCAGGGCTCAGTTGTGTTTCCTACCCAGAAGGTCTACATTTGGTTTTGATAGGAGCTCTGTAAAATCCTGGACTGTAAACTGAAACATGGAGGAGACACACACACACACACACACACACACACACACACACACACAACCCACTGGTAACTAGGGCCACCACTTGCAGCTGAGGTCTCCTGAGTTCTGCCTTCTCATGGGCTGTGCTGAACTGAAGACAGGGCCATGTCTACAGCATGCTTGTGGAGAAGCTTTCCTATGTCATTCTCCAATCTGCTTCACATTCTTCTACCTAGAGTAGTGCCTGGGGGTGCCCTTGAAGTTTTCTCTTCATTTAGGGTGCCAGTTTGCAGAGGCTTCACTACGGTCTTCGTCACCCCATGCAAGAGTTCATTACATCACCCCTATTATGGACCTCCTCCTGTACCAGACCACACAGAATAAATTGCAATATCATATGCATAGCCTAAATGCAGTGGCATCACTAGAGTCAGTGTCAACCTCATTCACTTTATTTATGTATTTATTTTAATGCATAACTGTACAGGTCACCCAACAAAAAAGGAACCAACAAAAAAACCAGTGGCCAATTTGATGACACTCACACAACTGGATAAGAGTTCTAGCATTAGCTCTGAGACATGGAAATGAGAGCTGACTCCTACTAACACTTGATTGGCTCCCTGCTGTGTTATCATAACACCTCATTGGCTCTTGGAACAATCAGTCTCATTTGGTTAAAGAAAATTCTCTTTTTGTTACATAAGGCTGTTGTGTTTTCCTTTTCTGATTATTTGACGCAGCGTTTGATAGAATACAGATACTTCAACAGGGTTTGTTTCATTGCATTCTGCATTAAATTAACTATCAGATGATAGTTTATTAACTGCATTAAATTAACTATCAACATGACAGATCAAAAATATCAAGATTTTCACAATATTGGCTACTAGTGAGTGCCACAAACCTCCACTGTAGGACTTGAGCGAGGGCCTTCCTAAGGGTTTTGGTTTCCTGCCTGTGCATTGGGCTTTGCCCTTAACAAGAGGAGGCCAGGATGGAAGTGATTCTAACATGATTGAGCAGCAGAAGAAAATGGAGCCATCAATATTCTTTCCCCAGCAGTGATCAATAAGCCCTTGAAGTACTTCTGAAGCTCACTGCTAAATGTCCCAGGGGATCCCTTTTCAGTCTTGTGATTCTTTTGCAGATGTGCAAAAAGGGGTGGGAGTGTGGCTGAGCCTGAACTCTGAGGCAGCTCATGCATCCTTCTGTGCAAGACTTGAGGCAGCTCATACATCCTTCTGTGCAAGGGAATGAATGCCAAATGAAGCACTTGGACTTTCTCAGTGTTCTGAAAATTAGCAAGAGATGCAACAAACATCCACAAGACAAAAGTTCCTGATGCAATTTTTGCCACAGTTAACACAAAGAGACTCCAAATGATTCTGCACAAATCTCTCTTGGGATGCAGGTTGCCCAATTTTCCTCATGAACAGAGCAGTCTTGAAACATAGTTCAGCACAAGAGCTGGTTCCTTGACACAAGAAGGAAATGTAGATTTGGGTGGGTTGAACTACTCTTGAGAATACTCAGACTCACCACCTCCTATTTTTGATTATTCTTGATACCTGGTGATCCATGAGAGGAGCACTTCTGAAGAGCTCCCTGGGATGGTTCAGGATGGCAACATCTACAGAACATTCAGCATGGATTGACTTCTAGATGTTTAATGGCTCTGAGCAAGGGTGAGGTCAAGGGTCAGGTCAGCCAGGGCTTGTCCACAACCATCAGTATGGTCAACCAGATCAGCTCCTGAACCCCCAGTACTGGTGGCACTGGTAGCACCTAATGCAAAATTAGGAAACACATGGGGAAGGGTGCCATGAAAGCAGAGCAAGGCTTTGTCTCAGGGACCCCAGCAACCTGGTACCAACACTGGTTCTGAAGAAATCATGCTGGGGTAAGTGGGCAACTCATGGTTTCCCATGAGCTAAGAGTTTACAGTCAGTTCCACTGTGGAGTTGCATTATGCGTTATTTTATTGACCATTTCAGACTTTCATAGGAAAACAGGGACCCCAGAAAGGATGCTCGATGGGCTCAGCATTAGAGTCATTGAGAGAGAGAAGGAAACTGACTTTGTTGATAAATTTATGTCCTTAAACTAATTCAGAGGGTTTACCCCCAAATTACTGTTCACTTCCCTTGCTGGCACAAGTAGTACTGACCCTCTGCCTGCAGAAATCTTGTCTGTTCCATTTATTTTTTTTCTCAGGACACCAAAGCATGATAACACTTCCCAGTGCTCCCCAGAACCCCAACCCTCAGTCCAGGCAGGTGGAAAATCTCCCGTGTAATCACTTCTTGTTGGTCTTTAACCACACACCCCTGGATTGGAAGGTGCGGTTCTTTTTTTAGGTGTGGAAAATCTCGCTTCAGGGCTGAAATCTGTCCTCATTCATCACCTTGAGTTCCAGGATGAAACAGGTGAGGATGCCGGATCAGTCAGCACTTTGGGAAGAAGTGTTGCTTGGGGGTCCTGGGAGCCAGGCAACACCTGTCATTGCTTTTGGTCCAAAGTTGTCTCCTTCCTTGCAGTTCGTACATGTCCATTTCATAGGCTTCAGAATGGCACCAAAGTACCATGCCCATGTCATGGCAGTGAGCCCCTCGGTGCTTGCAAACTCTGAACTGCTGCTAAAAGAATCTACATAAGAGGACTATTTTTCTTTTTCAGAGAGGGTCTGTCTCTGAGAGGTATTATTTCCCTAGCGCTCATACATCTCCTACCCTACTAGACAGAATATCTTCAGCCAAAGAATGGTGCCAGAACATAACAATGGGGACACTGTGGAAGTTGTCACTCCTCTGAGACTACCTTAAAAACTCTCTTAAAAACAATTGTCTTTCTCCAGTCTGATGGAGCCCTCGCTGTCCACGGGATACGCACTGACCTCACTATCATCTGTGATCAAACAGTTAAGCAGAGATGACAGTGACACAAAAGAAGTGCGTGTATGCACTGAGGACTGCTGTGGCTCTATCCTGCCCTTTAAAACTTGATTTCAAATTGTCACGTGTCTGGAGCTTGAGTGACAACTGGACACTCCTTACATTTGAAAGGTGAAAGAGCCCTTTCCCAGGACTTATTTCCCAAAATTAATTTATTTAATTAAATGCCAGGCGCACTTGCTACCAGTTTCCCTACTGAAACACTCATATAGAGGTTATCACTGAACATCAGGCAAGAGGCAACAAGTTGAACCCCTAAAGAAATGGCTGTTCAAATAGAAGCGTAGTACAGAACCTTGACACCCTGCTCCTAGGAGGTGTACAGACACAGAGCTTTCTAAAGCCCCCACTGCAGAATCATTCTTTAAGAACATGGTTCATTTTTCCTAATAATTTCCTATCCTTGAACCAGAATCAGGCCAGAGAAATCCCTTCCCTGGTCTGACGGAGAGAAGCCAGCATGTTCTGCACGGTGGGGGTTTCTCATCTCTGTCAAAGGTGTGATCCACATTTCACAAGGAAGGCGAGCTCCTCTCCAGCAATGCAGCTGGCACACCAGGGCGGGCAGCAGCCCTCATTGCAACAACCCCCTTTGCATTGCGAAATGCTTACCTCTCAGCTGTCAGTTGCTCACTGCTGCCTGGAGAGACTCGCACTGCTCCTGTGGTTAGCCTCCAAATTCAACAGTCATTGCAATCCTCCACTTCACCAGAAAAAAGTTACCCGGCACATGTTTTTTCCTCTACTAGTTTTTTTTGTACCTTCAGTTTGCGCAGAAAAAAAAATGATTATCCTTTCTCCTTCCAAAGTCAGGGACCTAAAGGTTTCCCAAGTGCTGCAGAGGGATGTGATCCTGTCTCCAATGAGCCAGATTCCTGCTTGCAAAGATTGCCTGGGCTCGTTCGCACTCCATCAGCCCACACTGCTCTCTGAGTATGAGGAGTAAAAAAAGAATGTGATCATATCTCAGCAATTTGCACATTAATAAACTCGTTTTTCGGTGCTGCAGGCTCTAGCCCCTGTTTGCCCAGATAATTTTTCTTGTATCACTATTATCATTCCTCTCAACATTACACATCCAGCTTTACAAAGGCATCTAGTGCAAACCCCAGCAGGAGGGAATCCCACCCCACTCGTACCACCTCCTAAGACAATATCCTGCCAAAATATTGCGACTGCTGCAAAACCTGGACTGGAGCTTGCTGAGTTCTGCCTAGAGTCAGCAGGAGCTCAGTAAATCACCACGGGGTGTGGATGGGGAGCACAGAGACTCCCCTTTGGAGCCAGCTTCAGGACAGAAAGCAAGTCCCAAGTCATGGATGCTGGCATTTCAGTAATCAGCCATGCAGGGAGTCATCTATTGACATCATAGCATCTGTTAATAAACATGTCATATATTAAAAGCAGCCTGTTACCCACTTGGAAGGAAGACAGCCTAGGAACCTGGTGAAATGCAACAGAAGGAATTAGCAGCAGTTCTATAGCAAAGACACTCTTTGCGAAGAGGCCTGGGAGCCAACACAAAGGTTGGAAGCCCAGCCAAAGGCAGCCTGCTGAGACTCAAGAGGCTGCAGTTCAAATCTGGATTCAGACAGGGGGAAGGTTGCCACCTTTTCAGTGTCCATTTGAATCTGCACAGTTGTAAAATGGTCTGCTAGGCACTGTGGGGTGCACCTTCACAAAGTAAAGACAAAAAAACCCAAACCAACATACCCATTTCAAACTCATTTCAATGGGACTGGTAACCCTGCACTGGAAACACAACTCTTTCACTCAGGGTGCAGTCCTAACCAACTTTTCAGCAGTGAGCTAAGGGCAATGTGGCTCCAAGGTAACAGTCATTCCTGCAGAAGGCCTCTGTGACTGCCCCCCAACTGCAGGCTGCAGCACATGCCCCATTGGAACAGCTACGCCAGTACAGGAAAGTTAGTTAGGATTTGGGCCTCAGTTTCCCAGTCAGCACACGAAAATGCCAACATGAGGTGCTTTGTGCTGAAATTTTAGCCCAGTGGATCCCTAGCTGAGATCCTGCAGTTCACCTGTCTGGGAAACAGGACCAGTCCAGCCACAAGGCCAGCTGAGGTGCTCACCTCCAGTCAGGGCTTCTGAAAGGAATTTTATCAGGGGTTACAATGTTTCTTTTGGGTCCCTTCCCAAAGGGAGTGGGGGGCAAAACAGGACAGGGGAAGGGTGGTGATGGGGAAGGGTGGAAGAGGTGAGGAGGGGTGGAACAGGGCAGGAAGAAGGTGACAGTAGCCAGAAAGATATTCAGAGCCCAGGTTTCTAGGCTTCCCATTGCAGAGTCCAGGTCTACCTGCCCAGTAGATCTGGCCTCCTGGTCAGCCCAGCCTCCATTTTTCATTCTCTAGAACTCCATGTCAGATCCCAGGAAATTTCTGGGCCTCTTCCTTCGGTTCCTAGGCCCCCTTTTTGACCCCAGTTCTGGGTACCCCTTGCACTTCCTTCTCATGTGCCCTGTGTCCAGTGGAGGGCTGGGGGGGGGGCACCAGCCTCTGTTCACTTGCCTATCCATCTCTGCTGAGTCTCCTCCTCCAGCTTTCTAGGTTTGAAAAGGAGGAGGAGAATGGAACTGTGGAGATGAGGAGTGTGGTGGGCTAGAATTTCAGTGAGGAGTGCCAGGGTTGCCAGGGGCAGATGAAGTGCCAGGGAGTGCTAGGGGCAGGTGAAGGTGTGCAGCAAGTGTTCTGCTGCACACCTGAGTCTGCTGCCTGAGAAGAAGGCAGTGCCAGACTGGCCAGCCAGTGCCTGGAGTTTGCATATACCAGCATTCAATTTCTTGCTATGCTAGAGCCACACATACATTAAACAAGTGTGTTCACAGATTTGTGAGCTTCTTTGTGATGTACATCTGTAGAAATAAGGATTTCTATGTGGAAATAATAGGGGCAGAGGAAGTGAATTCCTAGGTCTTTTACCTCCCCCTTCCTGGAATTATGTCTCTGTCATCTATTACTCCTCCATCAGCCATGAATTCATTCCCTGGCATAGGACCATTTAACAAGCTCAAAACAAATTGTCGAAAACATCTTATTTGAATAGGAATGTGGATTTGACTGCGCAACAACAGGGAGTGCATGCAATCTGGTTGATATGGGTTTTGGAGCGCACCCCGGGTGGCTGGCTCTTGGAACTGCACAAGGGCTTTTTGTGTTGAGACTTTTCAGGGGTGTCTGGCCAACTCATTTGTTCCCATCTGGGTGTTGCTGCAGGGGTGATGGTGTCATACTAATTAGAAGGAGAAGCCCAGAAGGCCTTTCTAAAGGCGTCACAGTGTTATCTCTGCGGTATTTAATTAATTGATATCACCCTGTTGCATGAGGTGGAGGTGTGATTGCCAGCATGTCTTGGTTCTTCTCTGGCTTGCACCCAAGACAATAGATTCAGATTTGCCTGCATTTTCCCTTTCTGCCTACAAGGCACCTGATTAGAGTTTGCATGCACCAAACAAAAGAGGATGAAGTTGAAACTAGATGGCCTGGTGGTCAGGAAGGCCAGGAGCCGAGGAAAGCTGGTTGATTGGTCAGACTCAGAATAACAAATGAATGGTAGTAGTAGAAACTAGTAATCTCTGTCCAGAGTCAGGTGGAAATCAAAATCCAGGCAAGCAGTCCAAAGTGTGCAGGGTAGTAGAGAGGAGAAACATACGGAACAAGAACGGTCGCAGGACTGGTGGGTGGCTGGAACCAAATGGAATGAAAGCACCTGAATTCAATGCCCAGAATGACCATTCCCCCCCCCAATCCCAGCAGAGAAGCAGCACCGGGAGGCATCTCCCCATGGCAGAAGGAAGAAGAAGAGATCATGGCCAAGGGTCTTGGACGACACATCATGAAAATGACAGGCAGAATTGCATGGATTGGCCAGCTCTGGTACAGTTACCTCCTGCAACCAGGCAGACCTGAGTTGGTATGACCAAGCACTGCAGACTGCAGTTTAAAGCCTCCTGCTCCAGTCACAGCTTTGATGGTTCAGCCCTAGCTTAATAACTCAATCTAACAGATCTTTTAAAAATAAAATACACAGCCCCTAAGTCAGTGTTTCTCAAAAGTCACGAGCCAACTTCAGGTGTGTCGCGTAACACCTAACTCAGCCCCCATTGAAAACACAGATCTGGGAATACAGGGTACACAGCTGCTGGGCAGGGTGGACTCCTGGTGGGAGAGAGGCATGGTGCTTTGCCCTGAAAAGGTGGGAAGATGGAACGCTGGAAAGGTGAGAGGGCTGTGTGGTTGGAGAAGGATCCAAGTCTGCATTCTGCTTTGACTTCCGAGCTGGAAGGTTTCAATTGCAAGGTATGCAAAATAACAGCACAAGCATGGTATGTAATGATGGGTCCTTTGGCTGAGCGCAGCTTAGGTTGGGGGCTTAAATTGATGATGCCACTTCTGACCATGACATCACATCCAGGTTAATGACATCACTTCCAATGGGTCCCGACAGATTGTTATTCTAAAAAGTGGGTCCCATTGCTAAAATGTTTGAGAACTACTGCCCTAAATAATCCATAAACTGGTTTGCATCTTCTTGTACAGGGCAAAAAAAAAATTTAAAAAAAATTTGCTGAAAGGATTCTGTACCTATTTCTCCAAAATCTCCCCAAGAAGTGGTATTCCATCTGTTTACATGTGCTTTTCGGCACTCTAGAAAACAAAATATGGTTGGGGAAAAAGAATATTGTGGTGAGAGAGAGAGAGAGAGAGAGAGAGAGAGAGAGAGAGAGAGAGAGATTGTTTGTTTTGTAGTGGCAAATGAAACAATTCCAAGAGCAGTGAGCAATCTTAACGGAGATGAAAACACTTGAAAACATTTGAAAATAATTTAGTTCAGGAACTCTATTAAATGACTTGAGAAATGCCTTCTGTTCTTGTTCCAAGTGTGCTACTATTGCGCTCCCAGTTCAAGCCTAGCATAACCAGTGCACTCGCCTTGACATCCACAAAGATGTTTTCATCATCTGAATTTTTACTGGTCCCTAGCTCTGCCTTGTGGAGCCACAGGGTATGAACTTGTAGATCACATTAGTGAGCAGTGGTGAACCTTCCATTCACCTGATGGGGCAAATGCCCCGGGCACGGAGACTTGCACACCTTTAAGACCTCGCATAAACCTCTTTGAAGCCCCCAATGGGGTCATAAACTGTGCTTCTGGTTTGCTGGAAACACAGTTTAAAGCAGTGCTTCTTTTGTAAAAAAAAAAAATCTCTGCCAGGCCCAATCCTAGGTATGTCTACTCTGAAGTAAGTCTCGTTCTTGTCAATGGAGCTTACTCCCAGGAAAGTGCCTAGGATTGCAGCCTAAGAGGCCAGTCCTATGCATGTCTACTCAGAAGTCCACTTTAGTGAATGGGGCTTACTGTGGATAGCATGGCAGCCTCAGGGCCCAATCCTGTGCCTGTCTACTCAGAAGTCAGTCCCATTAGAGGCAGTGGGGCTCACTCCCAGGAAGGTGTGGAGCCTCTGCAGCCTCAGAGCCCCTCCTCTGCCTGTCTCATCAGAAGTCAGTCCCATTAGAGGCAGTGGGGCTTCCTCCCAGGAAAGTGTGGAGAGGACTGCAGCCTCAGAGGCCCCCCCCCCCCGCCTGTCTACTCAGGCTGCAAGGCTATGACACTTTCCCGGGAGTAAGCCCCATTGAACACAATGGAACTTACTTCTGAGTAGACACGCCTAGGCTCGTGCTGCAGATTGGCATGGGGGCTGCACCAGCCAGCTTCCTTCCCCTCCTCCTCCACCAAGCCAGTACCTGGGCGTTCCGTGGTGCCGCAGCCCATCTCCCTAACTGACTGGCTGGCTGGCTGTCTGTCCTCCTCCCCGGCGTTGGCACGTGTCCCCCGTGCCCTCCACTGGCTTGGAAGCTGCGTAGGGAAGCAGAGCTGTGTAGGGGGAGGCAGGCTGGGCTCAGGCGAGAGCTTGGAGATGGGGGCAGGAGGGGGTCGTTGTGCAGTCAGGCAGAGGCCAGGCGCCCACCCACCCTGCACCCCCAGCACCCACCCAGCGAATGCCTCTGTTTTGCTCCCCCCCACCCTGGGATGCCTCCAAAGGGGAGGGGCCCCTGCAAAAAGGTGCCGGAACTCCGTCCCCCCACATTCCATTAGAAAAAAGCCCTGGTTTAAAGTGTCAGGAAAAACTGTCAGGGAACCTTCAGGAGGCTTCCCTGACACGTTCTGGCACCATGCGCTCCTAGTAAGTGGGGGTGGCAGATTTGCTTCCTGGGGGGGCAGTGGCATCCTGCTGGGCGTGCCAACATGGACCTTTGCCCCTGGGCGTGGGGCTGGGGAAGTCCGCTACTGTTAGTGAGGTTGGATGTAGGAACCAGAAAGCCACTCTGCTTTCAAGTGGCTTCACTAGAAGGTGTGCAGACTGCACCGGGTGACACCCTCAGGGGGATGACACCACTAGTGGCCAAGATTTTGGAAACCCTTTTGGAGCATTTGTGTTTAGGAATAAAACCATCATTTACAGATCACTGGAAAAGTAATTTGTCACTGTTGTTGGTTTTTTGGGGTTACTGATTTGTTGGGTGACCTGTACTGTGATATATTAAAATCAATAAATAACATTAATGGAGGTTACACCAAGCCTAATGATGCCACTGCATTTAGGCTGTCTGTATGATATTGTAATTTATTATGGGAGGAGGTCCTTTATGGGGGGGGGGGTGATGCAATGAGCTCTTGCACTGGGTGACACAAACCTTGTGATGCCTCTGCTGCTTTCTCACCCATAGGAGTCCCCTTATTCCCTCCCTCTTGGGTGGAAAGCAGTTTAAGCCATGTCTGTCCAATGTTGCATATACGCAACAGGGACCATATCAACTTTGCTGTTCTCACTTCAGCTACGTCTCCCTTAATCAAAACAAGAGCTCCAGAGTTTTTAAACTGCATTTTAAAATGCTGCAATGGAATTTTTTTTTAATTTTTTTATTTTTTAATTTTTAAGTATGCCACCTGGTCACTGGTTTCGATTTCCAGCCTGAAAAAATTCCTCCAGACAAAACACCTTTTAGGTCACAGCAAAGGTCATCCCAGTTAAATTACCCCATTCAGCCCCTTCACAGCCCAAATCCAGGACTGCTCAATGGCCTGCAGGATCCTTGGATTCCATTCAGATGAGTGCAAATGGGTTGGTCTCCCCCTGTCCCTTGCAAAACACGACAGGAAATCACCCTGGAAGCTGGGTAGGATATGACAGGCTGGGCTTCTGTAAGATCCTTGTTAAATTCACATGGCACATAATGGCCAGTGGTTTCACTAGGGGGTGTGGACCACACTGGATGACATCCTTAGTGTGTGTGTGTGTGTGTGTGTGTGTGTGTGTGTGTGTGTGAGAGAGAGAGAGAGAGAGAGAGAGAGAGAGAGAGCACTAGTGTGACACCACTAGTGGCCAAAACTTTGGAAACCTTTGGGGTAATTTGCATTTATGAATAATACCATCATGTTATATATCATTGGAATGGTAATGTCATGCAGAATGTAATTAAATAAACCATGTTAAAGTACCTGTATTCTGTCAAATGCTATGACCAGAAAAAGAAAACACAACAGCCTTATGTAACAAAAAGTGAATTTTCTTAACTCAAAACTGACCAATGAGACTGATTATTCCAAGAGTCAATGATGAAACAGCAGGAACCAATCAGGTGTTAGTAGAAGACAGTTCTCATTTCCATGTATCAGAGCTAATACCAGGGCTCCTATTCAGTTGTGTGAGTGCTATCAAGCTGGCCACTGATTTTTTGTTGATTCCTGATTTGTTGGGTGACCTGCACTCTAGTATATTAAAATAAGTAAGTAAGTTAGTAAGTAAACAAATAAATAGGGGTTACACCAACCCTATTGATACCACTGCATTTAGGTAGTGTTCATAATATTGGCAGGAGGTCTGGCTCAGTTGGTAGAGCTGCCGCCTTGTATGCCTGAAGATCTGAGGCTGCCAGTTTGAAACAACCGGAAGTACCTGAGAACTGACGACACGCTGATATACTGATGAGCTGACCCTCGGTGGCAGAGAGGAGTTGCCGTCAAGTGCAGCATGGGAGGCGAAGGGCCAGAGAGAGGCCAGACCAGGAAGGAATCCAGCTAGAACGAGTTCTATGAAAGACTAGAACCATTCAATTGTAAAAATCCCTGCGGGGGTTTAGAACAGCCTGCCTATGTAAATTGCCTTGGATTAAAGTCTGAGGAGAAATTTGACGAACAAAGAAAGGTGGTATATAAATACCTGTATAAATAAAAATAAATAAATATTGTAATTTATTCTGTATGGTCCGCTACAGGAGGAGGTCCATCAGGGGTATGACACAATGAACTCTCGCACCGGGTGGCACAAACCCTAGTAACACCTCTGATGTTGGCATCACTATCTCAAGAAGGGGAAGAAAACTACACAGAAAAAAAATCAAATGACCATCCTTGGATTAGTGGTGGAATTGCCCACAAGGTGGTAGCTTTGATCTATGGCTAGGAGGCACCAGCACTGGCGTGCTGGCATGGAAGCACAAATGTGATGCTGTCTGCCTTCCCAGTGTGCTCCTTCAAAATTGCAAATGGACACCTTTGCTTGAGGACCACCACCTGCCTCTGAAGGAAGGCTAAGTAGAGGGGGCTGGTTTCCCAGCAACAAGGACCCGTTTTCAAACTAGAGCAGCACAATTGTTCTCCTTCAGGTTCCTCCACTTATGCTCAGAAATGGTCACTTATCCTCCACTTATGCTCAGAAATGCAGTGGGAGCTGGAACTGCCTAAGCCCTCCTGATACATAGCAGTGCATCCTGACATGCCATTTGCCTCCTGCTCAAATCCATGGATTTGAAAACAAAGAGGAGAATGGAGTGAAAAAGGAAGTGTGGAGAACAGTCTCTGTTGTTCGAGTCCATCATTTCCCTTGTGACACTTGTGTTGGGTGCTGAGAGAGAGAGAGAGAGAGAGAGAGAGAGAGAGAGAATGTTTGTAAATCTGGGACATTTAGGACTTAGTTGTGTGAGTGATTGTTGTACATTGCATTGCTTTTATTTTTGATTCCCCTTCCTGGCTACTGTATTATTATCCCCACAATAAAAATGATCTATTGTTGCACCTTTAACCTCCCCACCCTCCTCCTTTCATGCCATTCCACTGAGCTGTGCAGTTGGCCACTGCACTTAGTCCCTGAACACGCAATAAACTTCCCCATGTGCACATGTTACATGCATTGCAAAAGCACTTCTGGTAATAGTGGTTTTGACCAGACTGAACAGGAGGCTGGTCATGGCTCGGAAAGGTCAAAATGTTCACCTCTGTGTCTCACATTCAGGTTTCAGTGCAGGAAGATTGTAGAGCCTGAACAGAAGGTGAGTTGCTCATACATTCGCACACATCCTGTCCTGGCCAGAGGGTGGGACATGCAGCTGCAGAGGTAGCAGATGGCAGCAGTGTCACCAAGTTCCGTGGAGCCCAGGGCAGAGACATTGTGACAGCACTTGATGTAATGAACTTGTGCAACATCACCAAGTCACTTCTGGGTTCTTGCTGAGCATGAAGAAAGAGGAGGTTGTGGTGACTTCTTGGTCCTGCTGCTACACCCCTCCCCCTCAGAGTCCATGATGAGAGACTACAACACCGAGCACAAAGGGGAGGTGACCTCAGCAGTTTTGCAATGTCAGTGCTGCCCCGTTCCTTCTCCTTTGGAGGCAGAGCAACAATGCAAAGTTGCCAGAACACGAGGAAGAGGAGGCGGAGGAGGAGGTTTCTACATACCTGTGACCACGCTGGTGCTACTGCTGCTTCTCCCACCACCATTTTGAGTGGGCCTCACATGGCACCACCTTCTGACCTGGCAGCCAGGGTGGCCGCCCCCTGCTTGCTACACCACTGACAGATGGTTCTTTGCCCTGATATACTTTTGTCTCCCAGCAACAGGGGCTGCTCAACAGAGGCCTTTCTTGCTCTGCAAATTCCTGGGTGTGCAAAGTTGCACACCCCATACAGAGGGGAAGCTGGTTTTCGATGGGGAGGGGGGTAAAATTAAGGTCTGACACCCCCAACCAGACTCATGAGGACATTGGCACCCTGGCTTTTGATCAAGCTCTTGACCCTTCTCCCTGTTTAGTCTGGGCGTGTGCAGAGCAGCCTCCAACGTGTGACCACATGTAATGTACATTTGGGAAGCAGTCATTCTAGGTCACCCTCAGCAGGCCTGCTGCCCGGCTCTGAGCCCTGATGGCTGGGTCCCAGCCCTTCCTTCCATCAGCTCCTGTCACGATGGGCTCCAGATGGCTTTGCTCTTTCCACATTGACATTTGAAGTTCCCTGGACCCTTTTTCTATTTATTTTAGGTGGAAGATCCACTTAGGCAGAAGCCATAACTCTTCCCTAATGAGCAACACTCCATTTCCGCCTCTCCAAAGGATGTCTTGAGGGCGGGTGACATATTGCTCAGGCCAAGCCTGATGACTCACCCCCCCTCCAAAAAGCACTCTCAGGGAGATGGAATGAGACTGCAAAACAAGAGATGTTGACTCCATAACAGCAGCAGGGAGGATGGTGGTGCTTGGAACATGGCTCACTCTCAGTGGCATAAAAGGGAAGGCTGGCTGAGGACTGCTGGCCTTTTCCATCTGGTTCCTCCCAACCCATCAACCATATGCTGCTTGACTTGGAGTAATAATAATAATAATAATAATAACTTTATTTCTACCCCGCCTTTCTCCCCGAAGGGACTCAAGGCGGCTTACAACATATTAAAAACAATTTAAAAGCAAATAAAAACATATTAACACATACTAAAAACAGCAGTCAGAGTAAAAAATAGGTAAAAAGAGCATAGAGCAGCAGCAAGTCATAAAAGAATCAGGCCTGTAAAAAAAATATTAAAAGATGTTAAAAAATGTTATGTTAAAAAATGTTAAAAGGCCAAGAACTCAGAAGGCCTGTTTAAACAGAAGGGTCTTCAGGCCTTGCCGAAAGGTCTCAAGAGAGGGAGCCATTCTTAAGTCAAGGGGAAGGGAGTTCCATAGCGTTGGTGCCACTACTGAGAAGGCCCTATTTCTTGCAGCCGCCCCACGTACCTCCCTAGCCGGCGGCACTTGTAAAAAGGCCTTCTCTGATGACCTGAGAGGGCGAGCCGGATTGTACGGGAGCAGGCGATCTCTAAGATACCCTGGTCCAGAGCAGTATAGGGCTTTAAAGGTCAATACCAGCATCTTGAATTGGGCCCGGAAACGAATGGGCAGCCAGTGCAGCCGCTGGAGAAGCGGACTGACAGGGTCGAACCGCCTACCTCCAGTAACCACACGGGCCGCCGCATTCTGCACTAGTTGCAATTTCCGAACCGTCTTCAAGGGCAGCCCCACATAGAGTGCGTTACAGTAATCTAATCTCGATGTCACTGAGGCATGGATCACCGTGGCCAGGTCTGCACGATCCAAGTACGGCCGCAGCTGGCGCACCAGCCGAAGTTGAGCGAAGGCCCCCCTAGCCACAGCCGCCACCTGGGAATCCAGGAGCAGCTGCGAGTCCAGGTGGACCCCCAAGCTGCGGACCTGCTCCTTCAGAGGGAGTGCAACCCCATTCAGGGCAAGCCGATAGTCCAGCACCTGCATCGAGGATTTCCTAACCAGGAGAGCCTCTGTCTTATCCGGATTTAATTTCAGCTTGTTAGCCCCCATCCAGATCCTCACTGCCTCCAGACAGCGCTCCAGGTCCTCAACCGCCACCCTGGAGTCTGGAGGAAAGGAGAGATAGAGTTGGGTGTCATCAGCATATTGATGGCACCCCACTCCAAACCCCCGGATGACCTCTCCGTAGTGGTGTCACAGCTGTTAGTTGTACAGGGCCATAGGCAGTCCCAAAGGGAAACTGTTAGTAGAGGAAGTGGACAGTCCTAGTGGCCTGGCAAGCAGCAGCAGGGGCAGTACCATGCTAGAGTACCATGCTAGAGTACCATGAAGGGGTGCCACTTGAGGCTCAGCTAAGATGAAGGCCACTGCCTCTTAGTGTTTTGATCCCGATTAGGGATAACTTAGAAATGTGTAGAGAGTCTACACTGTAGTGTGTCTACACTAAGAGGCAGGAGTGATGCAAGGAAGAGAGATGAGGAAGGAGGAGAAAGGGGATGGTGAACTTCCTTGAGCCATCATCACCTCTTAGTGCTTTGGTGGCTTCCCAACTGGATTGGGATGGAAAGGTGTCTGGATTTCAGGTTTTTCTGGGTTGCATAAATATTGCATAAATATAAAGTGGAGCCTATTTACCCACATTAGTTCCGTTCCGTTACTCAGCGCGATTAACAAAAAACGTGTTGTGCTAAATTCCATAGAGTTACGCAAATACACTGCAGCCAGACACTTCCGGATGGAAGGAAACTAAAGCAGCTGTTATCAATCCCCTCCCCTCTGTTCCGCTCCGTACTCAGCCCTCCCATTGCCAGCTACCTGGCTTCTTTCACAGTTGGGATGCTGATCTTTTAAGAGTCCAGCCCTATGCATTTCTACTCAGAAGTAAACCCCATTGTAGTCAATGGGGCTTACTCCCAGGAAAGTGTGGAGAGGATTGTAGGCTAAATCTCATTCTTTGCTTGGTGGGAAGGTTTGCTTGTGTTGGTGATAGCCTGCACCATGGGGGGGGGGGGGATTCAGCAAACACTCCTGTCAGGGGCTCGCTGCCTGGCCAACCCCTGCCTTACCTGGAGGTGTGAGGGGGGCGAAGGGAGAGCCATGGGAGGTGGGGGAGAGCCACGGGAGGATGAGGGCAGACCCCACCAGTCTCCCCTGCAGGTTGCCAGGGCTGGTGGGGAGCCATGGGTAGGAGGAGGAGCAGCCCCCAGAGAGGCACTCCTCCCTGAAATGCAGGGGTGCCGAGGGACGGACAGGAGAGAGCTCCCTGCAAACCCCCGGCAACCCCAGCAGACGACCAGACACTGTGGGGAGCCGGGGCAGGGGGAAGAGCAACCCCCTGGGAGGCGCCCGGCCCCCCACCCACAGCAACGTGGGAGGCAGGGAAGGGAGCCCTGCGGCTGGGTCCGGTGGGGGATGACAAGTGGGGAAGCATGCCGGCCTGCAAGCGGTGCCCCCAGAGAGGGCACTGCCCCCCATGGACGCTGCCGGGTCTTCTCGCCCCACGGAGGGGGCTCAGCCAGGAGCAGGGCGGCGGGGAGACAGGCGGGGAGGAGAAGAAAGAGGCAGGCCAGGGCGCAGAGCCGCTCAGCTGGGGAGCAAGCCTCCCGCAGACTCAGACAGCAGGGCGAGGTTGGCTCCAGGACCAGGTGCCCGAGCTGACTGGGTGAGAGGGGTGGAGCCGGGAACTCCATAAAGGCCAGGGAGGCCAATGCTGAGGAGGAAGCTGGGCAAGGCTAACAGCCAGGAGGAAGGCTGCATGCCCGTGAGACCCAGTCTACTTTAGAAGCCAAAGAGGGGGACCCGGGTGGATCTAACCTCCCCCTCTTTTTGGACCTGAGGCCACTCAGCCTCACCCCAGGGACCTGCCACAGGGTGAGTCTGAACCCCTTTTTGAATGGAGGACCCTCAACCCCCTCCCCAGGATCTGACAACTCCCTGGGTTTTTTAAAGCAATCCCCTCTGTTGCTACCACACCTGCCCCTTTGTGTGTGTGTGTGTGTGAGAGAGAGAGAGAGAGAGAGAGAGCTCCACCTTGCTGCATGTGTTCTGGCTACAGAGGTTTTCCGCCCCCCCCCCCTCAACCTCTGCAGGCTCAGGAGCTCCAGGAACGTTACTGTTCCTTGCAAGGGGAACCTTTTCCAGGGCTATTTCCCTGCCTGGGCAAGGCAGAGCCTTTTCGCAGTGTTTTGGGCTGCCTGGAAACTGAGCAAGACGCCAGCGCAGGGCAAAGGAGGAAAAGGTGTGTGTGACCCCATTGAGACAAATCCGCAGATTAAAAAATCCGTGGATAAATAGGCTGCACCTGTATGTTTCCTCTTGCTCTTTTCACTGTTAGTTGTCTGTTGGTCTCTGACATTTGTCAACAATGTCTGTACAGGTGCACACCACTGAGCAGAGAATAGAACATGCAGTCCACACCTGCATTGAACGTGGGAATGAGCACAAGACTTCCTAATGTTCACACTACAGAAAGTTTTGTTTTTTTTAAGTCTTGGACAAAAGTGTCTGGATTTCGGAAAAGTCTGAATTTTGGATGTCCAAATAAGGGTTAATCAAAAGATCAAAATACAGATCTTTATCATTCTCCAGCTTAATAATTGATCATGCACGCGCTAGCCCCATGCTTCCATCATTGGGGGCATAATCCAACTAAAATTAAACACTTTTGAAAGTCTGATAGATTTCAGTGGGAAGCATACAGACACTGCTGGTTGGGGACCAACCAAACAACATTTTCTTTGATGCAATGTTCATCCACCTTCTGACAGCAGGGCTTTATAGTATGGAATTTAAGTTTGTACATTCAGTGCGGTTTGGTGAGACCAACTAAGGTGCTTGCCTCAGGCACTGGACTGCTCAGGGATGCCCACATCCACCTGCCTGCCTCCATTGTTCCTTCTTTCCTCTGTATTTGGAAAGGTAGAGGCGAACAAAGTGGAAGAAGTGTGGAGGAATGTCTGCCCTAACCCACTACCCTCCTCTCCTCCACACTTCCTCTTCATCTCTGTTCTCCTCTTCCTCTTCAAATATAGGGGCTGAGAGGAAGCTGAGTGACAGAATGGGTGACTAGTACATGCCAGTGGGTGGGTGGGTGGGAGCATTTGGTGTGACACATGCCTGAAGGTCTTGGGCCGACACTGTGTACATACATTCAGAAAGGGGCACCTTTATAATGCTCCATTTTAATCTAAAACGAACAACAACCATCAAACCATCCTGCCTTTTTGTTTACTCAAAGAAATATACAACAAAATATCATTTTCATCTCATATGTATCCAGGTGGTTATTGGTAGGAATTATTGGTAAAAATCACTTTGCATGGTTTTTACTTTCTAAAATGTCTGTGTCCTCTTCTGTTTCAATCATGGCCCAGGATTCATTCATTTATCTGAAACCTTATCCCTTCCTCACTTTGTTTTATTGACATTTGTGTTCTTTCCCACAGGTTGCCCGGGGCTTAAACATTCTTTAGCATTCACAATGGCTACTAACAGGCAACTCTGACTTGTTTTTAGTTAAGGATCACATCAGTCAAGGGAAGAGAAGAGGCCATTCTCACTTACTTGCAGCCAAGGATCATACAGAGTTAATAAAATAAAAATAATAATAAAACTTTATTTTTATCCCGCCCTTCTCCCCAAAGGGACCCAGTTAAGGCAAGGGGATTGGCTTCTATTACACTTTGGATGACTGCTTCTGCCTACAGCTGCCATTCCATGCCCAGTCACATTCCTGTCTCTCACCAGCATGCCAATGGCCACAGTCTGGCCTTTGAAGCACTTGATTTGCCAGCTGTCTTGGTTTCAGCAGCTGGCTGGGTCTCCACTCAGGAAAGCTTCTGGGTTCTGTTCCAAAGTTGAACATCGCAGCTCAATGCTGAACCTTTTCATATGGAATCTTTACACAAGCTCTAAACATCTTTGGTTGCCATATCAAGGTAGATTGGCAACAGCTGCCTCCTAGTGGAGATGCCTCTAGCGTAGCCCCTTGCAAGCCAGTGCTGGTAGTGCCTGTGTGTGAAAATGCCCAGAGAGGAAACATCAGATCACAGCTTGGATTTTGCTACCGAGTTCATTCAAACAACGTGCTTGTTCTCCTTGTTTTCCTCTTGCTGGTTGTGCTTACTCAGATATGTGTCACTGTCCCTGCGGCAGATCAAGGGGGAGCCTCTCCAGTATTTAACATGTCCTTTGTGCCCTCTTCCAGGGGGTCAGGGGTGTCTCCTGCAGAAGAAATGTTGAAGGTCAGTATGTAGTCACTATGTAGTCACTATGTAGTCAGGAACAGCCACTGGACTTTATGAGTGAGGGCTGAAACATTGGTCTCTGTTGGTCTCCCCATGGATGATACTGGCATTCTACTCCTGTGACGTTGCTGGAACCAACCATATTGGCCTCTCCATTGGACCATTTCAGCGACGTGGAGAGGGGGGATTTGCTGCATGGGTAACAGCCTGTCCTCCATATCTATCTGGGCATCAAGCTTCGCGCACTGGAGAGGACACTCTGTTCCAGAACCACCATTCAGAGCGTGACACCATAGTCTTCAGAGACTGAAGGATGCCAACTGCAACTGATCAGTGATTTGAGTGCCTTTGTACAAGGTCTGACAATGATGCTCTTTTGATTCTCCATGCAGCCATGGGCCATAGTGATTCTCTCTCTCTCTCTCTCTCTCTCTCTCTCTCTCTCTCTCTCCCCCCCCCTCTCTCTCTGGGGCCGGGACCTCAGATGAGGGCCGGGACCTCAGTGTGGGGAGGATGTGGAATGTTGCCTGCTAAACATTCTGTCCATTTTGTGACCATTTAAGAAGTTGGGTTTGGTGAGATTCATTAGCTGGTATGCTCAAATAAATCACTTTCTCACATTATAAATATTTAAAAATCCTTTGTCTGAAAACAGCTCAGTTTGCATGTCACACTTGAAGCAAAATTTTGATTGCCTCCTTTTTGTCTCTTGTCTGCGTATTACATGGGGAGGGGAAGGATCAGGATAAATGTCATCGCTATGCAGCCAGGACTGTGTTGTCACCCATCATCTATCATCATCTGTTACCTTCCAGAGTTTCCAGTTGTCCAATGCTGGCCCAGGCAGCCCAGAGGCAGCGGGTATGTGGAAGGAATGAGATGCACATGCCTTTCCTACCTTCTCTGCATTAGCAGGATTTCCCACCCTGGTTGGCTCAGCTCCTAGTCTTGTCTTCTTATTGACTGGAGACCCTATTGTCCCCTGTATAGAAAACTGGGGCAGTCACCCTGGACCCTGCACTTTCATGACCAAAATATGACCATAATAGGAGTGCCCAAACTCTGGTTGAGTTGCCCTGGGCAACTTTCTAGGGATGGCTCTGGTCCCATGTATAGATAATGTCAGACAACAATGTCAGTCTGCAAACCATGACACCAACCTGCCTTGCCTTAGCCTAGCCTACTGCTCTTGACTTCTGCTTTCCCCACCTCACTCTGTAGGTGTGTAGGTGTAGCTGATTGAGCCTACAACTGCTGCCAGTCCTGCTGAGTGGTCCTACTCCTGAACAGTGGCATAGTTAAGGGGAGCAGAGGGTACATTGCCCTGGTGCCAACCTGCATCCCCGATGGAGGATCCTGAGGTGCAGGGGGGTGCGGGAGAAGGTATTATGGTGACAACACAGCCTCCTTGACACCAGCTGACTTTTTTTGTGCTGTTTTTTGGCAAAAGATCTAGTTCATGCTTGGTCAAATTAGTTCTGAGCCTTTCTTCTCGATCACTCTAGTACAGCCATTTTCAAACACTGTGCCGTGAATGGTCCCCAGGTGTGCCACAGGAGTTTGGTGGAGGGTCATTTATTAATAGGACCATTTGGAGATATGAGCCCCCCACCAACAGCATGGTGTGCCTTGTCAATTGTCCAAAAACTGATGGTGTGTCTTGACAATTTAGTACCTTGTCAGTGTGCCATGTGATGAAAAAGACTGAAAATCACTGCTCTAGTAATACAGGACAACACACATTTTGTTTTATTAAAAGTTCAACCTATTCCTGGGTATATCTGGGGTGCTGAATCCAAAAACACCATCTGTTTTGCCCCATCATGTCTAGTTTTGGAGGTACAGCATGACCTCATTAGTGAGAGGTTCAAATGGGCATCATTTGGTTCCTCATGAGGAAGCCTATGCCAAAAACAAAACTGATGCAATGTTTTTAATCAGCACCCCAAATTCATGCAAAACCACCATAAATTTTTTTAAACAAAAATTCTGATCCTCAGTTTTGCAGGCCTGTGTAATTTTTCCAAACTTGCTTAACATAAGAGCCACATATGATAAACTTCAAATGCAAGAGAAATGTTTGTGAGCCACAGTATTTAAGAAACATTTAAATTCTTAAATACATTTACTCACCACAAGCATCAAACTTACATTTTAATGTAGCTGATGCTCAGTTTATACCCAATAAATAATGCTTCAACATTTATTTATTTATCTTTTATACTAATTGTGATGCAAAAAGGAGCTCAGTCAACATATTTCTGTGAATCGCACATTATTTGTCAAAGAGTTGCAGTCTGACCACACCTGCTCTAGAATGACCCATCCTAATAAGTCCCACACCACCGCAGATGTGAGGGTATCTAGTAAATCTAAACCCTATGAGATGATGACCTATCCCTGACAATGGAACAGTGTCACATTCCCCATTAATATCATCCTGGCCTGTAACAAATGCCAAATCAAGAACGTGCTCTGCAGAGAGCCTGTTGGCATTGTCTGTTGGAGAGCGTGCTCTGCCGAAAGCCAACATGGTTGACATGGAAATGGTGAACTCCTGAGTCACTCTATCTTGGCTTCTTCCCCAAAATGTCCATCTTGGAGAAGCTAACACTACCTCCATAGCCACCCCAACCAGCTTAGGCAGAGGGAGTCTTGGGCCATGGGATGGACCCTTATTTTGTCTTGGTGCCCCACAACCAAGAGTACGGCACCAAAATCAGGCAGTCGTTGGGCATGGCACCTTGACAGGAGAATGAAGTCATGATGGATGACTGCATCTCCTCCTCCCTGCCTACTAGGCCTCACCTGCAGTTGCACCTGGAAACCTGGAGGGCAAAACAGGGGTAGATTAACCCCACCTTTGCCCAACCAGGTTTTTTATCACAGGTGTGAGGTTGGCTGGTTCATCCAGTTCACACAGAGCTGTGATCTCTTTCTGAGATCTAACAGAGATCTCTTTCTGGATGGTGGAGATCACAACCTGGCCCTGAGCAGCAGTAGTTAATGATCTGGAGGATGCAGGCATGACACCAGGATAAGGTTGACTGGAAGAAAAATGAGAAGAGCACTCACAGGGTTGACCTCAGAAGCTGAAAGGTTCAATTGGAAAAAATTTTTATGTGGGGCCCTTAGGTTCACAGCCAATGTCTGCAGAATCTTAGAGATACAATAAAATTTATTATAAAGCATATAAATATAGATATATATTAATAAATTTTATTTATATCTCTATGGCAGAATGGAAAGTAATCAAAATGAGCATGTAAAAAATGCATAATGAACCAAATGGATCTAAGCACATTGTAATATAAAATTGCATACAAGACTAGAGTAGATTACCCTAGTGCTGGAGGAGAGCCCTTAGGCATGGACCCAATTGGGAGCGATCCGTCCAATTGGCTTAAAGACTGGGCACTCAAATGTTTCCGCTCCCTTCCCCTTCTTCCACTACTCCATCTCTCATTTCCCATCTCACTGATGCCAGAACAAAACAGAAGGTGCATCCACATCAGGCTTTCCTTTGTTATTGACCCTCACTCATGTATTCATATCAAACATGGTGTGCTCAAACAATTTCCCTGTTGTCCTCCTGTCTTTTCAAAGCCCAGGTTTCTGAAGTGTTTGGCACCCAGGGAGCCCTTTCCAAGGTGAACTATTCAGAAGAGGGACTACCGTCAATTCCCCCTCCTCGGTCAAACATCTGACCTGTGGGATTTTAACCAGAATTGGCTGCTTCTATCTCTGTTATTCCATGGCCTGCATTGTGGTTCCTTCCTCTGTGATTTTGCAGTACAGTCCACATTTGCCCATACTTTATGTAACTGTTTCATGTTCATGTCATTGTTGTGTTCAAGCACATCTGGAAATAAAAATTTAAATCATGAGCAAATGAGAGAACTTTTTGCTTGGGATTGCTATGACTAGTGGCCCAATCCTATACTCACCTTACGCCAGTGCAGTGGCTGTTACACCAGTCTAGGTGATCGCAAAGGTGCTCTGGGAGTAAGGAGTGCTGGTGGAAAGGCCTGCACCATTGCCGGATCCAGAGCAGCGCAGGGGTGAGAGGAGGGCAAGGAAAGAGCAGTGAAGAGTTTAACAAGGCGGTGGTGGTGGTGGGGAGGCAGATCAAGATCGGGAGGATCAACAGAGGAGGCCTCTACCATGTCCTATTCCCCCTCTCGAGCCATTTCCACTGACATGGGGCTTCTTGGATTTGTGCCCGCAATTTTGCTGGTGCAGATCCGAGTGGTCCCATTGAGCAGGCTGCGGCTTGACAAAGGGTAAGGGAACAAATGTCCCCTTACCCCTGGGAGACCTCCAGCCTGCTCAACCCTAGCATTGGATACAGTGTGGGCCTTGCAGCCCCACTGCACCACCACTGGGTAGAATTGGGCTGCCCGTGATGCTCAGACCATTGTGCCTTTGTTGCATGGACAGGGATTTTAATATTGTAATATGGAAGGTGCCCTAATGATAGACCCACATCCAGCTGATTGGATATGACTCTAAAGTGCTAAAGGGCATGGCCGTTTCATGAGGCCACCTGATGCAGGCTGCAGCAGTGGCAGATTGTGAAGGGACCGAGGGGGTGGAGGATTCCCCACCCTGAATCCACAGCCACTACCTCCCTCTAACCTATCACCAAGGCACCAGTGCTCTGCTTCCTGCTCACTCAAGCGAGAAGCAGGTCACATCCCTCCTCACTGTGTTCCTTGCATGCCATTTTTAACCCCCAGAGTCCTGTAGTTCTTGGTTTGGCAACAGCACATGAAGAACAAGGTAAGGGATTTTATAGCACAAAAGGTGGCAGACCTGAGGAAGGTCACAGGTAGTGTCCACCCTAAAGGGCCCTCAGAGAGTCCCTGGGGCTGGGAAAGAAATTCTGTTTGTTCCATAAAAAATGTCTAGGTAATCATTTGTATGGTGCCTCTTGACGCTTCACATGTTAACATGTTATGTTGATGTGATCCTTACAACAATCCTGTAAGGCAGTGGTTCCCAAACTGTGTGCCACAGCACCCTCAGGTGCAGTAGTGAACTCACAGGGGTACCGCGAGATATCCCTGGAGGTCTCTTTTACTGGCTTTTTCTGGCACTGCCATCTTGGATCGTGCAAGAACCGGGAAGAAAATGCCACTGCAAAAGAAGGGCGCTGTGACCGTGGTAAGTTTGAGAACCACTGCTGTAAGGTCATTCATGGCCCAATTCTATCCTCACAATAAACTGGCAGGCCTCACAGTCTGCTAGTGTATTGTGTGGCCCGCACAATTGTTTGTGCAAATCTGAAGAGTGCTCCTGCCAGTGCTCTGAAGACTGGTTGCCAGCAGTTGTGTGTTGGCAGTGGGGACGTATCATGGCAAGGAGCAGGGAAGATCAGACCAGAATTGGGGTGGAAAAGGATGGCTCTCAGCAGCAATGACACCTGCCATATCCTATGCCCCTGGCAGGCTCCACAAGGCTTCACCAACAAAAGAGCTGGCATAGTCTTGAGGAATCCCATAGGGGACTAGGCAACAATGGAGAAGGTAAGTAAAACTTCTCTTTACTTCCCTCTCCCAACCAGCCCACAGGATGCAGCAGCCACTGTGTCAGGATAAGGATAAGACTGGGCCATTATATTGGATAAAAGTGTTACATACTGATGCTTCGGCAGGATATTTATATGCGTTATAGAATGATGTTTACACTAGCTCCTGGTTTAAAACTCTTTCTATCAAATTGCATTTCCTGGGCCTATTTGGGGATTCTATCTATGGTTATGAGTTTAACACACTTAAGTTCATTATGGAAAAACAGATTAAAGATATTGATTTTCAGCATGCCATGTCAAGCGCCCGCAAAACTTGCTAGCCACTGTACTTTGGTTTGAATTTTGAATTTAATCAAAGTGCTACATATCTAGACATTTTAACTATACCAAAATATAGGCAAATTTTTACAAGAGTTAGATTTAATTGTCTTCCATGTGCAGTCATGGAAGGATGCTATAATAATGTGCCATATGAAAATAGATTATGTTCCTGTAATAATATGGAAATAAAGACCTTGGAACATGTTCTTTTTGTATGTAATTTTTATAGGGACGAGTGTATAAGATATATTAACCCTATTATGTGTAATTTTCCAGGTAGGACTTTTACATGATATTCAAAATATATCTTAACAACACTTCAAGAATAAGTCCATAACAGAATCAGTGGTCAAGTGTCTTTTATTAGCACAAAGAACACGTAAGAAAATTCTTGTTCCTTTTTTATAAAAGTTTTGCTTAAAATGTTTTTATGAATGTTTTAAATGTTTTATGAATGTTGGGTCTGTGACCGTAAATAAAGAATGATGATGACTGGGCCATTAGGCTGCAAACATATACACTCTTACCTTAGGACCCATAGAATTCAATGGGACCTACTTTTAAATAGACATGCACAGGCTTGCATTGTAAGTATTATTATCCCCATATTGCAGCTGAGGTTGAGAAGGAGTGGCTTGCCCAAGGCCACCAAATGAGTTCGTGGCCGAGGTGCAGTGCAAACTGGGGAACTCCAGACTCCCTCCCCCACCCCTCCAGGCAGGATATTTGCATGCCTTACAGGATACAAACCGTCAGCTTCATTATCCCATAATTCTTTTTTTGATCTGTTTCCATCAGGGTCTGAACCTTTAAATTTCCTAGTGGGAATTCACCCTGGTCCAACTAGGGAGTGTACTCTTATTCTTTACAAGAATGTTGGGGGGAGGGGGTCAAATGTCAATTATATGGTGGAAAGTTTTGTTGAAAGTTGTCAAAAAGTATGCAGTTGAATACACTGGTTTTGGTTTTTTTTAATTGCTATGTTTGGAAACTGTTAAATGTTGATTGACTTCAGTGAGAGGATTCTGATAATTATTAAAACTGAGTCCTTTCCAGCATACAAAAAACAACAATACCTTTTTCAGTCCTCTAAGGTCATTTCATTTGGAATAAAAATAATAATAAAATAAAAACAACCACATTTACAGTAGACAAATTCAAATGCATTGCTCTTAGCCTTGGGAACTCACTGTCACTAAAAGACCTTGGAGGAAACAAAAGGCAGGCTGCAATCCTATGCATGCTTTTCTGGGAGTAAGGGTCTAATCCCAAGTGGCTGGTGCCGGCACTGGATCTCAGCGCCAGCCCTGGGTGTCACAAATGTGCCGTAAGGCATGTCCGTGGCACTTGAGGACGGGGTGCCGCTGATGCTGGGCTAATGCCAGTTGGCACTTCCTCAGTGCGGAGAGGAGATGCTGCAGGCACGCCTGGTGGTAAGTCGCAACGCCAGGCAGCAGTGTGGGTTTTCAGGGTAAGGAGGAGGCATTCTGGGGTACGGGGAGAGCGGGGCAGGGGAGTGACTGGCCTGGAGGCAGGTAGGAGCCCTGCTCTGCTGGATCCTACCCTCTATGTTGGGCTGCAAAGCATGCTACGGATGTTCTCTGCACCAGCAAAACAGGTGGTGAAGACTCAAGTAGCCCCATTTTAGGGCCTGTGCCCTTACTCAGGGGAAGGGAACCAATATTGCCTTCACCAAAGGGTACCTCTGGCGGCCTCTGTGGGGCCAAAGGATGCAGCAGTCGCAATTTTGGTGCTGCTGCACCTAGCGGCTCTGCCAGGGATAGGATTGGGCTCTTGGTCCCAATGAATTCAATAAGTTTTACTTCTGAGTCGACATGCCTAGGATTCTGCCAGCAGTGTGCAATCCTGAATGTGATTCAGGGAAACCTGCTTGTCCTCCCTTCATTGCAAGCAACTTAAACATACATCTGACACTTTTTTCACTTTTCTGCCTCTTCTTGTTATTTTTTTTTTAATGCAATCAAAGCTTTTCTCCGTTCAAAAGGTTACAGCAATCCCACCACCCCCTGCTGTTGCAGCTATGTTTGTACAGTGATGATGGAAAGAAGGCTGTCGTATCATTAGGGTGGAATCGCTGCCATGGCTGTTAAAACATAGGGAAGAGATGAAGAGGGATAGGCCTCTGGGCGCTGGATCCTGCTATCTGGTACCTATTAGCAGTCCCTCATGAGCCGGAGGTTGGAAAACAGTTATTTCACACCAAATGATTGACAGCCCCAACACTTGTTTTTAATAAGGTGGGAACACCTGCAGGCTTCTGCCCCTGGACTGCTGTATAAACAACTGCTTGGGTTGCAAAAGCAGCGGTCGCATTCTTAACACAACCTCAGCTCAGAGCCCCATGGCCAGGCGCCAGGCAGGGCTGGCCCACTCACCAGAAGCACCAAGAAGACCTGCCACACAACTGCCACGTCATGTACTTAGAAGGTGCCTGACTTGATCGAGGCTTATAAAATTATGCATGGGATGGATAGAGTGGACAGAGGGATATTCTTTGCCTTCTCACTCAACACCAGAAGTAAGGGACATCCACAAAAATTCAGTGTCGGGAGAGTTAGAGCAGACAAAAAGAAATATGTCTTTACCCAGTGTGTAGTTAACATGTGGACCTTCTTGACCATCAAGTTGTGGTGATGGCACATGGCATAGATGCCTTTAAAAGGGGATTGGACAGATTTATTTTTTTAAAAGTCCATCACAGGTTACCCATCATCTCCTGACTTCAGAAGTAGGCAACCCAGAATGCCAGATGCAAGGGAGGGCACCAGGATGCTGATCTCTTGTTGTCTTGTGTGTGCTCTGCTGGATGGCAGAGAGGTGAGCAGGGGCATGGGGGAGGCATTCCAGGGGGAGGGCAGGGAGGAGGCATAACAGGGGAGGGAGCATGGCAGGAGGGAGCTCAATTCCACTGGATCTACTTTACTCTGTGTTGGTTATTCAGTGCACAATCGAGTAGCCCCATTGTATGGCTGCTTCCCTTACTTGGGGGAAGGAGACAAATGTCCCCTTCTCCCGAGGAGGCGTTGGGAGCCTCCCGCAGCTGCCTGAACGGCCTTAGAATGCAGTGGCAGCCATTTTGGCGCTGCTGCTGCAGCCTTGAACACCGGGCAGCTCAGAATTGGGCTGTTAAATGGGGTAAGAGGACAAATGTCCCTCCAGTCTGCTCTGTCCCAGTGCTGGATAGAGTGTGGGACAAGCAGCTCTACTGCTCCAGCACTGGTTAGGATTGGGCTGGTAGCATCCTTTCTATAGTTCCACAACAACCATGACAAATGAAATTTTCCAAATGGTTCTCATCGTGCCAGTGGACAAATTCAGTAGGTTCAGCTGTTAGAACTGGATGCCAAATGTTTGTTTTGGTTTTTTAAAAACCAGACTTCTCCTTTCCTTTTCATTTTCTACCATGACAGCATGACTGCGCAATGGATTTTGGAGTTTGCCCTGCAGGTCCTTGATCAGTCAAAAGAAATGTCCTCTTTCTCTTTGACAAGGCAAGTGACTGAAAACATCTTTATATCCAACACTTCAATAACGATGGGCTTTAAAAGTGCTAAAAAGTACTGTCTGTGGCTAAGAGCCTCTGAGAGGAGTTTTATCAGGTGGTACATACAAAGTGTCTTTTGGGCTCCTTTCCTTCACAATTTCATTGGATCATAATTTCTACAAATTAATATATATAAAACTTTGTAGGATTACACAAAATGTACATATAGTCTTCACACAATATATGCAACCATTTTCTGAGATCCCAATAAATTTCCTGCTCCTTTGGCTCCCGGGCCCCCTTTTTGATCCCGGGCCAAGGTACAATACAACTGGCCCTGGTGATACTGGAAAATGTCCCAGGAAATATTTAAGCTCCCTTCTTTGGCTCCTAGGCCCGCTTTTGGACCCTGGGCCCAGATATGATTTACCCCTGCACCTTCCCCATGGGCCCAGCTGTTAGGCTGCAAACAGTTGCAGATGTTAGGCTGCAAACCTATACACACTTTCCTAGGAGTAAGCCCCACTGAATCCAATGGAACTTACTTCTGAGTAATAGGATTGTTCTGCAAGTTATTTAAGATATTTACATACATCTTTGTCCTCCCAGCCAGGAGGCACTGAAAGGGACTAAAAGGGCAATCCTACCCTGTGCTGGAACAAGCAAGCCAAGAGGCTTGTGCTGAATCCAGCATGGGATAGGGGCCCAAAGCAACTCAGTCAGAGGTAAGGTATGCTGGCCCCTATAGGTCTCCTTAGACCTGCGTCATCTCCTGAGGTGGCACAAGTCCAAAGAGAGCGGAGCGGCTTGAAGCCGCTCCAAGTTCCCCAGGAACAGGGGTTGGGATCCAGCATAAGTGCCTAGATCCCAGCCCTGCCTCCTGCTCCCCACCTGCCTGCCCTTGGGGTCACCCACCACCCTGAGGCAGCAATGGGGTGGGACCGGCAGAGCCCAGCTTTGCTGGATCCTGAACTCTGTGTTGGGCAAGCATGGACTTGAGAAGCCCCATTGCCTTAGGATTGAGCTGTAAGAACAGAATCCTGTGCTTGACTACTCAGAGAAGTAAGTCCTACTCAACTCAGTAGGATTTCCTCCCACATAAATGTGCACTATAGGATTGCAGCCCAATCACATGAAAAAAAATATATAACGAAGAATATCAGAAAGGAACGGAAACATAACAACACTATCAATAAACAGAAACCAGACACTAACAGCACCAATCAATCAAGAAAACACAAACAACAGCCACATAAAACAATATAGAAAAGCTCAGCACACTAATCAGCAAACCCCAGACCACAAAGACAAGAAAGAAGGTATGTGTTTAGCTTCCGTCAGAACAGAGGCAGTGATGAATCTGATTTCCCATCCTGGGGTGGGAGGGGGCAGGGAGGGAGTGTCCACAGGGATTTTCCAGGGCTGGGTAAGAGGTTCTTGGTTGTTTTAATTTATCCTGTTGCTTTTATTGTGCATTTACACATCTGCTTAGCTTTTTGTATTGCCTTTTTCCTACCCACCTATGGATTTTTAGAATTGTAATATTGTTTGCTATGCTGGCTTTTAAATGATGTTTTTGATTTTAAATGTTTATTTTTTAAAAAAAATCTTATGTATTTACCGATCCAACCTTGTTATGCATGGATTTTTTTATACACGGATTTGACTCAACATGAATGGCCACTGCAAATGAGAAGGAATTAACTGATCCCTGGAGAAGGGGAAAAATGCATCCCTTTAAAATCACAGTTTAAAAAACTGCTTTTCTTACTATTGTAGAGAGACAGTCATGCAAGTGATTAATAGTATAACCTAATTATCCATAGATTCCACACATTTTTCTATCTCAAAGATTTTTCTATCATGAGTAGGGCCCTTTAAATTAAAGGAAAACAGTCTAACAATAGCCTTGTTAATGTGAGAAAGGGCAGCAGGCATCAATCATTCTCCCTCCAGGCTTCACTCCAATGCAAAGCGACCCCTCCCTTCCCCCTGAAAGATCATGTGAAAGAAAGATCACTTTGTTCTGGATGAAGGGAGGGGTCACTGGCTCACCTGGAGAGAGACTGATGGATGGATTGGCTGCCTAATGGCACATCACAAAGGTCAACAAGGCTGTTTTTAAATCACCAAGCAAAGGAACTTTGTTTTTTAAATTGATTTGCTTTAGAGCAATTTTTGCCATCCACTTAAGTTCTGGGAATGGATAATGAGACTCAACCTGTATTAAGTACTGTAAGCAGCTTTGAGCTTTCGGAAAGGCAGGGTAAAAATGTTTTAAATCAGTGGTTCTTTTTTTAAAAAATGGTTCTTTTAAGCACTAGGACCCACTTTTTAGAATGACAATCCATTGGGACCCATTGGAAGTGATGTCACTAACCTGAAAATAACTAGTCATGGCCACTAGTGACATCATCAGGCAAGGAAATTTTTAACACCCCCATACAACAAAATCAAATTAAATCAAGTAATTAAAAGTTTACAATAACTATATATTTAAAAATTTATTAAAAATAATGAAGTACCCTCCCAAGCCTCCCAAGCCTCCCAAGCAATTGCTGATCAGTTAAAAAAAAAAATCCCCAAACATCCCAAAGGCTTCCAACCCATCCACACTTAACCAGAACTAAGCCCCATTTACTATTAAAAACCTTTTCAAAGTACAGATCTGTAACATTTCCCCAAATGCAGCCACATACCATGGTAGCATTAAGTCTAATATATTAAAAATAAAATACACCTTGAAATGAATGGGGACCCACCTGAAATTTGCTCATGACCCACCAAGTGGGTCCTGATCCACAGTTTGAGAAACACTCTTTTATATAAATAAATAAGTGCCACCACAAGAAAGGCCTTCTCATACATCACTCTCCTGCCAGTGATAGGGTCTGCAGGAAGGTCCTCTCAGCTGATCTCAGGGAATGGGTGGTTTCATGCCGGGTGATTCTTCAGGGCCTCTGGTCCTTTGTAATTTGGGATGCAATCCTATGCACATTTTCCTGGGAGTAAGCCCCACTGAACACAATGGGACTTACTTCTAAGTAGACATGCATAGGCTTATACTGCTAGTGATTTAAAGGTCAAAAAACCAGTTCCTAGGATCATGCCCAGAAATGGATTGCCAACCAGGACATCTGATGGAGCAAGGGTGTGTTGCCTAGTAGGCATATCTGCAGCAGTATTCCCTGCTAACTGAAGTTTCTGAATACTGTGTTTCCCCAAAAATAAGACCTACCCCGAAAATAAGACCTAGTTGTGATCAGGGCCAGGACGGGGGGGGGCGGAAGGGGTCCTCAGGCAGGGGGGTGGACAACGTGACCAGGAACACTGCACTCCCACGCGCACCACCTAGAAAGCACCTGCTGTGCTGCCTTGGGCAGAGGATGCTGAGGAGGAGCATCAAGCGAGGCAACCCTGCCTACCAGGCTCTGAGCCTCTCCGCACCTTCCAGGGAGTAAGTCCCATTAACTATAAAGGGACTGACTTCTGAGTAGATAGGCAGGCAGGCATCCTCCTGGGCGCTGAGGGCACATCCTCTCCACACCTTCCAGGGAGTAAGTCCCATTAACTATAAAGGGACTGACTTCTGAGTAGATAGGCAGGCAGGCATCCTCCTGGGTGCTGAGAGGACACACTCTCCACACTTTCCAGGGAGTAAGTCCCATTAACTATAAAGGAACTGACTTCTGAGTAGGCAGGCAGGCAGGCAGGCAGGCATCCTCCTGGGTGCTGAGGGGATATTTTTGTATGGTATATTTTTGTACATGAATGACTGTGGATTGTTGTACATTAAAAAAAAAATAAGACCTACCCCGAAAATAAGACCTTTTTTTTAGCCACAAAAAATATAAGACAGTGTCTTATTTTTGGGGAAACATGGTAGTCTTCAAGGGCAGCCCCATATATAGCAAGTTAAGTAATCTAGCATAGCAGTAATCAATGCATGGATAACCACAGTCATTTATGACTCATCCTAGAAAGGAAGCAGTTGGCACACTAACTTAAGCTGAACATAAGAACATAAGAACAGCCCCACTGGATCAGGCCATAGGCCCATCTAGTCCAGCTTCCTGTATCTCACAGCGGCCCACCAAATGCCCCAGGGAGCACACCAGATAACAAGAGACCTCATCCTGGTGCTCTCCCCTACATCTGGCATTCTGACTTAACCCATTCCTAAAATCAGGAGGTTGCGCATACACATCATGGCTTGTACCCCATAATGGATTTTTCCTCCAGAAACTCGTCCAATCCCCTTTTAAAGGCGTCTAGGCTAGACGCCAGCACCACATCCTGTGGCAAGGAGTTCCACAGACCGACCACGCGCTGAGTAAAGAAATATTTTCTTTTGTCTGTCCTAACCCGCCCAACACTCAATTTTAGTGGATGTCCCCTGGTTCTGGTATTATGTGAGAGTGTAAAGAGCATCTCCCTATCCACTCTGTCCATCCCCTGCATAATTTTGTATGTCTCAATCATGTCCCCCCTCAAGCGTCTCTTTTCTAGGCTGAAGAGGCCCAAACGCCGTAGCCTTTCCTCATAAGGAAGGTGCCCCAGCCCCGTAATCATCTTAGTCGCTCTCTTTTGCACCTTTTCCATTTCCACTATGTCTTTTTTGAGATGCGGCGACCAGAACTGGACACAATACTCCAGGTGTGGCCTTACCATCGATTTGTACAACGGCATTATAATACTAACCGTTTTGTTCTCAATACCCTTCCTAATGATCCCAAGCATAGAATTGGCCTTCTTCACTGCTGCCGCACATTGGGTCGACACTTTCATCGACCTGTCCACCACCACCCCAAGATCTCTCTCCTGATCTGTCACAGACAGCTCAGAACCCATCAGCCTATATCTAAAGTTTTGATTTTTTGCCCCAATGTGCATGACTTTACACTTACTGACATTGAAGCGCATCTGCCATTTTGCTGCCCATTCTGCCAGTCTGGAGAGATCCTTCTGGAGCTCCTCACAATCACTTCTGGTCTTTACCACTCGGAAAAGTTTGGTGTCGTCTGCAAACTTAGCCACTTCACTGCTCAACCCTGTCTCCAGGTCATTTATGAAGAGGTTGAAAAGCACCAGTCCCAGGACAGATCCTTGGGGCACACCGCTTTTCACCTCTCTCCATTGTGAAAATTGCCCATTGACACCCACTCTCTGCTTCCTGGCCTCCAACCAGTTCTCAATCCACGAGAGGACCTGTCCTCTAATTCCCTGACTGTGGAGTTTTTTCAGTAGCCTTTGGTGAGGGACCGTGTCAAACGCCTTCTGAAAGTCCAGATATATAATGACCACGGGTTCTCCCGCATCCACATGCCTGTTGACCTTTTCAAAGAATTCTATAAGGTTTGTGAGGCAAGACTTACCCTTACAGAAGGCCATGCTGACTCTCCCTCAGCAAGGCCTGTTCGTCTATGTGTTTTGAGATCCTATCTTTGATGAGGCATTCCACCATCTTACCCGGTATAGATGTTAGGCTGACCGGCCTATAGTTTCCCAGGTCCCCCCTCTTTCCCTTTTTAAAAATAGGCGTGACATTTGCTATCCTCCAATCTTCTGGCACCGTGGCCGTTTTGAGGGACAAGTTGCATACCTTAGTCAAGAGATCTGCAACTTCATTCTTCAATTCCTTAATAACCCTTGGGTGTATGCCATCAGGGCCTGGTGACTTATTGATCTTTAATTTATCAATGAGGTCTGAAACATCTTCTCTTTTAACCTCTATCTGACTTAACTCCTCGGTTAGGAGGGGCCGTTCGGGCAGCAGTATCTGCCCGAGGTCTTCTGCCGTGAAGACAGATGCAAAGAACTCATTTAATTTCTCTGCCATCTCTAAGTCTCCTTTTATCTCCCCTTTCCCTCCCTCACCATCCAGAGGGCCAACCGCTTCTCTGGCGGGTTTCCTGCTTCTAACATATTTGAAGAAGCTTTTATTATTCCCCTTAATGTTGCTGGCCATGCGTTCCTCATAGTCTCGCTTGGCCTCCCCTATCACCTTCTTACATTTCTTTTGCCACAGTTTATGTTCCTTTTTATTCTCTTCATTAGGGCAAGACTTCCATTTATGGAAGGAAGCTTCCTTGCCCTTCACAGCCTCTCTAACTTGGCTGGTTAGCCATGCAGGCACTCTCCTGGATTTAGTGGAACCCTTCTTTCTTTGAGGTATACACCTCTGCTGGGCCTCTATTACTGTTGTTTTAAGCAGCCTCCATGCACTCTGGAGAGACTGGACTCTTTTTACCCTCCCTTTCAACCTCCTTCTAACCAGCCTCCTCATTTGAGGGAAGTCCGCCCGTCGGAAGTCAAGGGTTTTTGTTAGAGATTTGCCTGGTATTCTTCCCCCAACGTGCACGTCAAAACGGATCGCAGCATGATCACTGTTCCCCAATGGCTCAGTAACGTTTACATCTCTAACCAGGTCCTGCGTACCGCACAAAATTAAATCCAGAGTCACCTGTCCTCTGATGGGCTCCGTGACTAGCTGATCTAAGCCACAGTCATTTAGCACGTCAAGAAATCTGGTTTCCTTATCGTGACCAGAACACAAATTGACCCAGTCAATATGAGGATAATTGAAGTCCCCCATGATTACAACCCTGTCCTTCCTTGTCACCTCCCTGATCTGTTTCCTCATTTCAAGGTCCCCATCAGATTTCTGGTCTGGAGGACGATAGCACGCCCCCAGTATTACATCGCTGCACAAGCCTGGTAATTTAACCCACAGAGATTCTACGGTGGAGTCGGACCCACCTTCAATCTCTACTTTGCTGGATTCTATCCCTTCCTTAACATAAAGGGCCACCCCACCTCCAACACGCCCCTGCCTGTCCCTCCTGTAGAGTTTATAGCCCGGGATTGCGGTATCCCACTGATTCTCCGCATTCCACCAGGTTTCCGTTATGCCCACTATGTCAATATTTTCCCTTGTCACCAGACATTCCAGTTCTCCCACCTTTGCTCGTAGACTTCGGGCATTCGCATAAAAGCATTTATACACGGAATGCCCCAGGATGGGCTGCTTATTCGCTCCTTTGTCCCCGCATCCTCTCATTGTGCCAAACTGTCTATCACATCCCATCTCCCTACCTTTCCCAATTTCTTCTCCTACCCTGCCTTTGTCTTGTTGTTCTCTAACCTCCCCATCCTCATCCCATAGGGATGAGGAGTCCCGAACCGGATGCCCCTCGGCTCCTGTCGGCCTTCCCCCAGGGATCAGTTTAAAAGCTGCTCTGCCACCTTTTTAATGTTATGCGCCAGCAGTCTGGTTCCATTCTGGTTCAAATGGAGCCCGTCCCTCTTGTACAGGCCCCGCTTGTCCCAAAACGTTCCCCAGTGCCTAACGAATCTAAACCCCTCCTCCCTACACCACCGTCTCATCCACGCATTGAGACCCCTGATCTCCGCCTGCCTAGCTGGCCCTGCGCGTGGAACAGGTAGCACTTCAGAGAACGCTACCTTTGAGGTCCTGGCTTTCAGCTTCCTGCCTAAAAGCCTAAATTTGGCCTCCAGGACCTCCCAGCTACACTTGCCCACGTCGTTGGTGCCGACATGCACCACAGCCGCTACCTCTCCCCCAGCACTGTCTACTAGCCTGTCTAGACGAGAAGTGATGTCCGCAACCTTCGCACCAGGCAGGCAAGTCACCATGCGGTCCTCACATCCGTCGCAAACCCCCCTCTCTATGTTTCTAATAATCGAATCCCCCACTACAAGAAGCCCCCGACCCCCCTCCCGCCGAGAAGTATCCCGAGTGCGCTCGGATACGGGCCCATCCCCTGGAGAAGGGATCCCCCCCTAGGGGATTGTTTCCCTCCTCTCCAGGATGACGTCCTCCAGTCCCGAGACTTCCCACCCGGGCAGCCGAGGAGCTGCACGCCTGAGGTTGGGACGAAGCCTGATCGTCCCCAGAAGTCTCCCCACGGTCCTCCTCTGGCTGCCTGCGCTTCTCCAGGTCGGCCACCAAGGCTTCAAGGGAGCCGACGCGTTCCCTGAGAGCCTGGAGCTCCTTGCACTGAGGACACACCCATGACTTATGCCCCAGAGGCATATAATCATACATGTGGCACTCGATGCAGAACACTGGATAGCCCCCACTCTGCTGCTGGCTGTCTGACTGCATAGCTTTTTTGTTGTTGTTGTTGTTGTTTTATTTAGGGGTCCTTTTAAAAACCGTACACTGGATAGCAGCCCTTTTCTCTAGGGAAGAGGAAGGGCAATGTATGGGGCCCTGGCCTCCTCGCCCTGCTGCTGAACTCTTGTGCCTTACCTGGCACTTAGTTCCCAGAGGCACTGGGTTCCCAGAGGCCACACGCATCTGCAGAGAGCCTCACGCGATGGCCTGCCTAGCTTTATACTCCTGGCTGGCTCCTCCCCCCTCCTTCCTTCCTGATTGAAAGGGGGCTGGCCTTCCCAGGTGAGTTTACAAAAGCTCAGGAAGGCAAATGGCTGCTGATGGGCGTGATCTACTCTGCAGGCTCCTGAATGGACTGCTTGGATTAGCCTAATGGGGCTCTTAATGGGTTGGGAATTTGCCCTTCCTAGGTCCTTTCCCTCCTAGTTCTGTTCTCTTAGGCTGGACTGTTTTTGTAACCTCAAGCTAGTTTTTATTTGGGTTTGTTTAATTATTTATTGCTCTCTAGATCCTGTGTCCAAAGAAAGAAGGGTTCCACTAAATCCAGGAGAGTGCCCACATGGCTAACCAGCCAAGTTAGAGAGGCTGTGAAGGGCAAGGAAGCTTCCTTCCATAAATGGAAGTCTTGCCCTAATGAAGAGAATAAAAAGGAACATAAACTGTGGCAAAAGAAATGTAAGAAGGTGATAGGGGAGGCCAAGCGAGACTATGAGGAACGCATGGCCAGCAACATTAAGGGGAATAATAAAAGCTTCTTCAAATATGTTAGAAGCAGGAAACCCGCCAGAGAAGCGGTTGGCCCTCTGGATGGTGAGGGAGGGAAAGGGGAGATAAAAGGAGACTTAGAGATGGCAGAGAAATTAAATGAGTTCTTTGCATCTGTCTTCACGGCAGAAGACCTCGGGCAGATACCGCTGCCCGAACGGCCCCTCCTGACCGAGGAGTTAAGTCAGATAGAGGTTAAAAGAGAAGATGTTTCAGACCTCATTGATAAATTAAAGATCAATAAGTCACCGGGCCCTGATGGCATACACCCAAGGGTTATTAAGGAATTGAAGAATGAAGTTGCAGATCTCTTGACTAAGGTATGCAACTTGTCCCTCAAAACGGCCACGGTGCCAGAAGATTGGAGGATAGCAAATGTCACGCCTATTTTTAAAAAGGGAAAGAGGGGGGACCCGGGAAACTATAGGCCGGTCAGCCTAACATCCATACCGGGTAAGATGGTGGAATGCCTCATCAAAGATAGGATCTCAAAACACATAGACAAACAGGCCTTGCTGAGGGAGAGTCAGCATGGCTTCTGTAAGGGTAAGTCTTGCCTCACAAACCTTATAGAATTCTTTGAAAAGGTCAACAGGCATGTGGATGCGGGAGAACCCATGGACATTATATATCTGGACTTTCAGAAGGCGTTTGACACAGTCCCTCACCAAAGGCTACTGAAAAAACTCCACAGTCAGGGAATTAGAGGACAGGTCCTCTCGTGGATTGAGAACTGGTTGGAGGCCAGGAAGCAGAGAGTGGGTGTCAATGGGCAATTTTCACAATGGAGAGAGGTGAAAAGCGGTGTGCCCCAAGGATCTGTCCTGGGACCGGTGCTTTTCAACCTCTTCATAAATGACCTGGAGACAGGGTTGAGCAGTGAAGTGGCAAAGTTTGCAGACGACACCAAACTTTTCCGAGTGGTAAAGACCAGAAGTGATTGTGAGGAGCTCCAGAAGGATCTCTCCAGACTGGCAGAATGGGCAGCAAAATGGCAGATGCGCTTCAATGTCAGTAAGTGTAAAGTCATGCACATTGGGGCAAAAAATCAAAACTTTAGATATAGGCTGATGGGTTCTGAGCTGTCTGTGACAGATCAGGAGAGAGATCTTGGGGTGGTGGTGGACAGGTCGATGAAAGTGTCGACCCAATGTGCGGCGGCAGTGAAGAAGGCCAATTCTATGCTTGGGATCATTAGGAAGGGTATTGAGAACAAAAGGGTTAGTATTATAATGCCGTTGTACAAATCGATGGTAAGGCCACACCTGGAGTATTGTGTCCAGTTCTGGTCGCCGCATCTCAAAAAAGACATAGTGGAAATGGAAAAGGTGCAAAAGAGAGCGACTAAGATGATTACGGGGCTGGGGCACCTTCCTTATGAGGAAAGGCTACGGCGTTTGGGCCTCTTCAGCCTAGAAAAGAGACGCTTGAGGGGGGACATGATTGAGACATACAAAATTATGCAGGGGATGGACAGAGTGGATAGGGAGATGCTCTTTACACTCTCACATAATACCAGAACCAGGGGACATCCACTAAAATTGAGTGTTGGGCGGGTTAGGACGGACAAAAGAAAATATTTCTTTACTCAGCGCGTGGTCGGTCTGTGGAACTCCTTGCCACAGGATGTGGTGCTGGCGTCTAGCCTAGACGCCTTTAAAAGGGGATTGGACGAGTTTCTGGAGGAAAAATCCATTATGGGGTACAAGCCATGATGTGTATGCGCAACCTCCTGATTTTAGGAATGGGTTAAGTCAGAATGCCAGATGTAGGGGAGAGCACCAGGATGAGGTCTCTTGTTATCTGGTGTGCTCCCTGGGGCATTTGGTGGGCCGCTGTGAGATACAGGAAGCTGGACTAGATGGGCCTATGGCCTGATCCAGTGGGGCTGTTCTTATGTTCTTATGTTCTTATGTCCCAATTTACTGACCTGTTTAGGTTATGTTCTAACTTAGATTAGGTTTAACCTGGGTTAAGTATAGGTTTAATTTAAACAAGTAGAAAATCTGCTTTTCACTTTATCCTCCTCCCTTCCTTCGATTAAGTGCTACCTTAGGTGCAGCTAACTTCCAATTTTGATTTAAATGCCTGACCCTTGGGCACTTACTCACGAGTAGGACTCTGCTCTTACTCACGAGTAGGACTCTGCTTCTGCTCAGAGTAGCCCTATGTACCTCCCTTAGGTGCTAACTTTCAATTTTGATTTAAGGTTGCTTTAAAGGTAAGGTTAAGGTTAGAAGACAAAGCGTTAGAAAGACAAAGCGTTAGAATGAGTACACTTACCTCCTCCTCCTGCTCCTCCTCCTCTCCTTCTCCAAAACTCAGAGGTCTCCTTGCCTTCTCCTCGCCCAGATGCTAAACTCTTGTGCCTTACCTGGCACTTAGTTCCCAGAGGCACTTGGTTCCCAGAGACCACACGCGTCTGCAGAGCAACAGTGCCCTGGTCCACAGTGAAGGGAAGAAGGGGTGTAGGGGTGGGTAGGCTTTCCTCCCCTCTCTCATTCATCAAGGAAACAGGTGCGCTCATGGATGTGGTGAAGTTGGGGGAATTTGGGTGGTAGGAAGGTACAGCCACCCCCTGCTGAGACATTTGCTGCCTTTGGAGGTTCTAGTTAAATGCGCTCATGGCATTCTGTGGTGGTGGGGCAGCAGTCACAAAGGCTGTATTGCAGTGGCATTGGTGCCGGAAAGTTGGTTGGGATTTGGCTGTTAATTCTATCCATATGAAGAAGCATTTTCTTTTATCAGTTTTGAACCTACTGCCAACTTCAAGTGGGTGTCCTGAGTTCTAATATTATGAGTGGGAGAAAGAAAAACTTCTGTCTCTGTACTGCATAAACATTCCTAATTTTATAAACTTCTATCATTTCCATTCGCCGACCTGAGTCATCTTTGCTTCTAAACTAAAAAAGCCTCAAACACTTTGAAACCTGCCAAGCTTTTGATCATTTCAGGCTGTAGGCATCTCTGGGACTACTACTCAGTAAACATGTGTCAAATCCAGGCCAGTTTGTCCATCAGGCAGTTGTCGAAGGCCATAGATTGCTAGGGGCAGCTACCGCCCACCTCTGCTTGGCCACCTCCGCTGTTTCTCCTCCTCCCACCATTCCACTCTCTTCATACTTATTTCACATTTATTTATTTTCACATTTTATGTCACCCTTCCTCCAAGGAGCTCAGGGAGGTTCTTTCCCTCCTTTTTTCCTCACAACAACCCTGTGAGGTGGGTAAGGATGAGAGATATTGACTGGCCCAAGGTCATCCAGGAAGTTTCACAGCTGAGTGGGGACTTGAACCAGGATATTGTGGTCTAAGTCCAACTCCCAAACCACGACACCATCCTGGCTCTCACATCCTCTTCCACTTCTTTCCTTTGCTCCTTTTCAAACCCAGGGAGCAGGAGGAGGAAGAGTAGTTGTGGACGCAGCACCTGGTACACTGCCCGGCAAGGGGATGGGTGGCATTTGGCACCACTTCTCAAAAACCAGGAGAACTTGTCCTGGCCCTTCTTAGGATCTGCCTACAAGTTGCCTTTCTGTGTCTCTTAGAGTTCTGCAATGACTTTTTTTTTTTTAAGATGGGGTAGCCAGAACTGCTAAATGTGGCTGCACCACAGATTTATACAATGACATTTATTCTTGTTTTTCTTCACTGCTTCGGAGGGCAAAAATAGAATCACCCCAAATGAGCTGAAATTGTGTTTTTGTTCCTGCTCTGCCAGTTAATGTAAAAAGACCATCTAGAGACTGAATTTCATTCTGTCTACTCAGTTGTTAGCGATGACTGACAAACATCTGGAGGATGTGGCACTAAGTGCATGCAAAGCACATGTTTACAATACATTTTCCCCCCTCAGAATATTTATCCGTTATTCATTTTATGGGAGTTGCCTTGTTCTTGCCAAAGCTTTACAGCAATCAGACCATTCATGCTGTACCTGAAGTGGTTCATACTAGTTTGTGAACCATTTTGATAAAATTTCAGCCCAATCTTATGGGCTTGCTGCACCGCCGGAATCTGCATTCTGGTGGCACACGTGCTTTACATTGGTAGCAAAATGGAACGTGCCGTTCAGCACAGCCAGGCCACGACAAGTGGATGTAACTGTGTACCTATAAGCCTTGGCACTGGTAAGTCAGCACCAGGAGAGGATGGGGGGCAGGCAGAACGGGGCAAAGAGAGAGGTGGATCAAGGCCAGGCGGGGTGGTATTGGCAGCAGCAGTGTCACCTCTATCCTGAACCCCTCCCCAGTCCAAGTCCTGGGTCCATTCAGACTTGCAATAGCAAAATTGCTGGTGCACATTCAAGTAGATCTATTGTGGCAGCAAAAGTAGGTTGGAAACAAATATTTCCTTACCAAGAGGAGACCTCTGGGGCTGCCACCCTACCACCCCACCGAGCAGGATGCAGCATGTGTTCCACTGGCATGGCTGCATCAGTGGAGGGGGGGTAGATAGGGTTGGGCAGTGAGAAATGGAGAAAAGACCCCCTGCATGAAACCTACATGGTTGCAATGAGTCATGTGGGAGACCCTGATCCCAAGTAACCAGGCTGCCTCCATGTTCCTTAATTCTCGCCTGCACACGCTCCAGTCCTGAAGAGGTGACTCTGCACTCTGAGCAACAGCTTTGCCAACCCAAACAATCAGCAGAAATTACAACAATTTGCTCTTGTGCTGAACTGTGTATTCCCCCCCCCCCCGATTTTTCTTGCTGGTTCCCGCACCCTCCCCACCCCCACTCCCCAGGATGTTTTTCATACAAAAAACTCAAACCTTGGAAAGTTTTCATCCAAAGCATTTTTTTCTGACCAAACCCAGCATTTTAACTTTTTTTTTTTTTTAAATCCTTTCCATGTCAGTTTTCTGAGCAGCTCCAATTTCCGTGCCTGGGAAGTTGGATTTGCGAAATGTGGCAAGACGGGATGATGGAAGGGCTATTGTTTCCCAAGGCCCAAGATTGCTGCTTTGTTTCTTCTGCTCCCCGTGAAAGAGCTTAGGTTACACCAAACAAGCCTCGTTTGTTGTAAACTGCTTCCAAATTTTGTTCCCAATGAACACACATTAGGTATTTTACTCCCTGGGGTTGGCTGGTGGTTTGTGAGGGAAATGGCAAGTATTCCAGGGCTTGTAGTATCAGTGAGACAGTTACCACAGGCACGAAGGCACTTCACAGCATCTCAGCATCCAGACTTGTCTGGTTTTCAATTACCAATCTGCACAGCAGAAATTCAAATTTCAGCTGGAGACAAGGCTCTTTTAGTATAAACAGAAAACACACTTTAGAAGACAGCCCCCCCCCAATCAGGCCAACTGAGGTGGTTGCCTCAGGATTGACAGGAGGTGCCCCGATTGTTTCTGTCTACCTCCACCTAAGAAGAGGCCTGCTAGATCAGGCCGAAGATCCATCTAGTCCAGCTTCCTGTATCACACCGTAGCCCAACAGATGGCTCAGGAAGCACACAAGACAACAAGAGACCTTCATCCTGGTACCCCTCCTTGCATCTGGATACCGCCCTTGCACCTTCCTTTGCACCCCCTCCCAAGGCCCATAAGAAAGAGTGCAGGGATACACTGTACCTGCACCAGGGTCAAAAGGGGCCCATAAGCCAAAGGAGGAGATCTTACATTTTCCAGTTTCACCAGGACCCATGGATGGTGCAGATGGCACATCGTACCTGAGCCTGGGATCAAAAAGGGGGCCCAGGAGCCAAAGGAGGGGAGCTGGAAATTTCCTGGAATTTCACAAAATGTTTGCATATACAGTTGTGCACCACTTAGGACGGGATACGTTCTCCAATCTCCGTTGTTATGCGATTCGGTTGTTAAGCGAACATTCAGCCCAATCTAGTGCCTTTGTTGTGTAAACAGACACTCCCTGCCAGACACTAGCTGGCTGCACAGGGAAGGGGCCCAAAAATCTTTGTACCCCCTGATAAAATCACTCGCAGAGCTCCTGGCCCTTCCTTCTCCTACTTCATGGATTCAAAAAGGAAGGATTTGTTAGAATTTCACAGCTTGCTCCAAAGGTGTAACTGGGCTAGGAAATAAACTTCTGGCACTCTCTGATAACCAAACTTCTCCTCCATTCTCTGTTATGTCTCTCTTGATAGGATCGGCTGCCAGCTCCTTAACTCAAGCCATGCATTGCAAAACAAATTTCAGGAGAAACATAAGATGCTGCAGAGGAGACTGGCTTTCCTTCCAGGGATGTTGATCTTGACTTTATAACCTAACATCAAAACACCAGAGGCCGAGAGTTTTTGGAGTTGCCGAGAATGTGTCTTTCTCCAATGGCAGCTGCCCGACTCCAATGCACGACTGACCACTGTGAACTTCAAGCAAAGACAGATCTTCTTCTACCCAAGGTGCATTCCAGTGACACGTGGTGAGGTCCAAGCCCTGGGAGGCACAGCCACATAAATACACACACTCTCCTCCTGTCCCCTTAAGCTCAGTCTCTCTCAGTACCTCCCTTGAAACTCTCTCTCTCTCTCTCTCTCTCTCTCTCTCTCTCTCTCTCTCTCTCCATCCCCTCAATAAATATAAAAAACTCACCTCTTCTTCCCCCACTCAGAGCTAGAGAAAGCTCAGCAGCACACCTCCTGAGGCAACCAAAAACCTGCCTCTCCTGGTGCTTTACAGAGCAGCTCTCTGCTTTTTTCATAGCTTTTGTCAAACAGAACCAAGGCAACTCTTCCTGCTGCCTTACTAGAGCTTGCTGATGCAGATATCCTGCTTTTTTTTTAATTGGAAGCCAATTGCCATGATTTATTATTATTATTATTATTATTGGAAGCCAACCATGATTACAGCCTAACTTGCTGAGACAAATCTTCCTGCTACCTCCCCAGAGATTGCTGACACAGGTGTCTTGCTGGTTTTTTAAAATTGGAAACTGGCCTTGATGGCAGCACATCTGCTGCTGGCTGCTTCCCTATGTATTGTAATGTGAGTGCACTCTGCTTATCTCACTGCTTGGGAAGAAAGGAGCACAACGGAAAGAAAAAATACTTTTTCTTTGTGCTTGTGGGGTCATTGGGCTTTGTTTTTTTACTTATTGGGTCCGATGAGGCTCTGCCTCCCCTGCCTGCACACCACTGGTGTGTTCTGATCTTCTCTCACCTCATCTCTCACCTCAGAGATTCCACAGAACCTCCAACTATCCTGCTGGTAAGTAGAGGAGCAAAGAAGCAAACAAAGGATATACCCCCCAATACCACCTTTTTCTGTTCTAATGATTTCCCATTGTTTGATTTTACTCATCAGTTGCAGACAGCGTACAAATGCTTTGAATACATACGTAAATACTGTTCTTACATTCACATACCAGGGGTATTGGGGAAATGCCCTTGGACAGAAAACTGACAACACAGTCAGGTTCCTAGTTTTATCACTCAGTGTTTTCCTCCTTGCCTGACATCACATTGAAATTTCAGATTCATTTCTAGCAGATGTTGGGACAATAGCCTGCAATTTCCTTCCTCCATTCAAAAACTGGAGGTGGAAAGTAATAGAAACAGCCCTCTGTTGAGGGCCAGTGGCGTTGGTAAGGGGTGCGGGCTACACCAAGTGATGCACATGGGGGGGTGACACCTCTACTGGCCAAAACTTTAAAATCTTGGTATTTTTGAATAATACCGTCATGTGTAATTTCATGCAGAATGCAATTAAACAAAGCACACTGAAATATCTCTATTCTATCAAAAGTTATAGTAAAAAAAATAATAATAACCGGCAGGGTGATAGTGCATCACTAGGCCCATTGCTTGAGGCACTGCCACACCCAATGCATGGAGGAGGTCCATTTGGGGGGTGACGTGCTGGCCTCCCGCATCAGGTGATACAATCCCTAGTGACACCACTGTTGAGGGCTCTTAGGACAGCAACACTTTCTCTTGTGCTTGGCCCATCTACCTCAGGTACTCCACATGGGGTTCCACTACATATCACTTGAGTGACTAATCAACCATTTGCATGTACCTCTATCTTTTCTGAATTCTCATGCACAATCTGTCTCTTCTCTGTGCCCTGTGTGTAGGCCTGAATCACCATCTCAGTAGACAGTGTCTTTCCTGGGTTTCAGAGAAGGGTCTTTCCACACCTCAAATGCCACAAATTGGATGTGGGGTCCTGCATGTTCCCACTGAGCTACAGCCCCATTTCCAATGATGGATCTCACTGCTAGCTTTTCACGATGCTTTCCTTGAGATTCCATACATGGACACCTTTTTTAAATTTGGGTCCAAGTGATGGATGCACCAACTCCATCCGAAACAGAGCAACATGATATGTTTAAAAAAAAAAAACAATTTTAAACAAATGTTCCATCATGCTCTTTTTTCTAGTTGGGCCTGCATATCAGCAAAATGCTCTGAAAATTCAGCCCAAACCCAGAGCCAGCTGTCCTCTGATGGCTGTTTGTGCCTGCCAACAGACCCACTTTCTTGCAGAGTGAGAAGAAAATTCTTTGTGTAGTAGTGGGAATTCAGGAACAGGTAAGCCCCTTCCCCACTTTTTTGCGGCACCATGGCTACACTTTATCTTGTTTATGAAAGAAGAACATTCTTGTGGGCTGGTCCCCCCTTCAGAAAGACCCTGAATATTTGCTGTCTGCAAATGGAGATAAAACGGAGATGGATATGGAGGGTTCCTGAGGTTAAACTGAGGGAGGAGAAGGAGGGAATGTGAAGGCAAAGAACAGAATGTGCGGTCCCTTCCATTGCCAAAAGTGATGGGTGGTTGGGGCGGAGGAGGGCGGGTTGGTATCTCCTGGGGGTGGCAGAGCAAGGGGAAGGACAGGTTTGTCCTCCTTACCTTAAAATACAGCATTCATTAGTGCAGACTTTGTTGCTGTACAGAAAATTGCCAGCCTGCCCTGGCACAGGTTTATCTAGGCCAGACTTCAACTTATTGAAAGTGGGGACTTACCTCAAGCTCCACCATTGAGGTGGGATCCACGTTTTAGAGTGCATCAGGCAAAGAGTGATTGGCAAGAGAATGACCATAGATCCTCTTCTTTTCCCGGCCAGTGGCGCTGGTTTTGAGTAATTCTGCCTCTTCTAGGCCTAGGAGGAGAGCATAGCTCTCAATTTTGAAGAACTGAGGAAGTGAAAAAGAATCATAGAATCATAGAAGGGACCTACAAGGTCATCTAGTCCAACCCCCTGCCCGTAGCAGGAAATACTCCTCGTGCATCTCTAGCACGAGGAAGATCTCCAGTGAGGGAGATTCCTGCGCCTTCCTTGGCAATCTGTCCCACTGCTGAACTGACCTTACTGTCAAGAATTCCTTCCTGATGTCCAGCCAGAATCTCTTCTCTTGCAGTTTGTCCCTGTTGGATCTAGTTGTATTGGATCTACTTGTACTGTTTGTACCCATTGGATTTAGTTCTGAGAGAGTGAGACAAGGGCAAGCAAATAGCAAAGGGAGTGCCATGGCAGGGGAGAATGGCGGATGGTTGAGAGGCTGCAGGCAGCCCACTGAAAATCACTAGTGTCACTAGTTGTCTTTCAGTTTGGTTGAGGATGATAGTCTTATGACATCACTTCCATGTATGGTCACCAGTTTCTTGGCCTGGTTGTGCCAGTCTGCATGCTTGGGGGCTTTCCCAGTTGTTTTGTCCCCACTGCTAGATAGTCATGTACTCCATGGTGTATTTCTCTAGCAAACTACATTTAAAAAATAGCAGTGGTGTTCTCTGCATTTGCAGTTTTTTCCCCATGCCTCATCTTTCCGGCACTCTCAGTTTTAGACTGCAAGCATCTTGTGAACAATGACCTTTTATTTATTTAAAATATGGACATGCTGCCTTTCCTCTTAGAACTCATGCTCCAATCCTATTCAGACACTCTGTCAATGGCACACCAACACTAATGCTACATCCATCATATCCTAAGGCCATCCAGGCGACGCTATGCTGGTGCATCATTGGCACATCACCTATGTGATGTTGGCTCATCATTGGTGTGACATCCAAAGAGCCAGTCACCACATTCACCCAGTGCTAACACCAGAAACCAGAGAGGCACTGTTCATTCAAAGAGGGGGGCCATCCAAAGATGGTCAGGATATGGCCTATGCCAACTTCTCCTCATACTACCCACACCTCTCCCATGTCCCAGTTCAATCCTGTTTTGGCTAACACCTGTGCCAACACCTGAGCCAGGACATCAGTGGACATCCAGGACATCAGCCAGGACATCCAAAGGACATCAGTGGCATGTTTTTGGGTGTTGTGCTGCAGCCTGTAGCATATCATCTACTAAGTGGTCTTCTATCGGGTGGGGGGGGAGTGCTGTCATTGCACTGGCATATGTGGGGATTTTTCAAGGATAGGTTTGGACTGTAAGATGCCCAAGCCAGATCACAAGCCACAAAATACAATCCAATAATAAAACACAACAGACAAAATACAATGAAAGCCACAAAAACATAATAAAAATGCAGCACATATAAAAGAAAGAAGACTCAAAACAGGGAAGCAGCCTATTGCAGGGGGGACAGGGACAAATCCCTAAAGGGAAAAGTCTAATCTAGCCTGCAATTCTGAAAGCATGTCCTATTGAACTCAATGAAGTTTACTTCTGAGTAGATGTGGATAGGGTTGCACTCTTAGACAGGTCTTCAGACCCCGTCAGAAGGTCAGCAAGGAGGAGACAGTTTTTAACTCGATTGGGAGGGAATTTCAGAGTTGTGGTGCTACCACGGAGAAGGCCCTCCACGTCACTGATGCCAACCTAGCCCCAATCAATGGAAACACTCACAGGAGTTTCGTCGCTTTGCTTTTTCAGCCATTTTCAATTCTAACCACATTTCAAGCATGCAAGACCACGTGCATGCTCTTTCACCCAATTTTATCCAATCTTCCACAACGTTTGTCGATGTTTGTATTTTTATTTTTGCTTTATTTCTGTTTTGCATGTATTTCCAGGTGCTATATCAGTGGTTCCCAACTGGTGGGTCATGACCCATCAGCCAGGGAAGCACTCGTCTGGGCAGGGAGGGGGAAGGCAGTGATGCATTCCCCAGGATCGTGCTGCTGCTGGGGATGGGAGGGTTTTTTTTAACCCAAGCTGCTGTGCTTGGAGTCCTGGGGTATCCAAGGCCAGAGGGCTTTCTTTGCCTCCAAACATCTAAGAAAAGACAAAAAGACCACTTCTGGTTTCCATCACAAAACCAGGTGCCCTTTTTTGGTTATTTTTACATATTTGGAGGCACGGGGAATCCTACAGAACAGTGTTCTCAAACTGTGGGTTGGGACCCAGTAGGTGGGTTGTGAGCCAATTTCAGGTGGGTCCCCATTCATTTCAATATTTTATTTTTAATATATTAGACTTGATGCTACCATGATATGTGACTGCATTTTGGGCAATGTTACAGACCTGTACTTTTAACAAGCTACCATCTATATTCTTTTGACAATGATAGTAAATGGGACTTACTCCTGGGAAGGTGTGTGTAGGATTGTAGCCTAGGATTGTCAAAAATTTTCCTGCTTGATGCTGTCACTTCTGGTCATGACATCACTTCCGGTGGTTCCTGACAGATTCTCATTCTAAAAAGTGGGTCCTGGTGCTAAATGTGTGAGAACCACTGCTACAGAAGGTTCCCTGAACCCCCCAGGACTCAGGCACTGGCTGCCATGTAAAAAATAAAAATAAAAACCTCCTGACTCTGGCAGCGGCACAGTCCCAGGGATCACCACACACACACACACACACACATGGTGCTCCTTATGGTGCTCCTCCATTGTAGGAGTTTGGGAAGCATTGTGTTATATAGTTAGGGCCCAATCCTATCCAACTTTCCAGCACAGGTGCAACCAAAATGCAGCCCCGAGATAAGTGAACAAATGTTCCCATACCTTGAGGAGGCCTCTGTGAATGCCTCTTCATCACAGGATACAGTACGCACCCCATTTGCAGGGCTGCACCAGCACTGGAAAATTGGATAGGATTAGTTAGTTATGCTTTTTGCTAGCCAAAAAGAAAATTGCAAGCTAAAGAAGACTCTGCTTTGACATTCATCCATTTTTTACTTTCATCCATGCTCTGGTCCCTAACCAGACAAAAATGCAAAGTATGGCTGTACAGAATAATCAACCATGAGAAACCCTCAGTAATCCTAACCCTTGGTGTGTGTTGGGTGTTGCTTATGGTGCACTGACTCAAGTGGTCTTCCCTTCTTATACCTCCCCACCTCAACAGGTCCTCCTTTACCATCTGTCCTGCAGCTCTGGGGCTGGCTCACAGATCTACGCCCAGCTCTCTGCTTGTGTTCCCTTCCAAAGCTGCATTACGGGACTTCCGACGCTGGCTTCCTCGCCGTAGGAGGCCCATCAGCTGATTTCGCAGGATTCCGCACATCATCGGAATAATACAATAGGGGATCAGGCTGCTACCCAGACATGTTAATCCCGCGGTGATTGTGTGGTGTTCCTGGTGGTGTTAGGAGCTCAATGCAAGCCCTGCAACCATAGCAGAAATTGTAGTCTGTGCAGAAGGAAACAAATTAAATCCCAGAGTGTTTGTGACAAGTGGGATTGTGTTTAGTAACAGTGCATAGGAAATATTCCCATGACATGTAATAGGGGAGGGACTGCCCATGACAGGACTGTGGGGTGGAATCATGATGCCCCCTTGGAGGGGTTTCTCTGACCCCCATTTGAATCAGGAAGCAATTTCTTTGAAGTTCTCTGACTGCAGGAAGCTCTAAGAAAGTGGTGTTCAGCTTTTTTGTGCCACAACCCCAATAAATAAAGGAATAAATAAAGTATGAGCCTGGGGACCCACTGTCAATTCTGCCGCCCTATCTGCCCACTCCCTGCCCCTGTTCCACCCGCCCAGCACTGTTCACTTATTCTTATAAGTGATTATGAATCACTTATAATTCTTATAAATATTCTTATTAGAAGGAGCAGAAAAAGTTACCTGAATCTTGGCACTAGTGAATCCTCAGCACAGGGCCCAATCCTATCCATTTTTCCAGTGCTGGTGCAGCCACATCAACAGGGCACGCACTGCATTCTGTAGTGGAGGGGCAATCATGGAGCACAAGGTAAGGACAAGTTTGTCCTGCATTGCATTGCATTGGCACTGGAAAGTTGGATAGGATTGGGCCCACAATTGCCAAGAACCTGAGCAAGCCTGGGACATAAGGGTGCCTTCCCCTTTATCTGTTGGTGCTCTTGTCCAGTGGTCTTCAACCTATTTCATTTCCAAAAGTTACCGCAACCCCACACCTAAGGCTTCACTACCCCATTGGGGTCACAACCCCAAGGTTGAAGAACACTGCTCTAAGATAATAAGGGATATTACTGCTTCCCCGTACTGCAAGGCTATCAGCACAACTGTAATGGTGTACACAAAGCACCCACCTAGTCAGTGGCATAGCTAAGGGGGTGCAGGGGATAGCAAGGACACTAGGAAACAAGCTTTAGGGGGGCAACAACCTGAGCTTAACACTAGTGACCAAAATTGTGAAAACCTTGGTACGTACAAATAATACATAATTGGAAAGGTAATTTAATGCTAAATGCAATGAAACAAACTGTGTCAAAATATCTCCATTCAAACAAAAATTATAGCCAAATGACCAGAAAATAAAAACACAATGGCATTATGTAACAAAAAGTGGATTTTCTTAACTCAAAACTCAGAATGAAAGTGACTGTTCTGAGAGCCAATTAGGTGGTATTATGATACAGTAGGAAACCAGTAAGGTGTTAATCTGGGGGTGTTAATCTGGGGAGGAGTTTGGGGGAAGGCAGCAGAGCAAATGCACTGTACTTGGTTTTTGTGATGTTTTCCAAATGTTTCTCCTCGATTTGATAATCTCTTGGAAAGGCTGCGCCCATAAGCATTATTTGTTTCTTCTTCACCAAAGTTACATCTGGCATGTTAAATAATATTATTATTAAATAATAATAGTAGTAGTAATAGTAGTAGTAATCATAAAAAATATGTATATACAGATTTTCAGCAAAAAAAGTTATCACAGTTACTTACAGCCCAATCCTAACCAGTGCCTATGCTGTGCTGCATCCCATGGAATTGGAGGTCTCTGTATTGGAATCGAGGAAGATCTGGCAAGGAGGTAGATGTGGTGTCAGCAGTGGCCCCTTTAAGGGTAAGGCCTGGGCATCCTGCAGAGTGTGCTGCACAGCTGCAGCCACTTGAAGGCAATAGGGCCCTCAGGCATAAAAGCACCTGATGAAAGGAGAGTTTGGTGTGGGTAGCAGAAGGAGAGAAGCTTGAGGAAGAGAGGGACTGATGTGTGAATGGACTTTGGAAGGCACTAAGACCGGTGTCTGGCTGCTGTGCCCAAGACCTGCTGAGGACCAAGGGGCTGCTGTAGTAGTGGGAGGCTGCTGGCAGGAAGGAGGATCTCTGTAGGTTAAACAGGTGAGCTACCCTGGTGGTGGGGTCCAGCAGTCCTGCAGGGCAGAACCAGGGTCATTTTTTGAGGAAAGGGAGCTAATTAGCTAAAAGTGGGCATAATTCTGTGGGCAGAGCTTGGACTGGGAATCTGGCAGAACAGTCTCCTTGAGGTAAGGTGACATTTGTCCCCTTCTACCAGGGAAAGCCCTTGCCTGTGCAAAGAGTCTACTTGGACTTGTGCCTGCTAATTCACTGACTCAAGTCCAAGTGGAGCCATGTCAGTATTCCAAGCCCATGGAGGGTGATAAAATACCATATGCATAGCTGTCACCAATCCTGCTCCCCTCTTGGGACTTGTCCCTCCCCTGCCTGGTTATACCCTTCCATCCTTCCCCATCCTGTGTTGCATTCTGCAGTAGGGGGCAGTCTCAGAGGCCTTCTCAAGAATGTTTGTGCCTTTAATTTATGTCTGCTTTGTGACTGAATCAATGCTGGAAAATTGGATAGGGTTAGAGGGAAACAAAAAAGACATTGTAGAGGGAAACAAAAAAGACATGCTTTCTTGTCCCAAAGGATTTCATAATCTTAAAAATAAAAATAAAAGACCAGTAAACAGCCACTGGAAAAGACAATTTACTGGGGTTAATAGGAACAATTATTGTCCTTGTTAAATGCAAAAGAATTGTGACTAACAGGTTCTCTAAGCCAAATTTGCAGAATAGGAGGTATGTATTTTGCATGCATGTGCTGCCTGGTCTGTACAGCAGCTCCACCTGCCTACTGCATTTCAGTCTAGTTGTCCACAGCTTTCCCCTGCATGTCCCAGTATTGGGCACTGGAGACCCTGACTCCACTTATTCTGATTAGCATTTTGGTGCTGTGCCTATTGCATAGGAGTAGTTGGAGGTAATGTGGTGGGCCCTTCTATGCATCAGCAGTGGCATCACTAGTGGAGTGCAGGGGGTATGGACCACACTGGGGGTGACACCACTAATGGCCAAAAGTTAAAAAACTTGGTAGTTTTGAATAATACCATCATTATATATCATTCAATGTGTAATTTCATGCAGAATGTAATGAAACAAACCGCTTTGAAATATCTGTGTCCTATCTAAGGTCATAGCCAAATAACCAGAAAAGGAAAACACAACTGCCTTATGTAACCAAAAGTGGATTTTCTTAACTCCAAACTGTTTCAGGAACCAATGGGGTGTTGTTATGTCATAGCAGGGAACCAATCAGGTGTTGGTATGAGTCAGCTCTCATTTCCATGGCTCAGAGTTTTTTTGTTGGTTATTGGTTGGGTGACCTGTAGTGTTATAGTTAAAGTTCATGGGGGTGACACCAACCCTAGTGATGCCACTGCATTTAGACTGTGCATATGATATTGTCATTCATTCTGTATGGTCTGGCACAGGAGGAGGTCCATCATGGGGGTGATGCAATGAGCTATCGCACTGGGTGACTCAAGCCCTGGTGATGCACATCAGCTCATCCTCTAGAAAGTAACAGCAGTTGTTCTGGGTGAAGTTCACAATTTCTGGGACTCCAAGACACACTCAAATGGAGAGGTGAGACCAGCACCTTCTAGCAACAGTGCAGGTGCCACAATTGTAGCCCTATCTTCAGGTTATGCATACTACCCCACACACTAAATGCATGGAGGGGGAGCAGAACATCACCCACAGGGCCCCTTATACATGCAGATGGAATATACAAATTCCAGGGGTAGTGGCATCCCATGACTTGACCTCCAGGTTCTCCCCAGAGGTGAGGGAAGTCGCTATGGTTGGGTGCTTCCACAGGTGCGTGAAGCCACCAGCACCTCCTCCATAACTAGGGTAGAGCATCCCACTTGGCTTAGTGTCCAGGGCAGGTGCCCCTCAGGCTCCACCCTAGTTACAGCTCTGCCTTTAGCTATATATAACCTTTAGTTATACAAAGGAGGGATGTTCCATGACTTGGCTAAACATGTGGGGAGTCCAGGTGTGGTGCTTGTTGATTCCATTAAGGCCCTCTCCACTTAATTCAGGCCCTAACAGAGACATTCAGAGGCAGTGAACATTGATGAGCTTTATGTGCCTATGGAACTGGCCTGCTGATGACCCAGCCTTGTGCAGTGTTCTGCTAAGCAGCACCATAAGAGGAGCGGTGACAACCCCAGAACCCAGCAGAGTGCTGGCCCCAGGCTCCTTTCCCTGCTGGGCTGTGCATGAATGATACAAACCTGCCAGTTGTACTTAACTTTGACAAATAATGTAAACCACACAATCTGGTTTGAGGGAAACGGCTTCACCACAATTTATTTTAGTGCTTTCAACCTCACGCCAAACTCTGTAGTGAATTGCTAAATTAATGCCGGGCTGCCTTCTAAATAGCCATCTTCAGATCACAAGCATGTTATGGGGGGAATGGTTTCCTTTGAAATGCTTCCCACAGCTTAAAGGCTGTGCAGAGAAAAAATGTGCCCAGGATTCAGTCTCTGCCAACATGTGGCTGCCACATTTTCCAGCTGCCGTCAGCCTGCCTGGGCAGGAAGGCCAAGGAGGCATTCGCCACACCGGAGAAAGTCAGGCTAAATGTGGGACCCACATCAGGATGCGCTGAAACACAGGTGGAGTTGAGACACATATGTAAGCCTTGTCGCCATTCACTGAGCACTCAGTGTTGCTTGGGCCACTGCAGAGGAACAAAATGGTCACTAGGCTGGAAGGAAGGTAGAGAGTGTGTGCCTAGGAATCTCTCTTCTACTAGGTCAGGCCATTGATCCATTGTTTTCTATATACCTATAGGAGTATTGACATATTATATAGATGTGAAAAAATATTATAATTATATTTATTCATTGAGAGAATCAGTGAGAAAAGCAGTGTAGAAATAATATGTAAGCTGGGAACAGCTTACATCTTGCAACAATATAACAGCAAAATAGGACAAAAACCAGGCATCCCAGGTCTTTGGGAAGGCCTTGATATCTGGATAAAACAAGAACATCTGGCAAGAACATCTACCTGACTGGGGGAAATTGGATTAATAATTATAGAAACTCTTAGTCAAGTGAAAATCAAGTGAATGCCTGAAGGTCTCATGAGTACAGCCTGATTAATTGCACACCTGCGATGATTTTGAGACCCTAGTTGACAGACAGCTATCAGTCTTGCCCCTGGGAAAGGAGGTAATCAAACACAGGCAGAAAGAGGCGAAAAGGGAGACCAGCAACCCCCTCCTTCTCAAGATCTGAGACCATGGGGTGCAAGAACCTGGGACCTTGACACTCACACTGGAGGCAGAACCTTGTGATTGGAGTCCAATACAGACTTCCACACTGAGAAGAGGATGTAGGTGCTGCATTCCTGGAACAATGGAACATGTTTCAAGAAAGCAAGCTGAATGGTAAGAACATAAGAACAGCCCCACTGGATCACGCTATAGGCCCATCTAGCCCAGCTTCCTGTATCTCACAGCGGCCCACCAAATGCCCCAGGAATGGGGACTTCAATTAACTCCAACACATTCCTGAGATGTCTTGCTGACAACTTCTCTTTCAGAACATGGAAGAAGGAATGAGGAGATCAATCATCTTTGACTTGATCCTAACCAACAGGGAAAGATTGGGTAAGGTCACAGAAACTTGGCAGGAGAAGGACAGGAGAAGGCAGGAGAATGATCATGGTACTTTGCAACATTTTTACTAGTGACTTAGATGAAGGGATAGAAGGAATCCTCATCACATAACCTAATCACAAATAACCTAGTAACTGTAAGTTATTTACAAATGGGCAGCCAAATCCTGAGCTGCCTGGCATGCAGGGTTGCAGCAGCGCTGAAAATGACTGCCACTGCATTCAGCACACCGCAGGCAGCCACCGCTGCCTTCTCGGGAGATGGGGACTTTTGTCCCCTTTCCCCAGGTAAAGTGACCTACAATGATCCAAAGGTCAGCAAAGCAGTAAGAACCTCTGTGTCAGGCAGGCAGCCTGACACGGAGGCTCAGGATCCAGTGAAGTGAAGCTACACCGGTCCTGCCTCTCCTGCTCCGCTCCCTCTCCCAGTAATCCAGCGTGCACTCTTTAGGATTGGGCCCAAAATCAGTTGTGGTACCTAAGTTCAAAAATAACCTTGACAGAATGGAAAACTGGGCTGAAAGTAACAGAATGGAATTCAATAGAGACAAAGGCAAAGTTCTGCATTCAGGCAAAATGGTTTGATAGATAGACAGATAGATGTAGAAGGTATAGGATGAGGGATACCTGGCAGAAGTGAAAAAGGTCTCAGGACTTCAGCTGATTACAAGCTGAATATGAGACAGCTATGTGAAGCAGCAGCAGCAAAAAAAAAAAAAAAGCTAATTTTTAGGCTTTACTAATGTGATTTTAAGTTTTACTAATGGACCCATCATTCCCAAGTCATGAGAAATCATTATTCCACTATATTCTGCACTAGTCAAATGTTATCCCCAAGTACTGTGTCCAGTTCTCAGGACTCCATCTTTAAGAAGGATACAGACCAATTAGAATGGGTTCAGAGGAGGAGAACAAAAATGGTCAGAGGTCTGCAAAAAAGGTGCTAAGAGGAAAGGTTAAAGAAACTGGGTATGTTTGGGCTGCAGAAGAGAAGACTAAGTGGGGACAGAATTGTGATTTTCAAATATGTGAAGTGTTGTCACATAAAAGACAGCACTCTGCTGCCTCAGGACTAGATGTAATCAGTTCATGGTGCAATCCTATACACTCTTTCCTGGGAGTAAGCCCCATTGAACACAATGGGACTTACTTCTGAGTAGACATGCCAAGATGGAATATACAGTTAAAAAATTGAGGATAGATTTCAGTTAAATATTAGGATAAAATTCTTGGTGGTCAGAGCAGTTTTACAATGGAACCAACTATATACGAGGTGGAGTTTGATCTCCCTTGCTAGAGACCTTCAAGTCTCTATGAGGTTGACTTGAGGCAGTTGCATTAGGAAACAGATTAGTGGAGGGTTATCCTGTCACCCCTTAACCACCTTTTCTCCAAACTAAACATGCCCAACTCATTCAACCTGTCCTAATAGGATATGGTCTCCAGCCACCTTACCTCCTTTCCTCCAGTTTGTCAACATCCCTCTTAAACTGCAGTACCCAGAAGTGGATGCACAATTGGAGTGGGGGGGGGGGTGTCTGACTAATGCAGAATACAATGCTACCATTACTTCTCATGATCTGGACACTGTATTTCTATTGACGCAGCCCAGAATCACATTCACCATCTGCTGCTGCATTACACTGCTGGCTCTTGTTTTGCATGCAATCTCCAAGAAAGTTCAGTTCTTTTTCACACAGACCACTGGTTCAGGCAGGTATCCACAATAAATTTGTGCTCTACCACTGAGCTATGACCCACTCCCCCAAATGAAAATTGCTAAGGGTTCAGTGCTAACCCCTATGGCTGATACAGCCATACCGAACGGACATACTGAATCCAATGGGGGGGGGTGGATTGGGAGGCTTTGGAGGGGAAAGGGAAATTATTTACCCCTCCATAAGCCTCCTGCTTCACAATGGGTCTTCTTGGGCCTGCGCCAACTCTGTAGCTGGTGCAAGTTCAAGAAGGGAGGGAAGCTGCAAAATGAAGGGATAGGATCCAGCATGCACCATTGCTGCTAGATCCACCCTCTCCTGCAGCCTCCCTGCCCCTGTTGCTCCCCCATCCCCACCTACCCTACCCCCACCACTGCTGCACCTGCTCTGGCAGGCACGGTAGGAAGCAGCAACGGCCAGGGAGCCGTTCCCAAAAAAGCAGCAGGGTTCCCAAAATAGCCACTGATGGCTTGCTCTGTGCATCATCAGTGGCCACTTTGCCACAGCAGAAGTGTGTTCTGCTGTCACAACATGCTCCAGCCATGCTCCAACATGCCCCAGCAGCCCAATCCGGGATAGGTCTGGGCTGTTAGCCTATGAAAATTCTGCAATTGCTATGGCTTTAACAAATCTTACATCCAAATCTTGACCAGACCTGATGCTGCGTAACTTCAGAACAAAGGCTGAACAGGAACCTCAAAGCCACAGGCCTTCCTCTCCTTTCATGGTGCTGTCAACCACAGGACATTTCTGATCCTGATTTCTGGGGCAGCCACTCAGGCAAGGCTCACTCAGGACTTGCCAGAGAGCAGAGTGTGCCGCTGCCCCTTGGAAAGAGAGAAGTTTGTGCCAATTGGTTGCAACTTTTAATCTCTGCAACTGTGTTTACAACCAGTTTAGTCTTACATTAGAGATCCCCCCCACTTGTTGATATCAATAAATTGGTGCCACTTGGTTCTGAAATGCCTTTGCCAGATTATTTCAAGGAATGGAAGCAGAATGTGCTGGACTAGGCATTCGTCTCTCGCTCTCAGCCGCAGAGAGGAAGCTCGGGGCATTGAGAAATTAGAGCAATAATGTGGTCTTGGCAACTGGCCTCTCACCCCAACAAGCCTTTTGCCATCCTGAGCATATGGAAAGCATTTGCCTCCGAGGCACTGCCTTGTTCGTGCTGAATGTGACTTCCTAGAACCCAACTTAAGGGTGACTGTGGCATCGCAGAGCACATCCCAGTGGCTAGAAATCCCTTGAGTATGACCAGGGGTGAACGGGTCATAGGAGGGTGCTGCTGCACACAGCAGGGCAGTGCTTGATGTGACCCACCATCAATTCACATTTCAGAGGGTTTGCAGGTAACCTCCTTGTTCCCAGGGATGGAACCTAGAGGTGACCAGTTGACCAGAGGCTACCATACTCCTGAGATGGGAGTGACTGAGCCTTAAGAGGCCTGCATGGCTTATTTGGCATTCAGACATGGAACAAATCATTGGGGCCAAATCATTTCTGTTAGGAACATCCCACCTTTGTCTTAATGACTTTAAGCCAAACCCAGTGGTATCACTAGGGTTTGCACCAAGTGCTGGAAGCCAGCACCTCACCCCCATGTTGGACATCCTCTCATGCAGTGGGTGTGGCAACACATCACCGCTGGTGTTTTGGCTACAGCATTTGGTATAATAGAGATATTTCAATGCGGTTTGTTTCATTGCATTCTGTATGAAATTACGCATCAAATGATACATAGCAGGATGGTATTATTCCTAAAAAACACGATTTTAACAATTGTGGCTGGTAGTGCCCCTCCCGTGCACATCACCCAGTGTGGGCCGCACCTCCTGCACCTCCCTAGCAACACCACTTGCCACTCCCCCACTGCCACCAACCCTCCCAAAAACCTCAAGAACTAAGGTTATTGTTGGCAACCTTCAGTCCCGAAAGACTATGGTATCGCGCTCTGAAAGGTGGTTCTGGAACAGTGTCTAGTGTGGCTGGAAAGGCCAATTCGGGAGTGACAATCCCTTCCACACTGGGAGCATGTGCACTCTGTCCCTGGTCTGTCTCCCTGGCTATGGGCCTTCCTTCTTTGCCTCTTTGCCTCAGTCTGTTGGCCAAGTGTCTCTTCAAACTGGGAAAGGCCTTGCTGCACAGCCTGCCTCCAAGCGGGCCACTCAGAGGCCAGGGTTTCCCACTTGTTGAGGTCCACTCCTAAGGCCTTCAGATCCCTCTTGCAGATGTCCTTGAATCACAGCTGTGGTCTACCTGTAGGGCGCTTTCCTTGCACGAGTTCTCCATAGAGGTAGACAAACAACAAGAGTCAGTATTTACAAGACATTTTGAAAAGTGAATATAGATAAGGAAAGACAGTCTTAAAGTACATTAAAAAATATCCACCACTATAAACGCATATGGGGACAGAAAATAAACAAGGATAAATGCATTCAGCTAAACCTAACTGAACTTGTTCTCTCTAGAAGCTGGGTTCCTAATTAATCCCATATTCACACTGATTCAGCTTTTTAGTGCAGTTTTGTCCATACTTCTCTTTTCAGGTTCTCCTTTTTCCAAGGGGAAGCTGGCCTCTCTGGTTCCACCTTTCCAAGATGACCTGTGCTCTGGCTCAGCCACACATAGAGGAAAACACTGACCTTTCTTCCCAGATATGATGCGGTCAGGTGTCCAGTTCTAAGCATCATTTCTGCAAAGTAGTGATTTTAGCTTAACATTTCCACGAAACATTTTTTTCCCCAGCCCATAAAGGTTGGCCCTTGATATCTATGGGGGACCCATTTCAGGACTCTCTGCAGATACGGAAGCCACAAATATTAAGATCTGTGGGGGAGGGCCCTCAGAGGACCTCTGGATGTGACCGGAAGTGCCTTCCAGTCATGCCCAGAGGTGTTCTGAGGTGTGGCCACTGTGCACCTCAGAAGACCTCCCAGAGGCTTCTGAGAGGCACTTCTGATTTTTTGTGAAAGTGTCTCTCAAAAACCTCCAGGAAGCTTGTGATGCAAGGAAAGAGTGTGCGCAGCCTCCCCATGCATCAAAATATGTCCCCAGAACTGGAAGGGACTTCCGGTACATCCAGGAGGTTCAGTGAGGCCCTCCAGGTGCAAGTTGGGACCTATGTTAAGTCAAATCTGTGGGTGCCAAGTCTGCGAATAAGGAGGATCAACCTGTATTTTGTTTCCTATTCCCTGGGCTGGCCTATTAATATTTCTGTCTAGAGCTGAACTGAAAGTTACAAGAAAGTATATTTTTCCCCCTTAGGCAATCATTTTACAACATAGTATATATAACAAAACAGAAATCCATCTTTTTTCTTTCAAAAAAAGAAAGAAAAAGATGGATTCCTTCGCAAACTGCATTCCTATGCAGGTTTACTCAGAAGTAATCCTTACTATGTTCGATGGGACTGTTTCCCAAGTAAGTGTGTATAACAGGGGTGGCCAAAAGTGCTTAACATAAGAGCCACATACGTAAGCTTCAAAAGTTTGAGAGAGTGCAAGAGAGAGGTGCAAATATTTAAGAAGCATTTAAATTCTTAAATATATTTACTCACCATTTATATTAAACTTATGTTTAAATCCAGTGGACACTCTGTTTCTACCCAGGAAATGATAATAAAGACTGACAATTTCTAATTTATTTTTTATGTTAATTATGATGCAAAAAGGCCCTTCTCAGCCAACGTATTACTGCAAGTCATACATTATATGTCAAAGAGTTGCATGTGGCTAGACCTGCAGTTTGACCACCCCTGCTATATAAGATTGCACCCAAAGATATTAAACAATATTGGTGGGGTTTTCTATCTTAGTTTAGCTTGAAAAAGCTGCCTTCTTTGAGCAAGATAGTGGTGTGAGATGATGCGCTGCTCACAACTTCCTGGAGCAAGACTCCTCCTAGATGCCATTTCAGTTTCCAGACCACACTCAGCCATCACATGACTCACAGGAAGCCCTGGTGCACTCCAAGAAAGGACCGGTGGAGCCTGGCATCAGGAAGATTAGCAGTGCATTCATGGCAGTGGTGCTCACAGGCAGTGATTTTTCAAGACACAACAAGGTAGAAGACTCTACCAAATCTTGGTGATGCTCCATAGTTTCCCTCATGGGAGAATTTTCATGGATGAACTAAAAATCCCAGGTCCTCACAATTTTTGCTGCTGTTCTGGAGAGCGGGGGAAATGCAGGTGGTGTTTTTAAATCAGCTCTGTAATAAGAAAGGAAAAAAAAAACTATCAGTACAAAAATGTGGCATAGAAATATCTTAAGTGGGAAAATGAAATGGACCTCATCTGGTGCCAAAGGAAATTGACAGAGGTGCCAGAAATGAAGACCTTCTTCTTCCTACCTACCTACCTACCTACCACACTTTAGACAGCAAGTGTACTTAGAAAACAATATAGTGGGCTCTTGTTATCCATGGGGGGAATCTGTGGGGGACCCATGTAGTGCCACAATTCCTGGCACCCAGCACTCCTCATAACCTCCTAAAAGTGACTAGAAGGCACCAGACTTTCAGACCAGTTTGCACCAGAACCGAAATGCCTTCCAGGCGCATTCAGGAGACCTTCTGCAGTGCAAACCACTTCTCTGAGGATATTCAAATTCATGAAAGCCAAGCCTGCAGATAAGGAGGGCCCACTATATCTGAAGGCACTTTCATTGCACAGACAGGTTGATGTGGGAATAGGTGTTCCTTCAGATACCCACCTCTTAAGCCATGTAGGCAGTGTGGGCCCTGGACTTCTGGGACCCTTTCCATGGCACCCCTGCCAACTCTCTGACAGCATATTGGGCAGTATTGAGTTCAGAGGACATTTGCGCTTATGAAGCTGTCATAATGAGAGGCAGTCCTCTGGTTCACCTGGCTCAGGATTGGTTTCATAACTGGTAGCGACTCTTCATGGTTTCAGACAGTGATCTATCCTAGCCCTACCTGAAGTGACAAAATATGTGGTTTTCTGCAAGCTTGATCGTGGAGCGTTTTGTGTGTGTGTGTGTGTGTGTGTGTCTTGTGTCTGTGTGTGTTCCCTGACGGACTTTGCCTTTGGCCAGTGCCTATCCTGACTAACTCCTGATGCAATCCTTGTCTTTAAAGGAAAGCAACCAGTACTTTCAATCTTGCTTGGAAATGGGAGCCAGTGCAGCTCTTGTGAGTGTTAGTGTTCCCAGCTAGCAGCCCTTCCGTATTTTGGACTAACTTCAGGTTTTGGTCAGCTTTCAAGGGCAGTTCCATGTACATTGCAGGTTTGCATGCCCTGAATGGGGGTCCAAGGCTCCAAGGCACACACTTACAAGAGAGCACAGATGGGCAAGTCCAGCACGGCTTGACTCGAGTTGGGTTGCGAGTCTACACCTCCGTGACTTGACTCAACTTGAAAACAAGTCATAACAGGTGGACTTTTCAAGTTGCCCAGAGGGGTCTGGCGACTCAAAAAGACTCGAGTCTCAAGTCTTTCCCCTTTAAAAAGCCAAACACAGCTCTGTGGAAAAAAAAATGGGGCTGCTGCCTGGCTATGTTCTCTTTAAACACTTTAAACACTTTGGAGTTCTCTTTAAACACTCCCCTGCTGTCCCAATAAGCAGTGCAGAATGCGCTGATTCGTTCCCTCCATACAATCTCACACCAGCCATGAAAAAGCTCTCCCTGCTTCACATCACAGGCATGGTGGGATTGTAAGGTGGGATTGTTGCAGCATGGGAGGGAGTGACTGATCCAATAAGCGCACAAGCAGTTGGTGGCTTTTTTTCTGTCACTCCAAGAACCGCCTCCCCTGGCTTCCCCCACCTCTTCCAGCCCCTTCTGCTTGCAAAAGCCACTTGCCTCATGGCAAAAAGTGGCTCCTCCTCTCCCCCTCCCTCTCCCACAGGCACATCCTGCGACCAATGGATCGTCCAGGGAACAAGAAGAAGCATCTCCCTTTCTCGTGTTCTGTACATGTGCAGGATCCTCGTGTGGAGTATCTAGCAAGCTAAAATCAGTACTTTTGCAAATTGTTACAAGTGCTGCAATCTGAGACCCTACAAGTTTGAAGCCCAAACAAAAAAAAAGTTAACCATTTTGTTTGACCTCCCCCCCCCCAGCCCCTGTCTCTGACGTACCCTGCTGCTGGTGCTTCTGCTTGTGCATGCAAAGCCTGGCTTCCAAATCAATGCTCAAGGTTTTTTGGGTGAGACTGAGGTGGTGCAATCCCTAGCTGTTTGTGAGCAACTAGAGTTGCCCAAAACCATGGCAACTCCCAAGTCAGGAGCCCCGGACTCAAGTGTTTGCTTGTGTCTTTGACATGCATGACTTGAGCCTACACAAGTCAGCAAAAAAAGTGCTGTTTGAGGTTTGAGCTTGAGTCACTTGACTTGAGTTCCCATACCTGCTAGAGAGTAAGCATTACTGATGTAGGTTGGAATGAAGTCTGGGAAAACATGCTCTGAGTCGCTCGGTGCATGCGTGCAAGCTGAACTCAAGCCTGAACACGGTCCTTGTGGTCTAGCCAAGCAGGAGGGAGGGCTTCCCCTTGCAGGGCTGGCTTTAGGACAATTTGATCAACTGGGCCAAATTGGGCCCTGCTTCTAAGAGGCCCCCATGGCCTCTTCCATGGCCTCTTAGAATCTGAATCTGAGAGATTTCTTCGAGGCATCACCAAGACAGAAGAGATGCTGCCTGAAGACAGCGAGCATTTGCAAAGCACATGTGTCCCGCCCACTCCAAGAGCCAGGGCTAGCCTTAGGGCAATTTTGATCAAATCGGACCCTGTGCATGGAGGGGCCCTATGCTGGGGCAGTGAGCAGAGCAACTACAGCCAGCACCTTGCTCTGTAGCTTGTGTCTTCCATGCCATGTAGCCATGGAGTCTTCCATGCCAAGGCATCACGAGGACAGTATGGTGAGCAGAGTACTGCAGCTGGACAGCCCTCTCTCCCACCTGCCTGAGTGGCTTGAAATAGCCCCCATCACCAGTTACACATCACTGCCACCTACTTCCAGGTGCCGCACTTTGTGCAGGGTGCCATTGGTCCCAGAGTTGCCGCTGCCGCTTGATCTGGTGAGTAGGGCCCATTTGCAGGGTGTGGGAGCCCCACAAAAAGAAGTTTTGCATTGGGCAAAGGGGATTGGACAAATTTCTGGAGGAAAAGTCCATCACGGGTTGCAAGCCAAGATGCGTATGTGCAACCTCCTGATTTTAGAAATGGGCTATGTCAGAATGCCAGATGGAGGGGAGGGCTTCAGGATGCAGATCTCTTGTCTTCTGTGCTCCCTGGGGCATTTGGTGGACCACTGCGAGATACAAGAAGCTGGACTAGATAGGCCTATGGCCTGATCCAGCGGGGCTGTTCTTAAGTTCTTATGTTTTTAGGGATGTGCAAGCTCCTGGTTTTAGAGGTAGGCTACCTCAGATTGCCAGATGCAGGGGAGGCCACCAGGACCTCTTGCTGTCTTTTGTGTTTCCTGAAGTCTTTGGTGTCTTGCTGTCTTTTGTGCTTCCTGAAGTCTTTGGTGGGCCACTGTGAGATATAGGAAGCTGAACTAGATGGGCCTATGGCTTGATCCTGTGGCGCTCGCTGTTCTGATGTTCTTATAGGCCATTGGGCCCTGCAGTTCCTAAGACCACCCTGTCCCTTTGCCTCTTGGAGGGAATGTTTCTGATTCAATGGTGCATGGATGCACATTCACCTTGCCTGGGACAGTGATGGGCCCGGCTCACCATTCAAGGCCTCCCCCCTGCGTGCAGTTCCCCCATCTCCTGACAAAGTTAAAAAGAACAGAATGGCAGCTTAATTAACTTCAGGTGCTTCGCCCAGGGCATAGGGCCAAAGACCAAAGCCCCGTCTCGCCCGGGCTGTGCCAAGTTCCACAGCTGAGAAGCGCTGGATTCTCCAGACTTGGCCTCCAGCCGGCCTCGTCTAAACAAAGAGAGAACAATTAACAGCTCTGGCCCCAGCGTTTACCTTTTCTCTCTGTGGTGGTAATTCCAACGTGGCTCAGAGGAAATTCAGCACTTTTCCTGTGGTGGCGAACTTGGCTGCTTCTTTCAGATGGATCCCAGAGGAGGTGGCACTAGCAGACACAGGCCCTTTTTCTACAGGGGAGGGGAGAATCATACATGTAGGGCAGTGCTTCTCAAACTGTGGGTCTGGTCCTACTAGGTGGGTCTTGAGCCAATTTCAGGTGGGTTCCCATTCATTTCAATGTGTATTTAATATATTAAACTTGATGCTACCTTGGTATGTGACTGCATCTGGGGAAATGTTACAGATCTTTACTTTTAACAGGTCACTATGTATATGCTTTTCATGATAGTCAATGGGGCTCACTCCTAGATAAGTCTGGAAAGGACTGCAGTCTTTGGAATGTTTGAGGATTTTTTTAAAAAAAAAACGTCAGCCACTGCTTGGGAGGGTTAGGAGGGTTTTTCTTTATTTTAAATAAATTTTTAAACTTATTGTAAATTTTTAATTTACTTAGGGCACAATTCAGAGTCGCCCTTGGGCGGCGTAAGGGCCCAAGAGGATTGCAAACGTTTGCACCTCCTGGCCCACGGAGGCTGCTCTGCACCGACTCAGGGATGGAGCCTTGTATCGGCCGAGCTCAGCCAACGCAAGGCTCTGGGGTGGGCAGGGAGAAGGCGGGAACTAAATGAAACTAACATTGAATGTACATTAGGGTATTTTCATGACATTTTATCATTGCCTAATTAAAGTTACCTTAAAGTTATTTACTTCTGTACGATGATTTCAAAACATTGAGAATGGGTGGCTCCTTTAGAAGTTCAAAAACCCTTCCTCCATCGCCTCCTCTACTTGACATACAAGATGGCTGTGCCCAGTTATTTACTCAGAACAGAGCAATACAATAACAATATTCATGGAGGCGGTTATGTTTTCTAGCCACGCTCTTGCAGGAAAGATTGCTAGCATGGCTGATGTGCTAGGAGGTGAAAAACGAACATGGAAGGAGGGGGGAAAAACAGCTCTCTAGAGCAGAGGTGTTGAACATTAAGCCCGCAGGGTGCATCCAGATGGCAGAAGCTCTTTATCTGGCCCTCAGGCTTTCCCAGCACCCCGATCAGCTGCTGAAAGAGTGGCCCACATGATAATTGGGCTTTCCCATATCTTGAAAATATGTCTGTGCCTATTTCTGGTCATGACCTGCTGAATGATGTCACTGCCTGCTTAATGACATCACTTCCAGCCCTCAGCAGGCACCATGAATGCTCTTCAACCCACTGTATGAAACGAGTTTGACACCCCTGCTTTGGTGCTTCTTGTACTGGAAACTGCATAGCCGACTCTCTTTTGCTCTATTCCTATCTTCTTTTGGGGGTCCAAGGAAGGGCGGAAGCCTGATGGCACCAGTTGATAGTCTGCTGCATAAGGGGGGGGCAGCACTTTACGCATCACTTCAGGTACCAGAAAGTCTGGGGCCAGCCCTGTGTGGCTTTTCATTCATTTAACATTCATGTAATGCAGCATTATTATTTTAAAGGAAAGTCAGTTTTGGAAAGGTTGCAGAGGAAGAGCTGGAACTGTGACATCATGGCAGCCTTTCAGTAAATGGTTCGCCTGCTTCTGTGAGGGTTGCCAACTCTGACTGAAGTTATTCCTGGATACTCCCCCCCCCCCACACACACACACACATATGATGTACAGCCCAATCCTGTTGGGTGCTTCCTGACGTGTTTAGAATTCTGTCACTCAGGCAAATAAGCCACTTAATGGCTCCCTCTGCGGGCCGAGCCAAGGCAGAAGTCCCCAAAAGCGGCACAGCAAGTTCTTTGGGAGTTGCATGTTTGCAAACTGTAAATGTTGAGGTTTTAGGGGAAGATCAAGCGACGGAGAAAGTGGCTCATGAAGAGGCTGCAAGGCCTTTGTTTCGTACACAGCATCTTCCTCTTTGGTAGAGCTTGACGCTTTGAAGGGAGGCTATTCCAGGCACAGAATGTTGGTTTGGGGTGGCAAGGGAAAATGTCTATAACTCTTGGGTGGGTATTGGATCCATTACAATTTGGGGCCAGAAATACTTTGTAGGAAGCAGATGCTGACATTTTTGGCAAAAGGAGAGTGGGTAAACTCTCTGCTTGAGAGTTGCTGATTTGAGTGTCCTTCGGGGAGAAAAGCGCAGCACGAAAGAAGCAGATGGATGGATGGATGGGATGGGATGGGATGGGATGGGATTGGATTGGATTGGATTGGATTGGATTGGATAGAGGGATGGGAATGAAGATTGGATGGATGAATAGTTGGTTAAGTGGATTAGATTAGATAGAGGGATGGGAATGAAGATTGGATGGATGAATGGATGAGAATGAGTTTAGAGCAGGAGGGTCTAGAGGGTAGAGCCTCCATTTGCCTGAAGATAACATCCACAGGTCACCAGTTCGAGGCCACTGGCACCGTGCGACCTTGAAGCAGCTGACAAGCTGAGCCGAGTTATTCCATCTGCTCTGAGCGTGGGAGGATGGAGGCCAGAATGTGAAACCAGATTCAGAAAGAAACATCTGAAATGTTGTGGTTCTTGAAAGATAGAACCTTCTTTCAATTGTAAAAATCCCTACAGGGATTTAAATAGCCTGCCTATGTAAACTGCCTTGAATAAAGTCTGAGGAGAAATTTGACGACCAAGAAAGGTGGTATATAAATACCTGTATTATTATTAGATTAGATCAGTGGCTCCCAAAGTCATAGGTTGTGACCAACTGTTGGGAACCAAAACTGGGCCATTCCTCCTTAAGGGAGTTGCCCAGGAATGGGTCCTCAGCAAACCCAACCTTGTGGGGGCCCAGGGACATCCCCATGTCATTGGAGCCACCTCCATGACTCTCTGTAGGGCTGCAATGAGCTCTGATCTGATCTCGGAGTTCACTTCCGGTTTGCACAGCTCTGTCGGGGCCAACCCCCACTCCCGCCTTGCCTCTACAGCAACTTAGGGCACAATCTTAAGCTCTTATGTCAGTGCTTTCCAGCACTGGCATAGCAGTGCTGATGGGACATGAGTTGCATCCTGCAGTTGGGTGTCACTCACGGAGGCCTCCTCAAAGCAAGGGAATGTTTGTTTCCTTACCTCAGAGCTGCATTGCCCTTAAGTCAGTGCTGGAAAGCACTGACATAAGTGGTTAGGATTGCTCCCTTAGTGTGGTTCCAATGTCTGAGTACGAGTTTGGGAACTGCTGAGATGGATGGATGGATGGACTGCTAACTGCCCAGGTTTGGCCTCAGAGTATTCAGGGATCAGCATAAGTGTTCAGGAGACTATTGAAAACAACCCTGAAGATTTTAACATCATCTCTTTGGCTAACCAACAGTACATCATGTTGGGAGGGGGTAATGGAAATTTTGCTTCAGTCACAGTTGGCAACCCTAGATGGGGTGGCCTTCCACCGAAAAGAAAAGAGCTATTCAGAACTTATTGTAAACTTTCCATTTATTTACTTGATTGGATTTTGTTGTATGGGGGTGTAAACATTTTTCCTGCTTGATGATGTCACTTCCGACCATGACATCACTTCCAGGTTAATGACATCACTTCCAATAGGTCCCAGACGGATTGTCATTCTAAAAAGTGGGTCCTGGTGCTACAAAGTTTGAGAACCACTGTTCTAAACCATCTGTAGCAAATGCCAAAAAAACAAGAGCATGGAGCCACTTTGAACACTTTCAAGTGGTGCGTCTTAGACGGAAGAACGATTGTAAAACATTCCGGAGTGAACCGTTGGGAAATTCAAAGGGCAAGTGCATCCTTGCCTTGGAAATTTGTGGGGACCACAGATTTTTTTTCCATTAGGAAGCAACTGTCAGTTCCTGGGCCACGTTCCATTCAGAAGACTCCACTGCAAAGCCAGCTTGTTTTCCTTTGAATTCCTCCGCCAAAAGTGTCCTGTGCTGTTACCAGTTAATATGCATTCTCCTTGTTAGTGGTATTTAATGTTGATGAGTTTTGTGGCTGACGCAAAACACATGGGCTCTTCATTTGTTTTTATTGCACCACATGTTTTGCACTGGGTTTTTTTTTTTCTTCCCCTTTTGCACCCTGCACCATTCAGTGAGCTTTTTTTTAATCACATCATTCAACCAACCAAACTCAAAATGCACTACAACACTGAAGACGTTGTGTACATGACCTTGTGGTAGCAATAAGTGGGACAGCTAGTGTGGCACTTTTTGAGGCTTATTGGCTTGTTCGGTGTGAGTTTTGATTGAAAATGCTTTACCTTATTAAACCATGACATAGTCGGAGAAGATGGTGTGGAATTCTGCCTGTCCAATGACACTTAAGATGTGCTGACTCATGGTATATAAGTTAATATAGATACATAAAACACAATACAGTGGGCTCAGTGGCATACCTGGGGGACAACGACAAAGGAGACAAATCCCCCGGGCTCCAGGCTTGGGGGGAAGAACTACACTACCATTCACTCCCCCCACGACGCCCTCCCCCAAGGCACTGAGTCAGCCACTGATACTTTTGGCCCACCAATCTGAGGGCCGCCCCCTGTGGGCCTCCCCCCAGAGACATTCTGAGGGTCGGGGAAGGCGTGGGCAGCTTCTCTGACCCTCAGAACATCTAGGGAGGGGTGACAGTGGGAGAAGGGGACCTCACTTCCCGGTGGGGGGTGGTACCCCTGGAGGAGTGGCCCCTGGTGCCACTGTGGCTAGGAAAGCCACTGGGCTCTCCTTATCCACAGGCTCAGCCTCAACAGATTCCAGACCCATGCCTCAGAGGGCCTTCCAAACACAACTGGAAACCATTTCTGGCTCACATTGGTGACTTCTTGTCACATCTGGGAGGTGTTCTGAGGCACGAGGAAGTTGTGCTTGGCCTCTCTGTGCCTCAGAACACCTTCTGGACATGACCAGAAGTCACCTGCACAAACTGGTCTTTGTGCTGGGAGGCTGTCATGACCTTTGGAAGGCCTGGCATAGCCCCCAGGTATTTTTTTGCAGCAACAGCACCCTGCCCTCATGTGTATTTTGATATCTGCTGTTTTCAGTATCCGTGGGGGGTTGTGGGACTGACCCATGAGGACTGACTTTACTTAAATTTAGCACACCTAAACAAAGAGCACCACAATGATCCTGTTCCATCTTTCAGATTGATAGGGGCTCTAATAGGACCTTCCAGGATTGCACTCTCTGAGAGCCTTCCCTGGATTACGGATGATAGCAGAAGCCCTGCCTCTTACGGCAGACAGCTCCTTCTGCAAAGCATTTTTCCCACAGGGCTGCTGCTGTAGAGGTGAAGGGATGCCACATTCCTGCTACTTTCCCATATGTGACCTTCATTAGCTGTGTCAGGGTGTGTGTGTTTGCAATGTAAGGACTAGTATTCATTTCCAGCTTTGGGGTCATTTTGTTACGATTCACACATTCTGCCACTTGGACCAGATTGAGAGACTGTGATGGATCCAAGAGTGGGTGAGGGGCAATTGCCCTGGGCTCCATGCTGCTGGGGGGTGTCATTCTGACTCAGAACGCCTGCTGGAGCCTTTAAACAGGGACTTCCTGTTTTCACAAAAACCAGAAATCCCCATCTAAAGGCTCTGGTGGGCATTCTGTGGTGGGCCTGCCTGGCTCTTGCCGCTGCCACCCATGCTTGAAATTGAACTGGCTGCCTTATAACTGGCTGCCTTTGAACATTCTCATTGTCCAAAACTAGCACCCTCCCACCCACCCAAAAGAAAAATGCCAGAAATTCATGCTCCTATCACCCCCTTACCTGTGCTGGCCTTCCGAAAATCCAGAAGACATCTGCCTTTTGGCTGACCTCTGCCATGAGAACTACACATCTGCTGGGGGGGAGAGGGTTGACATCTTCATTCTCTGCCTTTCCCAAATGTTTAGCCAAGGGACAGTGAATTTGAATTACTGGTTAGTGAATTTGATTTGGTTCTAAGAAAATGTAATTCAGGTTACACCCCACCCCTTTATTTGCCAAGTTCACTTCATAGGACACATTGTATTATCAAACCCTTGCCTAAGGGGATTTGCTATGTATATTTTATTTTCAAAATGTAGTACCTGTATAATATAATTTAAAGGATTTGAGGATTAATAAGTTAAAAAGGGGGGCGTCCACGCAGTGGTGTAGCTAAGGCACCTGGCGCCCAGGGTCAAAGATTTTGGAGCCCACCCCATACGACACAATCAAATTTAATTAATTAAAATACTATATTTTACTATAGTATATAGCATTTAGTACAGGTGTGTGCCGCTTAACTGTTCACTTAACAACAGACTGCATATGTGACAGTGGTCAAAGCACAAGAAAGATGCTCTTAATGAGGCAATTGCATCTCCCATAGCCTGCAACTGACAGCCCAATCCTATGCATGTCTACTCAGAAGTAAGTCCCATTAGAGTCAATGGAGCTTGCTCCCAGGAAAGTATGGATAGGATTGGGCTATGAGTTTACACACCAGAGAAGCTCTTAATGCAAAGAAGAGGCAATCTATCTCCAGGAGCCTGAACAAACAGCTAGTTTCTGGCAGGGAGTGTCTGTTTATACAACAAAGGCACTAGTTTAGGCTGAATGTTCACTTAACGACCTAATCGCATAACAACGGGGATAGACGAATGTATCCCCATTGTTAAGTGGAGCACACCTGCATTATAATATAGTATTATATTATATTAGCCATGCCACTAGGTGGACCCCCTCCTTTTTAACTTTTATTTTTGCCTCACCTAATCCAAACTAAGCCCGTATAAAGCAAGAGGATGGCTCCCTCTGTCCCTGATGGCTGAGAACTTGCAGAAGGAGTCCCAGGCAGAAGTCTTGTAGTTCAAACATCAAACTCAAGAGTAACTGACCAGGACTGGTATGCAGGGCTGGCACTCCCAGTCACGCAAAGGCTCCACATGCCAGCAAACCTGGAGTCCAGATCTTACCGAGGTTGAGGGAGAGGAAGTGGATGAGGCAGCCCTGGCAAGGCTGCGGTAGCAAATGTGCCCCATGAATCGTCGTCATCTGGCTGGAGGGCTCCGGGGGAAACTTGCCCATACCATTTTGAGATCAGCCGTTCCATCAATTCAAACCATTAAGCAGAATTTTCTGGTTCTGCTTAACTTCATTTATTTATTTATTTATTTATTTGTTTGTTTGTTTATTTATTTATTTATTTATTTTGAAAACAAAGTTAAAAGTTCTCCCAGGAATTTTTAAAACGCTTCTTTTTGTGGTCTTCTTGGTCTTATTCACTTCAGAAAACTAAATTTAAAGTTAGTTGTAAAAAAAGAAGAAGAAGAAGAATCAGGAATTTTGGGAGCCTTAAAATGTCACCATTTCATCGCCTAACGTGAAACAGAGAGTCAAGATGTCCTTCAAGAATCCTGAGCTAACTCTTGGCTCTGCTAACTGCTAACTCAAAGAACTTGAGGAACATCTGGTATATAGGGTGAGGCTGTTTGGACAATATATTTGGACAATGTGGGTTTTGCAACGATATTGGTTTCCCCTAAGTCAGATTCAGTTGGGTGGGGATTTGGATAGCATCTTTGGGTCAGCACCTTCAACACCCTGACCCCCAAACCCATCTCACTACCTACCTCCCCCACCCCATGTTCCTCATGTTACCCAATCCAAGAGTTAGCTGCAGATTCTTGGAGGACATCCTGTCGCCCCCTTGAGTGGGAGGGTGTGGCCCAGCTTTTCAAGGGTTAAGGTTAATTGGAGTGGCTTCTCTTGTTTAGATTCTTTTCAGGTTTCGTGATTTCAGTTATTGCCACATGAAATCACTTGCAGGCGGCTCGGCTCTCTGCTGGAGGGGTGCTGGGGGGGCATCGGAGCTGTAACAGATGTGAGCTAATTGGAAGCAAGGCAGCAGCTGCAACAAGTGCCGAGCGGCCCAGGAGGGGAAGGAAGCAGGAGCCACGGAGATTCTGCCGTGCCCTTTCTACGGAGGCAGAGCCAGGGGATGGGTAGGTGTGAAAAGGAAAGCAGGAGCCACAGGACTCCAGCCCGTGATGGATTCCAAGCTGGGAGCCCAGAAAGGCTGGTCATTCATCTTGCAAACCAATGTGGCTTCCCTGTTGGCCTGGGCAGGAGGTCTGGTAGAGCCTATTCCAGGAGGTCAGGTAGAGCCTCCATTTGCCTGAAGATAACATCCACAAGGTCGCCAGTTCGAGGCCACCGGCACCGTGCAACCTTGAAGCAGCTGACAAGCTGAAGCCAAGCTATTCCATCTGCTCTGAGCGTGGGAGGATGGAGGCCAGGATGGAGGCCAGATCAGAACGAAACATCTGAATTGTTGTGGCTCTTGAAAGATAGAGCCTTCTTTCAATTGTAAAAATCCCTACGGGGATTGAAATAAGCCTGCCTATGTAAACTTGACTTTATTCAAGTTTAAATAAAGTCAACTTGAATAAAGTCTTGAATAAAGACCAAGAAAGGCGGTATATAAATACCTGTATTATTATTATTATTATTATTATTATTATTATTATTATTATTATTATTATTATTATTATTATTACTGCTGTGTTCACTATTGCCCCTGCTCAGTGCCATTCTTGAGGGGGCAAGCACAGCGCTAAGTTTTGCAGGTGCCTCAACGTACTGTGTAACCTGCCCCTCCTCTTCATCTTCAGAGCCATTCTGGGCAGTGGGAGCAAATCGGAGGCCTCCAAAAGGTACTATGTTTTCACCAAAAACCCTTGGTGAAATGCCTTTTGGAGGCCTCTGTCTTTTGGGACGGGGTGCTAAAAATTTTTGGAGGGGTGTTATGTGGGTTATGGGGTGTTAAAAAGTTTTGTGCCCCTGAGTGCCAGATGCCACTGGGTGGAGATGACCCATTTGGCCACAGTCACACGTGCCAAGCTCACTTGCATTCCACAGTCTGTTTAGGGGTTGCTTTCTTCAGACCCCTCTGGCACACTAAGATCAGAAGTCCAGCTGAGGCAGGGGCAGATCCAAAGGTGGCCATGGGTGTGTGCCACTCCAACTATTGCACCAGTGGGGAAGGGTGCTCACTGGAATGGGGAGCAGCCCAAGCATGGCCAGGAGCCCAGGTCTCCCTGTCTGGAAGAGACAGCTCCAGGGGGTAGATCGGGGCTCCAAGTCCCAGCGGGAGCTCAGGTCTACCCACCCAGCAGACCTTAGCCATGGAGGCCAAAGTTCAACTGGATCTGCCCCTGAACTGAGGTCAATGAGGAGTGGAAGGGACAAGGAAGGCAAAGGCACAAGGTGCAGGTAACAGGGCTGCCTTTCATCTGGAAGTGGCCGTTGGCTCCTTCCAGTGAACACACTTGGCCCCTCCAGGGCTGATGTCAACCAGCCGTCGTTGTAACATACCCACCCCTCACTGTAACCCACCTGTCCATTAGCAATAATGGACAACTTGCTGGGATTAGAGAGAATGTCATAAATGTCTCCAAAATAAACACTTTTTTCTGCAAGTTAAGCCTTTTTTGATCCAACCAGGAACAGATGTCTGAACCAGCCAATGAATTGGAAACATCTGAAACAACTTGCCTCAATGAAGTACAATAAATATACCTTTCATCGCAGTTCTTGCAAGATACTCAAGCTGGTCTCTTTCGTGCAAAACCCACGGGATTGGGTCAGGGTGCTGAAGGAGGTCAGCTGGCAAAACCATGTCCCTCCACTGGCTTCCCTGTGACACTGGTTATCACTCTGGGGGGGGGAGGGGCTGGATGGGGCATCCTTTTCATCCCCCCAACAGTCCCATTTCATTTTCTGCAAGCAGGTCTGTCAGGGCACAATCCAGACTGGCAGCAGATGGGCTGGCGCAAGTCCCTTGAACCAAAAGTGAAAGCACTTTCACACCAACATAAGGGTGAGCTTGCGTCAGCTGACCTCAGCTGGTGTGGGGGACTGGGGTGTGTGTAGGGAGGATGGGGAGGAGACAGGAGGGAGGTATTTCAGGGTGTGGGGAGGGTGAGCAGTGGGCATCCCTGGGGGTGGACAGGCAGGGAGCAGCAAGTGGAGCCAGGATCTGACACTTATGCCAGATCCTAGTCCCATTCCTGGGTGGCCCAGGGCAGTCCTGGGCTTCTCGGATTTGTACCACCAATTTAGGTGGTGCAGATTGGAGTAAACCCATTGGGGCTGCTGCAGCTCTCCCCAGGGTACAGGGAAAAGTTTTGCCTTGGGTTGAGCCTCAGGCAGTCCAAACTTGTGCTGGATACAGATCAGGCCCATCGGCTGCCTATTCCAGCGTAAGATAAGATTGGGCTGTCAAGCTCAGTTTTTAGGAAAGAAGCCAGGGAGAAGTGGAAGGGAACAGGAATGTTAAGTCTGGTGGGTCAGAACAAAGTGGGGCTACTGAGGGATATCTCTGAATATGAAGACACCATTTAACTAACAGGGGACTAGCAGTTGCTACGCTTGTCCTCTGTTAATTTGTCTAACCTTACAAAAAAGATTCCTAAGTTAGTGACCATCACCACATCTCTCATACATTAATTACAGTGGGCCCTTGGTATCCCATGGGGAATCTGTTCCAGGACCCTCCCCCCCCCCCCAGATATAAAATTCTGTGAATAATGAAATATGCAGAGAGGGCAATGTAGAACTACAATTACTTACCGGGGGGGGGGGGGGCTGCACCTGGCCCTGTGGAGATTGTGCATGGCCTCTCAGCCACCTTGGAAAGCCTTCAGGTCATTACCAGAAGGCACTATTGGTTCACACTGGTGACTTCTGGTCGTCCAGATGTGTTCTGAGGCATGGGGAAGCTGTGTCCTACTTTCACGAACCTCAGAACACCTCCCAGATGTGACCAGAAGTCACCAGCATAACTGGAAGTGCCTTCTGGTCACATCCAGGAGGCCTTCAGAAGCCCTCCAGCCATGGGCTCGGCATCCGTGGTACCAGAGACAGTGGGATGCGGGGCTGGGACCTGAGAGTTATGCCAGATCCCAACCCTGTTCCCAAGCAGCGTAGAGTGACTTCAAGCTGCACTGTCTTGCACTGGATAGAGCACAGGCTTCCTGATCTGCCTGTTCCAGTGCAAAATAAGATTGCATTGGAAGTGTCAACATCCCAAAAGGCCCAGTCCTGACATTTAAGGTTCTCTGCCTCTGTGGCCCAATGTGGTACTTTCTCTTCATTGGTGTAATCTCATCTGCTCTCTACTCATTTTGCTGATGCTGTTCTGGATGCTGTCTCCCCCAGTTGCAATCCCAGCCTGGTCTGGGATGAGAAAACTCCAGAACTTGAGAAAAAAAGGTTACTTCTGGAGTATTTTGTCTGTTCGATCTAATCCTTCTGGTGAGTTGCTAATCCAAGAAAAGCCTCTGGAGGAGGGAAGGAAGGGAGGCTAGGAGGGGTCTTTCTTGTGATTTGTGCTCTCCGAGGCTTCCTGATCTGTATTTCTTCTGGGAGCTGCTACTGAGCTCCCAGGGGGAGGTGGGGAGGGAAATTGCAACAGATCAGCCCAAATCAAACCACTGTGGGAGAAGGGAAAAGGCATAAGACAAGTTAATAGAGATGAAAACTGGAACCAACAATTACTAACTTTACAATCCTATGCAGAGCTACCCAGCATTAAGTCTCAGTGTGTTCAGTGGGACTTACTCCCAGGAAAGTGTTATAGGACTGCAGCCTTAGGGCCCGATCCTGAACAGTGCACACAGTGCTGTAAAGCACAGTGCTGTAAAGCACATTTGTGAGCCCTTACTGCAGGCCCAGTGCTACCCCAGCACCAGCCCGTACTGGGCCACCTCCAGCACTGGGCCCATGTTCTGCCACCCGGCAGTCACCTGGACTGCCGGACGGTGGAGAGGTGAGTGAGGGTGTGGGGGGAGGCAGGGAGTAGACATTCTGGGGTGGAGAGGGTGGGGAGAGTGCAGGAGGGAGGCATGGAGGGAGGGAGCGGGGTGGGAGGAAGGTGGAACTGGTGGAGCTTGGCTCCACCAGATCCTGAACCCCATGTTGGGCTGCGCAGTCTGACACGGGACTCTCCAATTCTACGGCGGCTCAAGAGCAGCCACAGAATCAAGTAAACCCATTTCAGGGCTACATCCCTTACTTGGAGGAGCCGCTGCAGGCTGCCTGGTTGCATGTTGGATGCTGAGGTAGCTATTTTAGTGCCGAGTCTGTCCCGTGCTCTGGGCAGCTCGGGATTGGGCTGTCTGTTGTCTCAAAAACTGGGAGCTGGGTTAACTTTTCTACCAAACAAATGTTCAAAGGCAGATCCCATTAAATGTTGCTGTTTCAAGTTTTTTTTTAAACCACCAAATTTTGATTTCCATGGTTTCAAAGTTTTTCCTCTTCAAAAGAGCAGTTCAGGTTTGTTGTTATTCTAAATATTTCATAGACTTAAAAAAAGAAGTCTTGAGGGGGGAATGGCTCATTTTGAAAATGCTGAAAACTTTAGTCACAAAAGAAAAAAAGTCTTACGTATGTCTGTCTCTGTGTGTGTATTTAACTGAAAATATTTCTAAAAATGCAAGTGAAAACTTTCAAACAATTGCAAAGAGAAGAAAAAAACAATTAGGTATATTGTTTGTCACAGCTTGACACAGGTAGTGTCACACTTACAGAGCAAGTTTCTGCATGTCTCCTCAGAAGAACTGAGTTCAATGGGACCTACCCCCAGGTATGTGTGTATAGGGTTACAGCTTTTGGGCGCAATCCTAACCGGCAGTTATGCCGGCATAGGAGGCCCTGGAGGGTCGCAAACGTTCCATAAAGTACATTTGCGCCTCCGTGGGTGGGAGCCGCGTCGGTGCATCTGAATGCACCGATGCGCGGAGGCAGGCAGAAGCGGCAAAGATAGGCATGGGCATGGGGAGGGGGCTGGAGGGGGCGTTTCTGGGCGAGGGGAGGACGGGTGATTGTTGGCCCTTGGGGCGGGCGCGCGGGGAGCTGGGGCAGGGCTGGGACCCAGTGGTTATGCCAGATCCCAACCCCCGTCCCCGGAGAGAACGGAGTGGCTTCTAGTCCCTTCGCTCTCCTCAGACTTGCGCCACCTCCAGAGGTGCGTGCAGCCCTTACCCAGGGGTAAGGGGAAGAGCTTCCCCTTGCCCGTGGCTGAGCCACTGCACTCTGGCTTGCCTGCTCCAGCACAGGTTTGGATTGCGCCCTAAAGGGTACAATCCTAATCCACTTTCCAGCACTGACATAAGGGCAATGCAGCTCTGAGGTAAGAGAACAAACATTCCCTTACTTTGAGGCCTCCATGAGTGCCACCCAACTGCAGGATGCAGCAGACGTCCCATTGGCACAGCTATGCCAGTGCTGGAAAGTTGGTTAGGGTATCTGCCTAAATTGCTCCAAACCAGAGCACCAAAGGACCCAGAGCAGCTTTTCTCAAAGTGTGCTTCTAGGAGCCCTGGGCCTTCCTGTGAAAAAGGAAAAAGGGGTCTTCAGGGGCTCTACAAGTACACATAAGTGGCTACCATCTGCTTGGCGCTGCAGCACTCCTGCCATGTGGCAGAGCTCTGGGGCTCCCCAAGGCTCCCTGAGACTCTGCCAAGGAGTGTAAAGAGCTCCAGAGACAATAAGGTTTGAGAACTGCTGATCTAGAGAAGGCCTTTTCAGTCAGAATTGCCCCCCTCCATTGGAGTGAATAGGAAGGCAATCTAGCCATGCTCAGTGGCATCCATGCCACTGTGGTCTAATTGCTGGTAATGTCAATGGCAGAGGAGGGTTGTTGTCTTTGAACTCTGTATTTGGGTTTCCAGTCTGCTTTGTGCTCACTAAAAGAGATCTAACTTCCTATGAGCATTGGCCACTGACAGACATCACTGAATCCTGAAAAATGCACTGTTAAGAACATAAGAACTTAAGAACAGCCCCACTGAATCAGGCCATAGGCCCATCTAGTCCAGCTTCCTGTATCTCGCAGCGGCCCACCAAATGCCCCAAGGAGCACACCAGATAACAAGAGACCTGCATCCTGGTGCCTCCCTTGCTTCTGGCATTCTGACATAGCCCGTTTCTAGAATCAGGAAGTTGCACATACACATCATGGCTTGTAACCCGTAACAAATTTTTCCTCCAGAAATTTGTCCAATCCCCTTTTAAAGGCATCTAGGCCAGATGCCATCCCCACATCCTGTGGCAATGAGTTCCACAGACCAGTTCTGTTCTTGCCCCCACCACTTTGCTTTTTTTCTAGCAGAGCCCCAAACCTCTGGGCCGGATCCCAGGATGGGATGGCCACAGCGCCGAGATGTGAGTCGTGTTCCAAGTCTTCACTCCTGGACTCAAGTCGCCCATGAGTCATAATGTGTAGCCATCGAAATTCGTCCTGAGCCATTTTTTGAGTCATTTTAACTTGAGCCCAAGTCTTTTCAAGAAACAGGTCAAGTCAAGTCATGGAAGCTGCAAAAATAGATAGGTAGATAGGTAGATAAGCACACACACACAAAACAGAGTCTTGACTCTATTCAAGTCTTTTCATTTTTAGAGTAAAACCCCCAAGTCCCTAGTCAGTCAGTTTCTGATGTGCATCTATATAAGTCCGTATGAGTTGTAAAAAACGTGTGCTTTCACAACTCAAGTCCAAGTCATCAGTCTCGGTCTTTCTCTGCCATTGGGGGAGAGGAACCCCCAAAAGATCCCACCATTCCCCCACCTGAGGCACATCGCGCTTCCCTGTTCAGGGAAGGACTGTTCAGGAAGGACTGTCTCTGACAGAGCAGAGGGGCTTTGGAGGGGGTTGCATAGGGGCTCTAGCTGCCATGAGAGCCCTGGGATCAATGGGAGATGCAGCTTTTATTTTCCTGAGAGTACAGCGTTCAACTTCAATCGAAGATAGAACCAACCCTCTTCCAAAAGCAGCTGCACAAGAACAGACTGGATCTGAACAACTTTTGTTATTTAAAAGGAAATATTTTGGAAGCTCCCTCACCCTCCCTCTCCCTCTCCATCCTCTTGCCAGTGCGTTTAGGGTTTCATAAATGCTGTGTGGTAATAGGTTACAAATGTACCTATAATTTTTACATTTGTTTCTATTCAGGATTTCTGAGTTCTCCCCCAGAATGTCAGTTGTGGCTACAAGAAAGTTCCAACTGTGCAAAAACCCCTGCTGCCCCCCCCCCACAGCTCTTGTCATTGTGCCACCACCCGAAAACAACCATGCCGGCAAATTGTTCTCCTCTAATCTAGACTGACTCTTGTGGCTTGTAAATTGGATGTCGGTTAAAACCTGGGATTTGTGCATGTGCCATTATAAGCGCATTATCAATGTTGATGTTTTTGTGGGTGTTTTCCCCCAGCTGTCCTCATCGGGGCAGGGCAGGAGTTGGGGGCTGTTGTAGCAGCTTCTTGAAGGGAAGATCCTATTTGAAGCTGGTTAGTCCTGTCCTTGTACTGGGGTGGAATGATGGCTACAGCATTTGAGGCTCTTCAGTCTAGAAGAAAGGCGTCTGAGGAAGCACATGACTGAGACAGACAAAATTATGCAGGGGATGGATAGAAGAATGTTCTTTTCCCTCTCACACAACACCGGAACCAGGGAACATCCACTAAAATTGAGTATTGGGAGAGTTAAAACAGACAAAAGGAAATATGACTTTACCCAGCATGCAATTAATCCGTGGAACTCCTTGCCACAGGATATGGTTATGGCACCTGCCCTAGATGCCTTTAAAAGGGGATTGGACAGATTTATGGTGGAAAAGTCCATCACAGGTTATAAGCCATGATGGGTATACACATTATCCTGGTTTTAGTAGTAATCTTTCTCTTAATGCCAGGTACAAGGGAGTGGCAGCAGGATAAAAGTGTCCTGTTGTCCTGTGTGCTCCCTGAGTCATCTGGTGGGCCACTGTAAGATACATGAAGCTGGACTAGATGGCCCTTTGGCCTGATCCAGTGGGCTCTTATGTTCTTATGATGGGAAAAGGGCGGTTTTCACTTCCAAATGTGCTTCACACCAGTCCCTCCAATAGGATCCCCAGTCTGTTAACCAAAACTCATGGGGAATTTCCTAGAATTTCCTGAGACAGTCTGCCAGCATTAGCAGCCCCAGGCAAATTTAAACCTGGAATTTAAACCCTCCTGGAACCTGGGCTAGAGCCCTTGTACTTTCACTGTATTTCTGTGAAAAATCTCCATAAGGTCAGGTCCGACATATGAGGTCAATGAAGGCAGCTGCCTCAGGTGGTGGGTTGGTGAAGATGCCCATCTCTATCCTTCTACCCACCCACCTGCTCCCATTCTTCTTGTCGTTCTGCTCCCTGAATATGAAAAGGAATAGAGGAACAGAATGGAAGAAGAAGTGTGGAGGAGAGTCAGAGAGACACCCCATCAATCTCTCCTCTGCACTTCCTCTTCTGCTATATTCTCCTCTTCCTTTCTGATAGAGCAGGCAGAAGCAGGAGGCTGCTGGCATTTGGTGTGGTTGGAAAGGGTGTTGAACATGTCACCTTGGGCTCTGGAAGTCCCTGGATTCGTTATGCTCAGGGTCTCCTAAGGAAGGGGTTAACTTTATGAATTGCTGCGATTGACTCCTGTCCCCTCTGCCTTCTATGAACTGCTATGACTCCTCTTTACCTGCTGATTTGCTACTAGTGGCCCCAAGCTAATCCAGAGAGCCAGCTAAGAAAGGCCTTCAACCACTACTACATTTTTTGCCCTTCCTGAAATATTATGTTGAAGAAGACATCAGCAGAATTCTCCTAGCCCTGCATGCTTCGGATGCCGCATGCTAACTGGAAAGGCTACCCATGCCACTGACCCTGGCATTCCCCCTCCCTAGCTTCGGCCCTTTGGAGAAGCCCCTTCCAACAATAGGCTTCTCCTCTGTTCCCACTCTACAACTCCCCCCCCCCCATAGCATAACATCCCACTGTAGAACCAGACAGTGGTTTGGAGAGCAAGCGAGAAGCTTCCAGACCCTCTGGCAGAGCCAACTAGAGGAATGTGGCTCCCCACAAGTGAGACACAGTGGAGACAGCTGTGAAGAGCCCAGCCACATTGGGACCTCTGCCACCACTCCCCTACCCTGGGCACCTTCATTGGCTGCTTTCGTCGGCTCTGTTGTGCTTTACACACTGGGCGTGAGTGGGGGACCCCCCATGCTGGGCCTCAGGGTTCCCTAGTCTCCAGAGAAGGACTCTTTCCAGGATGCTCTTTATTGCTGGAAAATGAATCTCCGAGAGATGTTTTTAAGGGCAGGAGTCATATGCTTTTATGATTGTGGTGTGTGGTTTTCCCTTATCACCTGACAAACCTCTGATTGAAAGGAAGGGCGACCTACTGTGTGGAGAATAAGAATACAACATAAAAATACAACCTGCAATGCACTTTGACAGCAAGAAGTGCCAGCAGCTTTCTGCCTGCCTTCCCTCTTATGCAAGTTCAGTGGTGCCCAGTCGAACAGGAAGGAGATAGTAATGATGTAGTTCCCTGCCCCCCAGTCCTCCTTTCCTCCTGTGCTATGGGGGTTGCCAAATAGGGGTAGAGAGAGGGTAGTGTTGTCCAAATCAGGATTGTTCCCTTTCAACCATTGAGAAACCCATAAGAGAAGTCCACATAAAGGAAGCCTGATTTTGCATCAAAGTGTGAATTTTGGCAGACAGATCAACTTTTTTCCCCAGTCTGGGGGCATTCTCCCTAAGCCCCAGAACTCTTGCCTCAGTTGTATAGAAGGTGTTACCAGAATTTAGGCTATCCTTTGGTCCTGTATTCACTTTCTGAAGAGAGAGGACAGAGGCTCCAGTGCCCACAAGGGAATATCCCAGTGGCCTTGGAGGCAGTTCTTACACTCAGAGAGTCTAGGGGAGTCTTGGGAAAAAGGAGGGGGTGCTTCAAAAGAGTCCCATGCCCCAAGGCTCTTGGTGGCTGAAACTGACATTACCTCTTCTCCCACCCATGTGTGCTCTCTCTCTCTCTCTCTCTCTCTCTCTCTCTCTCTCTCTCTCTTCCATGCAGCACACTTGGATTCTAACCCTCAGCTGTGGCTTTTATGTTATGTTGAAAAGCAAATTCAACTCCACCAACATAAACCATGTTGTTTGGGCCTCTGCTGATGGATTCTGGCAAATGAGCCCAGCAACCAAGAGTCTCTCCCCACTCCTCACGTTGTCAAACATCACCTGGCCTCATCCAGCTCTTGTGATGTTCATCTGATGTTCTTCTGTAAGCCACACTTGCCTTTGTGTCCACAATACGGGAAGGACTTAAGTTCCATGCTGAAAGCTAAGGCCCTGCTTTTGCTGGACCTCCGGAGTGCCGGAGGTGGAAAATTAAAACGAGGTCTTTTAGGTGACACAGAAGCCACACAACATCAGTGTACACAAGCAGCACCCCCAAGCCGTGTCTGGGTGACTCGAGTTGTCCAAGTCCATGGCACTTTCCAAGTCAGTAGCCCCAGACTTGAGTGTTGGCCCGAGACTTTGACATGCATGACTCAGGTCCACATGAGCGAAAAACATGCATTTTCGAGACTCTGACTCAAGTCGCTTAACTCAAGTTCCCATCCCTGGAAAGCCCTGCTGTGAAAAATGACTTTACCTCCTAGATGTTTCTTTGGAATGAAAAAAATGCAGGATAGAAATAGTTTTGAATAATATTAAGTAATAATTCTACAAGACTGTCTGGAGCCAAGGGAATGACTGCCTGTTCTTGCACTCAGTCTATCTTGGAATCCGACAGCCTGCATTCTTTTCGTCTTCCAGAGGGCCTGACTTCTATCAGGGATGGTTTATTTACAACCCTCCCAAATCAAGTGCTTTTGTAGCCAACGATGGCAATGATTAACGGGAATGGAGACACTTATACAGAAGGCAAAACGTTGCCAAAAGTCAAAATCCAGGCAGCAAGTAGGGAGTGTCTATATAACTACTTGCTGCCTGGATTTTGACTCTCTTTGGAGGAGAGATTGAAGGATGCTGTCTTATGGAGAGCTGTCTTATGGAGGAGAGATTGAAGGATGCTGTCTTATGGACTGCTGAACAGACAGTTTATGGAGTTTGTGATGTTGGGTTTGTTGACAACAGTGCTGCCCCACTGGAGGAAAATGCCACCCCACCCCCCGTCATGTATGCCCCTCAGAAGGCCTTCTAAGGCCTCCAAAAGGTCTTAAAACAGTGGTTCCCAAGCCGGTGGGTCATGACACTTAGGAGGCACTTAGGCTTGGCTCCATAAGGGGCAGGGGGATTGCAGCAACACAATCTCCAGGATCACATTGCTGCTGGGGAAAGGGGGGATTCCTAGCTTACCTGAAGCCAGCAGTGGGGTCAGGGGGGACATCTCCGCAGGGTCCCCAAACCTTGAAAATTTAAAAACAAAATCTAATTGGAATTGTTACCCTGCAGGTGCATGATCTTGTCTGATCTTGGAAACTAAGCAGAGTCAGGCCTGGTTAGTACTTGGATGGGAGACCACCTAGGAATACTGGGTGCTGTAGATACCAGGGGATACCAAAGTTGCTGTAGATACCAGGGGTGTCCAAAGTTTTTGGCAGGAGGGTCCCATCGTCTCTCTGTGTTGGGGGCTGGGGGGGGAAAGAATTAATTTACATTTAAAATTTGAATAAATTTATGTAAGTTTACATAAATGAATACATTAAAGGTGAACTTATATGAATGAATGCAGCTCTTGCAATAGCTCAAGGCCTATAAAAGGCCTTGCACAAAGCAAGGCTGGCTATCCTTTGCTGCTGCTACTGCATCACAGACATGAAACAACAAGCAATGGAGGGAGCCCTCATCTCACAGCTCACGTGAGAGGTCAAACAGTCGCCCTCAAGCTGAGAGCAGTTGCGTCCAGCCAGTGTGGGCTCCAACAAATCTCCGGAGGGCCAGAGGCTCATTAGAGACTGGGGGCTCCCTGAGGGCTGCATTGAGAGGCCGCAAGTGGCCCCAGGGCCAGGGTTTGGGCACCCATAGTCTTTCGAGACTGAAGGCTGCCAACCATGCTCAATTGGAAGCCACTGGAGGAGGCTTCTAGGAGGACTTCCTGGACAGAAAGGGAGTTGGAATAGATGACTTTATAGGTCCCATCTGCTATTGATGCTGCTACTCCTGACACAACCTGGATAGCCATGACCCATGGGAATGCTGGACAGTTGTGAGAGAGAGGCAGCCACAGTGAACTGTCTTCTTCCAGTGCCTTTCTGCAGTTCCCAGATGTCCTGTATCCTAATGCTGTGTCAGGGACTGGGACATCCATGAATTGTTGGCTACTTCCAAGGTCAGAAAGAGGTCCACTGTTGCTGCTGCCTGCTTCCCACTGCCTCCTGGCAAGCATCCCCATTGTAGAGAGCTTGGACTCCTTTGGCCTGGAAAATCTCAGCTGAGATGCTCAGAATCCAAAGCGAACCAGAATCAATTCTGTGTCCAGCAGCTAGTAGATTATAGGGGGCTGACAGTTTGATCCATGCACATATACTCAAAAGCAAGCTCCATTGGGTTCAGGGGCATTTACTTCTGAGAAAACACGTTTAGGATTGCACTGAGCCATTGCATCCTTCCAAGTTCCTTGGCCACAGCTGGGAAGGTAGAAGCCAGGGAGCCTTTGAACAAATGAAAAGAGAACTCTGGGTGTGAGCTTGGAAGGAAGGGCTGTGGTTTTCCATTTATATGAAATATATTTAATAAATGTTTTGAAAAAAAGCCCCTCTGTTGGCTTAGTCGTCGTCGTCCCCCCAAACTAATAAAAAGTAATAGCAACCCAGTTTTCATTTATTTTTTTAATAGAAGGGCTGCACCAGGGTCAGATGACAGATGGATTTCTGGTTGTAGTATTTTTTTTTAATTTTTATTTTTAAACCTCTTTCAAGAACTGGAAAAAAGCACAAGAAATCTGCAAGTATTTGGCCTTGCAAAAGTACCAAATAGGGAAGGGAATAGTACCAAAGGGAATAGGGGTCATTAAAAAAACCTATTATTTCAAATCTGCGCTGTTGTAGGAAGGTTGCATATCAGGATGGATGGGTTATTTTTTGGATTGGTTGTCTTCATACCTGGCTTCCTCAAGCTACACTTCCAGCTAGTGCTGGACCATCCAATCTGATGGAACCAGGTGTTCTGCTGTCATAAATGACAGCACAATCCCTGTCAGGATTGGGCTGTAAGGCCCCAATCCTATCCCCCACTGGATTATGCAATGGAGTGGCACCAATCTAGCGAGCACCATATAGTGGAAGGGAGCAACCAGGCAGCCCAGGAGAGGGAAGTAAAAATATTTGTTAATTACCTCTTGGTAGGTGATCTAACTGCTACACAACATTGCCTGCAAGTGTTAGAAAAATCAGTGTCCATGCATGTGCACAGAGGAATATCTAATGGCCCCTGCACCCAGGGCAGTGATGTCATGATGTCATGTTGTCATGTGATGTTGTGATGTCACTTCTGAAGCCATTAGCCACACAATAGGTATGCCAGAAGCTATTTTTTGTATTTGCTTCAGCATAACTTCAGGAACAAAGGCCATGCTCTTCATTGGCAATTATCTCTAACCCCTCACACTGGGAGTGTGAGCAAGGCCTAGCTAGGGAAGCCAGCTTGCTGTCAACCACCCGTCACCTTTTGTATGCTGCTACTAAAATGTGCCTATGAATTATTTGCTCATTATTGCTCAGTAATTATGAATTACTTAGATCATCATCATCACCATCTCTGCCTCTTCATGGCATGGGCTCAGACGTTACCCTTGAAGCCAGAGCTTTCATCAGTGTCCACTTGAATTTTCTTTTTTCACCCAAGTGAAAAACACGAATGATGTTTGATGGCCCAGCGTTCACCTTGCTGCAGACACAGGGCCATCCTGTCTATGAGGCCTGTCTATGAGGCCTGAGTCAGCTCAGGTGGTGGCAGACTGGTGGAGGAAGAGCCATAACTAGGGCGAAGTTTGAGGGCCACCTGCCTCGGGCACTATGCCAAGGTGGGACACTTGATGGCTCTGCCCTAGTTACAGAGGAGGGCAGCTTTCCTTCTCCAGTGGAGGCTCCTCTTCAAAGGGAACTTCTTCAGCAGAAGAAACAGGGGGTGCAAAAGCTGCTGCAGTGATTGCCCCTCATCCGGGGAGAACCTGGAAATGACTGTGTTGCTGTGCACCCCTGATTCCCTCCTGTGGAGTGTGCCAGGCTGTTAATCTCCCCCTCCAATGTGCTATTTGGACCAGCTGTGATTGGGAGAAGGATCTGATCCATTGCTGCAAGCAAATGGCATGAAACCAGTGCTCTGAGCACCAAAAAAGCCTTCTGGTGGAAGTGGCCTCATTCTCAGTAGGCAGGGTCGGTTTACTGGCACAAACACTCCTGTTGGCTTTCAGGTACACATTTCTTACTTGGCAGAACATTCAGGCTCTGCAAATGAAGCTGCTGTGTTTGCACTTCTCTGGGACATCTGCTCATTCTGTGCAACCCCCTTCCCTTTTTCTAGCTCCACCCTCCCTGAGCTGCCCCATTGTCCAAGACCAAAAAATGACCAGTTCCTATTTGTCCATCCATCGTCACTAAACGATGCTCCAGGCTCCTCTCTGTGTGTGTCTGGGCAATAGGGATATATCTTCAGCCTCTGGTACTCATTGCTGCCCCAGCACAGCCCTCTGGGGTGCTGCTGAGTCCATAAAACCTGCCATCTTCATCTGCTGACAATCAAACGTGTAATTTATTACCCTGGAAAAATGCTTTGAGCCTATAAAAGGGAGGCCCAACTTGCCAATTTCTGCAACATTTCAACAGATGTCTCAACACCTGTTCTTCAGAGCTGAGAAAATAGACATTTTTTTCTCCTGGACACAAAGCAGAGCATCTCATGGAGACCAGCCTCCCTGACAGTCAAGTGGAGGGTATCTTGCCTGGTTGGTTAAGGAGATCGCAAACAGCAGAAGGATCAACTGGTGGAGCAATGAGGGAGAAACAAAATTTTTGCTCCACCCAATGGGGTAGCTAATGGGGTAGCTAGCACCCAGGGGCAAAAATAATTTTAACACCCCTCCGGATGCCCACCCACAAGATGCCACATCCCCTGGGGACTAGATGTCCAGACAGTAAAACCAGAAATGCCTTTCTGCTTTCAGTAAAACCCGAAGTGCTTTTCTAAGGTCTCTGGCAAACCTTCTGAGGCCCTGGGAGGCTGTATGGGGAAACTGAAATTGCCTTTCTAAGGCCTCTGGCAGAACTTCTGAAGCCCAGGGAGGTTACATGCATGGCCTCACTGGGCTGCAAAAGGCCTCCAGAAAGCACTTCCCTGACACCCCCCAAGGCATGGTACCCAGAGCAATTGACCCCCACCCCACCTTAGCTGTGCCACTGGCTCCACCTGCTTGGTTTTAGGTAACAACAGTCTAGAGAGCGGGGAACTGTCCAGACCTGGTGTATATAGAATCAGTGGGTGATGGAGATTCTGGAACCCAAGTGGTGTCTAGATTGTGAAATTCCCTTCCTTGAGAGATTCACTTGGCCCAGTCACTACCAGCTTTCGAAAGGCAAACGAAGGCTAAAATAATAAATAATGATAACAAACAAACAAACAAACAAACAAGCAAGCAAGCAAAATAAATAAATAAATAAATAAATAAATAAATAAATAAATAAATAAATCTTCCTTCCAGTCCTTAGTTTAGGTCCCCAGTTTGGATTTTGAAATCTGAAATCTGGCTTTCTAGTTTCCTGTCTCATAGCCCAATCCTATCCACACTTTCCAGGGAGTATGCCCCATTGACTCTAGTGAGACTTACTTCTGAGTAGACATGCATAGGATTGGGTTGTCAGTCATTTATCACATTCCCCCCCCCCCCCTTTAAAATAGTCATTTAAATTTGCTGTTTTTTATGGGTGGCTAGTTGCCCTCATGGTCCCTTCGATAGGATGGATGCTCTGTGGGATATCAATATTTTAAATAAAGAAATGCATCTGTTTGGGGCAGAGACCCAGGGCAAGCCTAGTGTTTTATCTATCACCAGCCTACCAAGCCCAACCTGCTTAAGGTTCCAATAATCCAGTACCATGAAAGCTACAGGCAGATTATATAGACTCTGGAGGAACTCCAGCTATTATAGGTAGAATCAGATCTACACCTAAAATAATCTCTCCCATTCATCAGAGAAACTCCAAGACAGACAAGCCTTCCCCTCCCAACCTGGACTGGCCATGGACTTTGGGGAAACATTCAGTTCCATAGGCGAGTTGAATTTGTGACATCTGGGTGCAAGACTCAGCCCATCCTCGACCGGAGTTCCTTTTTCTATCTCTGAACAGCGGTGGAAGCTGTCGCAAAGGCAGATCATTAGGAGAAATCCCTTTGAGTTCTTTCCAAGAGACTGTCGAGCAAAATGTGGAATAGATTAAGCATGTAAATGAGGGGGACTGATTTATCTCCTAGTCACATGGAATCTCCTTCCAGTGCCCCCAAATTACTGGATTATTTATAAACTTTAAAACTTCTAAATTAAATATGCGGGAATATGTCCGCATACTTCCCCCCCTTCCAACAAAATATTACAACCTTAATACAAACCATGTTCTTTCAAAGGGGAAGAATTAATTCTGAAGCAAGCAATTGCAAAAACATTTTGTGCTGGTAAACTGTTCCTTCCCCTTTCCATGCTGCTCCCGTGATCCTCAACCCCCCTTGTGGGGATGTGCACTTTAAGGAGCATCAGATCAAACTTGTCAGCTCTCATTCAGGCCTTATAGCTACCAGCGTGAAAGAACCTTTCCAGAACATTGTTTTAGAGCAGTGGTTCCCAGATTCTGGGTCGGGACCCACTGGTGGGTTGCAACCTGATTTTTGGTGGATTGTTGGAGGGTGATGGAAAGATCAGATAACTAATTGCCTCAAGCCTTGAACGTATTCAAAAATCAGATATTATAGCTGCTAATTACCCTGCAAAGAGCTTAGCTCCTGCAGTTTGCAAGCATGTGTCAATATAGGGAGATAAACGTCTGAGGGTTGTTTTCTGGTTATTTATCATTTATAAAATAAAATATTATTTCTTTCTATATCTCCTTTTTTAAAACTGTGAAAGCCTAGATGGGTTCCAATAGAGTGCCATTTTTAAAAGTGGGTTCAGTGCTAAAAAGTCTGGGAACCAGTATTTTAGAGCAGTGTTTCTTAAACGGTGGGTCAAGACCCACTAGGTGGGTCACATAGCTCAGCCACCACTGAAAATACAGAGCTGAAAATACAGGGTACCGAGCTGCTGGGCAGGGTGGTGGGAGAGAGGCATGGTGCTTTCCTCTTAATAGGGGGGAGGGCTGTGCATTCAAGAAGGATGCAAGTCTGTGTTTTGCTTTGACTTCCAAGCTGGAATATTTGAATTCCAAGCTATGCAAAACAACAGCACCAGCACGCTGTGTAACGGGACCTTTGGTTGATTGCAGCTTAGGTTTGAAACCTAAGTTGATGATGTCATGGCCATGACATCACTACCAGGTTAATGACATCACTTCCAGTGGGTCCTCACAGGTTGTCATTCTAAAAAGTGGGTCCCAGTACTAAAAAGTTTGAGAACCACTGTTTTAGGGTGTAATAATAGCATAGACATTGCTTAATTGTTATAGCAGGATTCAAAAACCACTGTTGTGTGCAAATCACATTTCCCAGTGACAACATTTCTACAATCTTTCCTCTCCTAGCTGTGGTGCTAGCTATAGTGTAGTTTGGAATACAATAACTACTGTAGGTGCACAAATACCTAACAAGGGTGCCTAATGACATCACCTATTGGCTAGAACCAGGGGACATCCACTAAAATTGAGTGTTGGGCGGGTTAGGACAGACAAAAGAAAATATTTCTTTACTCAGTGCGTGGTCGGTCTGTGGAACTCCTTGCCACAGGATGTGGTGCTGGCGTCTAGCCTAGACGCCTTTAAAAGGGGATTGGACGAGTTTCTGGAGGAAAAATCCATTATGGGGTACAAGCCATGATGTGTATGCGCAACCTCCTGATTTTAGGAATGGGTTAAGTCAGAATGCCAGATGTAGGGGAGGGCACCAGGATGAGGTCTCTTGTTATCTGGTGTGCTCCCTGGGGCATTTGGTGGGCCGCTGTGAGATACAGGAAGCTGGACTAGATGGGCCTATGGCCTGATCCAGTGGGGCTGTTCTTATGTTCTTATGTTAGTGCCTACGATGACAAAAGACATATTCCTCTCTCTCTCCGCCCCCTGCCTGAACTATCTTTAATTTGTAAAAAAAAATCAACCAAAGCAATCCCATGATCCCAGCTCCACCTGTGACCAACATCACTGTAGCTTAGGCTGAACTCCAATGTGCTCTTGACAGCTATGTCAAGCTCTTAAGAGCTATTGGCTCTCATGTACCTCTGGCTCTCATGTACCTTTTGTCTCATCCAGTCCCCACCTTCCCATCAAGTCACCCCTTCATTGTACTCATCTGCTTGATTGGTGTATCTGCTAGTGCTGGCAACAATTGCTCAGTGGACCTTGTTATCCATCTCCATTCCCTGCAGTCTCTATATGGTTGGGGAGGAGAGGAGGAGGAGGAAGGGGTCATGGTGGAACATGTGCCCTTATGCATATGTGAACAAAAAGGGGAGGGGAGGAGGTGAGAAAATTAAGGCATTGCTTCTAACTTGGGCTGGGCTGGTGGTTCAAGAAATAATCTAGAACAGTGGTTCCCAAACTGTGGGCCTCCAGTGGGTCAAAAGCCAATTTTTGGTAGGTTGTGGGTGTCCTATCCTAATTTTCGAATCCTGCCGACAACGCCAATTTGTCCCATCCAAATATCTCAACTCCCTTCTAACACCCTCTTTATCTCTAGAACAACCGCTGTGGTGTGCAAAGGAATGAACACAGAACTCCTTATCTATAGCAACTACCCAAATTTATCGCTATGAACACTCCCTGCAAGTCCTCTTGTCCAGAGGCTTTCCCTCCCCAAAACTCCACTTAACTCAGAAGCCTCCAATTCAAGTCCAATCCGGTCTCCAAAGTACAGTACAGTCTTCCCAGTCTTCTGTGTCCTCCAGCAGAGTCCTGGCAGTCCCCTTCTCCTGTAGGTCTGGGTCAGGTAGCCCTCTTGGTCTGGTTCCCACCAGGTCAGATAGTCCCTCTGGGTCAGCGTCCCTGCTCCTTTGGTCCTTCTGAAGCTGCCTTTTATCCTTTGTGTCCCATTAAGTACAAATGCAGCTCAGCTGTGAGCTACCTCCTTAGCTCATTCAAAGTCTCATCAAGGTCAAATGAAGCTCAGTTGTCCAACCAGGTCTCCATTGGCCTTGATTGATTACAGCTGTGGAGCCAGCCCTGCCCTTCCCAGAGCTGTCAACCAGCTGTCAAAACATGGAATCGCTGTCAACAGCACAGCATCCACCTGATGATCTTCTGATCTTCCATTACAATGGGCCAGCACTGGCTGTGGCACCACAAGGCATTCTGGGATGCTACCCAGCCACTGCAGCCAACAAAGTGGGTTGTGAAGCTAAAAAGATTGGGAAACACTGATCTAGGAGTTTGGGAGTCTTCTAGAAAAGCCTGCGGACCGTGCTTAGGAACCTAAGGATTAACTAAAGGCCCATCCTAGCCATATCTACTAAGAAGTAAATCCCACTGTAATCAATGAGGCTTACTCCCTGGTAAGTGTGGATTGGATTGCAGTCTCAGTCTAAGGGCGCAATCCTAACCAGCAGTTATGCCGGCATAAGACGCCCTGGAGTGTGGCAAATGTGCCGTAAGGCTCCCTGTGCACTCCCCGGGGCACATCTGATATTACCGCCGGGTCCCAGCCCCGCCCCTGGCTCCCCATGCACCCACCCCAGGGCCGCCCATCACCCGCCCTCCGCTTGCCCAGAAACGCCTCCCCTGCCCCCTCTCTGCCCCCCCACACCTACCTTCGCTGCTTGTGCCGGCACAAGCACTGTTTGCCGGCGTAAGGCACGTTTGCGCCTCCATGGGCGGGAGCCGCGTCGGCACATCCAAGCCTCTGCGTCGCAGAAGCGTCGCAGAAGCCTCTGCGGTGGCTCACGCGCTGCTGCTTGTGTCAAAGGTAGGTGGGGTGCAGAGAGGGGGCAGGAGGGGTGTTTCTGGGCAGGGAGAGGGCGGGTGATGGGCGGCCCTGGGGGAGGGTGCACGGGGAGCCAGGGGCGGGGCTGGGACCCGGCGGTAATGCCAGATCCCAACCCCCGTCCCCGGAGAGAACGGAGTGGCTTCCAGTCGCTCCGCTCTCCTCAGACCTGCGCCACCTCCAGAGGTAGCGCAGGTCCAAGGAGGGTTAGGGGAAGAGCTTCCCCTTGACTCTGGCTGAGCCGCTGCACCCAACGAAACTGCATTGGATGCAGTGCAAGCCTCCTGGCTTGCCTGCTCCAGCGCAGGTTAGGATCGCGCACTTACTTGGATCCCAGGAGCCCTGAGATGAAATAAATAAGACATGTGGTGATCTCATGGCCCAGAAGAGCAGCATAGGCTGTGTCATGGGACAAAAATAGCTCTGAGAGTGTTTTAGGGCCCTTCTCACACAAGTCTGCTAGCTTGACCGGAAAGTGGCAAAGCCATGCCCACATGGTTGCTGCTTTCAGTGCAAAAGGACCATCTGAATCGAGCCTTAAAGCAATGGAAAGTTTTTGACCATACTAGTTTAAATAAAATGAAAAAGAATGAGTTGAAGGAGAAACTGAATGAGAAACTAAAACTCTATTAGACACGGCTTCACAGTGAAGAAAATAAATTTTTGAGCATAGAATTTATAGCTTGTCTCCATAAAGCTGTCCAGAATCCATGAATTTTTCCATGGGATATTCATGTTAGAATAATTTTCATTCTGAAAAAAGCTTTACATTTTGGCAATGCCTGCGTGAGTTCACCACTTCATAAACAACATTCTGCAATAGATTCAGATTCAGACACCTTTATTAGGCATTATTAAGCATACAAAAAAAAAAAAAATACAGAAGTGCACAAACATAACATAGCAAACTACAAATAACACCTATAACCAAACACTTCAGAGAGTAGAGGCACGCTTCAGATTAGTCACCACGATTTGTGAGATAAATTTAGCTATCTGAGAGACAGTGTCAAAATCAGTGGAGGTTAATAAAAATTGCAATCTAGCAAAATCCTCAGCAAGGGTGTTAAGGTGAAATTGAAGGGCCAGACATTTCCTTCTGGCCTCACTGTGAAGGGGACAATGAAGAAGAAAGTGGTCTAACGTTTCTACAGCCCACTGAAGACAGGGACAAATTCTTTCCTGGAAAGGAATGCCATTAAATCTACCCCAAAGAACAGAAGATGGAATAGAATTACAACAGGCCATAGAAAAGGCCCTTCTAATCTTTGGGCATTCCAAAATATAGAGATAATTGGGAATTTCGCCTACTTTAACTGGTAAGTGATAAAATAAAGGTGAACAAGTTTTATTGGCTGCAGATAAAATATTGGAGGAGTGAATATCCAGGAGTCTCCCTTTAATGAGCCTGAAAGCCTCGGCTTGGGACAAATGACCAAGTAAGTCAGGCTCAACTCCCAATTGTTTTATTTTTGCACTCCAAAGTTTATCAGAGAAGTAAGGGTCAACAAGGAGGTGATATAAAAGAGTGTTAGGGTCAGAATTATAGAATATTTTGAGCCAAAATTTAATCGCTCTAATCCACACAAGTGTTTCAAGTTGAATTTGGCCTGATTCAAGACAGAGCACCGCATAAGACACACACCGGGACAAACCCAGTGTGCTTCTTAAGAAAGTTGATTGAATCTGTTCTAGTGAATTATTGAATTACCTAATCCAAAGTGGAACCCCATATAATAATTGGGGGGAGCATTTCGCATTGAAGGCCTTCAACGCCGCCAGAATAAACTTGCCAACCTTTACTGTGAAAGAAGCTGACAATGGCTTGCGAAGAGGCTTTAGCAAGAGAACGAGCCATATAACAATGGTGGGTTCATGCTAAATTGTACGCAAAAAGAATGCCCAAATAGTTAAATGTTTTAACCTGTTCTATAATTTGGCCATTGAATCTCCAAACACTTGGACTCCAGGATCTTCCAAAAACTATAATTTTAGATTTGGTATAGTTAATTTGTAACTTGTTAGCACAAAAAAATCCTATACACTTACTGATCAGACGTTTGAGACCCAGGCTAGAACAGGATAAAATGACTGCATCATCAGCGTAAAGTAAAATTGGAATCTGCAAATCCCCCAACCTAGGGGGGTGACCGTCAACAGTAGCCAGGGAAGGAGCCAGGTCATTTAAAAAAAGATTAAACAGTGTGGGAGAACATTCTGCACTAATGGTTCATCCATCCTACCCAAGGTCCTTCTCCCAGCCTTCCAACTCTTGCTGCATGTAACCTTTGGCCATGATGTCAGAGAATGCACCAGACCTCAATCGTTAGCACATGTTAACCTGTACAAGGATCCTATTTCACCCGGATCAAGGGAGTTGGCTGAGCATTCTCAAGCCCTTGTCCCCTGAATGAGTAACACACCCCTTTCAATCCCCTCTTGATAGATTGCTGGCTTTCTATTCATCCATGCATCATCTCGCACATCTCACATCCCACATTGTGGGATGTTCTTTGGAATGGGACAAATGTCCTTTCATGCTGGCAGGCAGAATTGCAAGGAGGAAAAGAGGGTGGGGGGAGTGAAGGGAAGGAAGAGAAATGGACGCATACTTTCAGTCAAGAGCAGGTTTTCTGTGACACTCCATGTGCACATATGTGGTGTCTCATATATGGGGGGGGGGTGTCTTCCCATAGTTGGCAACTGCAGCTGTCTTACTCGTTCATGGGAGCTACCTGGGGCACATTGATCTGACATTGGTTGCTCATTGGAAGTTGCTGCCAGGGGTTGTTGGTGGGCATCAGCCTATTGGCTGCTGCTCCTCCCACTACTAGGTACACCCAGACAGCTATTCCAAGGCTGCTAGCATTGGGTGCTGAATGGGTTGCAGTGATTGGCTCCTTGCATGTCTGCCCAACTTGGGGCCATCACCCCACTACTGGTGGTTGATATGGATATGGTGGAGCTACTGGAAGGGGTGAACATCATGGAGTTATTTGGACTCTTGTTCCCCCCAATATGTTCAACTGGTTTCAGGTATGATAGTCAAGACTTGGACATTGCAGAACATCAGTAGCACTCATCATCTTGGGGGTGGTTTGCATTCTCACTTGAACAAGTTGGACCTAGCCTCAGTTATCTATGCAGGGGTTACATTGAGACTAGACTACTGTAACACACTTTGCATAGGGCTGCCCTTGAAGGCAGTTCAGAAAACTTTAGTGCAAAAAATAGTGACCAGGCTGCTGATAGACATGAAATGTTCAGATCATATCATGCCTATCCTGTGTCACCTGCAGTGGCTGCCATTTGTTCCCAGGCCCTAATCTGGTGATTGACTCCCCATCTGGGGCCACACTACCTGAAGGTCTGCCTTTGCCCATTGGATTGGGGAAAGAGGCACAGCACTTGCAGCCCTATGGTCTGAGCAGACCTCTGCTCAGCTTTACGAATTACCAAATTGCTGTAGAAGTAGAGGGAGGGGGAAGCCAGAATTTCTGCCTGTGTATATGCCTGACATCTTCCCTATTTTGCTATGTGCTTCTCAGCAGGGAGCTGTACAAGAGGTCAGGGTCCTCTACCCCCCCCTTCTATTCCCCCAATTCTAATTTGATTATTTGGATCCTGACTGCAGCAGGCTTGGCAAAACCCCAGATCTGAAGAAACACACACTAATCTTTTTGCAGGTCTGCAAATGGGTTTATTTTAACAGCTCCAGCAAAATCGCCTTCCATTTCAGGATCTCCAAGCTGGCAGTGAGGGGTGCTTGTTAAGTGTTTGCCTAATGGTTAACATCCTTTCCTTATTAAGCAAAACATTTGAAGTGATTATAGTTTATTTACAACCAAAGTGGGCTTAAATGAGATCTAATTCCTCTCCCTTCTCAGCCATTGGGCCTTCAGCCAGCAGACAGGCAGCTGCTTTTTGTGGAAGGAGGGCTTTGGGGGAGACACGGCTGCTGGGGAAATTGGCTTCAGGATGTCTCCACCTTGTGGTGGTGACAGTTTCATGTGCAATGGTATGATAAAACAGGAACAGAACTCTGATGGGACAGCTGCTGCTTATCCTGCAGCCAACTATGTGGTGGCTCCAGAGGTCTCTTCATCACTTTGGTGTGATACTCCATCCAGATACTGAAATCCAGAGAGAGAGAGGTGGGGAGAGAGAGAGAGAGAGAGAGAGAGAGAGAGAGAGAGAGAGAGAGAGAGAGAGAGAGCAGTTTGCGTTCTGTCTCAAATACTCAACTTGTTAAGAAGAGCCCTCCTGGATCAGGCCAAAGGCACATCTAGTCCAGCTGCAGTGGCCCCACCAGATGCCTCAGGGAGCCCACAAAAGACCTGCATCCTGGTGCCCTCCCTTGCATCTGGCATTCTAAAGTTGCCTACTTCTAAAACCAGGAGGTTACATATACCCATCGTAGCTTGTAACCTGTGATGGACTTTCCATCTGTCCCATCCCCTTTTAAAGGCATCTTGGCCAGAAGTCATCACCAGTCATCACCAGTCATCACTCTGGCAATCTGGCATCACAGATTAATTTTCAGCACTGCTCCAGCACTCCTGATGTAGCTAGGGTTACTAACCCTCCAGGACTGGTCTGGAGTCTCCAGGAATCAGCATCAATCTCAATTTGACTCCAGAAAGCAATTCTGCAGTTTGCTCCTACAGAGCCTCCTTAGTACAAGGACATTATGTAACAAGGGGGGGGGGGAGTGCCAGAAATAGCTTCCATCAAAGTTGACAAGCCTAGTTCCAGCCAAGGTTACACAGTTCACTGCAGGGAATGTCCCAGAACAAAATGAGGGTCAAGCCTGCCAATCTTTCCTGAGCCCCCTGGTTCCCCACTGGCCCACAGCATCCCTCATGTCCCACCTCATGTCCTCTTTCTTCCTGTCTGCTCTTTCACACCCTATTGGCCTGGAAGAAAATAAGAGGCAGGAAGATGATACATGCTGTTGGACCGCCACCAGGTGAAAAAGAAAAGGAGGAGGAAGAGGAACTGGGGTGACTCACTAGCTCACCCCTCCTGTCCACTAGCTGATAAGTCCAGCCAGTCCACCAACCTGCCTGACCACATATCTTTGCGGCAGGTGTGCTGCTGAGAGAGGTGCACCCAAGTCTTCTGTGGCTGCCGCTGTGGCCAGGTGTGCAGCAGCATTTTGGCATGCATGCCACCTAGCAGGTGAGGGGCGACCAAAAGTCCTATAGAAGGAGAAGCAGTTTCCAAGTAGCCCACATCAGGGCTTTGTACATGGGCTTTGTTGCAGGCGGGGATTTCAGGTGGGCCCCAGCTCTTGACGTTGCAGAGCCATTGCCTTAGGTCACCACCTGAGAAAAGCCCCTGAGGAAGTTGGTCTCTCATTATGCAGCTGCTCTTGGTGCTCTGGTCCTCAGAGAGAGAGAGAGAGAGAGAGAGAGAGACTGAGAGAGGGAGTTGCATTCTGCGTCCTCAAATACTAGGCACAAACTTGTGGTACACAGGGCCAAAGGAATGGAATCCATAGATTAAGAGACGTTTCATCAAGAAGTTTGTTTCCCCCCCCCCCAAAAGGAGGAGAAAATGAGAATTGACATCTCTGCAGCCTTCATCAAGCAGTGCCAAAGATCCAGTGAAGTCTTCCAAGCTAGCTCCTCACAAGTAAACAAGAGGAGTCATTCAATCCCTCTGTCAGCTTGTCTGAGGATGCAACAGATTTTCTGTTTACAAGTGGTCTTTCCTTGCAAGGAAGGATGTCTGGCATCCTTGGATGTCTGGTTACTGCAACTCAGTTACCCTTGTAGACGGAAAATGCCCTCCCGGACTCTCCTAAGATATGAGAAAGTGTTGAAGAGGCCCTGGCCAAGGAGGTGAACCTTGACAGCAGGGGCTGGGCTGGGCTGGGCTGGTCAGCTTTTCCATGAGGAACAGGGTGCTTGTTGATCCATGTCCCAGAAAGCAGTTTGAGTGTAGAATGAAGCCAGCAAGGGCTCTCACTGTTTCATTCTTCTGGAAGGGAGAGAAGAATCTCCTCCTTCCTCCCCCCATCCCCAGCTGCCATGGATCACACAAAGGATCCTTAGGAGCTGTGGGGCCCAATCGGAAACATTTTTTTTTTGCTGGGCCCCAGGTTCACAGCCAAGGCCTGTAGAATCTTAGAGATATAAATAAAATGTATTGTAGGCTTTATCTCTCTATGGCAGAATGGCGAGCAATAATAATGTGCATTCATGTGAGTTAGCGGACCCAATGAATCTCTACACATATGTGGATATAAAATTGCATACAAGACTAGAGTAGATTACCCTAATGTGGGGGCCCCTTAGGCGTGGGGCCCAACTGGGAGTAATTGATCCAATTGGCTTAAAGTTGGCCCTGACCAGGCGTTAGGATTGCAGTGTCTTTTAACCAAAAACAACAGGAGAATGAAGGTACCCCCTGAGCCCAGTAGATCCCCTTGAGTGGATTACTGAAGGAGGCAAGACCTCTGTGCTGGAGACTGGCCCAGATGTGTTTGCATGCTTATGGCCTGGGTGTTGCAAGGTTTTTTCCCCCAGAAAAAAGGAGGTTGTGGTCCACAGCCAAAGCAAGGGGGTGACATGCACCAGTTTAGCACTTGACATGCAGAGGAGGCCATTTCCTACTAAGTTAAAGGATTAAAAAGTTTTGACAAAAATGAGAAGTGCAGAAAGTGGTGGTATGTATTTTTATTTTGTTATCACCGTTTTCTCCCATCTCTAGGGATAATGGTGGTGCTGGCCGCTGCCCATATTACCCTCATTCCCCTCATTCCGCCTTGTTAGCCCCTTCCCCTCCCCAGCCTCTGCCCCTGCTCCTTCCCCACCCCACCCAGTTTCAGGACACTGGCAGGCACTGTCCAGGGGGCAGGTCACGCAGAAGCTGCCTGTCTTAGAACTCCTGCTACTGCCACCACACTTGCTGCACCCTGTGGGGGAGGCAGTTCTGGAGGTCTCCTCTGGATAGGGGAACATATGTTCTCTTATCCGGGGGTAAGCCTTTGCTGCTGAAATGGTTCTAGTCAGACCCGTGCCAGCGATTTTCCTGGTGCATGTCCAAGTGGGCCTGGGAAGGCAGAAAGGGGATAGGATATTGGTGCCATCAAAATCCAAAATGATTTGGATTTTCAAATGGAATACATCTCAAGTATTGAATTGTTGGTTTTATTTCATATATTTATTTCCTGCCTTTCCCATGCTGAAGCAAATGCCCAAGACAGCTTACAAATCCCACATTAAAATGTACAATATGTAGAACAATAAATAAAGTCATAATAAGAACAATAAAACTAGGGGGGAGGCTATTTAGACCACTGCATTATTACAGACACAGACAACAAAGCATTAATGGTGTCACAAGAACTTGTGTCACACGGAGTGGGAGGCCAGCACATCACCCTCATGATGAACCTCCTCCCTTGCAGTGGACAGGGCAATGCCCTGGGTGGTGAGACGGTAATGCACCATAGCCCACCCACACTGGGTTTTTGGCTATAAAATTTGATAGGTTAGCGATATTTCAGCGCAGTTTGTTTTATTGCGTTCTGCATGAAATCACACATCGATTGATATATAAAATGATGGTGCTAGTCAAAAATACCAAGATTTTAAAAATTTTGGCCAGTAGTGGTGTCACTCCCCTATGTGTGTCACTGGTGCAGCTTGCACCCCCTGCACCTTCCTAGTGACGCCATTGCAAAGCATCACTCAAAAGCCAGATGAAACAGGAACTTTTTGAGCCCTCTCTGAAAAGCCACAAGGAAGGGGGCAGTTCTTAATTCCCCTGGAAGAGAATTCCATAATTGAGATGCTGCAACAGAAAAGTCTCTTCCTCATACCACCATCCCTCTGACTTGGGGCAGAGGCGGCACTTGAAGGTGAGCTCTGTCAGATGACCTAAGAGATTGGGCTGGAATGTATGGGAGAAGGTGATCCCACAAATAACCCGGAGCCAAACCACAAAGGGCTTTAAAGGCCAATACTAGCATCTTGAATTGGGTCTGGAAATGAATGGGCAGCCAGTGCAGTCGCTGAAGTAGCAGTCCGACAGCTCCAGTCGCCACATTATTTCAGGTTGCTGATCCCACCTTCCAATTTTGACTTGAAGACATCAAAGAAGATGAGGACTAAAGGTTAGCAGTTCCACAAACAGCCTTGTTCCCCCACAGAGAGATTACATAGTGTGTTGCCCTCGTCCTGGTGGCAAGAGATTGTCTTTATTGCATTACAGGAAAGATTTGTGATTGAAATGGTTCACTATTGTGATAAATGTCAGATTTTCACCCTGTGGAGCTGCATTCCCAATAAATATTCCTTATGAGTAATCGACAAGGTGGGGGGGGGCACGTCATTATGGCTTTGTCATGGGAATGCACAGTGTGTAAATTGGCCCTGGGGGACCTTGGCAGCCACCAGAACAATTCTTAGAATTGACACAGTTTCCAATTCTGTATGATCATGCAGTTAGCCACATAACTGCACAGGAAAAATGTCAGGGTGACGCAGTACTTGCCGAGTACCTCAATAAGCACAATAACTGTCTATAGCGGCCATTTTCAACCACTGTGCCATGGCACATTGGTGTGCTGTGAGTGGTCCACAGGTGTGCCACAGGAATTTGGGGGAAGATCATTTATTAGTAGGGCCAATGGGGATGTGAGCCCCCCACTGGCAGCATGGTGTGCCTTGGCAATTATCAAATACCTGATGGTGTGCCTTGATAATTTTAGTGCCTCGTCAGTGTGCCATGAGATGAAAAAGATTGAAAATTGCTGGTCTATAGAACTAGATCCAAGAACTAGATCCAAGAACAAACCTCAAGAGAAGAGATTCCAGTTGGACAATCAGGAAGAAGTTCTTGATAATAAGAGCGATCTGGCAGTTGAGCAGATTGCTGAGGGAGGTAGTGGATTCACCCTTACTGGCAATCTTCAAGCAGAGGTTCAAAAGGCACCTGCTGGAGATGCTCTATCTAGTAGGATTACCTGCTACAGGCTGGGGGTTGGACTGGCTGACCTTGAGAGTCCCAACTCTATGCATGCATGGAGGAATTGGGCAACATAAACTAGATCTTCAAGATATCCCAATCCCAAATTAGAGACTGGAGAGAATACCCAAGTGAACTGACACTCTTTCACCCTTTCACAGAAAAGAAATAGTATCCATGGTGTGTGTGTGTGTGTGTGTGTGTGTGTGTGTGTGTGTGTGTGTGTGTGTGTGTTTGAGTGTGAGAATAAACCTGTGAGAGACTAGGATGTGCCTGAACAGAGAGAGAGAGAGAGAGAGAGAGCATGAATATCCTCTCCTGTAGTTCTGCCAAAAGAAGAGGCCAACAAGGTTGGAGGGAAGCATGATTCAACAAAGGATTTATTTAAGCATTGTTGTAATTATGGTCAAGACACAATCTTAAGCCATCCTCTTTACAGAAGCAATGATGGTGTGCAAGGACTTCTGGATGTGCTCACTTTATGTTTTGGTGAAACTCATACATACTGCTGTGAAGCTGTGACCAGGCCAGAAGACTCACCCCCAAATGCCAAGGCAGAATGAGCTGGCAAAGTGTGATGGAGAAGAATTTGAGGAGGACCAAAAAAGCATGGGGAAGAAAGGGCTCCCCTGAGAGAGATCCGCCCCAGCTGGCTGCGGGACCCATTAGAATCCTTCCAAGACAATAAGCAAATACTATCTTCAGGCAGGATGCTATTCCCGGTATGCTCAGTCATCCTCGCTCTTTATATTCTTGCCGAGATATTTAACGCCTCATTTCTTGTGCTTGAGTTCCAAGAAGGGATGCAGCCCATCCCACCACTAAGCACCACCACTTCCTGTGCTTTGGAAGAACAGTCCTGGATGGAGATAAATGACTCTTTGAGCTGAAGATCCAGGAACCATCTGGCCCATGGCTGCATTGACTGCAAGTTTATAGAACTAATTATGGAGACACACTTAGATGAAAACGTGTTCAGGTCTACCTAAATTCATGCCTTGGTGGGGGCAGTTGGATCCACAAAGCTGGGCTTCCTTGCCTTTGAATCCGGGTCACTACCTGGGTTAGGGTCAGCTAAAGAACTGTGAGTGCTGTCAGGAGCTGTGCACTGAGGCACCATCCTTGGACTACAGCTACTACAGCGCAGTTTTGCTTTCCATAGAGCTCAATACATTTTCCTTGCCATCTTGGAATGGGGGGCTTCCTTCTCAAGTGTTCTTTTATGGGGGAGTGGGGGCCTTCATTCATTGGATTGGGACCATTCTGCTGCTGTCACATTCCTCTCAGCCTGCCCTTTGAAGTGGACTGAAGCACGGTTGGCTATTTCTGAGTAAACATGCATGTGCGGCTCAGTTTCACCTTCCACAAGGGTCAATATGTTTTCCTAGTCAGCTATCAGCATGTCGGTTTCGGTTTCATGACCCACCAACAATCAGGATGCAACCCCCTGGTGGGTCCTGATCCACAGTTTGGGAAACACTACTAGGCCTTATCATCTTCAAAGATTGGGCATAGACAGGCCCTGGAAAAGTAGAAGTGGTCCTGTTCTGGGCAACCCCTCACTCCAGCACTAACATACATTTTGTTGGTCTTGCTATGATAGGTTTAGTAAACTGCTGCAATTCCCTGGCGATTTCCACACATTGTCAGGAAAGGGGCAAAGATTTCAGTGAACCACATCCTGGCCAAGATGCAGTGAAGGCTCATGTCTACTCAGACCCACAGCTAACATTTATCTTGGCTGCAGAGGCCAGTGACAGAGGTATTGGTGCAACCCTAGCACAACAGAACAGTGACAGTGGGTAGGGAATTACATCTGTTAGCAGGCCCCCTGAGCAAAGCAGAAAGGAACGGCACCACTACAAAGAAAGAGCGATTGTCTGTGGTGACATTTACTATGCATTTTTAACATTTTTCCCCCTGGTGAAAGAAGTGCTGCTAAGGACAGATCACTATTCATTTTGACAGCTTCATAAGTTCCATGAACCATTGGGACAGACGGCATGCTGGCTTGAGCATTTAGCTCAGTTTCCATCCCAGATTTCACATTACCCAGGGAAAAAGCAGCACTATGAGCTGTATGTGACTCCCCAAGCAAGGAAGTGAGCTGGTCTGAGTTTAGGACCACAGGAAGAGGAAAGAGCTGTGGGCTAAGATGCAGCAGGAGAACAAATACAGTGGGCCCTCCTTATCCATGGGCTTGGCATCCATGGATCTGAATATCTGTGGATGCCTGTGTCTGGAGGGTCCCAGAGGACTTCCTGGATGTGACCATGCATGGCCTCCCCACACCTCAAAAAGCCTCCCAAAGATGACTGGAAGGAACTCCAGGTAAGTAGTTGCAGGCCCCTTCCCTGTGGATTCAATGGATTCTGTATCCTTGGATGATTCTGATCCCCAGAAGATACGGAGGACCTCCTGTACTGTACAAAGGTCCTTAAAGGGTGACAAGAAGCATGTTAGACTTGCTGTATGAACTATCACCTAGGTATCCTACCCCAAATATTTGGGGGCCCAGGTAGCTGATGCACCCCAGGGAGCTGTTTGCTCCCCTATATCCCTCCCCATGTGCAACAGTTGTCATCTGAGGCTCTGTTTTGGGAGCTCAGTGAATTTGAGATCTAAAGAGCACTTGAGAGCAAACCCTACCCTGAAGTGGGACTGGAAGTTCCAGCACCTGGGATGGGCAAATTCAGCATGGCTTGACTCAAGTTGAGTCATGAATCTCTGCCCCCCCCCCCCGGCAACTCAACTCAAAAACAAGTCCTAACTGGTGGATTTTCCAAATCATCCAGGACGGTTTGGTGACTTGAAAAGACTCAAGTCTTTCCCCTTTAAAAAGCCAGTCATGGCTTCGCAGAAGAGAACGGGGCTGCTGCCACACTGTGTGTGAGTGTTGCATTTCTCTTTAAACACTCCCCTGATGACCCCATCCCATCTGTAAACAAGGTGGGAGGGAGTGGAACGGACTGTGTGAGAGTGGGGACAGAAGCAGCAAGAAGGAGGAAAGTCACGCGCAGCAGCTGGGAAGCTTACCAGTATGACCCGATCCTTTGCATCTCTACTCAGAAGTAGTTCCATTTGTGCTAGTCATTCAATGAGGCATCCTTCTCCCAAGTAACAATGGAGTTTCCCAGGAGTCATGCAGTTGGAAAGCATGATCACTATGAACTGCCTCCCCTCGGCTTCCCTGCCCCTTTCTCCCCCTCCCTGGTTCTCCAGCCACTTCTAAGGCAAGAACCCCCTTGGGCTCCTCCTTCTGCCCTACCTCATCCAAAGAAATCAGACCACCCATCCTTTGTCCAATGATCATCAGTTCCTTCAGAGATGGAAAAAAAACCCTTCCTGCTTGATGCAAAAGTAAAACATCAACCCTTCCCTGCTTCCTGGCTGGAACTTCTCTGCTGTTTGCCCGGTCTGATTGATGGCTCCACAAGGTCTTTCACACCATGAAAAAGTAAGCAAGCACACCCAGACACAGACTTGAGTCTGCAATGCCAAGTCAGTTGCCTCAGACTCGAATCAATGCCCGAGTCACCGACACCATTGACTCAGGTCTGCATGAGTCAGCAAAAAACATGTGCTTTTGTGACTCGGACTTGAGTCAATTGACTCAAGTTCCCATCCCTATCCAGCACCCTGCCCACTCCAATCATGCTGGCTCTCCTTTTGCTGTGCCTGTCATTGTCACAAATGGTTTTGTTCATTTTGGTTGAACAAATGGTTTTGGTTGAACAATGGCTTGTCAATGGGAACAATTTGGCCTGGTGGCCTTTTTTTTTTTACAATCAACCTGCTCCCTGTTTTTTGCACACTGAGGTCTATAGGTTGATCTAGGGAGCAAATGGAACACCCTTTTAGCAAAAGGGTTGGACTGGATGGCCTTTGCTCCCTTCCTGAAATTATTGGTCTCTTGGATAACAAGTTACGAATCCTCCTTCCTATCTAGGGTTCTGGAACAAGATGTCCAATGGAGCTTTGAGTGGGCCTGTGAGGCTTGGCAATGCTGAGGCGCAAGTTCCCAATCTTAGTTCCCAGCTTTCTCATTTGCCCTCTCCTCCCTTCCCCCTGCCTCCAGATTGTAGGAGATTCCATTTGTCTTTAATAAATTGTCCTTCAATAAACAGCCTCCGATGGGATAATTCTATTAAAGTCTTCTTACATGATGGTGTTTTATGAGCAGAACCTGATGCTGCTCTTTCATTACCACAAGTTGTGTTTTGCTCTATAACAAATACCAACTTGCCCTCTAGTTAATCTCAACCTAATGTGTGCAGCAGTTTTGGGTTACAGCCTTCAGAAAGGCACACACAGCTCTGCCTAATTGGTTGCAGGCCTGCAGCTGTGTCCAGTCTGAGCCAGGCTCAGCTTCATGGCTCCTTGTTGGCTTCCTAGAGAGGGTGGTGGCATCTCCGAGACTTTGTTGGGTTCCCAGGGGCTCTTCAGTAAAAGTTCTAATTTGCTGCCTGGGCCACCTCTCAAATACATTCATCATCGCCCTGGAGTGAAATGGGACATGATTACAGGGATGTGACAGCCCCACTGCTCTGCTAACACAGAATCCTGAATGGAGGAAGGATTTAGGGCTATTCTTCCTCCCCCCCAGTGCTGCTTGTCCTGCCTACAGAATCTGTACTGCTTCCACTAAAGTTAAGCACAATCACCTCTGTCAAGGCCATGCTCACCCATGACATGAAGACCTGCTTGCAGCATGTGCCCAGGTGGACAGAACACATCTGAGTGGTGGAGCAGTCATCAGCCTATGATGACCTTTGCCAAGACACAGGCCAGGTAGGCCAATCTGTGCAAAACAATGAAGGGCCACAAATTAGAGATTGCAAATCATAGAAACAAGCTGGGGAGCAGTTGGATCTCCCTGACCTTCTGGTGCTGACCTAAAGGTCACCAAAATGTTTCAGCCGTTTCAAAAAGTCTGAAATGTGGCTGGACTGGAATTCATTAGCAGATCTGACATGGTAGAACGCGGTCTCAGCCAACCCTGGGAATGCCTCTGAAATCATTATAGGAAGCAATTGTTCCTCTTGAGGTGTTTATTTACACTCTTGATCCTGCCAAGTCTATTAATCTCACCAGTGGCTAGGAATGGGTTGCCTTATCCAGGCTGACTGGCTCTCACACTCATTAGCTGGCTTCTTTTATTCATTCTCACTCTGTGCCTGGGCTGCCACACCTATGTCTTGCAATGCCTGACATTTTGGCCTCACATTAAAAAAAAAAAAAATCATCTCTATTCTTAGGATATACATATCCAGTGACATTATGCATCTGTTAAAGTGCACTCTGGCCCACCAAAACTGATGTCATAATAAATGTCTAGGAGCACAATCCTAAGCCAGCCTGGGAGTGTCACAAATGTGCTATAAAGCACATTTGCACCTTCTCTGGAGTCAGCTGGGCTAGTGCACGGAGATGCCCCAGCCCATGGAGCCTCCATGCCAATGGGAAGGGGTAAATTCAAGCTGGCCTTTTCAGGAGGAGAGCAAGCTGCAAGCTTGGGGTATACAGTCCTCTGTGGGGCAAGGAAGGAGGCTGGCAAAGGATCTCCAGGAGAAGGGCTCACCGGGAGGGACCTTACCTGTCCTGAGGATCCACTTGAGCTCCAGCCAAGACCCAAACGTCCATCTGTGGTCCAAGTTACCTACTAGAGACTGTTCTGCACAAAGATTCAGCTTTTCAGCAGCAGACTACAGCCAAAGGGGTGGTGGTGGTGGTGGTAACTATGCTTAGCCTTCCCTTCCAATAACCTGCCCGGCAGAGGGTTTAGGATGGGGGATAGCTACGTATATAGCTTGGGGATCTTTGTTCTATATAACAAAGCTTAACCTCTTATTTATTTGTCAATTAAAATCTTTGTTGTTCAACTTCTCCCTGGTGCCTGTGTGAGGTCTGTGCCTTTCTATTACTCATGGTCATTGAACAATAAGCCCGGCTTGATCAGGCCAGAAGCCCATCTAGTCCAGCCTCCTATATTTCACAGTGGCCCACCGGATGCCTCAGGGAGCACACAAGACATTGAGAGACCAGCATCCTGGTGCCCTCCCTTGCACCTGGCATTCTGAGATAGCCTACTTCTAAAATCCGAAGGTTGCATCACGGCTTGCAACTTGGAGTTTTCCTCCAGAAATCTGTCCAATCCTCTTTTCAAGGCATCCAGGTAAGATGCCATAACCACATCCTGTGGCAAGGAGTTCCACAGACTAATTACATGCTGGATGAAGAAACGTTTTCTTTTGTCTGTCCTAACTTCCCAACAATTTTAGTGGATATCCCCTGGTTCTGGTGTTGCGTGAGAGGGAAAAGAACATCTCCCTACCTACTTTATCCATGCCCTGTATAATTTTGTAGGTCTCAATCATGTGGTGAGGTGGTCCTCACTGTGTGTTGGCATCCTTCAGTCTCGGAAGACACTGGTAGGCTGAGTTCAGCAGCCAGGAACCAAAGGGGCCAAGAGAAATTTGGCTAACAAGTACAAAAACTAGCTCAAAATCAGTTAAAAAAGAAAAAAGAAATTATACTCTTTTTATTTTAATTTTTGTAAATTGGCTGAAGGTGGCTCTCTCTTCTGGCAAATATGAATCTCTGATTGAAAATTGGCTGCCTTCTGCTTTCTTTGTTATTCAAAATCATGTGCTTTAGAGACAAAAAGGCAGGCTGAATGACTTTGGGGGGTCATTGTCATCTCTGGAGAGAGTGGAGAGTTGTCATCTCTGCCTGTAGGAGATCCAGCACTGAAAGTGTTCTGACAACCTAAACCTCACACAAGGCCAACACTAGCAGACTTGAGGCCACTGATGCAGAAAGCCACAAGCCATGCCCAACTCCGGCAGTGCGAGACCTGACATCTCGCTGCTTTGAATTAAAGGTTTTTAGATTTTTACTTTGACACTCACTATCCCAACTATGTTGGGCTTTTCTGCATTTCCTGTGTAGGATACTGTTGGGCTGCCAGCCTGCGGCTCTCTTTTAATCCCCAATAGGAAGAGAGGAGCAATCCTTGGTAGGCAACTAGATCTTGGAGAGTAACTGCTGCAAAAAGCACTCTCCTCTTTCCTATTGCAAGGTCTACCAGCGCCCTCAAGTGGGCAATCAGCTTTAGGCACAAATGAATGCCTCTTTCCTTCCTTACCTGACTTTAGCAACACAGTACATAAGAACACAAGAGGAGCCCTACTGGATCAGGCCAAAGACCCATTTAGTCCATCTTCCTGTATCTCACAGTGGTCCACCAAATGACTCAGGGACTACACAAGGCAACAAGATACCCATATCCTGTTACCACACTCTTGTATCTGGTATTCAGAGGTAGTTTTGCCACACTCTGCAAATGGTGTTCATTTAATGCAGAAAGCTGATGGGTGCGAAGAGAAATTAGAAAGAGGGGGATGGGGGACTGAGCTAGCTAGCTAGTCTAGGAGCATCTGCTAAAATTTTTGAGAGAGTTACAACAGACATAAGAAAATATTTCTTTACCCAGCATGTAATTGGACTGTGGAACTCCTTGCCACAGGATGTGGTGGTGGCACCTGCCCTAGATGCCTTTAAAAGGGGATTGGACAGATTTCTGGAGGAAAAGTCCATCACCGGTTATGAGCCAATGCGAGTCTATGCAATCTCCTGGTTTTAGAAGTGGAGTGGCAACAGGATGCAGGTATCTGGTGGGCCATTGAGAGATGCAGGAAGCTGGATTAGATGGTCCTCTGGCCTGATCCAGCAGGACTCTTCTTATGTTCTGTATTTGGACATATTTTGAGGGTGAACATTTAAAATGCTGTAATGTAAAGTACAAATGAAATTGACATCAATGGAGCTTCCTGTGCCTTGTATCCATAATGCTTAAGGCTGTGCTCAAACTCTCAGTCTGTCACAGGTCCCAATGTGAGCTCCTACTGCAGTCAGGGCCCCAATGCAGAAGGAGGAATACTAGTGGCCTTTCTCACAGGGCTTCTCTAAGGGGAAACTAACAGCCTAGTAGAAATGATTAAGTATATGCATAACTAAGGGTCCAATCCTATCCAATTTTCCAGTGCTGGTACAGTTGTGCCAGTGGGGTATGTGGTGGTGGACAGTCATTGGGGCCTTCTTAAGGTATGGGAACATGTGTTCCCTTACCACAGGGCTGCATTGTAGCTTTCCACAAGAGCTGGAAAGCTGGATAGGATTGGGCCCTAAGGCTGCACATGTTCTTGGGAATAAACACTATTGAACACAATGAGACTTACTTCTGAGTAATAAGATTACTCAGGAAGAAGATTGTGGTGTAAGGCTGCAATTGTACACTTACAAGAGTAAGTCCTATTGAATTCAATGGAGCTTACTTCTGAACAGACATGCTTAAGACTGCACTGGGGGGGGTGAGGCTGGCAGTGGTGCCCCCATAGGCGTGGCTCCCAGGGCATTTGCCTCCATGGCCTCCCCCCACCTAGGTACACCACTACTCATTCACAAGGCACTTTTTGCAGCCAGAAGTGCCAAGGGCAAGAAGAAGAGGGAGGAGGCAGATCTAGGACCCCTATTGGCCAATCTGCAAAACTGCTTGCAAACCAGCCAGCCACAGCAGGAAACAGGTAAAGAGTTCCCTATCTGGCATTGAACACTTTGCATCACTGCAAACAGGCACACCTTGCTGGGACTCTGGTTGCAGATCGGACTATAAGAGGGAGCACTGTCCGGCCAGCTATATGGCACTGTATGGAAAAATCATGGGGCCAGTATGTGATACAGGGCAACTACTGAAGCAGTGCCCACCTTCTCACACAGCCCTTCCCAGTATCACAGCTCACCCAGCATCCATGGAAATATACTAACCGCTCTGCTTCATCGGTGGCATCTGCTGGCATGGAAGTCAGTATGCAGCCCTCCCTCCCACTGTCCTCCATATGGCAGCAAAGAACATGGGAGCACATGATCAACAAGGAGTTGGTCGTCCCGTTTCCCCCAGAGCCAAAGGAGCAGAGAGGTTTCTCAACACCCAAAATCCTGCCCTGAGAACAGCTGAGGTAAACAACAGCTAAGATGGGCAGAAGGGATCCCTCTGAGACAAAAAGAGACGCACACAAAAAGAGACAAAAAGGTGATAGGATCAAAGGTTTTATTGAACTGTATCAGTGACAGAGCAGCATCTGAAAGAGAAACACACATGTTTGTTCCCTTCCTTGAACATCTCTTCCTTGCAGGGCTGTGGTTCCATTGCAAGATGGACACCAAGTAACAGGTGTCAGTGAGGTCTGGCTGCACCAGTTTGTTCACTGCCTGTCATGGAGTTTGCAAAGCCACAAGACCCTGACATTAATTCCAGCAATCTCATCAAGCAGTGGCAGGGCTCATAGCGATCACTGGTAGGTTGTAGACTCCCCTGGGGTCTGCGTAGTGTCTTCACCTGTGGGACAGCGGCCTGTGGGGATCAAGGAGAAACACAGAGGACTTGACAACAAGCATCAGTCACACCTGTTCTCTGGACTACTTGGCATTTGTGAGGATATCTGTGGTAGGTTTATGGGTGGACAAACTTCTACATTTGCAGGGATGTAATTACATGGTAATTACAAGATACATTCTTGTATCTTCAGGAAAGGGAAATGAGTTAAACTGCACCTTAAGGGATGCAGTTTAACTCATTTCCTACTTAGCCATATATAGTTAAAAGCATGGCCAAATTGCCCTGTAGGGATATACCCAAGAACCACATTTAGAGATCCTCAGCTCATAGAAGGGAATTTCTAGCGGGGGTGCAATGCTGTTGCTTCTCTCTAAGTCCTTCTTGGTGTCTAGTTGTCTTATCTGTCCCTCTAAATACCTGCACATGCTGGATCTTGTCTGATCTTGGAAGCTAAGCAGGATCAGGCCTGGTTAGTACTTAGATGGGAGACCGCCTGGAAATACAGGGTGTAGTAAGCTTATAGCAGAGTCTTTCAAGATTGAAAGTTGCCAACCACAACCAAATAATATAATTTTTTTAAAAGACTTTATTCAATTAGGCTACAATCCTATTCACATGTTCCTGTGAGTAAGCCACATCAAATGCAATGGAACTTACTTCTGAGTAGAAATAATGATTTGCAATTGATTAAGTGTATTGTCTATTTTCCCCATTCACTTTAAAAACAAAACCAGCTGTAGTCTTCCTTCTTTCACATGAATCTAGGGAGTCAGTTTGGTCATAACTGGTTTTATAACAATAAAATAATGATCAATTATAAATGCCATAGCTCTACATTTTGTTCTCCCATTCCATTTAAGAAGGGATTGCTATAAAGCTTTGCGCAGCAGATTTTTGTAACAAACTATCATACATGAGATGACCTCTAATAAGCTTAACTAAGAGTAACTCAGCAGAGAGATCAAAGGGTTGTAGGTAGCTGCCTTATACTAAATTAGTATGTCTGATTCAGTATTAGTTACGCTGCCTGGCACCAGTTCTGTAGGTTTTCAGTCTTTCCCAGCCCTATCTGAGGAGGCTGCCTATAAGTATACAAATCAGGTGCTGTAGCGCACCTTAAGGTCCCATCCCTTAAACCTAGATCCATTTTAAAAATGGGTGTTTGGTCTGTGGAGAAAATGATCAAAAACCTTTGTAATTCACATGTCCTCCATAAGTGGAAAATGTGCCACATTCCTCTTTTAGTGCCCACACATTTCCTACACACTGGGCTGCAATTTCCAGATATCTCATTCAGTCGAAAAGGGGGTGATCTACCATCTGGTCACCACCATCACACAATACCTGTTTTTATTTTCTTGCTCCGAGAGCGGGCAAACACTTCACGACTCATGCGGCACAGTTCGCACCAGCCACAAAAAAACATGGACAGCGCATCTTTCCAGACGGTGCCCTGCATAAGTCAAGCCAAGAAAAGAGAATCAGGGAGAGGCTGAATCTGTGATCAGAAACTATTGGCTAGCTAGGAATGTGTAGACACACCTGGGACACACAGAAGAGTCAGCAAACTGGGTCAGTCTAATGTGGCCTGCTTCAAGTACAAAAAGAAAACTGCTGTGGCCCAGGGGCAAAGAGCCCAATCCTCTCCATATCTACTCAGGAATAAATCCCATTGTAGTCAATGGGGCTTACTCCCAGGGAAGCGTGGATAGGATTGCAGCCTAAGATACCGAACCAGGACGCCCCCCCCACCAGCTCACTAGTCAAACCTCTGTCTCATTGGCGTTGCCCAGCCCCCTGGGGCGGCTATCATCTGCTACTATTTGACCCCATTTCTCACTGGGCAGAGCAGCAGTTTCTGCTGGCAGTGGCAGTCAGAGGCTTGCTGGTGCCTGGTGCACAGGTGAAAAGTGTGGTGCGAAGTAGTTCAGCAGTGACTGAAAGGTGCCCTCTTGCCACCACCAATTGCTTTCAGGAGGGCTGTGCTTTGCAGTCAATCGGACCTAAAGGTGGGTGGGAGGGCCCTTTCACTGCTAACTGTGGCACTGAACTCCATTTTGCAGGGGCTTAGGCAGCCTGCCCATCACACCCCACCCTGCCCTGGGGTGTGGCATTTTTAATTTGTCAGAGCAATCATTGCCTCCCTCCTCCTCTAGTAGGTTGGCTTGGAAGAAGTGTTGGGGGGGGGGGAAACAGGGGGATGATTGAGCCTGGGAGGAGTGGGATTGGTGGTGGCAGCACATGATGTATCCGAAACCCCCTCCTGGCTGGCCTGTCGTTACACTGGCCTGCTTGGATTTGCACCAGCTAAATAGCTGGTGCAGATCTGAGTGGCTCCAAAGGAGTGGCTGGGGTGTTACATAAAAAAATTATCACCCGAAGGTAACTTCCAGCCTGCTCCTAACCTGCACTGGATACAACTCAGGATACAGCAAATACATGTAGTTTTGTGCCCTAAGATTTTTCCATACTTCCCTTTTTCAATGCATAGGGATGTGAAATAGCCACAATTCTTCCCTCCTCTAACTAGGGAGTAGAGATGAAAAGATTGTTTTAACCTCCACTGAAGTGTCTGTGTGAATGCCGCAAGAGGGAAGCATTTTTCCAGGAGAACGACAACTTTTAAGGAAGTACAAACGCAATATGCGGTAGCTACTAGTGTACAACAGAGCATGTCCTGCTACCTCTCACTGAAAGGTACCACTCCTTAATAAGCAGCTGTTCTGTTCTTGTTTGTCCCACAGCCAACATCCTTTGCAATATGGCAGAGAATTTTGTAACTCCGTGAGTTTTTGCTGTTGCTTTTTTTCTGAAAAGAACAACGTGTACTATTGCGACAAATACTCATCCTGTAATCCACTGGAAATATAGTTATTTGTGGTTTTGCAAAACCAACAGCATTTGTTCTGTTTTTGCAATCCAGGCAGCTAATTCTAGGACTTGAGCAAATTTCTCCTCCTCTGCAGTTTGTGTTCAACTTTGCTAGAATGCTTGGTGCAATGAACACAGTGTTAGACCTAGGCTAGGGGGTCAATAAGTGCCCCCCCAAGTCACTCCCATCCAACCTCTTAAGGCAATGATTTTCAACCTTTTTTCATCTCGTGGCACACTGAGAAGGCACTAAAATGTTCAAGGCACACCATCAGTTTTTTGAAAATTGACAAGGTACACCACACTACTGGTGGGGGGCTCACATCCCCCAATGGTCCTACTACTAAATAACCCTCTCCCAAATTCCCCTGGCACAACTGGTGCCATGGCACAATAGTTGAAAATGGCTGCCTTAAGGTCTATGGCAGGAGTAGCCAAACTTGCTTAACATAAGAGCCACATACAATAAATTTCAGATGTTTGAGAGTCGCTAGAGAGATGCGGGAGAGCCACAATATTGAAGAAGCATTTAAATTCTTAAATATATTTACTCACCATGAACATTAAAATGATGTTTAATCCAGTGGACTCTCAGTTTATACTCCGTAAGTAATTATAAAGTTTGAAAATTTTTAACTTACCTTTTATATTAACTTTAATGCAAAAAACAGCTAAGCCTCTCAGATACCAGATGGTCCGTGTGGGGGGGGGGGGCACTATCATGACAAACCCAGATCTGAAATAGCTAACGAGATGGGAAGAAATCATGTCCATATGATCAGTGTGCCTCCTGCATGCTCTCTCTCCTCTACAACCCCCCCACCCACCCACAGTGATTTCAAGGACAGACAAAAAAGGCTGTCCACTGATGGTCTGAGTGGCACCCTGCATCAAGTTACTTTTGTCCTAGGAACTGACAACTGCCAGTCCCTTCTGCAAACATCTTCAAACACTTCATAACTGTGATTTCTTGTGCACATCCCATCTGGTGCTTTCGACATGTGGTACCCTGTGATGCTCAAAGAGCAAGGCTGGATTCGTGAGATGGCTCATTACCGGAATGCCATAGGCGAGTCGCATATGGGTTCTTAATGCTGTCATGCCACCAGGCACAAACCCAAGGCACCAGTGTTCTCCATACTTATGTGACACGTAACAGCCTAGGATGGATGGGCAGAACAATCCAACGCAGCCTGTGAAATGAAGTACACACAACATGCACAAGCAGACAAGGCTCAGTCTGAAAGTAGTTCATAAGTAGACCTTCTTAGAGTCAGTGGCGTAGCTAATGATTGTATAGCCAAGCTCAAAATGTTGCCCCAGAAGTGATGTCACAACAGGAAGTGACATCATGCTTTTAAAGAAGTGAAAATTGGGAGAAACCCACCTCCTCTCCCCAGCATCTTGCCACCTACTTGTTCTGCTGCCTCCCCTTAGTCAGTGGCATAGCTAAGGCATCTATCTGCTACCTGGGATCAAAGAAGATTTGTAGCCCCCCCCCCCATGAAAAAATCAAATTTAATTAAGTAAATAAACAAAAAGTGTGCCTCTTATTAGTTAGAGACTCTATACTGGGGTAAAGAGAGACGTTTATTCTTCCCCTGCTAAATATAAGAGGAGCACTGTCGTACACTCCCAGGGTTTTGGGGTGCTCAGAGTTCTTGGTTCTTGAACCCTAGAGCCCTCAAGGACCCCTGTTCGGTAGTACTGCCACCACCCTGTACGTGCCAGTGTCTCAGTCCAGGGACACTGAGACCCTCTAGGTTTAATTCTATCCCTTGCAGGCACTGAGCACTTTCTTTAATTAAAGCCTCAGTCCTCAAGTTACTAGTCCTCAATGAGTATTTGGTAGCTTGCTGAACGGCTAGGCAGGATTCTGAACCTTTGTCCCCAACAGACAATGAAACAACTTAGTAAAAGGATTTTTACTTTATTAAGTAGATAGGGTTACATAAAGCTACAAAAGGCAGCAAATGCTAGAGGCATAAAACTTCTAGGAAACATATCAGTATAAAAATAACAAAGCTAACTGGCTATCTCTATTATTCCCTAACTCTCACCTGGGTCAGCTTTCTTTTGTAGATCTTTCAGCTCCAAGTTATCTATGAGGCCACATGGCCCTGGTGGACCAGGCTCTCCCTGCAGGATGTTGCACCCACAACCTTTTCCACCCAAAAGACAAAGACCCGACACCCCCTTTGGGCTTTGTTCTTATACTTCTCATGCTAACTGGACTGAGGTGACTCTGTACTTATTTAAACTGTCCAATCAGAAACTCCTGGGGACAGAATCTTCCCGAAGTGGGGCTGGATGCTATCCCTCTCAGCTCTCCCCTCCCCCCTGGAGGTCCACAGCTGCATTCCCTCCTTGATGGGTGCCTTTCGGTCTTCGTAGGTGGCAGGACAAAGTTCCAAACAACACAGTCCTGGAACGTGCTGGAATCCCTAGCATGTATTCACTGCTGAAACAGAGACGCCTGCGTTGGCTTGGTCATGTCGTGAGAATGGATGATGGCCGGATCCCAAAGGATCTCCTCTATGGAGAACTCGTGCAAGGAAAGCGCCCTACAGGTAGACCACAGCTGCGATACAAGGACATCTGCAAGAGGGATCTGAAGGCCTTAGGGATGGACCTCAACAAGTGGGAAACCCTGGCCTCTGAGCGGCCCGCTTGGAGGCAGGCTGTGCAGCATGGCCTTTCCCAGTTTGAAGAGACACTTGGCCAACAGTCTGAGGCTAAGAGGCAAAGAAGGAAGGCCCATAGCCAGGGAGACAGACCAGGGACAGACTGCACTTGCTCCCGGTGTGGAAGGGATTGTCACTCCCGGATTGGCCTTTTCAGCCACACTAGACGCTGTGCCAGAACCACCTTTCAGAGCGCGATACCATAGTCTTTCGAGACTGAAGGTTGCCAATACAAGTGCTACATTATCACCTTCCATTGAGTTGTTGGCTGTTGTTACTCACATCCTTGCAGCTAGGAACTGCAAGCCTCTTCTCTGTTACTGGTTTTCTTTGGTTCAGGCTCCACATGCTACTAGGCCTAAACTGTACATATTCATGACAAGCACCACTTGAAAAGTGCCTTTTTTACCCAGTTAGCAGGGGTAACTGTATTATGATACATGGAAATGACTGACTTATATAAACACCTTATTGGTTTCATGCTGTATCATGATAACATGTCATTGCAACATGTCAGTAACATAATAACATGTCATTGTCTCAGAACAGTCAGTTTCATGGGTTAGTTTTGAGTTAAGCAAATCCACTTTTTTTTCTATAAGGCAGTTGTATTTTCATTTTATGGTTAATTGGTCATAACTTTATAGAATAAAGATATTCCAGTGCAGTTAATTTCATTGCATTCTGCATTAAATTACCTTTCATAATATACCTGTCATATATAACATGATGGTATTATTCATACATACCAAGGTTTTCACAATTTTGGTCACCAGTATCAAGCTCAGCTTGTTGCCCCCCTAAAGCTTGATCCCTGGTGCAACTGCTACCCCCAGCACCCCCTTAGCTACACCACTGTAGCTAAGGAGTAGGAGGGCTTGAATATCCCCTGCAAGGGCTTAACCCCTAGAATAGCTTCTTGGGAATGGAAGAAGTTGCCTTTTCCTGAGTCAGATCTACTACTATCTACTACTACTAACTTCAGAACTACTGCTATCAACTACTGCTAGCCAGGACGGTGTAGCGGTGCTGGTGTTGGACTTAGACCTGGGATATCCAAGTTAAAATTCCTTAAGTGTTAAGTGTGGAAAAGCACTTTAAGGATAATGTTTTTGCGAGCCAAGCAATGGAAGAAAACAAGAAGCTGAACTGAGTTTGAAAGACAATCCATAGATATGGTTCTGGCATTGGATTTCAGGCACCAGAGGGGAACCCACCCCCAACACAACATTTTAAGTCACATAAAAATGGCCACCTCTGAACCAAAACACAGTTTTGCTGGGATTCCAATATTCGAGCAACGAAACTTGCACACCTCAAGGAGACCTTAAGTTAATTTAGCAACTGCTACCCTGAACTGATGCCAGAGGGCAAATTGCTTTTGAAGCCGAGGGGATTTTCAAAAGCAGTTGTGATATAACATGATTGGGGGGAAACTCTCAGTCAAAGAAACACAGGTCTGAATTCCCTCCGGCATGTCTAGACTCTTCAATCTACCAACAGTAGTTCTATGGATCCCAGCATCTGATGACAAAAGTTTTCCAAAGCCTGCAATTGTCCAGAGGGTTGATCCAAACTTTTCAAAAGAAGTCTGGTCCAAAACCAACTGTTATTTTCCCCTTCCTCCCAAAGCCCAAGGCTGCAATTTTATGCATACTTCCCTGGGAGAAAGTCCCACAGCACACAGTGGGGCTCACTCTGAGGAATCATACATAGCATTGTTCTGGAAGGCTGCAATCCTGCGCAATGAACCCCACTGAAGTCAGAACAGTTTAGCAGGCAACAATTTGTGAATAGGTTTGCAGAGCTGTACACTTTAATACGTCTTTAGTATAATCACGTGGAAGGAACATGGAAACTGATGGACAAACTTCAGGAAAGTGTGTTTAGAGGGAAGTACACTTGCAAATCCCCATTTTCTCTGTCAACCTTCTCCAGGTATACAGTTGTACACACACACAAATCTTGAGAATCAAATGTGATTCTATTGAATCAGGACACTTGCTCTACCTGTCTTAGGGCTGTCTACATAGATCGGAAGCAACTTTCCAGGGTTTCAGGATGGTTCTTTCCTAGCTTTAGCTGGGGATGCCAAAAGGGACCAAACCTTCATGCAAAACTGATAATCTACCACTGAGCCCCAGCCCCTTTACTTACACATGGGGCAGTCTGACCAGAAGTCATATCTCCCGGTGCTCCAGCTACCCTCCGAGGACATGGTGACAAGTGAGACCACAGCAACCGGCTGGCTAGTCACAGGCTGGGACATGGCTTGGGCTGCGATCTCTTGTGGCTCAGAACTACCTCTGTATGGCAAAATGTGAATTGCAAGTAGGGCTGCAAAAGTGCCTTATGAAAGGGTTAACTCAGTCAACTTCCTTGTGATCTCCTACTGGCTGGGCCACACACATCTGAGAAATGGGGAAACTATAGTAATGGGGAAGTGGGGAAGGAGTGGGGGAAGGAATACACAGAAGCTCTGGTGCAGTGAGCAGGAAAAAAAACAGCTTTCTTCATGGCAAACTAGGGCCCAATCCTATCCAACTTTCCAGTGCCAATGCAGCCACAATACAGCCCCAAGGTAAGGAAATAAATGCTCCCTTACCTTGGGGAGGCCTCCATGACTGCCCCCTCACCCCAGGAAGCAGTACATGCCCCACTGGCATGGCAGCATCAGAAAACTGGATAGGATTGGGCCCCCAGTCTTCACAAGTCAGTGTTCATCTTACCAAACTGATAGGAAGCTAAAACAAGCCTCTGTGAAATGCTCTCTTCATGAGCAGCATTTGCTTGTTGAGAGCAAACATGTTAGACATAGAATGAGGCAGAGGCTAAACTGGGAATTGCTGTGGGTGAGAAGAGCAAGTCTCAGACCCAGTGGTATATCTAGAAGGGGTGCAAAGCACTAAGTTTTGCAGGCATCTGAACCTGCTGTGCAAGCAGCCCCTCCCCTTCAGAGTGAATACGTCCATTTTGCTCCCACCACCCAGAATGGCTCTGAAGGGGAGGGGAAGATGCTGCTTGCACCTGCAAAACTTAGTGCTTTGCACCCCTCTAGCTATGCCACTACCCAGACCTTTCTTGCTGCTCCCCTTAGCTTCTGTGCTTAGGAGGCAACAAATCAAGAGGAGTGGGAAGAATGTTTTTTTTTGTCAAAAGTTATGGCAAACCTGATCAAACCTGCTTTAAACTGAAAGCAGTGGGAGTTGAAGACAAAAGCCCAATTCACAAGTAAGTGCTCAATACAGGGACTTTAGGGATACAGTTGTAACTGGGGAGTGTTTGGAGGTGCCCAGCAATCCCCAAACTAAAACAGCAGGAGAGACACCAGATTATAATTTCCGGGGTTTTCATTGTATAAATACGAATATGTGGAGTATAGGAAATAAAAAGGATGAGCTAGAACTGCTAGTGAGTTCAGGTAAGTTTTGACTTGATAGGTGTAACTGAAATCTGGTGGGATGACTCAGGATTGGAATGTAGGGATGGAAGGATCTCACTTGTTCAAAAAGAACAGATGTGATAGAAAGGGAGGGAGGATAACATTGTATGTAAAACATGCACAGAACTTCATAAAAATCCAACAGAATGAGCCTGGTAGCCCTGTGGAGACCATCTGGTTAAAAGGTAGTGAAAAAAGAAATGAAAACATTGTGATCAGAGTCTACTACAGACTGCCAGGCCAAGGGGAGGGTGTGGATGATGCTTTCCTGCAGCAACCATCTAGATCAGCCATTTTCAACCACTGTGCTGCAGCACACTGGTCCACAGGTGTGCCACAAGAATTTGGGGGAAGATCATAGGGTCAATGCAAATGTGAGCCCCTGTTCTGCCAAATATCCCAACTCCCTTCTAATGCCCGCTTTTTGGCTAATTAACACTCTCCTTTTCCAGGAACAACAGCTGCAGTGTGCAATGGAATGAACACAGAACTCCTTATCTATAGCAAATAACAAGAATTTATTGCTACAAACACAGACACTCCCTGCAAGTCCTCTTGTCCAGAGGCTTTCCCTCCCCAAAACTTCACTTAACTCCAGGGGTAACGTCTGAAGCCTCCAGTCCAAGTCCAATCTGGTCTCCAAAACACAGTCCAGTCTTCTGCAGTAGAGTTTCTCCTCTCCAGCAGTGTGTCTCCTCCAGCAGGGTCCTGGCAGTCCACTCTTCCTGTAGGTCTGGGTCAGGTAGCCCTCTTGGTCAGTGTCCAGCTTCCGGCTGGGTCAGCGGCCTGCTTGGCCAGCCCTTTGCTCCTTCTGAAGCTGCCTTTTATCCTGCAGCCCCTTGTTAAGTCCAAATTCAGCTCAGCTGTGAGCTACCTTGTTAGCTCCAAATTAGGCTCAGGTGAGCCATCCCTTCAATCCATGTCCATTCAAAGTCTCATCAAGGCCAAATGAAGCTCAGGTGTCCATCCAGGTCTCCATTGGCCTTGATTGATTACAGCTGTGGAGCCAGCCCTGCCCTTCCCAGAGCTGTCAAACAGCTGTCAAAACAGGGAATCGCTGTCAACACCACATCATCCACCTGATGATCTTCTGATCTTCCATTACAGCCCCCCACTGGCAGCATGGTGTGTCTCGTCAATTGTCAAAAACCTGATGGTGTGCTTTGACAATTTTAGTGCCTTGTCAGTGTGCCATGAGCTGAAAAAGATTGAAAATCGCTGATCTAGATCAGGGGTGCCCAAACCCCGGCCCTGGGGCCACTTGCGGCCCTCGAGGCCTATCAATGCGGCCCTCAGGGAGCCCCCAGTCTCCAATGAGCCTCTGGCCCTCCAGAGATTTGTTGGAGCCCGCACTGGCCCGACACCACTGCTCTCAGCATGAGGGCGACTATTTGACCTCTCGCATGAGCTGTGGGATGAGAGCTCCCTCCACTGCTTGCTGTTTCACATCTGTGATGCAGCAGCGGCAGCAAAGGAAAGGCCAGCCTTGCTTTGTGCAAAGCCTTTTATAGGCCTTGAGCTATTGCAAGACCTTCATTCGTTTATATAAGTTCACCTTTAATATATTCATTTATGTAAATTTATGTAAATTTATTCAAATTTTAAATGTAAATTCATTCTTTTTCCCCCCCGGCCCCCGACACAGTGTCAGGGAGATGATGTGGCCCTCCTGCCAAAAACTTTGGACACCCCTGATCTAGATCAATGTTTCTTAACCAGTCATACGGGTACCACCAGAGATTCTTGAGGTGGCATCTGGTGGTACTTGCCACTTCCGGTTTATGCCTGTAACAGCTGGTCACATCCATGAGCCCCCCTGCACCACAGAACACCTCCCAGATGCGACTGGAAGTCACAGACACGAACCAGAAGTTGCTTTCAGTCATGTCCTGGAGGCCTTCTGAGAAGGCGAGAAGGCCCATAGAGTGCGCCACAGGCCCAGCACGAGCTTCAGAGGGCCCAGTGTAAGCTTCAGGTAAGCGGCGCTGTGACCCTGCCCCAAGTGGGACTTCAGCATCCGCAGGATCTGTTATACAAGGGGGTTTCCATGACAAAACCTCCACGGATAACGAGGGCCCTCTGTAATTACTACAGATGCAACTGGAAAAATAAATCTGATGAGAAAGAGAAAGGAGAGACATCTCAAAAAGCCAAACTGGCTGCACAAAATGCTTCATGAAAAACTGAAGATGAAAAAAGGACACATATATAGGAAATGGAAGATAAATCACCAAAGACACATATAGATTAGCAGCCCAGACTTGTAGGGAAAGCATCAGGAATTCAGTAAGTGCTGAGGCTATCCAGGGATGCAAACGAAAAGTATTTTCTTTAGGTACATTCAAAGAACAAGAAAGAGCGTCACTGATTCCACCCCAGACTCCATGGTCACACACACACCAAGTCAGAGGGAATGCTGGAGGTCATAGACCATTTATTGGTTATCATTTGGGGGGACTGTTGCTTAAAATAAGCCCTCCCTCCCCTCCCAACAGAGGGACACAAGGTCCGTCCTGCTCAGACAGGGGTCCCTTCAGAGTTCTGCAGTGCCTGCGCTCTGGCTGCTCTGGCCCGCTCCTGCCACTCTCGCCTCTGCTTCAGTCTCTCCGGTGCCTTCAGCTTCCGCACCTCTTCATAGGCCTAAAGGGTTGACCGGGGAGAGGAGGGGAGACAACAGGACACTGAGCAGCACCAATGCAAGGCCACATTTCGCAGAAGTGGTCCCTGGCCACCTCTTCCCCTGCAAGCCTCTTCACCTGGCCTCTGCCACATGGCCATTCTTTCGGCATTGTTCCCAACCATGACTGCCATATTGGATGTCCAAAAGCATCTGCTACATTTACTGTGTATAGTGGGCCCTCTGGATCCATAGTGTGGCTACTAAAATCCTTGGATAATTAAATCCTTGGATAATGAAATCCATGGACACCACAATAACTTACCCGTGGGCTGCAACTGGCCATCCAGAGACTGTGCACGGCCTTCTGACCCCCTCAGAAGGTCTCCTGGATGTGGCCGGAAATGACTTCTGGTTTGTGCATGCAACGTCCAGTTGCATCCAGGAGGCCTTCTGAGGTGCAGGGAGGCCACTCAAATTTGCAGATGTCAAGCCCATGGATAAGGACAGCCTGCTGTTTTTAAAACAACCAAATGACATTATGCCATTGAAGAATGCCTTTCCTTGCTGCTGCCTCTCCCACTCCCAGTCATGTTTCTCTAACAGCCATAGGGCACAATCCCAACTTGCGCTGGAACAGGCAAGCCAGGAGGCTTACACTGTATCCAGCACAGGACTGTGGCCAGCAGCTGCTCAGCCAGAGGTAAGGGGAAACTTTTCCCTTACCCCTGGGTAAGGGCTGCTGGCCACAATTGGTCTCCTCGGACTTGCGCCACCTCCTGAGGTGTCAAGTTTGAAGAGAGCAGAGCAGCTTGAAGTCGCTCTGTTCTCCCCAGGGTCGAGGGGTGGGATCCCGCATAACTGCAGGATCCCAGCGCCACCTCCTCTCCTCGCCCACCCGCCCCCGGGGCCACCCATTGCCCTCCCTCCCCCTGCCCAGGAACGCCTCCCTCCTCCTACCTGCCCCCCACATATACCTTTTCCGCTTGTGTTCCCCTCGAGGAGGCGCAAACACACTTTACGGCACATTTGCGACCCTCCTAGGCCAGCCCAAGGGACTTGGGCCAGCCTAACTCAAGGTTAGGATTGCGCCTGTATTCACCAAACACACAGGACCAAAAAAGAAAAAGGATGCTGAGGAAGACTAGGCTCGGGCCAACCTGCATTGAAACTCAATCAAGTAATCCTGCACAATGAGATCAACGGCAAAGCTGTTTCTGCAAGCTACCATCTTCACCATCAGTCCCAGGTCCATCTCTAGGTCCTTCTGCCCTTTCTCTGGCAGGAAAACTGAGCTGTTTATCAACTGCCCTGTGCCTTCCTATCCTTTCTCAAGTTCTCACAGGTCATTTGAAGGACAAAAGCAGTTTCTGCATCACTGCAGGTTTGGGACCACAGTTCTGGGGAGATGCCTGCAAGCTAACAACCCAATTGTATCCCCTGCCACCAGCATCAATGCAGCCAAGTCAGAAAGGTGCACACTGCATCCTATGATGGTGGGGGGGGGGGGAGCAACCCAAGGACATAAGTAAAACACATAAGTTAAAATTATTTTGAGTTACTTCCATGTAGACCCTGGGGTTGCCTATTGGTTGTTTCAGATATACCCCACTTACTCTAGTAGCTTATGGTGGGGAGGTTTACAAAAGAGGGGATAACATCTAGCATGTGCCACTGCTGCTGGATCCACCCCCCCACCTTCTATCCATTGCCCAGTTCCTCCCCACCTGCCCAGAAATGCCCCATTCCTCCCACCACCCGCCACCACTACTACTAACAGTGGATAGTGTCCTCCCGGCCGGACCACATGCATGGCCACTAGCCATTGCACTAGTGATTTTGTTGTACTTACCGGAGGAACATTGCTTCTGCCAGCATCCCCTGGCAGACAGAATTGGGCCAAAAGCTAACTCCTTGCAGGCTACCCAAGACCTCCTCCTCACTATGCAACTCTGCCTAAGCAAACCATCTTAAGCTCTTCCTCAGAAGGCTCTCTGAATGCAGTTTGCCGGCTCCATTTTCACAGGAAAACAAAGAACCGCATTCTAAGCACAGCCTTCCCACCAAACCCAGGTTGCAGCTGATACTACATCAAGCTGAGCCAGCCAGTCACTCTCCGCTTACCCTTTTGACCAAGGCTTTCTTTGCAAGCGAGCGCCGTGTGGGTTTCCGGCGGTACTGAGGAGTGGGAGCGTACTCTATGCCCAGCTGCTTGCAGGTGTTCTCAAAGACATCATAGCGGCGGTTGCGAAGGTACACCAGGAGCTTTTTCCGTCGGTCTATGGCCATCAACAACCGGCGACGGTTACTCTTGTCCTGAAGAAGGGGTGAGGCATGTCAATTACAGAGATGCCTGCTAATTAAAGTTCTTCTAATGATTCAATCGTCCAGCTTATTATTAAATATTCTTATTATGATTATGCTGCTGCTCATTGCCAGAAAAGAATGGCTTTATCCAGCATATTCGAGACCTCACCCCAAGATCTCCTGACACCGAAGGCATTGTGTCAAATGCTGCCCTCTCTCATCTGTCAATGTTCCAGTCTGCTCTTCCCACTCCATGGATTTAAAAAAAAGTGGGAGATGGAGCAGAGAAAGACATGTGCAGGAGTAGAGAATGGTGGGCTAGAAAGGAAGATACTCCAAGCCACCATTCTCTTGTCCTTCAGACTTCTTCTTCTGCTCCATTTGCAACTTAGGGAGTGGGAGAGGAGCAGAAGCAGGGGGTAAATGAAAGTGGGTGCCCCCAGCAATCTTTTGCCAGTGGAGACTGTCTCATTTGGCCTTGTGGATGGGCTGGCCTATGGGGCTGGACTGACCTATTCCATTCAGTTCAGCTGAGAGCCAGAAGGACTGCAACAATTTACCGGAGCTCAATATCCATTAATACTATGGCAGTAAAGGTTTCATCTCAACAGTATTGCCACAGAAAGCGTTCAAAGGAAAGCCAAAGTCATTTCAGCCTAAAAGGCATGTGGTCTCCTGATTTTGGGGCTATTGCGTTTCATGCAATAGCACAGTGGTCTTCAACCTTTTCTGCGCCACTACCCCAATAAATAAAGTATGCGACTGGAACTGATACTCCATTGATCCTGGGACCCTATCTGCTTAAACCCCATTGCCACCCACCTCCTTCCCACCCTGTTTTACCCCACCTGTGTCTTCACAACAAGGAGGTAGTAGTCTGAGCTGGGTCAACCTTAGGAGCTCTGGGGAAGACAGCAAGAAGAGGCTGGGAAAGATAATATCAGGAACCCAGTTTTGATAAGCCTGATTGGATTGGATCAAAGCCCTTTTTTGCACAGGCTTTGAAAGTGACCCCCCAAATGAGGCTATGCGACCCCACTGGGACCACGACCCACAAGCTGAAGAATATTGCAATAAAACATACATTGCTTGCTTCAAAGAGAATTACCTTGGGATGCTGATGGAAATGTTCCTGCAGCGTTTGGATCTTGGCTGTCAAGTAGGCAACTGCAAAAGAAAGTTGCTATTAAAGACCAGGTACACGTACACCCAACAGTACGTTTTCTTGAACCTACTGTAAAAAGTTGTACTTGGACACAGGCAGAAATTAGCCAAATGCATCTCTTCCGACGTGTTCACATATTGGGACAATATCACTTTTCCAAACTGTAGGCAATTCACTGGACCCAAACTATGCAGACCTCACTTCCAGTCCCTGTGGGCAATTCTGAAGCCTGCAGAGGCCAACAGAGTAGGCCACGGGCCTAGCACAGCCCAGAAGAGGGCTCTGGGGCTCCCGATAAGGCATTCAGGCAATACCAGGAGCATCACATCACAACCTACTGCTGAGGTGGGTCATGGCGCTGAAAAGTGTGAGAACCGGTGCACTAGTTTATTGCTGGGTGGTAGCACTTGACCCAGCCAAGGACAGTCCTGCTGCTGAAAGTCTACTGCTTTTCCTCCTGGGTTGTCTGAAATGGACAGGGCAAACAGGTTAAGAGTGTAACCATTTCTGTCCTCCACAGAAGAAACGGTTTGGCTAGACCAGGGGTGTCAAACTCATTTCACAGAGAGGGCCAAATAGCATTCATGATGCCTGCTGAGGGCCAAAAGTGATGTCATTAAGCAGGAAGTGAAGTCATGAAGCAAGTCAAGACAAAAAAGGACTTTTTCTCACCCAGGAACTCACTAGCCACAATAGGAGAGAAAATACACAAATCTTGATCATATTTGCAAGACATGGAAGAGCCCAATTATTATGTGGTCTGCCCTTTCAGCAGTGACAACTTAACACAGCTCAGCAGCAGAAAGCAGCTGATGGTGTTGCTGGGAGGCATGGATAAAGAGCTTCTGCCAGCCTCATCTGCCCCCGGGCCTTATAGTTGACACCCCTGAGCTATGCTGTACTTGAAAGGAACTATCTTCCATCCACTTTAACTTATTGCAAGGGACTTTGGGCCAGCTACTACTTTCTTTTCTGTGAGAGGTCAAAGCCGAGAACAACAGCAGTGGTTAACCCCTCATGCTGGACCAACAATGCAAAAGGTATAGGAGGGGACTGTCATATTGCTAATAAAAACGACAGCCATGAGAGGTTGAAAAGGCAGGAAAGGGGCCCTTCCTGGCATCATTTGCAACAGCTGAAGCAACTGCTTCATGTTGCTTCATGGCAACTTCATGCTTCATGTTGCTTCATGTCTTGCATGCTTCATCCTCACAAGGACAGAAGTCAAAACTGTTAGAGACTTTTGGACAGAGCCAGTTGTGTGGGGGGGGGGGGAGAAGCTTACTTCTGTATTATTTGCACATGTTTTAAGACAAGGGCAAGGTGATAACAGTGTCTCACTCCTCAAGAGGACCATGTCAAGGAAGGGTGAATTCCCAGTGGCCATTTTGATACAGCAATGGGAGCCCAAATCCTGTATTGAACAGTGCAGGAATGGCTGCTTTTAATAATAATAATTATTATCATTATTATTATTATTATTATTATTTTTAAAAAAGGAGTCCCTCCTCTGGTTCCTTTGAGAAAGCTGGAAAACACACACTTTATACATCACAGGAGTGTGGGAGCATGAAGGATTTGCGAGTCAAAATTATGAAGATCTAAACTTGGGACCTCAACACCGTGCTACAAGCCAGGTGCCTCTCAGACCAAAGCAGGTGCTTCTGGCTTCCCCCTGGTGATTGGTGTGGTGCTCGAAAGATGACACTGAAAGGAAGAAGAGGCAGCTTTTTCTCTTTGATGTTTCTGCTTACCTTGAACTTCAAAGGACCCATTGTCATTTGTAGCCTTCCGGACTTTGTCTGCAAGCTGCTCTCTCTTTATTTTAACTTTCTCCTTCTACAGGTACAAGGAAAACACTGTTATCTGGGGCCACTGACAGCCCAATCACGTGTTCCAGTGTTTATAGGAGCCCAAACCTATTTAATTTTCCAATGTTGATGCAGCCATGCCAACAGGGTGTGTGTTGCCTCCTGCAGTGGATGGGCAGTCACAGAGGGCTCCTCAAAGTAAGGGAACATTTGTTTCCTTATCACGGAACTGCACTGTGACTGTATCGGTGCTGGAAAGGTGGAAAGGATTGGGCCCTGGGACTATTAAGGTCAGGAGTGTCAAGCTCATTTCATATAGTGGGCCGAATATCATTCGTGGTGCCTGCTGAGGGCCGGAATTGACATCATTAAGCAGGAAGAGACATCATGAAGCAGATGATGGTCAGAGCATTTTGTCCTCACATAGAAACTCAGCTGCAAATAACAGAAAACAAAATGTGCAAATCTTGTTCATATTTTTAAGATATGAGAGAGCCCAATTATCACAGGGGCCAGAGAAATTGCTTCCAAGGGCCACATCCAGCCCACGGGCCTTATGTCTGACACCCCTGGTATAGGGTGGTGGAAAGCAAATGGGATAGCCTGTTTTTTGGCAATTTTACTTATAATGCTGACAGTTCATCTCCTTGCATACTATAAAGTTTGTGTTAATCACTTACATGCTGTTTTTAACCAAAGAAGTTGTCAACACAACTCCCTGTTCCTGAGCTCACAATCTGCTACTGCCTCCAGACACTAAGAATTGGCAAAAACATGGAATAGGTGAAAGCAAACAGTCTTGAAGGAAGATTTGTCCTGAATCCCAAGTTACCCAAGGAGAACTGACCTGGCTTGCCATTTCCAAGGACAGCAGTCTTCTTACGACATCATCCACCCTGCAGAAAAGCACAGAGTCCCTCGGTTTCTTGTCTGCCTGGACCTGCAAGTTCTTGGACCAGATGAGATCTCCTCCAAAGAGGAGTAGCAGCAAAATCCTATTGCTGCACAAGACTGTGGAAACTCAATGCCCCCTGCCCCCAAAAGAACATCCCACTCATGGGGCGTTCTGACATCAGAAAACCCAATGCCTCGGGCCAGGACCCTCATCCCAGCTTTGGACTCTCCCTAATCTGGGACCTCAGCAGCAGCAGTGACAATGAGCCCTTGCCAAAGCAACAGGTCTGGCACACACAGTGCCCCTTGTCACAGTGTCAGGTTTCCCATCCCTCTGATCTGCTCACAACGCAGCACCAATGCCCATGTTCGTCCTCCAGACGAGGGAACAGAGAAGACCTGGGAAAGGGTGGAGCCATCAGGCACTCCTGAAAAGCTCCATCCCTCGACTGCTCAGCATAGGTGTAATAGCTCTGTCCTCACCCAGCAACATATCTGGTCCCAGGCTCCTGCCCCAGAATTCTGAAGGAACTTTACAACAAAGGGAATAACGTTAAGATATTCAGAACAAGCATCAAGCTTAGGATCAATTACACAGGACATGGAATGCAATGTGCTGTGTTTTGTTGTTCATAAACATTGTGTAGAAGGACTGAAATGGGGTAAAACTGCAGTGGAGGGGGTTAAGGGTCTTTAGAATGTCTCCACTACAGTTCTGATTTTCCCATGCAGTATTTTAATTGGGGGGGGGACGGGACCTTTCATGGGTTGCCAATAGAGTTTTTTCCTCAGTTAAAAAGGTTGGAAGGTTTCCTCAATTAAATTTTTCCTCAATTAAAAAGTGGAAGGTTGGATCCTTCCACTGTGAAGGATTGGAACCACAGTGGGGGAAACATCCTAAAGCCCCCCAGTTGCACCTTGTTTAGCCCCCCCCAAATAAAAAAATCATAATGCAAAGTCACATGTTGCATTTGTTGCAATGTGTAGTTTGACCTTTAACATTAAGAGCCTGCTTCTGTTCTGGAGAACTGGTATAGGAGATGGAGGTATATAAAGGTATATAAATATAAAGGGAGGGATAAAGGGAGGGATATTGTTAATCTGAGCACACCAGCCAGTAAAATAAGGCCTAACCAGTTGCTCCTTAGGCTCCCTCCTTCCTCATTACACAACAGTTTGGTAAGAGCAGAGGTAAGAGCAGGCCAACATCATGCAAGTGCTGCCTGGAGTCACTGTTTTCCTCCATCAAGCAACTCTGATTAGTCTTATGTTCCCTTGCAAACCTTACTTGTCTACAACTGGGAGCTTGGCATAATCTTTCTTCAACATGGTAGGAGGTAAGTCATCCAAATGGCTGGGAATTTCTGCAAAGAAAAGACTGATAAGAATCTAACAGCTGCCTTCCTAATCAGACCCTGATCTCTCTAGTCAAGCATTGGGTTTCTGACAGTGGCTAAAGGAAGCTCACTAACTGGTGCCTGGACAGACTGCAGAAAGCAGCTCTCTGCAACTCCTGACAAATATGGGTAGGGACCAGTGGTGCCACTAGGGTTTGCATCACCTGGTGTGGGAAGTTAACATGTCACCCACCTTCCATGCAGTGGACCACCTTCCATGCAGCGGGCAGGGCAAGGCCCGGGTGGTGGGAGTGGTGATGCACCACTTCCCCACCCCACTGGTTTTTTGCCTATAATGTTTGATAGAATAGAGATATTTTAACGTGATTTGTATCATTGCATTCTGCATGAAATCACGCATTGAATGATATATAACGATGGCATTATTCAAAAATACCAAGATTTTAAAAATTTTGGCCAACAGTGGTGTCACCCCCCCCCATGCACATCACTCGGTATAGCCTGCAACCCCCCTAGCAACACCACTGGTAGGGTCATGCCTTGCAGAGTATTCCAGTTCAGAAAGATTTAAGGGTTGAGAAGTTTCCAGGAAGTTGGCTCACCAATTTCCTGGGTCAACAAACCATGGAGCAAGGGGCAGCGTGTCAGTGGCTTTTCCACTGAGCCTTTAGGTCTCCTCTTGTTGGATGAAGGTTTGGGATAAGAAATTGAGGCTCAAATCCAGGACACTAGAAGCACTGTAATGGAATGCCCTCAGCAGCTGGACTAAAATCAGTTCAGACAAACGTCTCTTTCAGACCAACTGCATTAGTAGCACATGAGAGCAAAACACTTTTGCACAGACAAGGGGTGTCCAAACTTTTTGGCAGGAGGGCCACATCATCTCACTGACAATGTGTCGGGGGCTGGGGAAAAAACAATTAATTTACATTTCAAATTTGAATAAATGAATATATTAGAGATGGAACTAATGAAGGTCTTGCAATAACTCAAGGCCTATAAAAGGCCTTGCACAAAGCAAGGTCAGCCTTTCCTTTGCTGCCACTGCTGCATGACAGATATGAAACAGCAAGCAGTGGAGGGAGCCCTTGTCCCGCAGCTCACACAAGAGGTCGAACAGTTGGCCATCACGCTGAGAGCAGTTGTGTCAGGCCAGCTTGGGCTCCAGCAAGTCTCTGGAGGGCCAGAGGCTCATTGGAGACTGGGGGCTCCCCGCAGGCTGGATTGGGAATCCTTGAGGGTCACAAGTGGCCCCAGGTTTGGGCACCCCTGGCATAGACCAAAGCCTTCAAAGAATGTAGGACACCAACCTTGCTTTTTTTTCCGGGCAATTCTGGCATAATCCCTGGCTGGTTGAAGGAAGGAGCTCTTACCTAAATAGACAGAAAAGAGCAGGGTCAGTATATGCACAGTGACATTTCATGTGTCTTAGTCTTTACCACACTGCACAATGCAGCAGCAGTTTCCTTGTGCCAAGTTCTTTGATGAGAGGGTGCTGTTTTGGTGTCTCTCCTCTACCTTGGGGCTGGCAAAGAAAACACCACCTTGTCACTCTGAGAACACTACTCCACCAAGGAACATTTTTTGCCTGACTCCCGGTCCAATCCTATTGGCACTCCGTACTGTATGGCTGTTGCAAAAGGACACACACCATCATAGAGTGTGGCTGGACCTCTGCTCCAAGTGGTAAGTGGCTGCAAGCCAGTGGAGCCAAGAACAGCCCCAGAATCAGTAAGTCAGCAAGGAAGGGGGCAAGCAGAATTGGGTGAGGGAGGAATAGGGCAGAGACCAGGGAGTGGAGGGAGTGTTGAGGCTGGGAAGGGGGCAGTATCCAGTGGGGCTGAATTAGTGGGGGTGACTTAGGATTAGGCTGCCCACGTCCCACATTTGAATAAGGGCAACTCAATGTGTTTTCTCCCCCACTGCAGGGAATGGGACAGGGACAGGATAAACAGCAGCAACCAGGTTGTTACCACAGCATGCGAACACAGCATCTTCCAAAATGGTTAGGGGGAGGCGCATCTTTAAAGGGAGATCTTTAAAGCAGAGTGAGGTCACTTCCACTCTGTCTGGAACAAAGGGGGTACAAAAGACCATCTGCTGGAAACCAGGGAGGTCCCTTCAACAAATACCATTTTGTTTGCAGCACCCAGCTTTATGTGTATTTTGGACATTCATCAGTCTGTCCAATCCAGATCAGATGCCATCACCGCATCCTGTGGCAAGGAGTTCCACATACCACTTCTAGAACCAGGAGGTTGCATGCACCCATCACGGCTTGTAACCTGTGATAGCCTTTTCCTCCCTCCATCTGTCCAATCCCCTTCGAAAGGCAAGCAGGATTTCAGGTGCCACCCCGAAATCCGGTGGCAGGGAGTTCCACAGACTAACACAGGCTCAAACCCCGTCCAGTTAAGTGGTGGGAGAGGGGAGAGTGCGTGGGTTGCAGGCCGCAAAGCCCTTCCCTGGACGGCCCACGTGCGCCTGCCCTGCCTTGCCTGCCCTGCCCTTACTCTGCACTCCCCGCGCCGTGGCCCCGCGCAGGCTCAAGCGGCTACAGCTCCGCAGCGCGGCCGCCCAGGCGCTCCGCAGCATCCTCTGCTCCGCGCCCTGTTCTTCCCTTAGCTCCTGGGCGCAGCCATTTCTCCCAGTCCCGGGCAAGGCCTCGTTAGAGGAGCGCCGAGGATATCGATCGGCGCCTCCGCGAGTCTTGACCAATAGCAGGCCGCCTCCCCGCACAGTCTCCCAGTCCCTGCACAATCGAACCGAGCAGGCCACTCTGGGCGTGATGATTGCAGAGGAAGCGTGATCACTGTGCACGTGTGAACCTGGTTTGGCGTGTCAGAGACTGCACGTCTGTCTCGTATCGAGTCAGTTCAGTGGTGCCTGTAGCCCAGCACTGCCTCCTCCTCCTGGCAGGTGCTCTCCTAGCTCCCAGCCAGGAATAGAGCTCTTGCTTTCCATCTCACAGCCCAATCCTATCCGCACTTTCCTGAGAGTAAGCCCCATTGACTCTAATGGGACTTACTTCTGAGTAGACACGCATAGGATTGAGCTGTCTGACGTGGTTGCAAAAGGAGCTTCCAGCCATACTTTGCACCACGTGGACCTCATGCATGCCATGAGTGCATTTTAAATGCATACGTTGAATACATACATTGAATGCACAACAAAAAATGTATGTAATGGTTGTAATGCATGTACTTAATGTATGTATGTATGTATGTATGTAATATAATGTAATGCGTATGTAATGCATGTATGAATGTGTGTGTGTGTAAAATATATATATATGTAAAATATATGTATGTAATGTGTGTGTATACTGTATATTCATTACATTATTTACATACACATTACATTACATACATTACATAACATACATACACACATAACATTACATGCATATATTACAAACATACATACATGCATTACACACATATACATTATATATACACACATTACATGCATACATTATATTATATACATACATTACAAAAATATATTTACAACCATTATATGGTTGTAATGTATGAATGTAATGTAATATATATGTAATGAATTTAATGAATATACAGTATATACACACACACATTACATACACGTATTTTATATATACACACATTACACTGCATACATACATCACACACATTACGTTGCATACATGCATTACATACACATTACATAACATACATGCATGCATACATACATAAAGTACATGCATTACAACCATTACATACATTTTTGTTATGGCCCAGGATTTGACTTTACATGAATTAATTCAGCCTGCTGATCAAAAGAGGTTCACTGAGACCTCTTGTAAAGAGAAGGAGGAACTGGGGTGCATTGCTAACATCCTGGGGAGTGTCTACCCCTGGGCCAGTCCAAGAACTTCCAGCATTTCAAAGGATGTATCAGATGATACTCCCCCTTAGCTGGCCTCAACCACAGTTCCTTCTTTGCCTGATACCTAGATTTAAAAAGGAAGAGGAAGTGTAGTGATAGTGTTGCAAGGTCAGCAGCAAAGTTCAAAAGCAAACTCTGTTTGCAAGCCTTATTCATTGCCAGCAACGGGCTTCTCAGGGACTCCTGTCCAAAAGAAGAGAGTAATGGAAGGTATGTGAGAACTCTCAGAGAAAAAGCCCTTTTCCAGTGTGAGCCTTCTTCTTATATAGTATTTTGGCTTCTTTGTTTGAAAATCTCACACTGTCGTTGGCTGGGGTTATGACATCAGAAATGGAGGCTTTCTCAGGATTGGTCACAGATTTACAAGCATCTGATTGGTCAGTTTCAAGTTACTGTTTCCATATATGGTCAAAATTTACATTGAGACATATATATCTTATGGATTCCAAAAACCACTAGATGGCACTGTTTACTCATTTATTACAGAACTAGGTTTTGATATGTCTTGCAATTCTCCCCTGACCTTGACAAGTACCATCTGTTTTTCCCTAACATTCCTTGCACCAGACTCCGTGGGGTTGTGTGCTAACATTGTATCAAGTTTTCTCTAGTTGTGATCCCATATGGGATCCCTTAAGGGATGTTTATTCAATACAAGAAAACCTAACTTTTATGTAAATAAGGATTTTAAGAAACATTTCTCTTTAATTAAATCTAGCCCCTTCTGCCAGCGTTTACATCTTGACAGAGATTCTTAGGAATGTTTGCTAATTAGGGGCTTTTTCATAGACAACTTTACTTATCTTGTTCCTGTCCATTTGATTTGCAAGTGTCTGTATTTCAGTAAACTCCATCTCTGTTTGTCCAACAAGATAAACTGTCTCCTCATTAAAATGGTAGTGCTATCTCTTTCCCAATTCTTATGCAGCTGCTTCCTGGCTACTTATAAATCTGTCTTTCCTGTATGTTGTATCTAATCTCTCTTTGAATGTACCTCTCTAGTTCCAATTAAATTTAAGAAGCTGGACTAAAAGTCCTCTGAAGTCTTACAGAGAAGTCTTATCTGTGGGGAGTTGTTTTCCTCACATTCCAGATCTATGAGCTTGTCTGTGAGGCTTCTGCTAAAGTTGCAATTTGAATTACATGACTGGAACATCTTTCAATAGCCAAATTTAATTATTTCTGTGTATCAAACCGTTTTAACAGCTAAAATTCATTCTTCCTTATATATTGTTAATTTTACTCTATTAAGGCAGTGAAGAATATTAATGCTAACTTTAATAATTCATTTGGCATTTCTATGAAACTTTGGTGTGTTGCTTTGGCATGGTTCTGTTTAGTTTCACCTGTCATAACAGCAATTAACTTGAGATGTAAATTCCAGCGTACTCCCTTTGATGAAGCGTTCACCTTACCTAGTGCTTTTGCTAAGAGTCTTTTGTTGATTTACAGCCTTAAAGACACTACTCATTAAACATTAAAAGACAAGCAGGCATCATACTCTCTTTGACATGCAACACATACGTGTACTTTGTGATCCTTTGACCTTTTAATAGCTCTTCCCAGTGCATATTTTGGAAAGCCTGTTGAGTTATATTTTAAAATCCAGCATGTTCCCTGTTCAGAAGCCTGAATGTTTCAAAATACGAAAATCTTCTTTTAATGTGCTTTCTCTGTTTAGAAGCAGGCATTCAAGCTTGGGAGTGTAAATGGAACTACAGCTTAGCTTCATTTATCATTTTACCAATTAAACTTGACAGCTAGAAACAGTGCTTTGAAGCTTAAACACTTATCTAGCTTTTGACAGCTTGCTAAGAAACATTCTTTTACTGATTTATTGCCTGCACTTCCTACATCAGACTTCTTTAGACTGAGAGAGGGCAGAAATAGATCTAAGCTGGTCTGTGGGCATAACATTTTCCTTTTTCTTGAATCATAGAAACAGATAACTAATTTAGCTATAAACACCCATTAACATTTGGTTCATTAACATTTGAACATAAGTAAACATAAATGATTAGTTTTAGCATAATTGGCTATAAACACTCATAGCATGGCATAATGGCTTGTGGCTTTCACTAGCCTGTATCAATAGAGCTTTGGAGATACTCTCCAATTTGAAATGGAGATCAGTTGATCCAGTCAGGCAAAGGAACAGGACCTGCAAGTCCAGCCTAAGGTTTCTGGACACATGAGAAGGTGCACCAGATGCCATTCCCTTTTCCTGCTGGTCAGCGCAGTGTTTCTCTGTCCTCCACTGTACCACATCACATGGTCTACCTGTTCCAAGTACCACCAGAAGGAGGGTGACCAGACATTCTCTTTCTTCAGGACATGCCCTCTTTTTAACTTTGTGTCCTGTAAAAGAACTTAAATATCCTCCTTTTCCCTTTGAGTAGGTAGTGTATAGCGTACAGCCTTCTTGTAATTAATGAATTATATGTAATATAGTTTTAGATTTAATAATGTAATATAGTGTTTAAATTAACCACATGAAATCAATATATGAGAGTTGTTAGCTTTTATTTTGTCATGTCCTACATTTTCCTTGGATGTCCTACATTTTGAGGTGCCTTGTCCTCTTCTGAAGTTATGACATTTGGTCACCCTGACTTGAAGTAATTGGCAATGACATCATTGCGAGTTACTTCGGAATTGGGAGGCCAGATGGGACATGACAAACACCAGTAAGAGGCTCAGGGTGGATGGGAGAAGGGCTTTTCCAAGTGTGGAAAAGCATGTTTTGGAGCCTCCTACCACTGTTGTGTCCCACTCCAGCAGGTGTCCAGGGGTCCCACAAGTACCACCTCAAGTATCACTGGTGGCACCCATACCACAGGTTGAGAAACAGAGCTCTAGCCCACCATACTTCTTCTTTCACTTCTCTTCCCCACTCCTCCCCCCAAAAAAATCCAGGGATCCAGAAGCCTTGTGGAGGTAGCAGCTGACTGACCAGCAGGAAAAGGGAATGGCATCTGGTGCACCTTCTCATGTGTCCAGAAACCTTAGGCTGGACTTGCAGGTCCTGTTCCTTTGCCTGACTGGATCAACTGACCTTTGTGTCCCCCACTCCCAGAATGACTTCTACAGTGGGTTTCTTACCTGGGCATTTTGAGGTGACTTTTAGGGGAGGGGAATTAGAGCCCATTCCTAAGCATATCTACTCAAAAGTAAGTCCCATTATATCAGTGTGGCTTGCTCCTAGGTGTTGCATGCCTTAAAGCACAATCCTATGCATGTCTACTCAGAAGTAAGTCCCATTAGAGTCACTTGGGCTTACTCCCAGGAAAGTGTGGATAGGATTGGGCTGTTACTGAGCTCTTGAAGCTCTGTTGAAGTTTTGCAACTAAGATCCAGGTTCAAATCCCCACTCAGCCGTGAGGCTTCCTGGGTGATCTTGGGTCAGTCATTCCCTCTGCCTCACCTACCTCACAGGGTTGTTGTGAGGACAAAAGGAGGGGAGCAACTACGTACACCACCCTGAGCTCCTTGGAACAAGGGCAGCATTAAATGGTAAAAAATAAATACATCTTCATTTTTCTAAGATGCCTTTTTAAAAATTCTGACTGAAGTAAGGTCTCTGTGGAAAACCAAAATGGTGAGCATGGAGAACATTGGCAAAAATGCAAGAAAAAAGAAATTTCAGAACATTATAGCACTAGGGTTGGGGTCTGCTGCATTTGATTCTGTTTCTCCTTCCTTCCCATCCTTCCCCCCCCCCCCTTTAATTGGGTCTGTTAGGTTGTAAATTATTATTTTGAATTGAACTGTAAATTGCCACAAGTACTTTGGCAGAACCAAGCAGCATATAAATGGAACAAATGAATAAAATACACATAAAATGTTGAAGCAGTTGTGCTTTGCAGCTGTTTATGTACATGATAAATAACAGCAGTAGTGAGAAAATTCTTTGAAGAAAACACAGATTTTCCTTCTGTCCAAGAAACTCCTCTCTGACCTTTGTTCCTCACTGTGTGGAGAATGTTCCTGTTCCCCTTGCCCAGGTCCCCAAACTGCTTCTTAGCTGGGTTGACCCACCCAAGGCCAACAGCCCAATCCTATCCACACTTTCCTGGGAGTAAGCCCCATTGACTCTAATGGGACTTACTTCTGAGTAGACATGCACAGGATTGGGCTGTGAGATGGTTGCTTGTCTCAGGTAGGTGGGGAGGAGTGACCACCTTCACCTCTCCTTGAATTTGAAAAGAGGAAAACAGAAGTGAAGGGCAAGTGTGGAGGAGAGTAGTGGGCTACAGCAGCAGGTCCCAAACTTTTAGCACCACAACCCATCTCATCCTCTGCAGTCGTGATGCGATGCTCTCTGTACTACTACAATGCCTTAGTGCAGTCTTCTTCAACCTTGGGATCAGGATCCCAATGGGGTCACAAAGCCTCAGTTGTGGGGTCGCAGCAACTTGTGAAAATGAAAAAGGTTGAAGACACTGGTCTAGAGTACCACCAGGTAAGGGAGTGGCTTCTGATGTACCCCTTCACGTACCAGGTGATTGTGTCCCAGTCCTGCTCAAGTTCTTAGCAATTGTGCTAAAATAGCTCTCATTAGTGCCAGGCTTCATGGCAACATTTACTGTTCTCTCTATTAAGAATATTTGGTTACAGTGAACAGGGCTGAGAGGGCATTATAGGGGTGAAGAATGGGTGGCAACTGGGAGGGGGTGGGATCGACAGTGGGGTCCCCAATCTAATTCTTTAGTTGTTTATGTATATACTGGGGTCATGGCATGAAAAAGGTTGAAGACCACTGCCTTAGTGGGAGCCCCCGGAGGCAGCTTCTGGGTCACACAGGGCCCTCTACCCACTCCATAGGCCTCAGTGGGTTCCAGAATGCCCCATGGAAGTAACTGGAAGTTGTGCCCACACACTGGAAGTCACTTCTGGTCACTTCTGTGGGACATACTGGGACTTGAGTGGCCAGTGGAGCAGGTCCCAGCCCAGCACAATCTGGAAGTGGTCTCTGGGGGCTCCCAATAAGGCACTGCGGTGCCATCATGTCATGGCCCATGGGGTTGTGACCCACCAGTGAAACGGGGCTGCAGGGAATGAATTGAATTGAAGGCCTGACCGCTTCTGGCCATTTTCCCCTCTAATACTGGATTTTTCTGGAGCCAAGGGCATCCCCCTGTGGTGTGGCCCGGGGGACATGAACCTCAACGTCCTTCCCACATCCTCAGCCTCCCAGGAAACTGAAGTGCAAAATATTACTGGGAGTGTGTTTGGCTGGATTGAGCAATCAGACGGTGCTTCCCCTGTGTAGAAGGATTGCAATTGCAAGGAGCAACAGGCAGCTTTAGTTTCACCACTCCAACGTTGCCTGTGGTCTACAGCTTCCGGAGCTGGTTCAGGTCTTCATCCCCACTAATCTTCAGGCCCTGCAGCAAAGGGAAATCAATCAAGACCCTGTCCAGGAAAATAACATCTTCCTGAAAGCTGCAGTCTCCATGTGCTTGGTCGCTGTGGAAACACAGGTTCTCGTATGGCTTCGGGCTGGGCACCAGGTCAGAGAGGAGCGGCTGTGTCGAATTGGAGCGCATGTAGAAGGAGGACGAGGTTTCCTCTTGGCTGCGGTAGCTATCCCCAACCACAGTGGCATACTGGACAGACTCCGGGCTGTTCATGTAAGAGGCTGGCCTTGGCGCTTTGTGGCTATAAGACACAGGGGAAGCTGTGGGCCCATCCTCCAGGGCCTTCACAGTGGGCTCGCTCTTCCCACAAGAAAGACATTTCTTCTCATCCGCTTCAATGACCAAGATGGCAGAAAGAATGGTTGGGCTGAGCTCGCAGGCTTTTGGAGCCTGGAGGACCTCCTGGGTAAGAAGCAGGGAGGAAAAGAAAGTGTTAATGGCAAGGCCAATCTGCCTGGGAGTTTAAAGAGGCTGTTGCCTGAACTGGTGAGGGGGCCACCCACCTCCACTGCTGCTTATCTTCTAGCTCCTTGGATTTGAAAAGCAGCAGAAAGATGGAGAGGAGAGCAGGGCTATTAAACATAAGGCCCATGGGCCAGATTTGCCCCTGCTTTATCCAGCCCCTGTTATATTGGACTTTCCCAGAGCTACTCTTCCAGCAGCGGTGCTTCTGCTGAAGCTCTGGGTGGGAGAGACATAAAGATGCCTCAGAACTGTACGGAGAGAAGCGGCAGACCATGAGAGGTTACAGGTGCTGAGGGTTCAGTTATCACACAGGATGCCCTTTCAGCAGTATTACTTTGCAGAGCACCTCTCAGCTGCTGAGCTACAAAGTGAAGCTGCAGCTGAAGCGGTGCTGCTGAAAGGGCAGCTCATGTGATAATTGGGCTCTCCTATATCTTGAGAATATGACCAGGATTTGCATATTTTCATTTCTGTCACTTGAAGCTATGTGAGAACAAAGTGCTTCTTTCTGGCCATCATCTGCTAAATGACATCACTTCCTCCTTAATGATGTCACTTTTGGCCCTCAGCAGGCACCATTAATTCTATCTGGCTCACTATATGAAATGAGTTTAACACCCCTGGGCTAGAGTGTCAGTTACACACTTCCGCTCTGTTCCCACTTTGCACTTCGGGTTAGAGTGGCCACTAACAGACTGGTCCTCAGTGTGTTCATCTGGACCAGGGGTGTCCAAAGTTTTTGGCAGGAAGGCCACATCATCTCTCTGACACTGTGTCGGGGGCCGGGGAAATAAAGAATTAATTTACATTTAAAATTTGAATAAATTTACATAAGTTTACATAAATGTATTACATAAATTTACATAAGTTTACATAAATATATTAAAGATGAACTTATATGAATGAATCAAGGTCTTGCAATAGCTCAATGCCTATAAGAGGCCTTGCAAAAAGCAAGGCTGACCTTTCCTTAGCTGCCGCTGCTGCATCACAGATGTGAAAGAGCAAGCAGTGAAGGGAGCTTTCATCCCATAGCTCATATGAGAGGTCAAACAGTTGCCCTCACGCTGAGAGAAGTTGCATTGGGCCAGTGTGGGCTTCAACAAATCTCCGGAGGGCCAGAGGCTCATTGTAGACTGGGGGCTCCCTGAGGGCCGCATTGAGGGCTGCAAGTGGCCCCCGGGCCGGGGTTTGGGCACCCCTGATCTGGACCAATAAAGCAAAAGTTTCATGCTGAAGCTCCATTTCCATAAACCTCTAGCCTGTGGCTGCTGTGGATTTGTGTATTGGCACTGACTTCTAGCCATAGCTGCTCTGCAGTGAAGGAATCGTGCAGAACCGAGCATGAGTTAAGGTTTTGTGTAGCATTTCCAGCTGTGCCTTCTGCAGTTGCATTGACACGCAGGTGAGATGGGCCTGAAATTCACATTAGCATTGACACTGAATGTGCAGGGAAGAGTGACAGCAGAAAGGACAGGAGTGGTAGCAGAGCCCCCACACATAGCCCCCTACAAAGAGCCCCCACCTTTACCTCCTGCAGGATCGCTGGTGCCCATCTGCCCAGGCTGCTGTTGGCTGGGTCAGGGACACTGGGCCAGAACTGAGTCTTCATCCTGTGGGTCACATGGGAGAGATAGCTGGTGAGACTCGCAGTACATGCACTGGGTTTATTGGAGAATCGGAGGGTAGCTAGTATATTATAGCCATTGTTCCATTGTTGGAATGGACCAAATTCCCCTTTCCAATTTTAGCCAAATGATCTACATTCCCACTCCACTGCCGCTTTTTTGCCGACAGATGCTTCCCTCCACACAGATAGGGAGAAAATTATACAGGCAATACCTTCCATTACACTGGCGGTTATTGGCAGAAAGATGTAAAATCTCGAAGTTATGCAACACTTTTCTTGCATCAAGCCACCATCAAGCTTCTAGCCCATAATATTTAACATTTCTCCCTCTTTTCTCTTCCCTTGTCATTGATCACACCCTTTTCATCTCATATCCCTTCTCCACTTCTGGCCTATATAATTTTCTTCCTCCACTTTCATCCCTGGGTCTACTCTCCATACCTCGAAAAACCTGCTCCCGAGGAGACACTGTAGCTCAGAGGCAGAGTGATGTGCAGGCAGGCAGCCTGAATGCTAGAGGGAGAAGACACAATCCTAGGCATGACTACTCAGAAGTAAGTCCTATTGTGTCTATTGGGACTACTCAGAAGTAAGCCCTATTGTGTTTAATGGGCCTTGTGGCTAGGATTACAAGCTAAGTGAACATTAACAGGAAGCAGGAATCACATTCTGATTGGTTCCCCTAGGGTGCAGGCTGCCTGCCTGCTTGTCACGTTCCTTTTCTAGTGTTTGTAAAAGCAAGAACATGCCTGCTTCTTAATGTAACAAAGCAAGCAAAGGTAATGGGTGTGTGTGTGTGGAGAACCAGATTCATGGATACCTGATCTGCAGATACAGGGGGGTGCCTATATTATGCCTGCCACATAAAATGGTACATCAGTCACATAAAAACTAACAGAGAGCAAATCGATTCACAAGGGGGAACGTTCTGCAGTGACAGCCACAGTATAAAAGTCTGGTGAAACAAAGGAGTTATCGGCAGCTTTTGGAAAATGGGAGGGTAGTGGTTTCTCGCTTCTTTCTCAGCAAAGTATTCCAGGCCGGAGGGGGCCACCACAGTGAAGGCGCTTTCCCTGCATTCAAAGCAATCATGTCTGGCTGGCCTGCAGAGCAAACCTGCTGTGAAGGTTCCCTCCCTCTGGGTGGAGAGTTTCATATGGCAGCAGACAGGCCTTGAGGTATTGGGGCCTAAGCGAATACTGGTGCCACACCTGTCCTGCCCATATCCTTGTTGTGTGCCTCAACTACCTTGTAGACAGCTCCCCTGCTATTTCATGAATGGTATGTTTGATCAAGTTGCAGAGGTAGTCTTCCCTGTACTGGAAAGATACCCATCTTGCAGGGACTTGGACGTCTGCAGGAACTGTGCCTCATCTGTGTCTGCGTGTCGATTTAAAAAAATAAATAAAGATTTCTATCTGGCCTTTCCCTTGTCTCGGCAAATGCCCAAGGTGGGCTTACAAAATCCCCCCACCCCATTTAGGAGTTGTACAGCTTCTATCTCTTTCCCACACTCACCTCTTGCTCTTTTGGAAGCAGATGATCAGGATGATGATCATGAACAAGAGTAGCCCAACAAGCGTATACACAGTGAGGATATCTATATCATCTGGAGTAGAAAAGAGGGCGTTAGTGCATGAGGGGCTTTCAGAGACAGCATGATACTGGGGCTGGGAGGCACTTGTGTTGCTTCCAACATGGATATTTTGACAGCTGCACCAAATAGCGTGAGCAAGCTGCCCCAGATGATTTTTCCATGGAGTGAGTTCATGTGTTCAGTTGTAAATCACCCAAATGGAGAAGCCAAGTGATGGCTTCTAGACTGCAGCTCATCCTTGAATTGGGAACTGGGGGACCAGCTAACAGCCCAATTCTAACTAGGGCTGAACTGGCTTTAATGACAGCATAACATGGTTCTGCTGTCGTAAAATGGCCTTGGGAGGCACATGCAGCCGGAACCAGCTACTCCCATCACTGGTAAGCCAACAGCGTGGGCAGAATGGAGCGGGGCCTCAGGGGACATGGTTGGGGTGGGAAAAGGGCAGGTATTGGTGGTGATGGGGGATGGCTTATTTGATATTCTCTCCCCCATTTTGGCCCTGACATGCCGCTTGCCTCTACTCAGACTCTGAGTAGACCCATAAAGGCCCATGCAGGAGTGGAGTAAGGTAAGTAAAGGAAATGTGTACTTACCTCTCTGCCCCTGTATGGCCTTTGGTCACCCACAGGATGCAGCAGAGGCTGTGATGCCACTGTGCTCCACAGGTTTTAATTGGGATTGGGCCTTAAAGGCAAGTTCACAAACTAGTTTCTGCTTGATTTATGTAAGTATTTTTATTTATATCATTAGCCCAATTCCTAAGGCAGGGGGCACCTGAATCTTGGCAGATGTCACAAAAGCACCAAGGCATACCATACAGATTAGAAAGGCTACCAAGGATGATAGAAGTGAACACCTGGGTCCCCTGTTGCATTGGGTCATGTGAGTGACACATCAGGGAACACAGAGGACAAAAACAAGATCTTCTGCAGAGTCAGAACAGCCAACTGTTGTCAGCCCACTGCCCTTTGTAGCCAGGGTGGCTGCATATTCTAGGGTAATTCTGTGTATTCCCCATGGTTTGGGACAAAGAGGTCTCCAAGGCTTTTGGCTGCTGTCAATCACCCACTCTTTTAACTTTGACTGTACCCACAAAATAGCAGCCTGCAGCATACCCCCAAATTGCAGGTGGGTCTGTCAGCTACAGTCCTGTTCAGCTGTTCAGTCTCCTGTAAAGAGTGAATGCATGTGGGCCTCACAGAAATGTGTGTGGCTGCCCAGTCCCCTGCTATCCACATGTTCAGTGTTTGTTCATCACAAGTTTGTTTGTCTGCACAGGCTACAGTTAAACATAGAGATGGCAAGAATGGCAGGCAAGGTTAGAACATGCACACTGGTGAAGCTTCTCATGTGTTTGCTCTCTGTGGGAGACCAAATACTTGAACAGGGTCTTTATGTAAAAGAAAACCACTGCCAGTGATCACCACTGTTGTTCTTGGAGTGCTCTCTCGGTCTCAGAGTTCCTGATGGGTACATTTAATTCCACTCCCCCCCCACCGCACTCCTATGATTTTTCTTACCCAATGCTTTGGTGTAGAGTGTCACAGTGGTTCCATTGGCACTCCCAGCCACTGTAGAGGCCATGATATGAACCCTGTACATCCTTGAAGGTCGGAGACCTGTGATGGTGAACTTGTTCAGAGAGGAGCTCATAATTGCACCTAGAGAGGAAGACAGCAAGCTCTTAGTGAGCTCTTAGTGAAACTTTTCAGTAAAGGTACCAGACTCCTGGAAAGCCTCAGTAATGTTTGTCATCTCACACTGGACGGGCTGGCAGTGCAACTCTATTTTATTGCATAAACATCACCACAAACAATGCCTGAAAAAAAGGACAGCAAAAAAAAAAGGACACACAAACTGGAAGTCAGCTATGTAACCTGACCCATTTGCCTCCCTTCCCTGTGACTTGGGTTGCAATCTCATACACACTTTCCTGGGAATAAGCCCTATTGAACACAATGGGACCTACTCCTGAGTAGGCATGCCTAGGGTAAAATAAACAGCAGCACCCAGAGCAACTTCCCTCCTACTCCCTCCAGAGTGAAGAGGGTCAATGGAATGACAAGAGGGACTCTGCTGGCTGTCCTGAAGGGAGACTTTCCTGTCCCGTCCCCCCCAAGGTTCCAACCAAATTCACAATGCAAAAGATCAAGCAAATGCTACTTTGTTTTCTATTTCTGCTATGCAACAACTAGCAAGGAAGAGACGACTGCCCTTTATAGCCAAAAACAAGGGAAGGACCACTCTGACAAAGCAGAGCTCCACTAAGAGATGGTCTAGCTAGGTGCTGTCTCACCTGAGAGCTCAAACTCATGGCTATTGGACAATTATGTAAGTTTTTCATCCATACATTCAAAACCCACATGGAAGATTTGGAACTCGTGGATTAAAAAATGAAAAAAGTATTTGGCCTATTCTGTGGGTGGGGGGAAAAATCTCATGGATAAGGAAATGCATGTGGGTTTTGCACCCAAATGTGCAGTTATTCCATGGGAAATGTTGATTTCTATGTGGGTTTCTGCACATGTGGGCTGGGCCTTAGTTTCCCCAGCACAGAGGCTTGGTGCTTGGCAGCTTATCCTTTCCCTCTGGTGGACAATATCAGTAACAACATGTGCCAGGTGATAGAACTGTGGTTGAGACTTACTGCTCATCTCCTCATTGGTGCCAGTCCAAAAAATGGTGTAGTTGGTGATGAAGCCGTTCTGTTTTTCAACCAGGATTGGTTCCCAGTGAAGCTCAGCTGTTGATTTGCTGATACTCCCCGCCTGAAGTTTGGGGGCTTCAGATGGAGCTGCAGGAAAAGAACATTGTTAATATTACCACCAGTAGGCCAGGGTCTGTGGTGGGCTAGGGTGGCTCTTACCACTCTTGTCTCCTCCACATTTCCCCTTCTGATCTGTTCCCATCTGCCTTTTCAAATTCAGGGAGCAGGAGAAGGAGTGGTGGAGATGCGTGGAGCAGATTTGCCACCTTAAGCAACCCAACTGGCCTCTTGGATGGGCCAGTCCTAAGAAACCATTAAATTTCTCCAGGTCTTAGATCCCAACCAGTAAATGGAAGGGGAATGACAGAGGCTTATAGCTGGGAATGACAGAGGTATTAGCTAAGACCCTCCAATCCCCAGAAACAGAAGCTGAGCTAAGGCATGCCAGGAAGAACAGTTAATACCTTTCTGTACGGTGTAGGCTTCCACATATTGGGCCCTCCCCACTCCGTCCATGTAGAGGGGGTAGATGGAGATGTTGTACCGCTGGTAAGGTTCAATGTTTTCTGTTGGAGAGAAGGGACAGCATGTCAGGAGTTGTAGGGCTAGAACAACTGACTACAGAAACAAAGGCTGAGAGAGCCTGGAGAGCAATCTATAGTAAGGTTTACCCATTATATAGGTAGAGGAACTCACAATTCCTGGCATTATCTAAGCTAGCAGTCAAAGGCCTCTAGATTGCCCAAGAAAAGTGAATGAATCCCAGAAACTTGGTCCTTGGACCTTGTTCTATCAAGAGGGTAGTTCTTAATATTTCACACAAGTTTCCTAATTTTTTGGATGGCAAGCATTTTCTTTTGTCACAATGCAAAAGGCAAAGCCTGTTCCTCCCCGCTCTAGTCAAAGCTGTTTTTAGCTAATGCTCAGGAATATTGTGGCATTGTGGACATGAATTTTATTAGGTACGCACAAGAAAGCCATTAGAAAAATACACAAACAAAAGTGGAACCGAGGACTGTAAAGCTCTGTGTGGCCACTGGAGGTTTGCTACAGAGAGGATTTCCACAGAATCTGGCCCCTGCACCCCCCTCTCATGGGCCCTGACTTGAATGGACCAGGCATGTAAATAAAGCAACATGACTGATCCTGTCTCATTAAGGTTGGCCCAGATCTTACAAAAGGTTTCTTATATCTTATAAAAGCAGATTTCACCTGCTTGGTGAAGGGGCAGAAAAAGTGTATGGAGAATTTCAGTGCATCAACACAACAGTGCTGCCCCCCCCCCATATGAAGAACAGCCTTTTCCTCCTAAACAGTAGTTTGTGAGGTGAAAGAGAACCCCAACACTCTGTTTCCTGGTCACCTTGAATCAGGGTGTGTGTGATGTTTCCATTCTGCACTTTGGTCCAACTAATGTTGTTGTCGCTTAATTGGTCCAGAAAGCCACAGCTTTTGTGCCACTCAATGATGTAGCCGGTGGTTGGTAGCCCTGGGGGATTCCAGCACACCTGGAATCTGTTCTCATCTTCAGGGTGGACTTGGAACTTGGACACAGGTTGACCTACAGACAGAAAATGTAGGGGGGACACACACTTAGAATGACAGGCTGTGGTTTGAAGCCGTGGGAGAGAGCACAGTGGGGAAAAAGAAACTAGTTGCAGCAATAACTAGTTTCTGCTAGTTGCAGAAACTGCTAGTCTGCAACTGGCTTGAAACTAGTTGCAGCAATAAGAGAAGGTCAGAAATCAGGGGACAGAAATCGAATTTAAAAGTCTTATCTGCACCTTTGAGGAACTATACAGAGAACTAGCATCTTATGATCTTTTGTAGTCTAAGAACTGTGAAGGGACCAATCCTATTCCATTTTCCAATGCTGGTTCAGCCGTGCCCATGGGGCATGCACTGCATCTTGTGGTGGGGATGCAGTCACAGAGGTCTTCTTAAGTGATGGGAACACTTTTTCCCTTACCTTGGGGCTGCATTATGGCTGCACCGTTGCTGCAAAATTGGATAGGATTGGGCCCAAGGGCTGGGAACTCCTGAACTCAGAACAAACGTTACATTGGCCCCAATCCACTGATACAGCATACAGCTAGAGGTGTGGTTTTATGGTGATAATTAAATAAAAAACACATAATACCACTTTCTGCATTTCTCATTTTTGTTTAAAAAATCTTCAAAAAATAAACTGAAAAATCTGCATGGAAAAAAATTAAATTAATGGACTGGACTGGGGAGATGCATGGGTAATGACTGTAGCTGCATCTGCTGACACTATTATCACCTATTTAACTTACCTAGTACACTTTTAAAGTGATTACAATTTAGAATTATAATTTATAAAAATGTGCCCTTGGAATAAAAACACATAACACCACTTTCTGCACTTTTCCTCCTTGGAGAAAAAAATATCTGCAAAAAAAAACAACACATTTACAAATACCCATTGCTCACAAGCAGAATGGGTTGATTTGAATCAAAGCAATTCAAATCATGTGGGGGGGGGGGGGAAGGCCAGTGTAAATGTTGAGCAATGACACATATTGGTTAATCAAAGCACTGAAGCATTTCAGTTTCCAACCACTGGCAAATATAACGTTTTCTTTCTTTAGGAGGGTCTCTTTCTTTCCAATGTTGCTAATTTCTGTTCTTCTGCTTTTGACTTCTGCTCCTTCTCCTGTAATGCACAACTCTCCTGCCAGGCCCTAAACTCGCCCTGGACACACAATGTTGCTAATGCCCTAAACTCGCTGTGGACACACACACTTGTAGCCTGCGTGCTTTGGACCAGCCTCTTTGACTTTGGTCCTAAGAGGCAACTCAAGGCTCAGATTTGTTTCCAAAAGCAAAAAGGGCTGGTCGTTAGTGGGAAGAGCAGTTCATTTTCATAAAATGTAAAGACACTGTCCTTGTTGGCTTTATTGAGTAAATAGTTATAATTTGAGAAAATTGCGGAGGTCAGGTAGCTGAAGAATATAAAAATAGGAGAATACAAAAACATCCGGGGGGGGTACAGTTGATGATTCTCTAATGTACAGAATGGCATTTTCTAAAACCAGAGGCTGGATGGTTCTCAGTGACTGTGATAACCCGCTAGTCTCTGATCCTGCTGCATCAAACCCACAATAACAAGATAGCATATGACAGTGGTTCCCAAGCTGTGGATCAGGACCCACTGGTGGGTCGTGATCTGCTTTTTGGTGGGTTGCCAAACGGTGATGGAAAGATCAGATAACTAATTGCCTCGAGCCCTGAGGCTATACAAAAATCAGACACTGTAGCTGTTAATTACCCTGTAAAGAGCTCAGCTCTTGCATAAGAACATAAGAACATAAGAACATAAGAACAGCCCCACTGGATCAGGCCATAGGCCCATCTAGTCCAGCTTCCTGTATCTCACAGCGGCCCACCAAATGCCCCAGGGAGCACACCAGATAACAAGAGACCTCATCCTGGTGCCCTCCCCTGCAGTTTGCAAGCATGTGCAAATATAGGGAGATAAATGCTTGAGCGTCTTTTTCTGATTCTTATTAATTATAAATAAATAAAATACTTCTTTCTAAATCTCTGTTTTTTAAAGTCTGGTAGACCTAGGTGGGTCCTGATTGAGTGTCATTTAAAAAAGTGGGTCCCAGTGCTAAAAAGTTTAAGAACCACTGATAGTGCTATATTTATGATACTTGACACATTTTGTTTCCTCTGGGTCTTGATGTACACAGAATAGCAGTCTTTTAACATATTGTCACAGAGGCCCATTGAATCAATTTTCAGAGATTCTGAATCTTGGTTAAACATGCTTGTATTCAGTTTTATTTTTAACCTGGTTATTTTAAAGAAGAAAAACATACAACACTGAATTAATTTTTTTAAATGTAAATTAAATTTTAAAATAAAAACTGGGTTTTTTTTAAACTTTAAAAATCAACAATTTTTATCCAGCTTGCCCACCACACAAGCTATGCAGCTGGCTTCATGATCTCAGCTTCCATTCATGACTGCCCCTCTTGGACCCAATAATAGATCCCATGACTGACCCCAAGCAGTCATATCTAGGGTATGGCAAGTACAGCACATGCCCTGGGCATCACTTGAAAGGGGTGCCACTGAGCAGCAACTTCCTGGCCAACAGCTTCTGCTGAGACACTACAAACCTCCAAGTTTGTGCTGTGTTTGGGGCCCGCAATGGTTCGGCAGAAGCATAGAGATGGCCAGGAAGCTGCTGAAGAAAGAATGGGAGGCTGTCACATTGGGGAGCCTCCACCCCCTCCTCTGAACCCAGAAATGATGCCACTGCATCATGTGACATCACAACATCATGTGATGTCATCATCCCAGGAAGCGCTGCCCCGATACACCTCTGACTGCAGGCTCTTACACAAGGACACCTTGTCTGACTTCTGACATTGACCGGAACCTCAGTAGTGAACATAGAGCCCAATCCTAGGCATGTCTACTCAGAAGTAAATCCCATTATAGTCGTTGGAGCTTACTCCCAGGAAAGTGTTGCAATCATAGGGCCTGATCCAAACCAAGCCTTGGGGCCTGCACATGTCCCTTGCGCCGACCTAAGTCTGTCACAAAAGCACTTTCACGATGACCTAAGTGGGGTTAGGCTGGCCAATGGACATGTGCTGTCCTCCCTACACTAACACAGGCCCTGGGAGCCAGGTAGGTTGTGTTGGCCGAGCTCAGCCAATGCAGCGGTCTGGGGGGACATGGGGAGCGCAGGGAGGAGACACATTGGGGCGGGGAGGGAAAGGGCAGGCGGTGGGTATTCCTGGGGGCAGGTGGGCGGGCGGGGAGCAAGAGGCAGGGACAGGATCTAGCAATTATGACTGGCAGCCTGGAGCAATCCCAGATTGCTCGGATTTGTGCTACTGCTTGTGGTGGCGCAGATTCAAGTAGACCCATTGGGGCTGCTGCAATTCCCCTTGCTCCGGGCTGAGGCGCTTGCAGCCCTGATCCTGCCTTGGATGCTCCAGGGCTGGTTTGGATTGCACCCATAGTTATCTTTTTGACTCAACTGCAAGAGAGGGACTGCCCCCAGATGGACACTCTTACCTTCCTTCTCAAACAAGAAGACTGCAGTGGGTGGAGACAGGCCCCTTTTATTGTAGGCCATCAGATTAATCCGCCTGTTTCCCGGAGGCAGCGAGAAACTGCAGTGCATCTCTGTGGTGTTGCAGAGAACCGGCAGCTTCTTGTGGTGGTACTGCCTGGTCCCAAGTGTAGCCTGGTAGCCCAGAATCTTGCCATTGGTCTCATTCGACTTCATGGGCTGGACAATGAAGAAATAACAGAGTTAGGGATGCTGATGCATGGTTCTCAGCGCCTACCATCTCTTAAGGTTGACCCCCACAGAATCCCCAATGACAGAATACGGGAAGATTATAAGAGCAGATCTACGGTACTAACTTCTATCATTTTTATGCTGGTGTCCAGGTCCTGGCTGGGCACCCATCTGGTTGGAGGCATCCCAGGAGGCAGCAAATCCCCTCCTGGCTGGGGGCCCCTCCAACAAGCCCACAGAGCCCCCACAACAAGGCCCACCACCTGGAGAGTTAAGCACGGCAAAACAGCCATGACTGAGACCAAGGCTTTGGAAGACAGAGGCAATGTGGACAGAGTACAAGGAAGAATAAAGGCATCGAGGGAGCAAGCAGGAGAAGGGGGGCAGGATCCTGTAACAGATGTTATACCAGGGAGGGAGGGAGGGGTGGGTTCAGCGGGAGCCAGCAAACCCTTTATAATGCAGGAGCAGGCCAGGGATGAAGGTGAGTGGTGAGGAAGCTGGCCAGCCTGTGAGCCTACAAGGAGTGACGTGTGGAGAAAAGAATAAGGGTGAAGCAACCTCCTCCCCCATAGCCTATCTGAGGCCTATTGCTCTTGACCTGCAAAGGGGGAGCCGGCAGCCGTTACCTCTGGTGGACCGCATTGAGCATGACATCCCTGGGGTGGCAGGTGCTCCACCCAGGGCTGGACAGCTGTAATGGAAGATCAGAAGATCATCAGGTGGATGATGTGGTGTTGACAGCGATTCCCTGTTTTGACAGCTGTTTGACAGCTCTGGGAGGCTGTAATCAATCAAGGCCAATGGAGACCTGGATGGACACCTGACCTTCATTTGACCTTGATGGGACTTTGAATGGACATGGACTGAAGGGATGGCTCACCTGAGCTTAATTTGGAGCTAATGAGGTAGCTCACAGCTGAGATGCATTTGGATCATGAGACATCCAGGGATAAAAGGCAGCTTTGGAAGGAGACAGAGCTACCCTGACTTAGGACCAAGAGCGGGACGCTGACTCAGCCAGAAGCTGGACCCTGACCCAGGGCCAGGAGCAGGGACGCTGACCAGAGGGAGGACCCTGACCCACAGCCAGAAGCGGAACGCTGACCCAGAGGAAGCCGGATGCTGACCCAGAGGGAAACCCGGACGGACCCACACTGGGAGAAGGGGACTGCCAGAACTCTGCTGGAGGACACAGAAGAGAGGACTGCCAGGATGCTGCTGGAGGAGACACTCTGCTGGAGAGAACACTACTGGAGAGGAGGAACTCTACTGCAGAAGATTGGACTGGGAATACTGGACTGGGAAGACTGGACTGTGCTTTGGAGACTGGATTGGACTTGGACTGGAGGCGTCAGACCTTCACCCATGGAGTTAAGTGGAGTTTTGGGGAGGGAAAGCCTCTGGACAAGAGGACTTGCAGGGAGTGTCTGTGTTTGTAGCAATAAATTCTTGTTAATTGCTATAGATAAGGAGTTCTGTGTTCATTCCTTTGCACACCACAGCTGTTGTTCCTAGAGATAGAGGGTGTTAATTAGCCAAAAAGCGGGCATTAGAAGGAAGTTGGGATATTTGGACAGGACAAATTGGTGTAGTCAGCAGGAGTCAAAAATTGGGACAGGACAACAGCTGGTTTAACTTTCACATTGCCCTTCAAAGAACCCTGGAAATGTTAATTTAGGGAGGCTGTAGAGAATCTTATGTCAGAGATCTCTAGCCCCTGCCCCAATCCACCCTGTGAGGCAGTTGCCTCTGTGAATTTCATGGAGAGGCCTGACATACCCCAGGAACTGCAGAGCTGTAACTATCTCAAATGGCTGAGGAGCTCATCCCAGGTACAAAATGAAACAGCAAGAACAAATCCAGCTTGGATGCCAAGGAAATTCCATCTGTGCCCTTGAAAAAAGGCAGAGTTGACAACACAAACAAATGATGCCTGCTTATTGGCCTAGTTTAATCTGATTGCAAGAGCCAAGGAACTTCACACTGCACTGTGTAGGAGACATTCACAATTCACTGCACTGGAGTTCCGTGGGAAGGAAGGTTGTTCAGCCAGTTCCCATTTGATCTCAAACTTTACCACAAGGGCCACAATCTTGCTTTTAAAACAAAGGAAAAAGAAAGTGCGTGGTCAAATTTGGATAGGACCACTCGTGTGAGCCTCAAGCACAGATCCACCACCTATATGTAACACCAGCCAGACTGTCAAAAACAACTCCAGGAGATGGAGGTTTTCTGGGGAGGGACTGGACACTTGGGGGCTTTTGCCAGCTGTCATCTCCTCTCACCTTCCACAGCAATTGCACCTCTATGCCCTTCTCATCTTCCGTGGACTTCACTGTCCACCAGGTATCGAGCTCTCCTGAAGGCACTGGAAGAGAAAAGGAGACTGCTTAAAACAACAATAATAGAGGCCCAGCAGAGGTGTATACCACAAAGAAAGAAGGGTTCCACTAAATCCAGGAGGGTGCCCGCATGGCTAACGAGCCAAGTTAGAGAGGCTTATAAAGGGCAAGGAAGCTTCCTTCCATAAATGGAAGTCTTGCCCTAATGAGGAGAATAAAAAGGAACATAAATTGTGGCAAAAGAAATGTAAGAAGGTGATACGGGAGGCCAAGCGAGACTATGAGGAATGCATGGCCAGTAACATTAAGGGAAATAATAAAAGCTTCTTCAAATATGTTAGAAGCAGGAAACCTGCCAGAGAAGCGGTTGGCCCTCTGGATGGTGAGGGAGGGAAAGGGGAGATAAAAGGAGACTTAGAGATGGCAGAGAAATTGAATGAGTTCTTTGCATCTGTCTTCACGGCAGAAGACCTCGGACAGAAACCGCTGCCCGAACAGCCCCTCTGACCAATTAAGTCAGATAGAGGTTAAAAGAGAAGATGTTTCAGACCTCATTGATAAATTAAAGATCAATAAGACACCGGGCCCTGATGGCATCCACCCAAGAATTATTAAGGAATTGAAGAATGAAGTTGCAGATCTCTTGACTAAGATATGCAACTTGTCCCTCAAAATGGCCATGGTGCCGGATGATCGGAAGATAGCAAATGTCACGCCTATCTTTAAAAAGGGAAAGAGGGGGGACCCAGGAAACTATAGGCTGGTCAGCCTAACATCTATACCGGGTAAGATGGTGGAATGCCTCATCAAAGATAGAATCTCAAAACACATAGATGAACAGGCCTTGCTGAGGGAGAATTAGCATGGCTTCTGTAAGAGTAAGTCTTGCCTCACAAACCTTATAGAATTTTTTGAAAAGGTCAACAGGCATGTAGATGCAGGAGAACCCATAGACATTATATATCTGGACTTTCAGAAGGCATTCGACACGGTCCCTCACCAAAGGCTACTAAAAAAACTCCACAGTCAAGGAATTAGAGGACAGGTCCTCTCATGGACTGAGAACTGGTTAAAGACCAGGAAACAGAGAGTGGGTGTCAATGGGCAATTTTCACAATGGAGAGAAGTGAAAAGCTGTGTGTCCCAAGGATCTGCCCTGGGACCGGTGCTCTTCAACCTCTTCATAAATGACCTGGAGACAGGGGTGAGCAGTGAGGTGGCTAAGTTTGCAGACAACACCAAACTTTTCCGAGTGGTGAAGACCAGAAGTGATTGTGAGGAGCTCCAGAAGGATCTCTCCAGACTGGCAGAATGGGCAGCAAAATGGCAGGTACGCTTCAATGTAAGTAAGTGTAAAGTCATGCACATTGGGGCAAAAAATCAAAACTTCACATATAGGCTAATGGGTTCTGAGCTGTCTGGGACAGATCAGGAGAGAGATCTTGGGGTGGTGGTGGACAGGTCAAAAGTGTAGACCCAATGTGCGATGGCAGTGAAGAAGGCCAGTTTTATGCTTGGGATCATTAGAAAAGGTATTGAGAACAAAACAGCTAATATTATAATGCTGTTGTACAAATCGATGGTAAGGCCACACCTGGAGTATTGTGTCCAGTTCTGGTCGCCGCATCTCAAAAAAGACATAGTGGAAATGGAAAAGGTGCAAAAGAGAGTGACTAAGATGATTACGGGGCTGGGGCACCTTCCTTATGAGGAAAGGCTACGGCGTTTGGGCCTCTTCAGCCTAGAAAAGAGGCGCCTCAGGGGGGACATGATTGAGACATACAAAATTATGCATGGGAAGGACAGAGTGGATAGAGAGATGCTCTTTACACTCTCACATAACACCAGAACCAGGGGACATCCACTAAAATTGAGTGTTGGGAGAGTTAGAACAGACAAAAGAAAATATATCTTTACTCAGCGTGTCGTTGGTCTGTGGAACTCCTTGCCGCAGGATGTGGTGATGGCGTCTGGCCTGGACGCCTTTAAAAGGGGATTGGACAAGTTTCTGGAGGAAAAATCCATTACGGGTTACAAGCCATGATGTGTATGTGCAACCTCCTGATTTTAGAAATGGGCTATGTCAGAATGCCAGATGCAAGGGAGGGCACCAGAATGAGGTATCTTGTTATCTGGTGTGCTCCCTGGGGCATTTGGTGGGCCGCTGTGAGATACAGGAAGCTGGACTAGATGGGCCTATGGCCTGATCCAGTGGGGCTGTTCTTATGTTCTTATGTTTAGTGACACAGTCAATGCAACTACTCTTGCTAGACTGGCTGGCTTCAGATGAAGATTTCTGAACTTCTGCACAGTTTCTTCAAGGAAATATGCCAAGTAACTGGACTGCCAGGATGATGTAGTGGTTCGGGTGTTGGGATTAGACCTGGAAGATTCTGGTTCAAATTGCCCCTCAGCCACCACATTTCCTGGGTGACCCTGGGCCAGTCACTCGCTCTCACTCTCACCTACCTCACAGGGTTGTTGTGAAGACAGTACGGTTGGGACCAGCCATGGTGGTGCAGGCTGAATCTTAAACCCGTCCGTGGCCTCAGCTTTACACGGGCCACTTAGATTTGCACCACAAAATTGCAGACACAGATCCAAGTAGCCTGGGGTGTCTCTTGGGGTAAGGGGAATAAAATCCAGCCTGCACCAAACTTGTGCTGGATACAGTACAGGCCAGCCATGCCAACAGAGGCTGCACTGCATGCTATGGTGCGGAAGTGATTTTTTTTTAACCTCCTAGTAGGCTGCCCAAATCCCTATGGAACTCCTTGGACCTACACCAGCCAGTTTGCTGGCGTAAGTCCAAGGAGAGAGAGGGGTTGTTCCAGGGAGGGGTTTCAGGGATAGGATCCAGGTGCAAGTTGCTGCCACTGGATCCGTCCCCTCTCTCTTCCAACACTCCCCCTGGTTCCTCCCCCAACATACCCTGCTACTCCCCCTCTCTGCCTGCAGGCTGCCTGTTCTCCAACTTACTGACGCTAAAAGAGACTTCTGGAGCTGCTGCTGAAGGTGCTGTGCAGCTGCCTGTTTGTGGCAGTCACCCAGAAGCGTGCAACAGCAGCCCAGCCTTCATGCCACCATAAATGATCTTGTGCTGCCAGAATGCTACTTCTAGCAGCGCAAGGATTGGGGCCAAAGAGTCTTGGGAAATCTGATTCTCTTGGGCTTAGCCCCAGTGCTTTCTGGTACACATTAAGTCCTCCAGCTGGGGGATGGCACAGAAGTCCCACTTTCCCCATGAATTTTTCACTTAGTTGCCTAGGAGGGGAGTTTTGTAGCCCAGTGCCTGCTCTTCCCACCTTTCTCATGGGTGGTGAAGTTCTTTGTTGGGCTCCAGTCACTCCAGTAGCCGAGCGGATGCTTCCGGCAGCGCATCTGAAACTGGTAGCGGGTGCCTAAGAGGAAGCCACACTGCAGGGTTTTCTCGGGGGGGCTGGTGATGTTGTAGACCTGGTGGGCGAAATAAATAAAAAAAGGGAATAGCCAACAATTCCAAATAGCCCATCTGACAAAGAAGCTGGTTGATTGCCAACACTCCAACCCACTTCAGTCCCTGTGCCGTCATTGTCTTTGGGGCTGACCTGAACATGAGGCCAACTGGGGCAGTCACCTCAGGCAGTGGGATGGCGGGGGCACCCAGCTCCATCCACCTGCCCATTCTCCACTGCTCCTATTTCTGCTCCCTGTATTCAAAGAGGAAGATGAATTGAGGAGAGGAGAGTGGTGGGCTAGAATGACGGAGACACTCTAGCCCACCACTCCCCTCTCTTCCATACATTTGAATCTAGAGAGTGGGTGAAGGTTTAGTGGAAGTGTAGAGCTGGTGGATGGTGTGCTGTGGATTGGGGGAAGTAGCTTTTGTCACGGTAAGGCACTGTGCAACTGAGGGAGGTGGTAGCATTTGGTGGGCCACCTCAGTTGACAGGAGGCCTTGGGTCAACCCTGACCATCCCCTCCTGGTTCAAATGTTCCTGAAGCAACTTGGAGAAACAGAACAGCAGGGAGCAAACTATGGAACAGCTTCAGAGTCACAGAAGAACAGGCCTGTTCCCAAACACCAAAGTGCAGATGGGTGAGGCAAGCTCTTCTGGCTGAACGAACTGGGAGTAAATTGATCCGGCATCAGCTAATTGCTTGGTATACTTTTGAAAGTAAAGAGCAGCAGCTGGGGGGGGGGAACCAGGTGATATAAGTGTATGATTATTTGCCAAATACATTTGGCTTACAAGTTGCCAGGGAACAGCTTGGGCAGGAGGTGTGAAAATGAGACACCAATGGGTGGCGTGCGTGGGTTGAAGACGGATGACAGGGTCAAATTGGTGTGAAGAGCAATAATAAAAAGCTTTGCTTCAAAGTCAAGTCTGTCCTGGAGGAATGGCTTTCACTTTTCCCCACAAGGTAGCACACAATATCAGCAAGGAAAAGGGTCTGGCTGGAACCCCTCAGATGGCCATATTCCAGTGGCATCACTAGGGAGGTGCGGGGATGGTGGTTGGTGGACCACACCTTGTGACACCCTTGGGAGGGGGGCGACACCACTAGCTGCCAAAATTTTGGAAATCTTTTGGAAAATTTGAATTTATGAATAATGCCTCATGTTATATATCAGTGGAAACGTAATTTTACGCAGAATGTAATGAAACAAACTGTGCTAAATTATCTGCAATCTATCAAAAATTATGGCCAATTAACCAGAAAAAGAAAACACAATTGCCTTATGGAACAAAAAGTAGATTTTCCTAACTCAAAAGTGACCAATGAGACTGATTGTTCTGAGAGCTAATGAGGTGTTATTATGACACAGCAGGGAACCAATCAGGTGTTAGTAGGAGTTAGCTCTCATTTCCATGGATCAGAGCTAATCCTAGAATTCTTATTCAGTTCTGGGAGTGTCATCAAGTTGGCCACTGGTTTTTTTTGTTGGTTACTGATTAGTTGGTTGGCCTGCACTGTTATATCTTAAAATTAGTAAATCAGTAAATTGATTGGGGGTGACACCAAACTTAGTGATGCTACTGCATTAAGACTGTGCATAATTTATTCTTTATGGTCTGCTATGGGAGGAGATCCATCATAGGGGTGACGCAGTGAGCTCTCACAATGGGTGATGCCTCTGCCATGCTCTCTGTTTGGAGGAGACACTCACAAGCATCCATTCCTGGTTGCTCTCCATCCGGTAGCGCATGTCACAGATCTGCTTGAAGACGTTGCCTCTCACTGCCTCCCACTCCACAGCCACGCAGTCTGTCTCCTCTGGGATGGACTGGATGGCTTGGATGACTGGCGGGTCCAACTTGACTGAAACAAGCAGCAAATGGGCAAACCATCAGGTGATGATTTGCAAACCCTCAGATGATGATTTGGATTCCCCTTAAAGCCAAACAGCAGGTGAAATGAATGCCTGGTTTGGCCCTTCCATCCTTGCTCATGTGCAGGTGTGCAAAATGGCAGTTCTGATGGGTTGTACCATCTGGTTCAGGACCATAGTGCGATGGGGGAAGGTTATAACCCTTTCTGCTCCATTCTCCTCCATTGTAGCCCAGTGCAGGTGAGCCTCTGCCCTGACATGCTATTTGCCCCCCTCCACCCCCAAGAGATATTTCTGTAGGTGCTAATGGGAACTTCCCTCCAGTGGCAGACAGCCAGGATCCAATCCAGTGTGGGACCACAGCAGGAGCAGTGAAAGCCTGCCATTGTCCCAAACTGGATTGGGGGCTCCCACCAATGCTGTAAAAAGAGAAAGGAAACAGACCAGCAGGACTTTCCATGTGAAAAGTAACATCTAACTTGATCTTTCCTCTTATGGATGGGATGTAATTCTGAACTTGTAGGCTTTAAGCCTACCACAGGGCAGAGACAGCCTATCCATGGGGCCAATGGTGGAGTACGCCTCAGCCTGCTGATTGGTACCCACTGATAATCAAGGGGCTTATATTTTCTCTTACCTGTTGCAAGCCTATTGATTGGCCTTCCCCCCACAATAGAATGCACCACAAGCTGTACAGCTACATGATATAGTGGGGGGAAAGGATAGGATTGGGTGCAAAAAGATATTTCTTTACTCAGCATGGAATTAGACTGTGGAACTCCTTGCCACAGGATGTGATGATGGCATCTGGACTAGATGCCTTTAAAAGGGAATTGGACAAATTTCTGGAGGAAAAGTCTGTCACAGGTTATACAAACCATGATGTGTAATGTGCAAACTCCTGATTTTAGAAATGGGCTAACTCAGAATGGCAGGTGCAAGGGAGGGGACCAGGATATAGGTCTCTTGTTATCTTCTGTGCTCCCTGAGGCATTTGGTGGGCCACTGTGAGTTACAGGAAGCTGGACTAGATGTTCCCTCGGCCTGATCCAGCGGGGCCCTTAAATGTAGCATTTTGATTTTTTTAATTTGATTTTGGGGGGACACATTCACGTAACTGTATTTAAGAGGCAATGTTAAATAATAAAGATGACCATTACCTTCATCTCTGCTCTTTTAACTTCCAAGGGGCATGTGGTTGGCCACAGGTTGCTAGGCTGGAACTGAATGGACCTTAGGTCTCATCCAGCAAGGCAATTTCTCATGGAAGGTGCATCTACCAGTTGCTACTTCATGGTAGCAAAAGGTCTGACTAAGCTACAAGATTTTTCTTATGTTAAGCATGGATTAGCATAGTATCATAGAGCACAAGCCTATGCATGTGAACTCAGAAGTAAGTCCCATAGTAGTCAATGGATCTTACTCCCAGGTAAGTGTGTAGTTTTATATTTCTATGATCTCCTAAACTAACAGAGTCCATAAGAACCTAAGAAGAGCACCACTGGATCAGGCCAAAGGCTTCCTGTATCTCACAGTGGACCACCAGATGCCTCTGAGAGCACGCAAGACAACAAGAGACCTGCATCCTGCTGCCACTCCCTTGCATCTGGCATTCAAAGGTAGCCTACTTCTAAAGCCAGGAGGTTGCATCATGACTTGTAACCTGTGATAGACTTTTCCTCTAGAAATCTGTCCAATTCCCTTTTAAAGTCATCTAGGCCAGACTCCATCATCACATGCTGTGGCAAGGAGTTCCACAGACTAATTACATGCTGTCCATCACTAGGAGTATTGTCAGATGGTTGGATTAAAAGAATATGCATTCAGTTCCCAGCCCCCACCCCTGGAAATCTTTCATCCAACTTCTACAGAAAAGCTCCTGATGGGCTGAAGAAAGTATACCCAGATCTACATCAGTTGCTGCCACGCACCTAAATCCATGGGGTCTGCACAGAGTGGCTCTGATTGCACAACTCCCAGGCCATTCTTCACCGTCACCTGGAAAATCATGTTTTGAAAGAGCTGGAGACTGGCGCGACGAATAATGCAGAAGTTCTGAGTCACAGGTTGGCGGCAGACTAGAAGGGGGTCATGGCGGGCACTGCAGTTACTCCGGCTTCTGCAAGACCAAGGGAGCGGGTAGTCAGTGGGGTTAGGGGATGTGACCTTGGACACCAAGGGAACCAATATGCAAGCAAGTCTCTGACACTTATCATCATCATCATCAACAACAACAATATTTATATACCATTTTTCAACAAAAAAGTTCACAAAGCAGTTTCACTCTTGTCTCCTCCACACTTGCTTTTCTGCTCACTTCCCCATTTTCTGTTCAAATTCATGGAATGGGACAGAGGTGCGACTAGGGCGGAGCCTGAGGGGCACCTGCTTTGCCCTTCAGGTTGCCCTTCAGGTTCCGCCATAGTTATGGAGGAGACAATGACAGCTCTGCACCGCCCCCCTTTCCTTCTCCTTCAAAAGGGAACCTCCACAAAAGAAGGAGCCGGGGGGGGGGATAAGTGAGGCCACCACAGCAAACTCTCCCTCCGTCTCGGAGAAACTGGGAGTGATGTCACAATGTCCTATGATGTTGTGACATAACTGCCCTTAGCACACTGAGGCAGTGTACCTCTGGAAGTAGGAGGAGCCACAGAGGTGGCAGTTGGTGCACAACCGGATGAGCAGAGATGACATTTTGTGCACCAAGGTGCAATGCAGGGAGATGGTGCACCTCAGGCACTGGAAGGTCTTGGATCAGGCCTGACAATATATGCTGGGGAAGGTGAGGGGAAGATACCCACAGACAGAGAGACAGTCAGAAAAGTCTTTTGATATTAAAAGGGCTGGTCCCTGGGTAGGGCCAAGAGCTAAGTGTAGAGTCCAGGCATGTAAATGAATCCTGATAGCCACTTGCTGCAGAGCTAATTCTCATACCTTTTGCTATATGACCTGCTTTCTCAGCTTTATATTGGCAAGTTGCATAACAGTAAAGAAATATTAATTAATTAATGGACTGATATACTGGTTTCCTAATTCAAAATCTGCAGAGCAGAGTAGCTCACAGGATCTCCTATTTAGCATTCAGCTTAGAAAGCTGAAATTTGGCATGGTTGCTGCTTATGGATAGAGATGTTTGTTTCCGGTGTGTAAGGTAGGACAACAGTCTAAGTCTTGCAGAACACAATGGACTTACTTCTGAGTAAGATAAATAACATTGTTTACGTTTATCTGGGCTATTTCTATTAAAACCAGGCAAAAACCAGTGGGGGTGGGGTGATTGTGAATCACCATGCCCACTACCCAGGGCATTGCCCACCCACTGCATGAAAAGGAGTGACGTGGTCTGGCCTCCCTCACCAGGTGATGCAAACCCTAGTGACACCACTGCTATTATCCAAAGTTTTAGTTCTACTCACTCAAGCTTAGCATGACCTAGAGCATGTGTAAGGAGTCAAGGAAGACCAAGTCTGCTGGCTTCCCAAAGCACAGTAGTTCCCACATTTTTAGCACTGGGACCCACTTTTTAGAATGAGAATCTGTCAGGATGCACCGGAAGTGATGTCATGTCTGGACATCATCATCAAGCAGGAAAATTTTTAACTATCCTAGGCTGCAATCCTACCCACACTTCCCCAGGAATAAATTCCATTGACTATCATTGTTAAAAGCATATACAGAGTAGTCTGTTAAAAGTACAGATCTGTTTAGATTTCCTGTTTAGATCTGTACAAATCTGTACAGATTTCTCCAATGCAGTCACATGCTACATGCAGTAGCATAAAGTCTAATATATTAAAAATAAAATATTGAAATGAATGGGGACCCACCTGAAACTGACTTGTGACCCACCTAGTGGGTCCAGACCCACAGTCTGAGAAACACTGCTATAGCAAGTGACTCCCATGCCAAGGGAATCTGGATAATTCAGAGTACTCCTATAAGAAGTGAAGTGACCCATTTTTATCCTTTTCTTTCCCAGCACCAACTTATTTCATTTTCTTTAAAGGGTGTTTGGAAGGTCAGACACATGGGCTACATGCCTTGTTTCCAGCCTGCATTCCTGCTCAGTAAGGTGCAGTGGCCTAACCAGGTCACCACAGGCTTGTCCTCCATTAATTTGTCTTCTTAACTTTTAAAGCCATCGAAACTTGTGGCCATCTTGAGGCCGAGAGTTCCACTGATTAATTCTGTGCCATGTGAAGAAGTTCTTCCTTGTCACATAGTGAGAGGTTAATTTCCCAGGTTTCTATGTTAGCTCCTCTTTGTGTCTGTCCTAAAGCCCCCACCAGTTGGTTTTGTAGGATGACCCCCTGGTTCTAGTGTTGTGAGCAAGGGAGAAGAACATCTGTATTTCCACATCATGCAAAAAATTTTAAGCCTCTCTCTCCTTACATGAAGCGCGTCAGGGTAACTTCGCCGCCTGGGAGAAGGCCGTCCTGCCCGGGGTCCCAGTGGCATGTCAGGTTCATTGTGGTGAAATTCATGACACAGCTGAGATTGTGGGGCTGAGGTGGTGGATCTGCATGAAGATCAGAGGGAGAAAAACGGCAAAATGAGGTGAGAGGGACACTAATGTTTTCTGCTCTAGGATGCTCATACACTTGGGGGAGCTGCAATACTTTGTCAAATACTGGGAGTTTGTCAGCCAGTCCCATGGGGATGCTGCATCGCCAGAATATGTGTTCTGGTGGTGCAGCACATTTTGTGGCCATCACAAAATGCACTTGACCCAGGGTGACCAGATGTCCTCTTTTTCCAGGACATGTCCTCTTTATAAGCCTCATGTCCTGGAAAAGAACTTAAATGTCTTCCTTATCCCTGTGAGCAGGCAGTGCAGAGCCTTCTTGTAATTAATAAATTATATGTAATAAATTACATTTAATATAGTTTTAAATTCAATAATAAATAATGTAGTGTTTAAAAGCCCAATCCTATGTATGTCTACTCAGAAGTGAGTCCCATTATAGTCAATGGGGCTTACTCCCAAGTAAGTGTGGATAGGATTGGGCCCTCAGTTAACCACATGAAATCAATATACGAGTGTTTTTAGCTTTTATTTTGTCATGTCCTACATTTTTGGGGATGTCCTGCATTTTGGGGAGCCTTTTTCTCTTTTGTGACATCTGGTTACCCTGACTGCATGCAGAGCACAGCAGGACCTCTGCTGCAAATGGTGAACAGCAGCCACTGTGGGATCACTAGTCCATCTAGTTCAAGATTATCCAGATGGACTGGCAGCTTCCAGGGCTTCCAGCCAGAATTTGTTCTCTGCCCTATTTGGAACCACTGCCAGAAATCGAACCTGAGATCTTTGGAACACATAGCCTGTGTTCCACTACTGAGATACAGCCCTCTGATTTCTCTTTTCCCCTGAAGCAGAGTACAGCTTGGCTAGGTTTCTGAAACAACTGGGCACTGACTGCCTAGACCAGGGGTCTCCAAACCCTGGCCCAGTGCCAGATGCGGCCCGCAGCAAGCCTCTTTCCGGCCCGGGGCCAACCTCTTGTCCCCTGAAAGCCTCTGGCCCACTCAACTGACCAGAATTGTGCTCTGATTGTGTCTGGATTGTGTCTGGGTGTTCTGAGGGCCAGAGAGGTTGAATGAATGAGCCCATTCATTCATTTATTCACTCATCCAAGTTCTATCTCTAATTTATTTATTTAAATTTTATATTTAAATTTTTTTCCGGCCCTCCACACACCAGATATTTGATGCAGCCCTCTGGCCAAAAGGTTTGGAGACCCCTGGCCTAGACCCACGACAATCTCACTGGCACTGAATTCCACAACACAAGAATGCCCAAGCCAGTGCCTAGCATTTAGGCTGGCCCAAGGCAAAGTGGTACCTAAGCTGGAACCCATATTCCATTCCCTCCTTTTCTTGGCATGGATTTCAGAGTGTGCACACCCTGCCACATCTAGCACCCTCTCCTCTACCCAGGACAACTTCAGAACTGGTTGGGGGGGGGGAGGACCTTGGGAATTATACTCCCCAAATCCTTCTCATCCAGTAAGCAGTGAAGACATGGAGGAAGAAAAGGAGGAGGAGGAAAAGGAAAGAGGAGAAGAAGAGTGGCAGTTTTCTTCATAATCGTTGGAGTGTGATTGGGAACAGGATTTCAGCAGCCCTTACAATTTCCTTTCCTGCGCTCCTCAATAGCAGCACATGAGAAGGAGGCAAGAACATAAGAGCCCCACTGAATCAGGCCAAAGGTATCTCACAGTGGCCCACCGGAGGTTTCAGGGAGCACTCAAGACAACAAGAGACCTGCATCCTGGTGCCCTCCCTTGCACCTGGTATTGAGACGTAGCCCACTTCTAAAACCAGGAGGTTTTACCCACATACCCAGCAAGGCTTGCAACCTGTGATGGACTTTTCCTCCAGAAATTGGTCCTCCAGATGCCATCACCACATTCTGTGGCACTGGGGAAAGAAACACCGCATATACTCGCCTATAGGTCAAAAAATTTACGACTAAAAATAGAGCCTGAGATCCTGGGTCAACTTAAACCCGGGTCAATGCAGTGAATGACGCAGGGTCCTCTGGAAGCTTCTGGGAAGCTTATGGAGGCTCAGCAGCTGTCTGGTGAAGTGGGGGGGGGGCCTGGAAATGGGCTGAGAAGCAGGTGGAGAAAAGGAGAATTTTTAGCCTCTTCTCCAGACAGGAAGAGAAGTGAAGGCGCTTCTGGGAATTGTAGTCTGTATGGGCTGCTGCTATGGAAGTGCAGCAAATACTTCCACAAAGCCTCCCCACAATTCCCAGAAGCCCTTTTGTCTCCCTTCCAGTTTGGAGAAGGGAAGTGCCTCCTTTTATTTTGCTGCTGCCTCTGAACATTCCTGGCAAGTCATTTGCAAAGAATTTCAAACCCCCCCCCCCCAAGTTTAGGGGTCTGGTTTTTACAACCCCAGGATGTGATCCTCATTTCCATCTGAAACAAGGTCCCAGGCTGCAATGCACCCGTTGCTTAAGAATAACACCATGGAAAGCAGTGGGTCTGCTTCTGAGTAAAGAGGGCTGCAACTGTGCGCAGCTCAGTTCTTGTTGCTTGTCTCCCTGCTGTGAACTGAACTGCAGACTCCCAATTGCATGTTTTATGTTGCATGTTATATGTGGAGCCTCTGGCTTCACACACCAGGCACCTTAAAGAAGGATTTGACTGATGGTTCTACTGGTATGTTGTTTACATGCACAACACTTACTCTGACAGTGCTTACACAAATGTTGTTGAAGACCAGACTTTTAAGAGCTAATGAACAAAAATGCATCTTATGATCTTTTATTGTATTTTTAATAAATTAGAAACTACAGTTTTTAGATAACAATTACTGGAAGGTTATTTTTCAGGATCTGGCCTCAGGTAAAATCAGACAAAATTATAGTCAGACCCCCCTAAGTTTAACCCCTGACTTATCCGAGGGTCATAGAAAATGCCATGATTTGGGGCTCAAAACCTGCCCTCGACTTATCTGTGAGATCGACTTATAGACGGGTGTCTGCGGTGCTTCTTTTGGGCCTGCTCCCAAATTGCGGTGCTCCCAATTTAGGATGCCCCCTGGTTCTGGTGTTATGTCAGAGGGAAAAGAACATCCCTCTATCCATCCCCTGCATAATTTTGTATGTCTCAAAGTCACTCCTCATTCCTCTCCATGGAGAAAAAGATTGAAGAGGATGAGGCAGTGACTGAATGGAGCTGTCGGGCAGGCCATGGGCCAGGGCCCCCTCCAGTTCACTGGCTCCCCCATTCCACTGCTCAAAGTAGCTGCTTCACCCCACCTCATAGGTGGGCATCCCATCCCATCAACGCCAGAGCATACTGATGCTTACATCCAGCGTGGATCTGAGTTAGGTTCATAAGATGGAGTGTCTTGTTCCTCTTCACATAGCAACTCAAGGCAGTCACAGTCCTGTTGAGAGGACGGATGGTGATGTTGGAAGATTCCGCCCCATGGTTCAAGCTGTACTGGACACCCTGGAGGAACTCCTCGTCTAGTTTCCACACGATCTGGATGTCTCCATCTAAGCGGACAGGGCAGCGGTTCCTCCAGATGGTGCAAGAAGCTGTGACCTCTGTTCCCAAGATGACCGGCGAGTTCACAGTGAGGTTGCTACAGGGTAGCACTCCTGGGAGGTAAGGAAGAAAGGACACATTTTTGCAAGGCTTGAAAGATGAAGTCTGGGCTAGCCCACGCAGTGATGTCGCTAAGCCATCTAGCATAGGGAACACAAAAAATTTTAACAACCCCTGCAATGTTTGTGTGAAACACGCAGACCCTGGGGCGTTTCACACATCCCTTGTCTGGAATGGGGTCTGAAGCTTCAAAAGGCTGTCTGGAGACCTTAGAAAAGCACAAATTGTTTCTGCAAGAACCTGAAGTGCCTTTCTAAGGCCTCCAGGAGGACTTCTGAAGCCCAGAGAGGCCTTGGAAGGCTGCTTTTTCACCTCAGGTCCGCTGTCAATGGTGGAGGTTTGCATCCCCTCAAGGCATGCAACCTGGGACAATGCAGCCCCCTGACCTATGCCTCTGGGCCCACGGCTTTTTGGCGACTGAAGCAGCCGGCCAAATGCAGTCTGTCTGTCTGTTCTTTGTACAGCAGTCTGTCAGCTGTGTGTCTTCACCACACTGTGTATTCCGAGATCAAAATGGAAGAGGGAGTGAAGAGGAAGTGTGGACAGCAGTGAGTCAGGTGCCTCCAGTGGTCAGCCTATAATTCTCCTCTTGTCCACATTTCCACTTCTGCTTTGTTCCTTCTATTTCAAATTCAAGGATGATGATGATGATGAGGTGGAGGGGCGGTGGAGGCAGGTGGACAAAGGCAGGCAAAGGCGTGTCTAGGTAACTGCATGTAGGGCATGTGCCCTGGGTGTAATGTGGGGGGGGGGTTTCGAATTACAGGGTCGCTGCTGCCACCTGCACCACCTCCTCCTCAGGTTTCGGTGGCTCTGCAGTCCAGCTGCCACCCTGTTCCTTCTCCTTTGGAGGCTCATTAAGAGCACTTACCAAATATCAGGCTTGGCACTTCGCTGTACAGACTGAACAGGACCTACTGGCCTGTGACTGTGCCACAAGCTGCCTCCCACCCCTATGTATGGGCCTGTCTGGGCCTGTCTGGTCACAGCTGTCAGCTTACCTCCTGGAAGCAGGAAGAGGAAAATGGACCATCGCAGCAGCTGCCCTGCAGGTTTTAGAGTGGCTGCCATGGCTCTCCTTAAGGGTCCAGCATTACCTGCAATGTCACAGAGAGACATATTGACACGTTCCTGCATACAGCAGCCTTAGAAGGGAAATGTTGATTATCATAATTCAGTCACTGGTCTCCCTCCCCCCCCAACCCTCCCTTAGAGGACTGGACTAGGGGCAGGACTGCACACTAGGGGTTCAGATTCCCACTCAGCAAATAAGTTCACCTTCTCTCATCCTAACTTACTTCAAAGAGTTGTGAGAATAATAGGATGTGGAGAACATGAAGTTCTGTTATATTAGTATGTAAATATCTCTGTTTATGTGATGGGCATGAAGCTGAACAGAGAAAAGAAAATCCTTTTTCACCCCGTACCAAACAGATGTTGGAACTGTAAACGACAAGAAAGAACGTTCTATCTATCATATGTGGTAGATTTTTAACAAAGTGGAAAAAATTGGACTTTGATACACCAGCAAATGCAATTGATACTTAAGGTAAATCTACAAATGAAACCAGAAGTTTTTTGTTGGGAATACTCAATGATTCAACTGAAAAAGATCTTGAAACTATACTTTTATATATGGCAACTGCCGCAAGAATATTGTATGCTAAGTACTGGAAGGTTTCAGAGATACCTTCAGTTGAAGAATGGTGGATAAAGATACTGGACTTTGCTGTAATTGATAAACTTATAAATCTTCTTAAAGAGAAGTCAGTAAAGACTTTTATGGACAATTGGAAACCATTCCTGGACTCCCTGCATGCGAAAGGGAAAATGGCTCAAATGAATTATGGATTCGATGAGTAGATAACTGATATATAGATAATTTTTTTCTCTGTTCTTGAAAATGTATTTTAGAATAATTAATAGACTGTTTAAGGTATGATACCTAATATGTTATATGATTTTGCAGAAGAACAAAGAAATGTAGATTTAGAACTCTGCACTTGCCACGCAGTTTTCAATACCTGTTTTTTATTTTCATTCTTACTTTTTATTTTTCTTATTTTCATTCTTTGAGTTTGCATTTGTTAATTTTTGGTATTTTAAAATAGAATTACAATAAAAAAGGTAAATTTAAAAAAAAAGAATATCCACCCCACACAGAATCAATTTTTAGAATTTGCTGCCCCAGGTTGTGTTCATGGCCAATAGTTTTGGTGGCTGTAAAAGAGCAGGCAAAATAATCGAGATGGTGAAGAGCTCTAGTCTTCCTTATGGCTATGTGGAACTTCCAGGTTCAGAGGCAGTCTATCTCTGTCACTATCGTCTTTATGCTCTGCTTCTGGGCTTTCCACAGCCATTTGGTTGGTCACTGTAGGAAACTGTAGGACAAGATAGATTTTTGGTCTGTTCCAGCAGAGTTCTTTTTATGTTCATGGAAGTGCTGCTATCTGGATGGCATTGAAGGCCACCTACAGAGTGCTTCTGACAGCCAAATTGGGCAGAAAAGTCACGTTGTGGCTTAATACTCATCAAATCTCCTGTGCTCTTTAATTCTACATCAGTTACTTGAAAACTGGAAAGTGAATGTGCTGTGCCCTGCCCCCCATCCCTGAGCAGTGAGTGAGAAACTCTAGGGATACAAGAGCTTTGGATACAAGAGCACTGGAGACTTAAGGTTTCTCTGTCAAATTTGTTTTGTTTACAAATACATAAGCAAGCGCTTCAACAGTAGTTGAGCAGCAAATCAACCAAGGCCACATTAGATTTTCAGAAAGCTACTGCCTCTTTGTGTTCCCTAAGGCTTAACCCCAGTTTCAATTATGGTAATTCCAGCGAAAATACTTCGTGCTTCCTCCCTGAATCTCTCCAGTTCGAGCCTGGCTCCAAACAATGTCTCTCTTTCTAAAGCAGGAGTGGCCAAACCCTGTGCCACTTTTTACATACATAAACTTGAATGTGTCACTCCACCTTATTTTGACCCTCTTTGAACCTGCTCAGGTGGTTTTGCCAGCCCACATGATCTACCAAGCCTCTGCTCTGCTATCTTTGTCCTGCCCCAGCCCTTGTTGCTCCCTTTCTGGGCTTTGAGCTGGGATCACTGCTGTGTGCTCGTGGCCATGGAGTCCTACATCAACCAGCACAGCCTTGACAGGTGACTTTGTCAGTGCCACTTGGCAAGTGTCCATGTGCCACTAGTGGCATGCGTGCCATGGGTTAGCCACCCATGTTCTAAAGCAGGGGTCTCCAAACTTTTGGCCAGAGGGCTACATCAAATATCTGGCATGGTGTGGAGGGCCGGAAAAAAAAATTTAAATATAAAATTTAAATAAATAAATTAGAAATGGAACTTAGATGAGTGAATAAATGAATGAATGGGCTCATTCATTCAACCTCTCTGGCCCTCAGAACACCCTTCAGACACAATCAGAGCACAGTTCTGGTCATGTTCAGTTGGGTGGGCCAGAGGCTTTCAGGGGACAAGAGGTTGGCCCCGGGCCGGAAAGAGGCTTGCTGCGGGCCGCATCTGGCCCCGGGCCGGGGTTTGGGGAACCCTGTTCTAAAGGTTGGGGGAGACACACACACACACACACAGAGTGTGCACACATTTCCAGGTCATCAGGAAATCACGGAGATCATTGAAATAATCTCCAATCACTGAGGAATTATTATATTCCTTTGTCAAATTCCTCACCACCACCTGATGACACTTTAGGCAAAACCACAGTGGACTGTCACAGTAATGCAGAGCTGACCCTCATAGAACAAAAGCACTCTTTGTTCCAAACCGTCACATACTTCTGAAGAGGCAAATGCTTCAGCCTGTTTCCTAAAGTCAGGCTTGATGGTCTTTACTCAGGCTCATCTGAAGCTTGTTTTTTTGGGGGGGAGGGGAAGGGTAATTGATCCTGCAAGTGATCTTTACATGTCCCCATAGCAGAGCTTGGAGATTAGTCACTTACTTGCTACCTCCAAACTCCAGGTTCTAAGCTGCAGGCTGGCACGTTCAAGACCCCAGTACTATGTCAAAAGGCGAACAGACAAGGGTTGCAAAGTAATCAGGTCAGCCAGCCTTCACTGGGTCATTCTGAGAGCCAGGAGGAGGGTGTAGTGCAGTGTAATTTAAACTGTGAGGCGCTGCTCTAAAGAGCTCAAAGGGGAGGAGCAGGATGTCCAGCGACACAGTCACATCCCTGGGCAGAATATTGAGCCCATCTTCTGCCCGTCCTCTTCGCTTTTTTTTAAAGCAGAAGAAACAAGAGTTGCTCAGCTGCGAGAGTGGCTGCTGCCGCCCCACCCTCTTCCGAGCATGCTCAGCTTGCAGTCCTTAACCCTCCCTGATCCTTGTCTGGTTGGTTCCCAGTTCCCAGCCTGGGATCGCCTCTCATCAAAGTGAAATCTCTCTTTTCAACCCCCTCCCTCTTCCACTCCCCCCTTTCGATCTCCAAATCTTCCTGCTTTCCTCCCCCTCCCCTTAAAGTTGTTTCCATGCAGTTGGCAAAGGGAGAGACAAGCACACACTTTACTTGGCCAGGAGCAGAAAAAGGGTACTGTTTTTAAAGTGATTTATTAATCTTGTTGTTTGACTGAAGAGGACAGGCTGTATTTTTAAAATGATGAATCTTGCTATTTGAAGGGAATACTTATCAGCCATTGATGAAGTGATTGCCAGCCCAATCCTATCCACACTTTCCTGGGAGTAAGCCCCATTGACTCTAATGGGACTTACTTCTGAGTAGACATGCATAGGCTTGAGCTGTGCATCTCCTAGTATAGGAGACAAATCAGCTTCCTAACCAAACCCTTATCAGCTCTGATATATTTTCATGGTCTATTTTTGTTTTCCCTACCAGCTGCTGGAAAAATTTGATTTAATTTAATTAATAAAGGGTTCAATCCTATCCAAGGAGAATGGGAGAAATGACTAGTTGGATTGGGGTCCACAGGGGTGTGTGTGTGTAATATTGGTCAGACTGGTTGTTCACAAAGTTCATTTGATAAAACAATTCTATTGGTACGCTTACAAAGTTTTAAAAAATTAGTCCTCCTGGACCAGACAAAATCTATCTACTCCAGCATCCTGTCTCCAACAGTGATCAGCAGCTGATCATTTATAAAGCATGTATATTGCTGTGTATTAATAACATATTTTTAAGATCTGCATATAATTAATGATATGATTAATATAATTAATATTAATATAGTTAATATATATTTACTATTTAATATTATATTAATATTTAATATTATAATATTATATTTAATATATTTAATATAGTTAATATTTCTGGCCACTTCCTGTTTAATGATGTCACTTCCAGCCCTCAGGAACTTTACTTGGCCAGGAGCAGAAAAAGGGTACTGTTTTTAAAGTGATTTATTAATCTTGTTGTTTGACTGAAGGGGGTCAGCCACGGGGGTCAAGGGAGCCACTGGCCAGAAAAGTTTGAGTACCACTGGTGTAGTGGATTGGGTGTTGGCTGCAATCCTAACCCCACTTTCCTGAGAGTAAGCCCCATTGAACAAAATAGGACTTACTTCTGAGTAGGCCTGGTTAGGATTGTGCCCTTAGACCTGGAAGATCCAGGTTCCAATCCCCTCTCACAAAGCTTCCTGGGCAACCTTGGGCCAATCACCATCTCTCAGTCTAACCTACTTTACAGGGTAGTAGTGAGGACAAAAAGGAGGGAAGGAACTATGTACATCATCCTGAGCCCCTTGGAGGAAGAGTAGCATTACTGAGGGAGAGTCAGCATGGCTTCTGTAAGGGTAAGTCTTGCCTCACGAACCTTATAGAATTCTTTGAAAAGGTCAACAGGCATGTGGATGCGGGAGAACCCGTGGACATTATATATCTGGACTTTCAGAAGGCGTTTGACACGGTCCCTCACCAAAGGCTACTGAGAAAACTCCACAGTCGGGGAATTAGAGGACAGGTCCTCTCGTGGATTGAGAACTGGTTGCAGGCCAGGAAGCAGAGAGTGGGTGTCAATGGGCAATTTTCACAATGGAGAGAGGTGAAAAGCGGTGTGCCCCAAGGATCTGTCCTGGGACCGGTGCTTTTCAACCTCTTCATAAATGACCTGGAGACAGGGTTCAGCAGTGAAGTGGCTAAGTTTGCAGACGACACCAAACTTTTCCGAGTGGTAAAGACCAGAAGTGATTGTGAGGAGCTCCAGAAGGATCTCTCCAGACTGGCAGAATGGGCAGCAAAATGGCAGATGCGCTTCAATGTCAGTAAGTGTAAAGTCATGCACATTGGGGCAAAAAATCAAAACTTTAGATATAGGCTGATGGGTTCTGAGATGTGTGTGACAGATCAGGAGAGAGATCTTGGGGTGGTGGTGGACAGGTCGATGAAAGTGTCGACCCAATGTGCGGTGGCAGTGAAGGCCAATTCTATGCTTGGGATCATTAGGAAGGGTATTGAGAACAAAACGGTTAGTATTATAATGCCGTTGTACAAATCGATGGTAAGGCCACACCTGGAGTATTGTGTCCAGTTCTGGTCGCCGCATCTCAAAAAAGACATAGTGGAAATGGAAAAGGTGCAAAAGAGAGCGACTAAGATGATTACGGGGCTGGGGCACCTTCCTTATGAGGAAAGGCTACGGCGTTTGGGCCTCTTCAGCCTAGAAAAGAGACGCTTGAGGGGGGACATGATTGAGACATACAAAATTATGCAGGGGATGGACAGAGTGGATAGGGAGATGCTCTTTACACTCTCACATAATACCAGAACCAGGGGACATCCACTAAAATTGAGTGTTGGGCGGGTTAGGACAGACAAAAGAAAATATTTCTTTACTCAGCGCGTGGTCGGTCTGTGGAACTCCTTGCCACAGGATGTGGTGCTGGCGTCTAGCCTAGACGCCTTTAAAAGGGGATTGGACGAGTTTCTGGAGGACAAATCCATTATGGGGTACAAGCCATGATGTGTATGCGCAACCTCCTGATTTTAGGAATGGGTTAAGTCAGAATGCCAGATGTAGGGGAGAGCACCAGGATGAGGTCTCTTGTTATCTGGTGTGCTCCCTGGGGCATTTGGTGGGCCACTGTGAGATACAGGAAGCTGGACTAGATGGGCCTATGGCCTGATCCAGTGGGGCTGTTCTTATGTTCTTATGTTCTTATTAAAATGTGGAAGTAAATAAATCTCCAGAGGAACAAAGACAGCCAATTTTAGCCAAACCTTCTGAATAAGACTAACCTCTCTGAAGTTGCTTCAGGGGGATCTGGTTTAGGCTGGGGAAGGGCAATGGACTTTAATTAAGGACTAGATAGATTCATGGTCTATCAATGGTTATTAGCTGTGATGGCAGATGTAGGGGAGGGCACCGGGACACAGATTGTGTCTGTTGTCTTGTGTGCTCCCTGGGGCATTTGGTGGGCCACTGTGAGATACAGGAAGCTGGACTAGATGGGCCTTTGGCCTGATCCAGCAGGGCTCTTCTTATGTTCTTAACCAGGCCTGGAGGGGGGTAGGGGGCAAAATCCTCAAGGCTCGGGCCTTCAGGGGGCCTGGATTATACAGTACAGTATAGCAATACAACAGTTCGATCAACTGTACAGTACAAAACAAATTTATTAGCAAATAAATGTGGGTACCATTCTTAGCCTATCCAGGGCTGCATTTCCACTACAGTTTAAACCCACTTTCAATGCACTTCTATTACCCCAGTGCATTTAGAAAGGGGGGGGGGGTGGCAGTCAGGCATCTTGTCCCAGGCCCAATGCCAGCTCTCAGTGGCCCTGAATAGAACATCCATTTTCAGAGGCATCCTGCCTCAGTGCTAGGTGATGAGACCAGCAAGAGCTGGCTCTAGCCTTTGTGACCTGCTTGTGAATGTTTAGAACAGTGGTTTTCAACCGTTTTCATCTCATGACACGCTGATAAGGTGCTAAAACTGTCAAGGCACACCAGTTTTTTGACAATTGACAAGGCACACTGCACTGATGATGGGAGCCTCACATCCCCCAATGGCCCTACTAATATATGACCCTCCCTCTGTGGCACACCTGCAGACCACTGGTGGAGAACACAGACCACAGACCACTGGTGGAGAACTGGTTTAGAAGTTCCGGGCTAGGTGCTGGATCTGACCCACAAGGCAAATTTCATATTTTCCCAGCTGCAGTTCCTTATTCTGTCAGTGGTTCCCAAACTTTAGGAGCCTGTGGACACTGAGACAAACATTGGAATTGTCGTGGACCACGTGCAACCCCTGCATTCCCACCACACACAAAAAAATACAATTCAATTTGATAGCCCATAGGGGAGCGCTCAGCAAGACAATGGAAATGCAAGCTGCAGGGGGTCCATTCTTGACCCTCTCTGGTGGTCCATGGAGAAGCATCTTGCCCAGTCATAATCTTTTTTCCTGAGACCTCGCAGATCACTTCTCAGGGTCTCACGGACCACCTGTGGTTCCCAGACCACAGGATGGGAACCACTGTCCAGTGGACATTTGTGTCTGTCGCTCTGAGCTCTCCGTGTTCCTTCCCCGGGATACAGTAGCAACTTCAAACCTTTCCTGACCATCTTGCACAGAGCCTGATTTCAAAACTTATGTTCAAAATTCATTCATTCATTTCAAAATTCAACACACACACACAAAATCAAAATTCAGCACACAAACAAAAAAGCTATGGCCATTCACACAGCACCATGAGTGGGATAACTGTCTTGGCCACACACTTATCTTTGGAGCATGCACAACACAGGGCTTCTGAGAGGGGGAGGAGTAACACCCTTCAGCTCCAGGGCACAACGATGACAACAGTCAACACTGAGGCTCACAGATAGCACAAAGTGTGCACACATGTTCCAAGTGGCCAGCACACACTCCCCAACCTAGGAGAGCAAAAATAAAAATGGGGGAAGCCTCCTAACTTACCTTCGCTCAGCATCCACTGATTCTCCTCTTATGCTAGGAACTGACCACATTGAACAGCATGGAAGCATTTGATAATGTGCTGCCTTTCCCACTAGCTCCACACAAAACAGGAGAGAAGGAAGACAAATTTCACCCACCCAGATCAAAGCAGTGTCGTTAATTCCTCTGCTTCTCTCTCTGTCTCTCTCCCTCTGACTTGCAAGGTAATTGCAAAACGCTTCTCCTCAAAAGGCGTTATCTGTCCAACTCTGTCCCCAGGAAGGAAGGAACTCTGTGGCTGCTGGTGCACTTACACTCAGCTTTGCAGGGCTGTGAGAGCCAACCCCTACCTCAGCTTCCCCAACCCACACAGTTTTATAGGGGCCTTGCTCAGCACCCGCAATGTGGCAATCATCACCTTTCCTATCTCGTGCTGGGGTTGCTGAGAAACTGTAAATGGAGAGTCAGCCACGTGGGTGCTCTTCAGGGGGTGGAAAAGAAGTTTGAGAGGCTGGGCCTGATCAGCCCAGCAAATCCCACTAAGGCTGCAATCTTAGCCATACCTACCTGGGATTAAGCACCATTGATACTATGGGATTTATTTCTGAGTAGATATGGCTAGGATTGGTCTCAAAGAATGCTTCCTTTCTGCAAGAGCAGTTCTCACAAAGCAAAGGTGACAGGGGTGTCAAACATAAGACCCATGGGCTGAATGCGGCCCCTGAAAGCAATTTATCCAGCCCCATTTTAATTGGGCTCTCCCAGCTTGATAATTGGACTCTCTCATATCTTGACAATATTTTCTCTTCTGTCATTTGCAACTAATGAGGACAAAGCTGATTTCTGATGATTACCTGCTTAAGGATGTCACTTTCTGCTTAGTGATGTCATCCCCAGCCTTTGGCAGGCACCATGAATGCTAACTTCGACTTTCTGTACGAAACGAGTTTGATATCCCTGCATTAGGCTGTCAGCAGTGAACAATCAGGGGCTGGTGCAGGGGCTAGCAGTCGCACCAGGAAACGAGCTTTTGGGGGGCAACAAATTGAGCTTGACACCAGTGGCCAAAATTGTGAAAATCTTGGTATGTACGAATAATACCATCAGGTTATATATCATTGGAAAGGTAATTTAATGCAGAATGCAATGAAACAAACCACACTGAAATATCTGCATTGTATCAAAAGTTATGGCCAATTAACCAGAAAATGAAAACACAACTGCCTTAAGGAACAAAAAGTGGATTTCTTTAACTCAAAACTGACCTATGAGATGGATTGTTCTGAGAACCAATGAGATGTTATTATGATACATCATGGAACCAATAAGGTGTTGAGTCAGCTCTCGATTCCATGTATCATAATACAGCTACTCTGGCTAACTGGTAGAGAGGCACTTTTTCAAGCGGTGCTCCTCTTATATTTTGCAGGGAGAGAATAACTGTCCCTCTTCACCCCAACACAGTGTCTCTAACCAATAAGGGGCACACTTTTTATTTCTTTACTTAATTAAATTTGATTTTGTCATGGGGGAGGCTACAAAATCTTCTTTGATCCCAGGCAGCTGATAGATGCCTTAGCTATGTCACTAATTTGGGGGGGGGGGGGGAGTGGAAGATCAAGTTGGTGGTGAGCTGCTGGGGGGAGGAGGCAGGTTTTCCTCCAATTTGCACTTTTTAAAAAGCCCAGCATGATGTCACTTCAGGTTGTGACATCACTTCTGGGGCATCATTTTGAGCTCCGCACCAGGCTACACATTCATTAGCTACGCCACTGGCCAAACTACATGTTATGCAGAGTGAGGTAGTAGAATTCTGGACTGATCCAGTTGGCTGCAGGTAAGCAGTCTTATTTTAGAGTCTTCCCGCCATGCAAAAGACATCTATCGGGGAGAAATTTGTGTTAAACCTTTCCTTATTAGCTGCCTACAATGAGGAGTTTTTGTTTTGCATGGGGAAGCATTCTGAAATATCACTCCCACACATGCAATCTGAAGTGGAAACAGTCCAGAATAGTATCCCCTTGGTTTACCACTTCACATAAGTGCAGATGTATCTAAGCCAGTGTTTCTCAAGGATTCTCTTCCACCATACATGGTTCACCTATTCAAAGTACCACTGGAAGTAACTGGTGATGACATCATTGCCAGTTACTTCTGGTTTGGGAGGCCGGATGCAAGGTGACACACACCAGTAAAAGGCTCAGGGTGGATGGGAGGGCTTTTTCAAGCATGGAAAATCATGCTCTGCCTGCCGAGCTGAGCCTCCTACCACCGTTTGTTGTGTCATATTCCTGATCTCGCTGTTGGGCAGCAGGGATCCTGCAAGTACCACCAGACACCACCTCAAGTACCACTTGAGTACCATCATTAGAAACAATGATCTAAGCTGCTGTTATCAGAAAGTTCATGAGCATCCACATGAGTCAGTCAGTCATAAAACAGTCATAGGATGGAACAGAACAGAACAGAACATAGGACAGTCAGTCATAGAATGCTTATCAGGTAATTGTTGGGGCCACTTCAGCCAAAGCCTTGTTCCAATGATATATGTGGGGATATAGATTCCTGGACAAGGGGTGAGGCCTGATCATGTAGATGCATAGGTTCTGTTCAAAATCTCATGTGCATGGCCAGCAGGTACAATCCTCCTAGTGCCCCTTCCTTTGTGTTATCTCCACAGATATCATTATAACAGGGCTCAACTTTGGGAAACCGCTTCTCCCTTCAGCCCCCCTCCTTTTGCAGAAGCTGTTTGTTGACTTTCTTGGAATGGGCTGTGCTTGTGAGAACCGTCAGATTGCATCATTGCATATTGTTTTGTGACATTTGGGATGGTGTCACTTCCTGCACAAAGCAGTTGGCTATTACCGGATTAGGTATTCTGGGGTGTTTACTGCAGGCAGCAAAAGATTCCTGCCAGGCTGAGAATGCAGAGCCAAGCAACTAGTCCTCATTGCTCTCTCATGGAAGAGTCCATGCTCTCTGCCCCTTTCCTGACCATGATCAATATGATTGCCCTCTTTTGCCTGCATTCTACTCAATTCCCACTTCCACTATCCAAGAGATGAGCTTGCTCAAAAGAAAGCACTTTTGCTTCTTTTCAAAGTCCATGAGTTAAGATGACTGCTTTTCAGCTGGTGGGACAGGGAGCCATCTTCTCATTCCCATTCCTTTTGCTGTGTAAACCACTTTGAGAATGTTCTGCTGTTGCAAAGTGGCATATAAATATTCTCAGTAAATAAATATGCCAAACTTGAGACACTGGATAGTTCAGACCTAGAGACTTCTGAGAATTTCTATCTGAGCTTCACAGCAGCTGGGACACTGTCTGTATCCAAGGGTGGGCACCTGTTGTCGAGTGATGCTGTAGCCCATCATTCTCCTCTGCTCCATACTTCTGCTCTCTTTTAGAGTTCAGGCTGCAGAACTTGTCAGGGAGGCTGCAGCTGGCATGCAGCTTGGTAAGGAGGGCAATATGTGTCACACCTCCTCAGACTCTGGGAGGTCTTGAGCCAGTGCTAGACACTTTGTATGCCTTTCTCTCTGAATGGGATGGGAAGTGAACCCTGACATGCAGAGGCATAATCAGGGCAGAGCCTGAGGGGCACCTGCCCCAAGCACTACACCCAGGGGTGTATGAAGCTGCCAGTGCCTCCTCCTTTGGGGAGAACCCAGGAGTGATTGCCTTGAACCACTTATGGTTCTTCTGGAAGTGGGGGCACGTGCTGTGGCGGCTTCATGCTCCTCGTTCCTTCTCGTGCAGAGGCTTCCCTTTGATGATGGCCCTCCTTCAAAGGGGAGCCTCCACAGGAGAAGGAACAGGGGAGGGAGTGCAAAGCCATCAGCACCTCTGGGGTGATGTCACAATGTCACACGACATCATGCTGTCACCATCCCAGGCACCGGGGCTTCTAGTTACGCCTCTGCTAACATGGTTATGGTGTTTCTACATGCACTAGCTAGACATCTGAAATAACACCATAGTTCATCCTTTGAAACAGGAATCCTAAACTTCTGATGCTTAGGACCTGACAGATTCTAGCAGCCTCTGATGGGAAGGAAGGGCTTGAACTGGCCACTAAGACAAGTGTTTCTGAGCTTAGTGGACAAGGCACAGCGTAATTTAACACATAATGCAATGCAACACACCATGTTGAAATATCTATATGATATCAAAAGTTAGAGCCAGAAAACCAGAAAAGAAAATCACAACTGCTTTATGTAACATAAAGTGAATTTCTTTAACTCAAAGCTGACCAATGAAACTGATTTTTCTGAGAGACATAGCAGGGAACCAATAAGGTGTTAGTATGAGTCAGCTCTCATTTCCAGGTATCTCATAGCTAAGGTTAAAACTTTTATTCAGTTGTGTGCATGCCATCAAATTGGTCATTGGTTTTTGGTTGGTTACTGATTTATTGGGTCACCTGTACTGAAAGTTACTGAAAGTTAAAAAAAAGTTAATGGGGGTTACACCAACCTTAGTGATGTCACTGCATTTTGGTTGTCCATATGATATTGTAATTTATTCTGTATGGTCTGGTCCAGCGTGGGGGTGACACAATGAGTTCTAGCACCAGGTGACAAAAGTGATGCCTAGTGATGCCTCTGGATGGATTTTGCTTCACAGAGGCCAGAAGGGGACAGAATGTGGAGTGTTCCCACATTCCCACAATTGGAGTGTTTCCTTGCCCATTCATACGCTGAGGCTGAAATCCTATGCAATCCTATCCTATCCTGGGAGTAGGAATACTTCTGAGTAGAGATGAATGGGATTGTGCCCTTAAGGGGATATTCAGTTCAAGCCACTGCCAAAAGTCTTCCAAAAGCAAGTTGAATTGACTCAAAACATCGTATTAAGTTCATTTCAGCTTTCTGTTGATCATTGGGTAAAGCAGGAACTTGACTCAGAGTCAGACCTTGAGATGGGAGCAATTCTAAGGAGTCTGCCACCCCCTGGAAAAATCAATCTCCAAACAAACTTTATGTAACAAGATAAACTAGCAGCTTAAAGAGATGTTGTTATCTAAGAAAGCGAGATCAAGATCAATGTCTGGGTGTGCAGCAACCAAAACTAAGAAAACGGGGTTGGGGACAATCAAATTAGTACTGACTAAGTTGAAGGTTCGTGCTGAGAAGATGGAAGACCGGGAGCAGTCTGTCTGCTTCCAGGCACAATTCAAAGGCCTGGTGATTAAAACAGCACCTACCACCCAGGAGGAAAATAACCATTGCTTGCAAGTTCTTTGGTCTGAGCTATGGAACAGCTGAAGTTTAGTAATAATTGTCATGACCTTGAAATTGCAAGGACTTGTAAAGAGTGTGCTCTCATCTAGCAGTTCATGTTCAGCACAACTTATTTTGATTAGGCTTTAGAGCAGGGGTGTCAAACTCATTTAATACAGAGAGCCACATAACATTTATGGTGCCTGCTGAGGGCTGGAAGAGATGTCATTAAGCAGGTTATGACCAGAAACAAGCGCTTTTTTCATAGGACCTTATCAGTTGCAAATGACAGAAGAGAAAATACACAACTCTTGATTGTATTTTCAAGGTATGGGAGAGCCCAATTATCACGTTGGCTGCCCTTTTAGCACAGCTCAGCAGCTGATGTAGGTGCTGAAAGAGCCCAAGAGCCGAATAAAGAGTTTCAGGGGACCACATTCCACCCACGGCCATGTGTTTGACACCCTTGCTTTAGAGGAGATGAGTAGTTCCCTCTCCCAAGTGTTTTTCTCACAGCTCAAGTCCCAGTCCTCTCCAGCTTTGATGCAGCCATGCCAGTGGGGCATGCAGTGCATCCTGCAGTGGGGGTAGCAATCACAGAGGTCTCCCTGAGGTAAGGGAATGTTTGTTCCCTTACCCAGGGGCTGCATTGTATCTGCATCAGTGCTGGAAGGCTGGATAAGACTGGCCCTCAGCAGCTGGACAGAGAGCAAAAATTTACAGGTACTCTGTGCAGGTGGGACAGAGTGCAATGGAGTTCAAGGACTTCTTCCAAAAGTATCTTGTGTCCTTCAGGTGTCAGAGAAAAAACTCACATTCACGCACATTCCCCTCCTACTCTGTCCTTAATACTTTTTAGCAATACTGGACTGGCTTACAAGTTCAGCTGCCAGTTCTCAGGAAATATATATATAACATGATGGTATTATTCAAAAGGACCAAGATTTTAAAAATTTTGGCCACTCAGTGTGGCCCACACCCCTTGCAACCCCCTAGCAACACCACTGGCTGACTGTGCAATGTGTATGTGTAATAGACTATCCATGAGACTGACTGCACAACCCAAACCAGTTCTCCGCTGGTGTAGTGGTGCCTGAGCTGGTGCTAAGTGTTGCAAATGTGCCGTTACGCACATTTGTGGCACCACACAAGTAGACAGAGCCAACAGGGAGGCCTGTGCAGCCCCGCCACCAATGCTGCCTTCAAGCTCTGCAAATGAGCAGGTAAAGTTGCGCAGGGCGGTGGAGGGTAGAATGGAAGTGGGCGTTTGGGGGCTAGGGAAAGCTGAATGGGGGCAGGTTTGGCCCAGGAAGGGGCAGGATACACAGAGCAGGCCTCCACCATATCCTAAGCCCCTTGCTGGCATTACACAGGGCTGCTTGAACTTGTGCCTGCTATTTAGCAAGCTCATATCCAAATAGCCCCATTGGACAGCCTGGAGCATTACTTGTAGTAAGGGGAAAAATATCCCCTTGCCCCAAGGAAACCTGCAGCTCGCTCCAAAGCTGGACTGGATACAGCAGAGCCATGTGGCCTACCTGCACCAGAGCAGCTTAGGATTGGGCTATCCCTTAGGGCAGCGATTTTCAATCTTTTTCATCTCATGGCACACTGACAAGGCCACTAAAATGGTCAAGGTACACCATCAGGTTTTCTACAATTGACAAGGCACACCATGCTGCCAGCGGAGGGCTCACATCCCCATTGGCCCCACTAATAAATGACCTTCCCCCAAATTCCAGTGGCACACCTGTGGACTACTCGCGGCACACCAGTTTGCCATGGCACAGCGGTTGAAAATGGCCTTAGGGAATTAGCAGGGGTGCCCCCACTTCATCCACCTGCCTGCCTCTGTTTGTCACTGCCATCTCCTCCCCTGCTCCCTGGATTTGAAAGGAGCAGTCAAAGAGGAAGTGTGGAAGAGTCTCTTACACTCTAGCCAACCATTTACTTCTCCTCCATAGTTCCTCTTCCACTCTGTGGTGGAATCTGAATGTTCTGGAGGACATAGTTGGCCTTAGGAGCTGTGGGGCTCAATTGGAAACATTTTTTGTGGAGCCCCAGGTTCACAGCCAAAGTCTGTAGCAGAGATATTAAAATTTATTATAGATAAATTAATGGTGGAATGGAAAACACTCAAAATATGTGCTTGAAAAGTACATGTGAATTAATGGACCAAATTGATCTAACCACTTTTTAATATAAAATTGCATACATGAAAGCCTACAAACAAACAAACAAACAATATGCATAGTTTTACCTTTGGAAAGTAAATTGTTCTAAAACCACTTGTATGGCAGGATACAGGGGATTTGTAATCTAGGGGAGTCAAGAAAGCTTTGCAAGTCGACATATGAAACCACAGAGAGAGAGAGAGAGAGAGTCCCAAACCACGACTTTAAAAGATGGAGAATAGTGTAGAAAACAGCTCTCTGTCAATGATACCATGTGTAATTAGAGAGTGAATGAATGATGCCAATTCCAGAGTGAAGGGCCAATTTGGTGACACCCCTACTGAGCAAACTCACCACAATGTCACTGGCACCTTCTAGTCACTGAGTATAATCAAGTCAAATCAGTATAAACTAGTGAGACCTGTGTTGGGCAAAATGGGGCAGGAGGGGGAAGTATGGGTCAGGGACTGGGGTGAAGAGATAATGCATTGAGGGTGGGAAGGGGGTGGTTATTGGCAGCAGCGGCTCCCCCAATGTCCTGACCCCCTTTCCTGCCTTGATCGACCTCCATGGATTCACTCAGAATTGCACTAGCCAAAGAGCTGGTGCAGGTCCAAATAGACTTATTGGGGAAGTAAAGGTTTTCCTCAAGGAGGCCTCTGGGATTCCCCCCCCCCTCCGGATACACCACATTGGTGTGGCTGCAATGGTGAGTAGGGTTTAGTTAGGATTGGGCTATAAGTCAATTAAAATATTTTAAAACCCATTAACTGATAAAATGGTGCAGCCCTAATTAAAAGTATTACTTTGTGCAAAAGTGCTGGTGAGCCGCACCAATAGCCACCCTTCCTGACTAATGGAGCAGCCACAATTCAAGATGGGGCTTCGAGTAGATTGAATGGGAAACCGATGACCCACACAGCTTACCTAACTAGGTCCGTACAAGTCAATAGGGCAAAGTGGTGCAAAGGGTGCTTGCAACCCTGCCCTGGATCAACTCTGGGTGATAGGGCTGTAGCCAACCTTCTTTATTGGGTGGGGTAGCCACCTTTCTAGGTGGGTCTTCAAATGCGTGAATGGGGAACCAGTGATTTCCGCAGAACCCACATCAATTTACGTAAGGAATAGTTGATAGGACAAATGATGCACTTCTTGGCTGCCTGATGCCCTTGACCTGAATCAAGCCTGGATGCCTGGCTAATGGGGGGTGTATTTAGTAATTCTGTTCATCGGGGGGGGGGGTCTGTTCTCCTTACCGTTCCTTTGTTAAGGTGGGAAGAGAGCAGTTCTGGAAAGGGAAAGGATGGGTTGCTGCTGTCTGTTGGATCTTCTTTCAACAAGGCTATTGTCTGGGACAGAGGTCTCCAAACCCCAGCCCAGGGATCAGATGTGGCCCGCAGCCAGCCTTTATCTGGCCTACGGCCAGCCTCTGATTCCCTGAGAGCCTCTGGCCCAGTTGACCAAACACAACCAGAGCTGTGTTTGTGGGGTGGGGGAATGGGAGTGTGCTTTATTTCTTGGGCTGTGTTCATGCTTGGAGAAGTCCTGGACATTTGAGCCTATGCATTTATTCATTCGTCTAAGTTCCATCTCTAATGTATTTATTTAAATTTTATATTTAATTTTTTAATGATGGTATTCAAAAATACCAAGAGTTTAAAAATTTTGGCTTGTAGTAGTTCAGCGCCCTGTGCAGGTCATCCAGTGTGCAGAGGCGGGCGGTGCACTAAGTTTTTAGAGAGCCTCCCTACAGCATGCAAGCAGCTCCTCCCCCTCCCGGGAACCATTCACCTCCGTTTCCCCTCCCCCGCCCACATGGCTCCAAGGGGAGGGGAGGAGCTGCTGGTGTGGCTAAACAGAGGCGAATGGCTCCCGACAGGAGGGGAGGAGCTGCTTGCACGCTGCAGGGAGGCGCTCTACAAAACTTAGTGCACCGCCCCCCCTTCTAGTGACGCTTCTGCCAGTGCGTCTCATACCCCCCCAACTATGCCACTCCAGACACCAGTCTGGAGATTAGATTTTTTAAAAATCCTTTTTTAAAGGCTTGACAATCCTTTGCAATCACCATCAGAAATGTTAGATGCATCCAACCTGACACAGTTATTTACAGCTCTTGTGCACTCCTGAACCCGCCTTTTAGCCACTATGATTGTTCTTTAAGGGGGCTTTAAAAAAGTAATGGACAACTTAGGATAGATATTTAAGCTTACTTTCAATTACCACTGTAAGTTTCTCCACCCTCTTAACCTGCAGGGTTGCTGCATTCCAGAGCCCTGCTTTATAGCTGTTGCAAATGGCAACACACAATTTTTATGCAGTGATGAGCAGCTGCCACCATGTCCCCACAGACATCTAACAAACCCTGGTGCTGGTAAATCAGCACAGGGGGTGGGAAGCAGGGGTGGGATGGAATGGGGCTTCACCAATATCCTACCCCCTTCCCAGGTTTGATCCATCTTCCAGGGTCCACTCAGCCCTGGACCAGCAATTCTTGGCACAAGTCGAAGGAAACCAGGCAAGGATGAAGGATGTGTTCAGGTATCACAGTGGCAGCAGCAGGAGGGGTGGTTGATAGAATTGGGCTGCCACAGTGCTGATTTTATGTACAAATATACAACTTGAGCATTGGAGGTAAACAACACAATGCTCCTTGTGTAACAACAGCTCTGAACCCCCTAAATTGCCCTGGCTTTTGACTAACTCTCTTCCTTCTGGTCTCTCAAAGTTCAAGTCCAGTTTCTATCTCATCCAGAACATACATAATTTTGCCCCCCCCCCAATTCTCCCTTGAAAATCTCTTTCCTCCTTCTTTTAAAATGCTTTTTTCCCCCCAAATTGGTTAGTATATAAAGATTTATTCAAGTTTATTCAAGGGGAAAGTAAAATGAAGACAAGAGAAGAATTACTGGAAGAAGATGTTTTTTGTCAATGGTTTTTATGTGTGCAATTGTTGGAAAGATTCAAGGTAGATCAAAAGATATGTAGTTTTGAAGATAGACAAACCCAGCTAGAAATACAATTAGGTGGGAAAGAAATTCCGATCATTGCCAAAATGTATAAATGGTTATTGAAATACGAGACAGAAGATAAACAGGTTAAAGAATGTATGATTGAATGGGCAAAAAATGTGGGGCATGATATCTTAATGCAGTGTTTCTCAAACTGTGGGTCAGGACCCACTAGGTGGGTCGTGAGCCAATTTCAGGTGGGTCCCCATTCATGTCAATATTTTATTTTTAGTATATTAGACTTGATGCTCCCATGGTATGTGACTGCATTTTGGGAAATGTTACAGACCTGTACTTTTAACAAGCTACCATGTATATGATTTTAATTATAGGAAATGGGACTTACTCCTGGGTAAATTTGGGTAGAATTGCAGTCTAGAATTGTTAAAAATTTTCTTGCTTGATGATGTCACTTCTGGTCATGACATTACTTTTGGGGCCTGACAGATTCTTATTTTAAAAAGTGGGTCCCAGTGCTAAACGTATGAGAATTTTGACTCAGTCTTATGCTGCAATCCTAATCACACTTTCCTGAGAGTAAGCCCCATTGAACAAAATAGGCCTTACTTTTGAGTAGACCTGGTTAGGACTGTGCCCTTAATGGAACAATGGGAAAGACTATGGATCAAACTTTGAAATTTACCTTAAATATGTATATTAAATTTTTGTACAGCAAACCTGCAAAAATGTGGTGGATATGTGAAAAAGCAAAAAAATCTTGGTGTCAGATAGGTACTTAGATGAAAAAGATTCTAAAAGTTAATGTACAGATGGAACCAGAAGTCTTTTTTTATTGGGTTGACAGAGGAATGTATAGAAAAAAATGTCAAAACTTTATTTTTACATATGACCAGTGCAGCGAGAATACTTTTTGTGCAACAATGGGAGGCATCAGAAGCACCCTCTTGGTGGAAGAACAGTTGGACTTTGCAGAAATGGACAAACGGATGACTCTGCTTAAAGAAAAATCAGTAATTTCTTTTGTAGAAAATTGGAAACCACTCACTGACTTTCTGTATATGAAGGGGGGGGGGGGGAAACAACCAGATAATGATTTGCAGATTTGAGAGGAATAAGATTAGTGGAAACAAACATATAGTGAAAAGATTAGTGACAAGGACAAGTATAAAAAGTAATGATGGAGATTGGAATGATGGGATCTGAAGTACAGAATAGACAAGAGTAGGGACAGAAGTAAATAGGATATACTGCTTCATACTTGCTATATTTTACCTTTAGATAGTTTATGTGCATGGTTTGTATATGTATTGCCTGTTATTAATTTGTAAATAAATAATTTTTCCCTAACTAGACTCTGTACTGGATTGTCCTAAAGAGATTTGGTGGGTATGGGAAGGATCAAACATCCCATTATTTCCAGTTGAGTCCTCCCCTCCCCCCACCAAGCTCATAAACCCGCAGATGAGCATTTCGGAAACATGCCTTTCAGCACGTAGTTCCACCCATAGCAAAACCCATTCTGGTTTTGCTATTGCCCTGGCTGGGAGGTGTCTTCTGGGATGCTTTTTCTCAACTCAGATATTGAGCAGCGTTCACCCTTTGAGGTTAGACAAAGCTCTTTTCTCGGCATGTAGCAATCCTCTCCATTTGAGGAAAGAGTGTTTCAATGTGGCTTGGATTGCTTCAGTGAAGTAAGATTTTCTACTGCTTAGATCAGTGGTTTCCAACCTTCAGGAGCCCACGGACCACTAAGGCAGAAGCTGGAGTCATTGCAGACCACATGCACCCCCACCTCCGCCCCCTGCACACAAAAAATACAATAAATTTGAAATAGAGGAGATTTATTAGAGATTTATGAGATTTATTATTTATAGAGAAGATTTGTTGGTTGCTGCTTTTGTTGCTGGTTGTAGCTGCATTCTTTGTCCTCTATGGTGGTCCATGCAGGAGTGTTTGCTTGGTGAGATACTGGAAGTGACCAAAAGTGATTTCTTCTTATTCTGAGACTTCGTGGGCCATTTTGCAAGGTCTAGTGGACCAACTGTGGTCCGTGGACCACAGGTTGCAAACCAGTAGCTTAGACAGAGGTGACAAACCAAACGAGCTATTAAGGCTTGCTTTCACTCTGAAGAGAGAGCCAGTACTAGAATGGGGATACTAAGGTTCTACCCCTATGTCAGCTTTAGAATTGAGATTGTATACAGTGGGCCCTCGGCAGTGGTGTCACTAGGGTTTGTGTCACCCAGTGCAGGAGGCCAGCATGTCACCCCCCATGATGGACTTCCTTCCAAGCAGTGGGCGGGGCAATGCCTCGGGTAGTGGGCTGTATCCTCGCCCTGCTGGTTTTTTGGCTATAATTTTAGACAGAATAGAGATATTTCAATGTGGTTTGTTTCACTGCATTCTGCATGCAACTTTACCCATTGATTGATATATAACATGATGGTATTACTCCAAGATTTTAAAAATGTTGGCCAGTAGTGGTGTCTGTCCCCGTCCCCTGTGCACATCACCTGGTGCAATCCTTCTAGTGTCCCTTCTAGTCTAGTGTCACCCTTCTAGTGACACCACTGGCCCTCATTATCAGCAGGGGATCCATTTCATGATACCAAATTCCACAGATAGTCAAATCCACAAGTAGAAGGGGATGGCAAATTGCTGGCAAATTGGAAGTGCCTTTCAGAAGTGCTGGGGATGCCTTCTGTGGCACAGTGAAGCTGCACACAACCTCCCCACATCTCAAAAGACCTCCCAGAAGTGAGACTGGAAGGCACTTCCAGTCGTTTCCAGGAGGTCTCTGAGGCCCTCAGATATTCAAATCCATGGATAAGGAGGGTCCATTATATATTCCAGTCTATTGAAAACTAGTAACAGCCTCCCAACGAAGGTTAGTATGATTTCAGGAAAATCTGTGGGCTTGCCTGGGAGGAGGGATAGATACTTTGAGATGATTGACTGCATGCAGGGATACCTGAAAACAAGAGTGTCTGCAGATTTGTTTGCTGGGGAGGGGGGCAAGCTCTGCTTCCCCTTGTTCTTTACTCCTCAGCGGACACACATACAGCCTCCAGATCAAATGCTGCCCCCCTTCATGCACCAAGCAGGCTTTCTGTTTTCAAGCATCTTGCCTGTTTGCTTGACATTTGTTCAATGCTTTTTTATTCTTTTCGGAAAGTGACAATCACACCCAAAGCAGCAAAACAGAGAACAGAACATTACCTATGAACGAAGATGAGAAAAAAACAACTTAAATTTAACAAAATACTGAAACATCAGAGGCAACACAATACTCGCAAAAACTGGCAACCACAAGACTAAACTCTGCAATTCAATCCCCAAAAGTAGAATTCACAGGAAGCACATAAATTGCTCTGAAACACACACACCTATTCTTCTTTTGCTTCACTTCCTTACAGTGGTATCACTCAGGTTGTGTCACCCAGTTCAGGAGGCCAGCGGGTCACCCCCATGATGGACCTCCTCCCATGCAGTGGGCGGTGCAATGCCCTGTGTGGTGGGCCTGGTGATGTGCCAATGCCCCGCCCCACTGGTTTTTTGGCTATAACGTTTGATAGAATAGAGATATTTCAATATGGTTTGTTTCATTGCATTCATTCCTCTAGGAGGCCTTCATGGCTTGAAACTCCTACACCATTGGCATGGCTGCATTGATACTTGGGGAATTATGATCAGGCTGTAAGAGTCCTGTAGAACTCAAGACCTCATTTTGTACATTGGTACTTTTGATGGGATAATAAAGCATTACCCATACTTGGACTGTGGATTTTTCTTCAAATGAACCAATACAGCCACCTACAATGTCATATATTCTTTCTATCCACAGTCAGGTTAAGCTCCAACATTAAAGTATTTTATAAAAATTCTCCCTGATGTTAATACGCAAGGAGGCAGTAAAGATCAAACTGAAAATCAATTTCCACTGTGAGATGGAACGTTGAATACCTAACAACTGTTCTCATTTTGTCTTAACATGATTTCCGGTGTCATTTTCCAAAGAGAAAACCAAGTTATACATCTGGGGCAGTAACCCCTGAAGACTACTACCTTTTAAATAAAACCAGGACTGGTTTAAGGTCTTCCAGTGCCTGTGACAGCATGTCAAGAGCTACTCCCCAGTTACCTGATGAGGTACCAATCTTTGCTCCTCATTTCAAGAGAAGCAGAGAGGAAGTGTGGAAGGGAGGGGAATGGTGAGCAAGACCAGGGCTGGCCCATCCATTAGGCCAATTGAAATGGTCTCAGGCAGCAGATTGGTGGGGAGTATTCATTGATGTCTGTCTACTGCCTTCCACTGCTTCTCCTTCTCTTTCCATTCCCTGGACTGGAAAAGAAACAGGGGGCAGTGAGGAGAATGGGCACAGAAAGGAAGAGGAAATGTTGAGAGGAGGAGAATGCTCTACTATAGCATTGGAAAATGGGAGGAGCAGAGGCTGGCACATCATTTGGCATGCCACCTCTGGCCCCGGGAGGTCCTGAGCCAAAGTGTGGGGCTGTCATTGAATCTGATGTGAACTTTAAGAGTGCAAATGGCTCCCCACAGTGGAGTCCCAACGTCATTTGGCACCCAGGGCCCATACATTTTCTGCACACACCTCCCCCCCCCAAATTATTTTCAGTACATGATATGAAATGACTAATAATAATGACCAGAGAGAGGAGACAGTGAACATTTGCAGACAGTGCAGACAGTGAACATTTTCTTTTTTTGACCTTTATATATACCCTTTTCATATGCCATTGGTTCCTTGCTCATTGGAAGACAGGGTCAGCACAAGGGCACTCACAACATTTACCAGGAAGGAACAAAGAGTTACTTCCAATAAGAATACTCTGAAAGGCATCTGGATCAAAAGCACATCCACCTGATGCTGGAGAGGTCTCCCTCTGTATTTTGAATCTGTGCTCCTCAATGACTGATTGCAGGAGCAAGCAAAGCTCATTCACCACTGCATTTTGTGGGCACTGGCACTATAATTCAGCTTAAAACCAGTCTGAACACATGTCCCATAAAGCCACAGCAGAGGGAGTCCTGCTTCTTGGTTCTTTTGCAGAACTAGAATCCTTGTGCGTGTCCCACTGAAAGAAAGAAAGAAAGAAATTAGCACTTGTAAATAAATAAAAAAAATACTATTTCTTTAAAAAAAAGTCTTGTAAACCTAGGTGGGTCCTGGTAGAGCAATAATTTTCAACCAGTGTATCATGGCACATTGGTGTGCTGTGAATAATCTGCAAGTGTGCTGCGGGTGTTTGGGGGAGAATCATTTATTAGTAGGGGCATTGGGGGGATGTGATCCTCCCACAGACATTATGGTGTGCCTTGTCAACTGTCAAAAAAACCTGAACATTTTAGTGCCTTGTCAGTGTGCCAATGAGATGAAAAAGACTGAAAATCACTGCGCTCTGATCACTGCGCCCTCTGCGCTCGAGTGACATTTTAAAAAATGGGTCCCGTTGCTAAAAAATTTGGGAACCGCTGCCCGAGTGAGAATTCATGATGGAGGTAAGATCTGGATCACAAAAGGCCTGAGTAGCAATTCACAGCCCAATCCTACCCAAGGCTTACGACAGCAGAACAGAGTTTCCAATGTTGCAAGTGGCCATATGGTGGTGCATGCAGCTATCAGCTGGCCAGCCAGCCCCTGTGCTACACTGGATGACAACGCCAGGCCAGAAGCGATCAAGAGGGGCAATAATTTTGAAGCATTGTGATGGGGACATTTCACATGCAGAAACCCCCACCTGTTAGCAGCATTGGAATTAATGCCAGTTTTTCATTTTTTTCACATTTAAAAATCTTTTTATTTTTTGGTGCCCTTCCATTTCCATGACCCAAGCAATTACGTTGCCAGATCCCTGATGGAATTTTCATTTTAGGTTATTGGAAACCATCTCCTCTCAAAATAGGTTTTGTGTAAAAAAAAAAAAATCACAATCTGACCATGTGCATCTTCACCAAATCTACACTGTACCGTACGTCCCCTTCTGGCCTCTGCAGTTTCTCTCTCTGCCGTTATCAAATAACTCACAACTGGCTGGGCAGAGATGAGTCAACATGGGTGATGCAATTTCTTGCCCGCTTGTTTGTTACAGGAAATGCAAGTGCCTTTTTTTCCTCTTTTTTTCCAGTAACTATGGCAACATGCATCATCCATCTCTGGGAGAGGAGGCTTCAAGGGATGAGCTAGAAGAAAGTGTCACACTAGAAAAAAAAATTGCCTGCCCCTTCCTCTTCCTCGGTTGCTGAGAAAAAACATTTTCCTGGGGCAAGTTCTTGCCAAAGAAAGCTGACTTCTAAAGTAATCAGCGGAAGTGTCAGGGGAACACACATAGGCTCTTGATGCATCACTTCCCCACATGTAGCTCAGGCCCAGCTGCTTCTCACATGCTGGCTGAGCCAGCATCAAAGTGCCACCCTTAATTAAAAAAGGATCTCGATCATGCTTCCATTCAGCTTTGAGTGTCCTGACCACCTGTTTGAAATGACCTGGGCTCCCAGCATGCTGTGCTCTTTGGAATCATTACAAGCAGGTCCCAGGTGAAATCAGGAGGCCGCACTCAAGGCAGTCAAAGATGACGTATGGGAGAGGGGAGGAGGTGGAGGGTCTCCACCTGTCCAGGGGGAGGGAGGAGGCTGCCTCGGAGGCTGAACATGTTTACTTCAGCTCTGTGTAAAAAACTTCCTTTTTTACTGTTTAAGTGTGCCTTATTACAATATTTTCCTTTCTGCGGCACCTCTGAATGCAGTATTGCAAGCCAAGTGTTTTGGTCTGCAAATGTCCCTACTGGGGATAAGAAATCAGCTTTTATCTGTAAGTATCAAGAAACGAAGTAAACGACAGAGAACCAGCCCAGCTGCCTCCGGGGAAACCGCCCTGAAAAAGAAACACAGCGTCAAGGTCTCTAAACAGCTGCTGTTATCAGAATGCCCACTTAATCATGGAAAAGTGAGTAAGACTGTGGATTTAATTTCAGAGGGTGCTGAGGTGGTAGAAGAAGGGAGTCAAACATTAAGTTATCCTGGAGAGAGGAGTGAGATGCCATTATCCTCCGGTGTTTTCAAGGGGGTGGTGAAATCCAGCTGTGTGTGCAATGCAGCTACCAGCACAGACAATTTGGAATTGATAGGTCTCAAGGAACTGAAAACCCTGTCTGGTAAACAATGTGCTCTTATCTCACAAACTCTCCTTACTAACTTTAGAGGCCAGCAGGCTATGGCCTGTAAGTTAGAGGCTTTGTGTCGGCAGTTGAAAACACTCACAGTGAAGGACAGGCCTCCCTGTGTGGGTGACATTCCTGTTGCTTTCTCAATGTCAGAAGTGAGGACGGGAAGAAGATTGCAACCTTGTAAGATCTCCCTCTCCATTTTTCAAAGCCAGCTAAACTATGGCAGATGGCACACAAAATTCAGAGCAAAATCTTCTCTGAGCAGTCTCTTACGCTGCGATTTGCACGAGGTGGACTTGCAGAATGTGACCAGATTAAGTTCTTCTTCCAGCTGGCAAAATATCCTGTTGTCTTTTCAACAGGATGTTATACCTCAAATGCTTCTTAAGTCATCTTCTCTTTTAAATCGATTTGGAATATGACCTAAGAAAGTCTACTACGTATGAACCTCCCATTATTGCTTTTACTCAATCTCTGGGAGTTAGACATCCCAACACAGCCAGGGCAGAGGTTTCTCCTATTGGGCCTAGAACAGGGGTCGGCAACCTGCGGTTCTAGAGCTGCATGTGGCTCTTTCAGCTGTCTGCTGTGGCTCCTCCAGGTGAAAGTGGCAAAGAGTGTGACAGGAGGCACCTGTGTTGGGAGTGCAGGCTGCTTCCCTCTGCCCCCTGAGCTCACTGCCCTCCTCTCCCTTCACCCCCACCTGCCCCGCATTGGTTTCCCTTTTCAATTTTGCCCACTCTGCAGGCTTAAGCTCCCTGTTTTTCCCTTACCCAACTCTCCAGCAAGCTCAGCCAATCAGCATCCAGCAGGCTCCTGGCTTTTTCTGTTGGAATGGCTCAGGGCCCTTCACTGGCTGACCACCAGCCAATCCTGAGCTGCCGTCCTCCTCAGCCCAAGTGCACATTGCGAGCCCTTGCAGCCCGACTTTCCTTGAGCAGGTCCCCACTCAGTGCAAGGAGAGGCTTTTCCTCCACAGCAGAGGAGACATCCTGTGTGTCTACTCAGTAGTAAGCCCCATTACAGTGGATGAAGCTTGCTCCCAGGAAAGGGTGCCTGGGATTGCAGCCGTGGAGCCTGCTCCTATGTGTGTCTACTCAGTAGTAAGCCCCATTACAGTGGATGAAGCTTACTCCCAGGAAAGGGTGCCTGGGATGGCAGCCTTGAAGCCTGCTCAAGGCTAAGCGGAAGGATGGGTGAGTGGGAGCCCGCGCAGGTCTGTTCCAGAGTAAGCCCTGATGTAGTCCCTGGGCTACTCCCAGGAACGTGTGGAGGGCTGTATCCTCAACCTCCTCCTGTGCAGGTCTACTCACAAGTAAGCCCCGCTGTAGTCAGTGGGGCTTTCTCCCAGGAAGATGTGGAGGGCTGTAGCCTCGGCCCCCTCCTATGCAGGTCTACTCACAAGTAGTCAGTGAGGCTTCCTCCCAGGAAAGTGTGGAGAGGACTGCAGCCTGAGAGCTCCAACCAACTTGTCTGCTCAGAAGTCCCATTGTAGCCAATGGGGCTTACTCCCAGGATAGTGTGGAGAGTGTTGCAGCCTGAGTGAGGGAGTGATCACTGAGTGAGGGGCAGGCAGGCAGGGCAGAAGCTGGCCTGTGGTTGCCCCCCCACCTTCCCCCCCAGCTCTGGCTTCTTCTCTTCCCAACCTCTGGAGTCTGTATCCTTTTTTCCTTCCAGCAGGGTGCCTCTGGAAGGTGGGGGGGAGTTCTTTAGTATCCATGCAAGATAAGCAGATGTCATAACCACCATATGTATTGGAATCCTGGAAGATCTGGTGAGGAGGTAGATGTGGTGTCAGCAGTGGCCCCTGTAAGGGTAAGGCCTGAACATCCAGCAGAGTGTGCTGCACAGCTGCAGCCACTTGAAGGCAATAGGGCCCTCAGGGATATAAGGAGCACCTGAGGAAGGGGGTGTGGATTGTAGAAAGAGTGCAGGTTGGAGGTAGGAGAGGAGACTGACTGACTGACTTGGGCTTATTGACTTTGACTTGGATACTCTGACTGATTTGACTGACTTACTTTGGAATCTGATCTTGGACTGTGACTTGGCTTATTGACTTTGGACTCTGCCCTGGATGCTCTGACTGACTTTGTGACTAATGGACTGCTGGAGACACTGGAGTTTGGTGTGTGGCTGCTGTGCCCAAGACCTGCTGAGGACCCAGGGTCTGCTGTAGTGGTGGGAGGCTGCTGGCAGGAGAGAGGACCTCTGCAGGTTGAACAGGCGAGCTACCCTGGAGGTGGGGTCCAGCAGGACTGCAGGGCAGAACCAGGGTCATTTGTTGGGGGAAAGAAGGGGAGCTAATTTGCTTAAAGTGGGCCTAATTCTCCAGGCAGAGAATGGCCTTGGAATCAGGCAAAACACCGTAGAGGACCAGTCGTCTGAAAACACAGGACAAGAATGTATGACAAAACTAACTAAAAGTTACAAGAGGGGGCTACATTTTAAAAATGGGAGCTATAAGAGCATAAAGGTGAAAAAAAGCTATATATGCAGTATTATCTTCATTTTAGATATCAAAAGGGTTTTGTGGCTCCCGAGGTTTTTCTCTCTCCGGAAAATGGGTCCAAATGGCTCTTTGAGTGTTTAAGGTTGCCGACCCCTGGCCTAGAACTTTTGAGCATCTGGATTCACAGCTTTTGGACCCCGCTTTTGAACTTCACCTGAAAGAGTCATTTTCAGAGCTAGCTTTGCTAGAACAGGAGCGTTTGATTTCAGCCTTGAAGGAGCTGGTGCAAGACTTTGAAAATATACAAGACACATCAGCTTCTACTCCATTCCAGAAACAGGATGTTTCTCCAGAAGATTCGATGGAAATGGAGGTAGCTGCGAAGCAGATACCAGCCCCTAAGATTATTCATCCAGACCTACAGTGTCTAATGGACTTTAAAGAACAGTCTATGTCAGGGGTGCTCAATAAGTCGATCCCGATCTACCAGTCGATCGCCAGGCAAAATGAGTCGATCACAGGCTTCTCTCCTGTCCACGCATTCTTGGGAGTGAGCCCCACCCTGGGAGTGAGCCCTGCCCTAGGAGTGAGGCATCCCTGGGAGTGAGCCCCGCCCTAGGAGTGAGCTCCCTGGGAGTGAGTAGTCCTGGAGTGAGTAGTCTACTGGGGCTGACTCGTGAGTAGTCCTGGAGAGGAGCTTCTGGCAGGATTCTCTCCCGTCTACGCATCCCTGGGAGTGAGCCCCATTGACTCTCCTGGGGATGACTTACCTTTCCCCTGTTTTTGCACTGGTATGTATGGAGATCTGCCCCCCCCCCAACTTCCATCTGTTGGTTCTGTGTGCAAGGGGTTTTGCACTGGTCTTGCTGTGATGCCTATATAGAGATCTTCCCTTGCACTGGTCTGTATAGAGATCTGCTCCCCCCCCCACTTGTATTGGAATCCTGGAAGATCTGGTGGGGAGGTAGATGTGGTGTCAGCAGTGGCCCCTTTAAGGGTAAGGCCTGGGCATCCAGCAGAGTGTGCTGCACAGCTGCAGCCACTTGAAGGCAATAGGGCCCTCAGGGATATAAGAGCACCTGAGGCAGGAAGGGCTCTACTTATTTATGTGAGTCAGCCTTTTCCTACATGAAGATCTTTAAGTCCAAGTTCATCAGTTCCACCATGACTGATGAACATTTGGAAGTGTGCTTGAAGTTGGCTGTCAGCAGCTACTGTCCGACTATGCATCCTTGGCTGATTCACTTCAGTGCAAGTCATCAAAGTAAACTCAAGTAATTACAAAAAATGTTTATAGTTAATTATGTTGTGTTGTGCAATATTGGCTCATGCGGTTATGTACACCAACATACATTGTACACATAAATGTTATATGTTATGATGGCGCGAACATTGTAAAAAAACTCTGGTAGATCTCCGGGCCTTGCTGGGTTTCAAAGTAGCTCTCAAGCCAAAAAAGTGTGAGCACCCCTGGTCTATGTTATCTTCTTTTTCTTCAACTTCTCTGTTGCTCCCTTCTCAGGTTGGAGAGAATACCCTGGAAGAAGTAAAGTCTGTGTCTGTTGCCCATGGTTCGATGCTCTTGTCTGCACAAAGTGGATGTCAAACCCCTGAAATAATAGAAACTGGCGTTTCACAGCAAAGTCAGTAATTTGACTGTGTTGACTGACGTTTCACAGCAAATCAAGTAATTTGACTGTGTTGGAGGCTGTTGAAACTTCATCTGGCAATGACCAAACAATTTTGGATTGTTCAGCTCAGTGTACTCAAAAACTGCAAACTTATATCCTATTGTGGAGTTGGGCTCAAGCCTAGTTGGGATTCAAAGAGTTTCCAATGGGGTTCCCTGTAGAAATGCAGGGGCTGTGACCCCAGTACCGAACCCCTGCGTGGCAGCCAATATTAGTTTTACCATCTCCTCTTTTGCAAATAGTCAGGCTCCTTTGTGGTGTTTTAGTGCTGTTTAAGCAGAAGCGCACAGAAAGCCTTGATAATATGGCAATTGCGGGCAAACCCCCCCTTGTTACAGCATGCCGATAGGGATGCTAGTTCTCAGGCCGAAGTGTGACAATAGCTGATACAGCACTCTGTGAAGAAGCACCCATTGTTCTCACCCCTGTATGAGATTCTAATGTGGCTTTATCTGAGAACTGAATGTAGCTGTTAATGTTGCAAGTACAATAAAAACGCAGGAGGAGGCTAGTAGAATCAGCTCTTCTCTCTCTCTGCTTTGAATCCAAAAGTCTGTCTCTCGTCTCTTCCTTGGCTCCCTGATTCTTTCCTGCACTTATCCAGCAACCTAGCCCGGGGGCTTGGTTGCTCCCCCAAGGGTCACTGCAACACTCCTTCAGCGGGTTTTTGACCTGAGTGCAGCTAATGAACTTAATCTTGTTTCATGGAATGTGGCGGGGTGGGCGGGGAAATTTGGACAGTCTGTTTTTTTGATTTTGTCAAGAAAAGGATGTTTCCAGGAAGTCTGGCTCCCCCCCCCCCCAAGTAGATAGCTTTAGAGCTTTCTTAACCCCGGCAGTCCCTGGTTTGGGAAGGGGCAGACTTAAGGGGGGATTACTTTTGTTGATTTCTACGAATTTGTCCATTGCAGTAGAATCCTTGACTGCTTTTGACTGTTATACTCTGGTGTTTACTGTTATACTCTGGTAAATTTACAATTTACAATATACTCTGGTGTATACTGTTATACTCTGTATACTCAATTTACAGCCAATACCCTTAATTTTGGTAAATGTGTACTTCCCGCCACTTGTGGGCTTAAGCCACTCTAAGGCAAATAGGGATCAATTTTGAGAAGCATCTTGGGGAGATCCAAGAGGCAAATCCTTCTGCTCTGGTGGTTACTTTGGGGGATTTTAATGCAAAAATGGGCAGAAATTTGGAACTCTTTACAAAATTTGGAGCTTTTCCCCCGCCCTTTTCTGACCCTCCTCCATTGCGCAAATGGGTATCCAATGACTGTAGGTGTAATCGTCAGGGCTTATTTTTGGCCCAATGCTGCATAAAGCAAGATCTAATAATCTTTAATGGCTCATGGCCAGAGGATCACCCGGCAGTGTGTTCCTTTTGGAAGGGGACTAAACCCTCACTTCTAGACTATGTGGCTATTTCTAGGTCATTGCTACCAGATTTGCTAGATATTAGGGTACTTAGTAGATCAGATTGTGGTCATCTCCCTTTATCGCTCAAATTTTCAACAGTTGAGCAGTTTAAGTCAAGAGAGATCCATCACCCTACTGACCATTTAGGTCCTGTGACAAGTTGTGTGAAATGGACCGGTCACATCAGTGCTAAAATTCAGGGGCTTTTGAGTTGTGAGCGGGTAATGGGATTCAGAGATGCAATTATAGCTAAGGAAGGTGATCCTTTGTCACATTATAATAATAATGTTGTTGCTGCCTTAAAATCTTTTTTAAGTAATTATACGTGCAACAATATTAGTCTGAGTAGATCTTATGAATGGTATGATTTCGAATGTAGGATCCTGAAGAAGCAGGTTACTGCTGCTTTGATTATGGCGAGAGAATCGCAATTGGAGGCTCATTATGTACACTTAAAAAATTCAAAAAAACAATTTAAGGAAACTATTAAATTTAAGAAGGAAATCTTTATAAAGAAAAATTGGGAAGATTTAATTAGTGTGGCTAACCAGAAAAATACATCTCTCTTTTGGCATATAATAATCCACTACTGAAAGTGTTTTCCTCGGAAGCCTCAAATCGTATCACGGCATCAGAATGGGTGGAACATTTTCAGGGGATTTATGTATCAGAGGAACCCCCTTGTCCAGATTTAAGATCTAAATTACTAGCCGAGGATCTCCCATCTTGGGAACCTGTAACCACTGAGGAGATTGTCTCTCTTATTAGAGTTAAAAGAGTTAAAAGTGGAAAAGCTCCAGGGGAAGATTTTATTAGAAGTGATTTGCTTAAAGAACATCAGGATTGGTGGACTCCAACTTTGGCTTCCCTTTTTACGTATATTGATGAAACAGCTAATATGCCTTCTGATTGGGGTTGGGCAATATAGTTCCCATTTATAAAAAGGGAGGTCATGAAATTCCCTCAAATTACAGGCCTATCAGCCTGCTTAATGTTATTAGCAAACTCAACACTCTGCATCTGAGAGGCTGTTGGCCTAGATGGAATCTCAAGACATTACAGCCGATATTCAGGCAGCCTTTTGCCCTGGAAGATCACACCTTGATCATACTTTAGTTCTGCAATTTCTTGTTGAAAAACATCTGGCCACTAGGGGTTCTAGACTTTTTGCAGCCTTTGTTGATTTTAAGGTTGCTTTTGACCTAATCCCTAGATCAAGGCTTTGGGATAAGTTCACAGCCTCGTCCATTGATCATCGATTATTGCTGCTTATGGTTAGCTTGTTCAGCAATTCTGGCATAAGGATTAGGTGTTCATCTAATGGCCACTTAACGAATCCAATCTTGGTTAATAAAGGGGTTATAGACAAGGTTGTGTGCTTGCCCCCCTTTTATTTAAATTTTATATAAATGCATTGATTCTTTTGATGATCTGGCTTTACATCCAACAAAGCTTGCTGATCGTCATGTCCCTGTTCTGGCATATGCCGATGATGTGCTTATATTATCAAGAACACAGGTCAGCATGAGGAGGGCTCTTCGCCATCTAGCCCTGGTCAGTTCACAGGAGAAATTAACTATAAACTCTGATAAAACAAAGGTGCTGGTTTTTGCTAGACATTATAAGGCCTTTGATGGCTCCTAATTGGAAACACTGAGCAGGTTAAAGTAATAAAATACCTGGGGGTGATCTTTCACGATCAAGGAGGCCGTTTGGCCCATTAAAACTATGTCGGTCAATCAGCACAGAAAACATCTAGTGTCATTTATCGTTTTTATTCAACTTGAAAGCGCCAAATTTCTCCCTGCGGCTTTAAGGCTGCATACTGCCAAAACTAGGGTTCAATTGCTCTATGGTTCTGAGATCGCCCCATATTTAAATACCAGGTCTCTGGAGGTGATCCAGACCAAATTTTTGCGTCAATTGATGTACGTTCCCCGATGTGTGCCGAACACTGTGGTCAGGCTGGAAACCGGTACCCCAAGTATAGAGATATGTGGCTAAATGCCTTACATTATTTTTTAAAGATTCTCTCGAGACAGGATTTTACTTATTTGATCCTTTCGGATCCTTTCGTAGGCACCTGGGAAAGAAGGTGCTTGGATCAGTTCAAACTCTGCGATCTCTCCCCCAGAGTCTTTAATGATGATGAGTCCGGGAGATGCAAAAGAAATATTGCATCAGAGGTTGGTGGACCTTGAAATGAGATCTGTGAGATCTGTCTTTCTGTGTATGTTTTTCTTGGGGATCAAGCTTTTGTACTTTCACCTGCCAGATATTTTTATAATATTGTTATTCCTAAATTTAGGATTGCTTTTACCAAAGCTAGGTGTAATGTACTTTTTTCAGCAGTTCTTTTGGGGCGCTATGCAAGGTGTCCCTATTCAAAGAGACTGTGCCTATTCAGAGAGACATTCAGAATGTGGTGGAGACAACTGCTCACATTGTTTTGCAATGTCCATATTGCAATGATTTGAGAGCTAAATTTATCTCCCCGATTTTCGGTAATGAAACGGGGATGCAGGTGGAGGAGCAGCTTGCTTTTCTGCTTTCTGACATATACTCTGATATATCATTCAGGGTTGCCCATTTTTGTTATGCTGCACAGTTGGTAAGAAAGAAAATTGAGAGTGTAAAACTCTGATTTTATGATTTTATATAAAGGGGTGTTGGTTATATAAAGGGGGTAAAGGGGTGTTGGTTTTACGACACCTCGTAATTCTGTGTATTTTGTTTTGTTGTCTGTGTCTAGCTGGTCGGATGACCATAAATAATCTATCTATCACCTGTCCATCCCCTCAGGGCTGGCCTTAGGAGCTGCGGTGTCCAATGCAAAACATTTCTGTGGACTCTCCCACTCCTGCAGACCCACCCTACTTATCAGGATGAGTGGCAGCGCCTGACAGTGAGGCATCTGACAGTGACATCACCACCAACTGCTTCTGGGGGACCTATTTCAAGTCAATGGGACCCAGGAATGGGCGGTAGGGGTGGGCGGGCAGGAGGTCAGGCCGTCCAGTGGCAATGCTCTGTTTGCCACATTCCCCCCCACGACACCTTCGCATGAGAAATTCCATGCCAGAGGTGTGAGTGAGGTGCCAGCTGTGACTGCAGGTGCTCTGACCCAGTGTGGGGCCCATCCAAGCACAGAGCCCAGTTGGGCCCAATGGTCAAATTGATCTAAGACTGGCCCTGTATCCCCTGGCCTGCTTGGCTGCATTTTTAAGTAGTTGGCATGTTGAAATGGAGAGGCAGAGATGGCCATGGCAGTGCTTCCTTCTTCCTCCAGTGATGTTGGGAAGAAGATTGCTGCTACTGCCCGGATCTTCTTACCGCTCAAGTAAGTAGGAAGGGATCTGGAGTGTTGACCTCCACAAGCATCTCCATAAGCAGAAGACTGGTGGAGCTTGAACATTTGCTGCAAACCTGAACTCGCCTCTGGATAGTGGCTTCACTAGAGTTTGCATCACCTAGTGCGAGAGGCCAGTGCGTTACCCCATGATGGACCTCCTCCCATGCAGTGGGAGAGCAATGCCCTGGACGGTGGGTGTTCTGACGCACCATTGTCCCACCCCCTGCTGGTGTTTTGACTGCAACTTTTGATAGAGACATCTCAGTGCAGTATGTTTCATTGCATTCTGCATTAAATTACACATTGAATGAGATGTAATATGATGGTATTATTCTAAAATACCAAATTTTGGTGTCTAGTGGCATTACTCCCCCCCATATGTGTCACCTGGTGAGGCCTGCACCCCCTAGCAACGCCACTGCCACGGGATGTGAATCCTTCATGTTGTGACAAGAGTGGGCCAACCCTGCTTATGGATTCTTATGTAAAATGGGGGCAGGGTTCTGTGGATCTCCAGAGCGTTCCCTCTCCCATGCAATTAAGGACATGAGCATACCATGCGCATGTACCTTCTGCCCTATTCTATTGCCCCAAGGCATTGTTGCCTACTTATGTGGCTGGTGGTTTTGTCTCAACAACCTTCCTCATGCAGTTCAAGTACTACTTTGCCACAATGCCAAATTTAGCATTAAATATAAGTTTTGGGCATAGGAGAAGATTTTTGGTGGGAAAACAGCTCAGAGGTGGAGGTTTAAATACCTTCTACCTTTGCACTGTGGTCCCAATTCAAATTGTGGCCCTGTGCAACTGCTGCTCATGAGAAAATCTGAGCCACTGACACATGTAGGCTAATCAAATTCGTCTTTTTTTGTGAGTATAAAGCTCCAATTGTCTTAGCCCTTACACTAAAATTGAATGTCAGGAGAGTTAGAACAGAAGATAGAAAATATTTCTTTACCTAGCGGGCAATTAATCCTTACAGCAGAATGTGATGGTGGGACTCACCTCCCTGCATTACAATCTCTGCGCATGAACTGGAGGTTGTCCATGACTTTGTGTACCTTGGCTCAACGATCTCCGACACTCTTTCTCTCGATACCGAGCTAAACAAGCGCATCGGTAAAGCAGCTACCACATTTTCCAGACTCACAAAGAGAGTCTGGTCCAACAAGAAGCTGACGGAACATACCAAGATCCAGGTCTACAGAGCTTGCGTCCTGAGTACACTTCTGTACTGCAGCGAGTCATGGACTCTTCGCTCACAACAGGAGAGGAAACTGAGCGCTTTCCACATGCGCTGCCTCCAACGCATCCTCGGCATCACCTGGCAGGACAAAGTTCCAAACAACACAGTCCTGGAACATGCTGGAATCCCTAGCATGTATTCACTGCTGAAACAGAGACACCTGCGTTGGCTCGGTCATGTTGTGAGAATGGATGATGGCCGGATCCCAAAGGATCTCCTCTATGGAGAACTCGTGCAAGGAAAGCGCCCTACAGGTAGACCACAGCTGCGATACAAGGACATCTGCAAGAGGGATCTGAAGGCCTTAGGGATGGACCTCAACAAGTGGGAAACCCTGGCCTCTGAGCGGCCCGCTTGGAGGCAGGCTGTGCAGCATGGCCTTTCCCAGTTTGAAGAGACACTGTGCCAACAGTCTGAGGCTAAGAGGCAAAGAAGGAAAGGCCCATAGCCAGGGAGACAGACCAGGGACAGACTGCACTTGCTCCCGGTGTGGAAGGGATTGTCACTCTCGGATTGGCCTTTTCAGCCACACTAGACGCTGTGCCAGAACCACCTTTCAAGCGCGATACTATAGTCTTTCGAGACTGAAGGTTGCCAATACAATGTCTGGCCTTTAAAAGGGGTTGGACAGATTGATGCCTTGAAAAGGGAATTGGACAAATTTCTGGAGAAAAAGTCCATCACAGGTTACAAGCCATGATGGGTATATGCAACTTCTTGCTTCTAGAAGTAAGCTACCTCAGAATGCCAGCTACAAGGGAGTGAAAGCAGGATGCAGGTATCTTGTGGTGTTGTGCATTTCCAGAGGTTGCACCAAGCGTCTGGTTGGATACAGGAAGCTGGAGTAGATGGGCCTTTGGGACTGATCCAATAGGGGCTCTTCTTATGTTCTTGTGCCTTCTGCAAGATAGTGATTTTGGTTGTGGCTTTGGAATACACGCCCCAGGAAAGCTCACCTGGCACCTACACCTAAGTCTTCTTGATGTCATAGAATCTTCTAAATGTTAGAAGGTGCCTTGGAGTTCATTAGTCCAACCTTGGTGCAAGTGAAGATCTTTTCCAAGGTATTTAAAAATATATTCTAGATTTGTTTTGACCTGTCTCTGCTTTTATCATTTCTGCTGGTTTAACCCATCTCTGCTCAGGTGTACATATGTAATCCCTGTTGTGTATATGCAACGTTGTGCAAAAATGATTTATGGCACAATCCTAACCAACTTTCCAGCACAGAGGTAAGGGCAAAGCATCTCTGAGGTAAGGGAACAAACATTCCCTTATCCTGAGGAGGCCTCAAAGGCTGTCCCCCTACTCCAGGATGCAACACATGCCCTACTGGCACAGCTATGCCAGTGCTAGAAAGTTGTTAGGATTGCGCCCTTAATGTGTTTTCTTTGTTTTCTTTTAATTTATTTTTTAAAAAATAATTCTTTATTATTCATTGCTCAATGAATAGCAGAAATATTGAATGACACATACCTATTCAGTTCTGAATTATTTATGTAACCAGATCAGGAGGCTGGTTGACTCTTTTCTTTCTCAGAAAAGGTAGATGATGACACAAAAATTGCTCAGGAAGAGCAACTGAGAACCTGTGTGTGCGTGTGTAGAGGGCCAATGGTGTACTTCTCTCTAGCATCAGCTTAAGCAGGAACCTCCAAAGAGGAAGTGAAACTTTTCCATCCTTGCAAAAGTCCACTTGGGTTTTGGCAGCAGAAGATACATGGATGGAATCTCTGATCAAGGGACACAGGGTAGATACAACCACATAGCCTCTTTTTTTTCATCACCACCATCGCTATCACCATCCATCATCATTCTGCTTTTCAGTCAAAATGTTTGCAGAGCAGTTTGCATAGCTGAGGCAATGGGAAGATGCTTTGCAAAGGGGTTCACCATAGAAGCACAAGGAAGATACCAGCAAGGGCCACTTTACTGCAACAAATAGAGACAACTGTGCTCCTCCCAATTACAGGGACCTAATTACAGGACAATGTAATTATGTAATTTACAGGACAATGTATCCCACTTTGTGGGAGTGGAAAAGAGACTGTATTAGGGAGAAAAAAAAATGCAGGGCTGGCCCATCCCTGAGGCAGATTAAGGCAGTTGCCTCAGGTCACAGATTGGTGGGGGCACATGCCTTTGTCTGCATCCACCAGTCCTCCTCCTCCTCCTGCTCCTTAGATTAGAAAAGGTAAAGAAGAACAGAGCAGACACAGAAGTATGGAAGTGTCCCCAGCACTCCAGCCCACCATTGTCTCTTCCACAATTCTTTCCACTTCACAATTCCACAATTCCACTTTCTACAATTCTTTCCACTTCATAAACCATCTTTGTACTTTGAAGCCAGGAAGGAGAGGAGGAGCCAAGGAGGTAGAAGCTGGTAGAGAAGGGGGCAGAAACATTTGGCTCTACTTGAGATGCCATGAGGTTTGGGGCTGGGGTTGAAAGAAAATTCCACCCCAAAACAAAGAAGCAAGGACAGGCACCTGGCATAGAAGAAGAAGCCTGTAAAGTCCATTGCTAGGAGAAGATTTACAGGAGTCTCTGAACGTACAGGGTGGCTCGGTGAGGCCAGGACTAGGAACAGAAATGGTGCAAGATCAGGCTCCCCCCAATTCAGTCAGGGCAGAAAATCCCCTCTGTGAGGCCAACAGGAAAAGCCAGAACTGTAATCTTATAATTGAAAATTGCAGGTGTTAGAAATGAGAACCATCAACTTTCTCAGTCAGAGTCTGTTTTAAACAAAAACAGGCTATTCAAGGTGGGCTTTTGAAAATCCGCAGGTAGCCCTTGATACTTCAGAAGTTTGATGCTATTCTGCATGATTCCCACCTACTTCCAGGGCACCAATTTGGTTGTTGAGGTGCCTCAGAATCAGCTGGTAATTGCTCCAGACGTGCCTTTCACAAATGGATTTCTCAAAGGTGTACTGCAGATGATTTCCATTTAATTCTGATCAATGTGGTATGATCACCAGTGGCCTCATGAGTTGGGATGGGGGTCTGCAGATTGCACCAGGTGACACTCCTGGGGGGGGGGTGACACCAAAGAAGCTGTGGTGGGTGGCTGGCCTGGAAAGCAAGCTTTGTTCTTGCAAGAGGACAGGGCCTGAGCAAGATCAGAAGGGGTGGGGCCATAGGGACCATTGGCACACTGTGCAACACCAAGCCCAGTCTGCCACTGGTAAGTAGAACACAGATTACATCACCTTGAAGCAGAGTTTGCCTGTTCAGGAAGCCACCTGATGTGGTGTCCATTTGCCTCGCTGTGCTTCCTCCTCTCACCCCTGGATCTGAAAAAGGGGGGAGAGTGGAAGAAGAAGTGTGGAGGAGAAGAGAATGGCCAGCCTCTCATCCCCTGAAAGCCTCTGGCCCACTTGACCAAACATGACCGGAGCTGTGCTCTAATTGCATCTGGGGGGTGTTCTGAGGGTCGGAGAGGTTGAAAGAACCTATTAATTCATTTATTCACTCCTCTTAATTCCATCTCTAATTTATTTATTTAAAATTTATATTTAACTTTTTTCCCCCCCCGGCCCTCAACACCATGCCAGATATTTGATGTGGCCCTTTGGCCAAAAAGTTTGGAAACCCCTGGGCTAGTGTCACTTCCACAGTGCAGTAACAGACCTTCCTCTCTAAGCATCCTGGGGCAAAGGTCCATGATGCCCCCCCTGCACCGTGCTGCCCTCCCCATACTCACCCAGTGAGCACAGTGCAACATTGCAGGCAACTTGGAAAGCCTTGTGAGGCTTCTCTTGCAGTCTTAAACTGTACTTCCGGCGCTTGGGGCATTTGCCCCCTTGCCCCCCCCTCCAGGCCCGCCATTGCCACAGTGTTCCCCATTTCAAATCTCAGGAGGTGAAGGAGCAGCGGCGATGGCAGCTGGAGCGCTGCTGGGTGGCGGCGGAAGTGGGAGGTGGTGGTGGTGGCATTATGTTCAGCAGTGTGCTGTGCAAGGCACAAACGGTGGCAATTATAAATGGTAATTGCTTTAAATGTGTACTAGGTAGGTGATGTAGGTGGTATAGTGCCAGCAGATGAAGTCATAATCATTACCCATGATTAAATATTAATAAAAACCAAATACAATGGTATGTTGTTGTTGTTGTTGCAGATTTTGTGTGTGTGTGACTTGATATCGAAAACCAGTATATTCTTAATAATAAAGTTTCTCTATTTTATCTATAACGAGGCTTCTTGTCTCGTTTTGTGGATAAAAAAGGGTCCTGAATGGATTGATTAAAGCATATTCATGTAGTGCTCCCCTTCTTCAAATATCATTCACATTCTATAAGTTTGCTTTGAGGGGGCAACAATTATAAAATTAAGGTTTCTTTTAGATGTGCCAAGAAGAAAGTTGATGAGTTTTCCATCCACCATTTCCTCCTCAGAGTCTGGGGGTTATTGAAAGGTGCTTAGAGCTGTGTTTAGTTGGGTTGGGGGGGTGGGGATAAGATTGGGCTGCAAAAGGCCCATTCATTCAAAACTCCTCTTGTCTGCATCCAGCATTTGTCCACTAGATGGCACTGCTCCCCTACATGTGCACTCAGTCTTCAAGCCGGGAAGCTGCTCCCTCTGGGCTCTGCAGCAGCAGGCACAGCTGTGCTCCAGCTATCCTGGGAAGCGGCATCAAAGGGCAGTGAGTCTGCCTAGGCGTCCTGTTCCCTCTTCTTCTTACCCCAGAGAGTTTTGGGATAGCAAGGATGGAAGCAAAAGAGTTGGCCAGAATGGCAAACACTGCATTTCCAATCCTGTGTCAAAAGTGAGATTGGCAGGGGGGCACTGCAAAGGAGGAGAGTCTCCTGTGTGCATACTGTGCTCTCATCCAGCCCACCCCATTTCCTCTGCAGCCCCTCTAGTGGCTGGGCTGGGGGCTTTGTAAAGAAAGGGTATGTGATGGAAGAGTCAAGCCCCCTTCCCTGCAGATGACCTCGGTCATCTTTGCACAGCAGAGGCAAGCAGAGGTTTTTGCCAGTGAGGTATCTAAGGTGGGGCAGGGGAGTACATTGCCCCAGATGACAGGCCTTGGGGGGTGGTCAAGCCAAGGGCCCCTGTTGAAAAAGAAGCTCACCAGCATCTGCATGTGGCCTCCCCGAGCCTCAGACCACCTCCCAGTCACTGGGGGCTTCTTTTACCACCAGGGGTTCCCCAGCTTGACACGCCCTCAATGTTTGGTACCTGGTTTTTCAAACCATCTCCTGGACATCTCCTACAAATCGATGGTAAGTTCACACTATTGTGTCCAGTTCTGGTCACCACATCTCAAAAAGGACATAGTGGAAATGGAAAAGGTGCAAAAGAGAGTGACTAAGACTCTGGGCTGGGGCACCTTCCTTATGAGGTCCTCTTTAGCCTAGAAAAGAGGCGCCTGAGGGGGGACATGATTGAGATGTACAAAATTATGCATGGGAAGGATAAAGGAGATGCTCTTCACATAACACTAGAACCAGGGGCCATCCACTAAAATTGAGTGTTGGGCGGGTTAGGACAGACAAAAGAAAATATTTCTTTACTCAGCGTGTGGTCGGTCCGTGGAACTCCTTGCCACAGGATGTAGTGCTGGCATCTAGCCTAGACACCTTTAAACGGGGATTGGACAAGTTTCTGGAGGAAAAATCCATTATGGGTTACACGCCATGATGTGTATTTGCAACCTCCTAATTTTAGAAATGGGTTGTGTCAGATGCAAGGGAGGACACCAGGATGCAGGTCTCTTTGTCTTATGTGCTCCCTGGGGCATTTGGTGGGCCGCTGTGAGATACAGGAAGCTGGACTAGATGGGCCTATGACCTGATCAAGTGGGGTTGTTCTTATGTTCTTATGACATGGGGGGGTATTAAACAACCTAGGGGTGTTAAATCTGATTTTGCTGTATGGGGGGGGGGTGTTCTAATTTTTTGTGTCCCTGGGTGCTTTAGCTATGCCATTGGGTTTCTCGTGTAACACAGCTGCCTCCTCTTGTCTCTTGGTAGGTTCTCTCCACTACCGGGGAGGAAGAGGAACAGGGACGTGGGTAGAAGACAGCAGGGGGCAGGGTGTGGGGGGGGGGCAGAAGACATTGCTGACAAAGTTGACTCTCTGTTCAAAGCCTTTTCTTTCCAGCAAGGCTTTGGGTGGAGGGAGGGGGAGAGAGAGAGAGAGAATGTGGTTGTTTTCTAGAGCAATTGATTTCTTGAGCTTGCGGCATGTAGCTACATCCAAAGGAGCTTCGCTTCTGCCTCTTCTTGTTTGTTTGGTTTAGAGCAGCAGGACTTTAGAGAGCAGCATAGCTGGAGGGGGGAAGCTGTGTACACAGAGATAGCAGAAGAGGCTGTTCAGGATTTTGGGGCAGTTAGCACAGGAGCACTGCTTGGCAATTGCCGACCCACCCACTCCCTACTCAGTGGTGAAGTGGTCAGCTCCACTGGCACCCACCATTGTTGGTTTCCATATAATCCAGCACCTTTGTCTCTGCTGTTGCATGTCTGGCTGCAGTGACGGGGAAGGGAGGCATTGCACTGTAGATAAAGTAAGGATACCAGATCAGAGGATTTACATCACCCAGTGAGAGAGCTCAATGCCCATGATGTGTGGGTCCTCCCACACCAGACCATACTGAATAAATTACAATATCAGACACAGCCTAATGCAGTGGGATCACTGAGGTTGTTGTCACCCCCATTCACTTCATCAATTCATCAATTCATTCATTCATTTTAATATATAATAGTACAGGTCATCTAAATAAATCAGTAACCAACAAAAAATCAGTGCTCAACTTGATGACAGTCACAAAACTAAATAAAACTTCTAGTATTAACTCGGATACAGGGAAATGATTGCTGACTTATATTAACACCTTATTGGTTCCCTGCTGTGACACCTCATTGGTTCTTGGAACAGTCATTTTCATTGGTCAGTTTTGACTTAAGAAATCTTATTGTTACATGAGGCAGTTGTGTTTTCTTTTTTGGTTTATTGGCTGCACCATTTGATAGAACACAGATATCTCAACATGGTTTGTTTCATTACGTTCTGCATTAAATTACACATCAAATGATATATAACATGATGGCATTATTTGAAAAAACCAAGGTTTTCACAATTTTGGCCAGTAGTGGTGTCACTCCCCCCCATCTGCACCTCCACACTCCCTAGTGATACCATTGTGTTAGACGGCAGCATAGTTGCCAAAAAAGTGCTCCAGACCACCACTAAGATCATGCAGCACAAAGGTTTGGGGAATGGTAGATTCCCCAAACTGATTTCTGTGTACCTGCAATAGAGTCTCCAGTTTGGCACTAGGAAGACAGCATAGCAAAATCAGCTTTACTCTGTGTGTGCATGTGCCTGGGGGGTGGGTTCCCAAAAACCCAAAGCAGGCTTTTGGTTAAATGGTTCTTCTTCCCACCATTCACTGGGGGTAAACTCTTCAGCTCACAGCTTTGCTGGTTTGCAGTGTGACACAGGGGTTGCTGCATGCGGTAAAAAAAGAGATGACCATTAAGTCAACTCTGTACAAAAAACATTTTGTTCCTTTGTTATGTAGGAACAGTCTGAAGTGAAGAACTTTGCAAGGAATGACGAAACTTCCTTTGGAGTTTCAGTGAGGCTTGCAGAAAATTATGTCAGAAGCCAATGCTGGGGGCTTTGAAATGTTTCCATCAACCAACCTGGTTTTGCACTGGCACATGCAGGTGGAGAAAGAGGATCCCTGAGCATATGCAGAGTGTCATTCACTTTAGTAAGCATGGCCAAGCCTCACATAATTACAGATTGAGATTCAGATACTATGACTTCTAGTGAGGTTTGTGCCTCTGTATTTTTGCAAGTATGAATTAAGCCAGGTATCAGGAAAACTTTATAGGCTGTGTGGGCCACCACCACCCCCCCCAGAATTACTTGTCCCTAAGGCTGCGATCCTATGCACACTTTCCTGAGAGTAAACTCCATTGAAGACAATGGGACTTACTTTTGAGTAGACAAGCACAGGATTGTGCTCTTAATCAAGTCTGCTGTTTGCCCTAAGGACTGTACACAGGGATAGTCCTGGTGCTGGAAGTGATAAGCATAAGCCAAATCCTGCCGCTGCCCCCACATGGTACTTTGCCATGTCAGAGTACAAAGGGTGTGCTCCCCCTTACCCAGTGGCACACCAGATGCTGCCTCTGCTGCTCCTCCACTTTCTGCTCTCTTGATTCAAAAAGGCAGAGGGGAACAGAGTTGTAGAGGAAGTATGGAGGAGAAAAGAGTATGTATGGAGGAGAGAAGAGAAGTATGGAGGAGCACCAGAGACACTCTAGCCTTTCACTCTCTTTCACACTTTTTTCTCCTCTTTTTTTGAATCCTGGGAGAGGAAGAGGAGTGGATTCAGAAATATAGATAGTGGCTAAGGCTGCCAATCCTCTAAGATTGACCTGGAGCCTCTAGGAAGAAGCATCAATCTTTAGGAGACTACTAAATCTTTAGGAGACTACTAAAGTAGGAGACTACTACTACAGATGTGAACAGGGCCTCCCTAGTGAAATGATGAGAGGAAAATATCTTTAGGGATAGCTTCAGGAAAAAAATAGGAAAAAAAAATATCTTTAGGGATAGCTTCAGGCAGACAATCCACAGAGGCAGATGCCCCCCTCACCCCATGATGATCTGCTGCTGTGATGTCTGCTTCATTCAACCCTGACTGGGCATACTTCACATGTATGTACATTCAAGACCTGTAGAAGCGCACTTGAGAAACAGTCTATGTGGGTGGCATATGGAGAAGAGGGCTGTTCACATTATCCTGTACAGTATACATGTTTATGGGAATGACTGTTCATGCATTCATTTTTAGAGTCACAACAGGGACTGAATCCCCTTTCAAAATGTAGGGCATAGATTCTGTGCATTGCTGCACATGCAATGAACATATTGCATGAGTATTGCCACAGGCTGTGCTGGATGTGTGTGGGTACGGAGCCTGTGTGTGTGTGTGTGTGTGAGAGAGAGAGAGAGAGAGAGAGAGAGAGAGCGGTCTTTTGAAAGCCAAGGAAGGGCCCAACAGGTCTTGCCCCAGTAACTTGTCTCCAACAGGATTTTCCCAGATCAATCCAGGGGCTTAGCAGGGTATTAGTGATGGACTGAGAGCTCCTGCACTAACAAGGCTCTGGGAAAGTGCTGCTAAGCCTGTGTAGCAGAGGGGGGAGGCCTTGCAGGGTTCTGCTATCAAAGGAGAAAGGAGCTAAATGATGCCTCAGGAAGCAAGACAGTCAAATCCATCTTAGCATCCTTCCCTTTCCTTAAAGAAGAATTAATTTAAGGAATTAATTCCTTTAAGGAATTAATTTCCTTAATTTCTGTGCAGGAATTTGAATGCATGTCTGTTGTCACACGTGGCTCCATTCATTTTTATTTGAACAGGGTGCAGGGAGCAGAATAGATTGAGGGATGTTCTTTTCTCTCCTACACAACACCAGAACCAGGGGATATCCCGAGTGTTGGGAGGACAGAGAATAGGAAATATTTCTTTAAGCATGCAATTAATCTGTGGAACTCCTTGCTGCAGGATGTGGTGATGGCATCTGGCTCGGATGCCTTGAAAAGGGGATTGGACAAATTTCTGGAGGAAAACCACATCTCAGGTTACAAGCCAAGATGGGCATGTGCAACTTCCTGATTTCAGAAGTAGGTGGCCTCAGAATGTCAGGTGCAAGGGAAGGCACCAGGATGCAGGTCTGTTGTTGTCTTGTATGCTCCCTGAGGCATCTGGTGGGCCTCTGTGAGGTGGAAGCTGAACTAGATGGGCCTGATCCAGTGGGGCTCTTCTTATGTTCTTATTAAGCCTTCCCAGGAGACCTGTGAATCAGCTGATAGTCAAATCTTGCAATGCTGTTGAGTGTGTGTGTGTGTGGGGAGGGAATAGTTTTCTTTATAAGCAACAGGGAGTTGCAAGATATGGCAAAAATCAGGTGTGGGTAGGTGAGTTTTAGTACTCTTCCCCCACTCTGGTTTTGATCTCAATCATGCCCCCCCCCCATATGTTTTGAGGGCAGATGATTCCTTTTGAATTTCCTGCTTCAGGCACCAGCATTCCTGAGGCTGGCCACTTCCTTCCCTGGCAATATCTCTGCCAATATCAGAAAAAGTGTGACTCCCCTTTAAAAGCACCAACTGAGCTGCACTGTGCGTTGGTAATGGCAGGCAAAGGAACATTGTACCAGGTGTGCTTCAGTTATCAGTCAAAAGCAAGGTGTCACTAGGAATTTCTTCTTCCTGCCGGGTAATGAAACCTGGCAGGCTGCTGAGGCTGGTTCTTTATTGCAAATGAGAAATTGCAAAGAAAGTCAGGGTTAAGGAAAGGCGGGGAGAGAAGACGCCATGTGCTTAACCAGGTGGGTGGGGCACATTAGGAGCCACAATGCAGGGTTTGGGAACGAGTTCACTGAATGTAGGGTAAGTAGTAAGGCTGACTATCTCTCCAGACCAGATCAGACGGAAAGCTCTTCAACCTCTCCAGACTGAGAGCAAAGTCCAAAGTCCAGCTGAAATATCTGCGTGACTTCCTCTTTGCCGACGATGCAGCTGTCAATACCCACTCTGCCAAAGATCTCCAGCAGCTCATGGATCGTTTTAGCAAGGCCTGCCAAGATTTTGGACTGACAATCAGCCTGAAGAAAACACAGGTCATGGTTCAGGATGTGGACTCACCTCCCTGCATTACAATCTCTGCGCATTAACTGGAGGTTGTCCATGACTTTGTGTACCTTGGCTCAACGATCTCCGACACTCTTTCTCTCAATACCGAGCTAAACAAGCGCATCGGTAAAGCAGCTACCATGTTTTCCAGGCTCACAAAGAGAGTCTGGTCCAACAAGAAGCTGACGGAACATACCAAGATCTAGGTCTACAGAGCTTGCGTCCTGAGTACACTTCTGTACTGCAGCGAGTCATGGACTCTTCGCTCACAACAGGAGAGGAAACTGAGCGCTTTCCACATGTGCTGCCTCCGACGCATCCTGGCAGGACAAAGTTCCAAACGACACAGTCCTGGAACATGCTGGAATCCCTAGCATGTATTCACTGCTGAAACAGAGAGGCCTGTGTTGGCTTGGTCATGTCGTGAGAATGGATGATGGCCGGATCCCAAAGGATCTCCTCTATGGAGAACTTGTGCAAGGAAAGCGCCCTACAGGTAGACCACAGCTGCGATACAAGGACATCTGGAAGAGGGATCTGAAGGCCTTAGGAGTGGTCCTCAACAGGTGGGAAACCCTGGCCTCTGAGCGTCCCGCTTGGAGGCAGGCTGTGCAGCATGGCCTTTCCCAGTTTGAAGAGACACTTTGCCAACAGTCTGAGGCTAAGAGGCAAAGAAGGAAGGCCCATAGCCAGGGAGACAGACCAGGGACAGACTGCACTTGCTCCCGGTGTGGAAGGGATTGTCACTCCCGGATTGGCCTTTTCAGCCACACTAGACGCTGTTCCAGAACCACCTTTCAGAGCGCGATACCATAGTCTTTCGAGACTGAAGGTTGCCAACACATAGTAAGTCACTGCTGCAAATTTGGACTTCCCAATTCAGTCTCACATTGGCCCTCACTAGGAGCCCTAGGGATAGTGGCGTAGCTTGCGGGAGGGTGTGGGGGGGCCACCCCAAGTTCCACGCTGTAGCATCATGTGAGGGGGGTGCAACTGTGAAGCCAGCCAAGACGGCTGCTGCAGCCTCTTACAGTAGAACAGTGTTTCTCAAACTGTGGGTCTGGACCCACCAAGTGGGTTGCAAACCAATTTCAGTTAGGTCCCCATTCATTTCAGTGTGCATTTTATTGTAAATATATTAGAATTATGTTACCATGGAATGTGAATGCATTTGGGGAAAGGCTGCTTTTGGGGAAAAGTAAAAGGCTGTACTACTACTACTACAGACTACTATGTATATGCTTTTAAAAATGATGATCAATAGGGCTTACTCATGGGGAAAGTATGGGTAGAATCACAGCCTTTGGGATGTTTGAGGAATTTTTTTCTAAACAGATCAGCAACTGCTTGGGAGTGTTAGGAGAGATTTTTATTTTAAATACGTAAGTTTTTAAACTTAACAGTAAACTTTTAATTTACTTGATTTGATTTTGTTGTATGGGGGTGTGTCACCCAGGGACTTACCCTGGGCAGGGAGCGATTCACAGCAGGGAAGAAGGAGGACAAGGGAAGGTGAGCTGAGGGAGAAGTAGCCCAGCCCAAGGGAACACCCAGAGGACTGCCCTGGGGAGGGGGGGCAAGAAGCAGCCAGGGAGGGTAAGTCTCCAGGGCCACAAATGCAGCCAGCCATTGGTCAGGGCAGAAGCTTCCCAAGAGACGGGGCATCCCAGCTGCCCCTTTGAACAAATAGGCCAAGCTCAGCCAACGAAAGACTTGGAGCCTCCGTCAGCGCAGAGGCTTATTCCAGCCTCTGCAGGTTGGCATGCCAATGTGCACTGGCCTTGCTGACTCACAAGGAGGTGCAAATGTGCCTTATGCAACTCAGGATTGCGTTGCTTTGGCTTCTCTGTGCTTTTTCTCTGTACTCCAAACAGAGTGTAGCAAAAAAGCAGCCAAGTCAGTGGCTGCGTACCTGAAAGTAATCGGTGGTGACGTGGTGACATCACCACCAATTACTCCCACATCTGCTCAGTGGGATGACACTGGAAGTCACTGCCCCGGGTGGCAGATGAGGCAGCTATGCAACTGCCTAGAGAGACCACTCCTGTGCAACTTCAGCTGTGATGCAGGAATAATAATTCTTTACAGAATTACTCAAGATGGTGAAAAACACAAGCTGACTGCTCAGGTTCCTTCCTTGTTCTCACCCTGACAATGGTACACAGTTGTGTCTGTGGTTTTTTGTGAGGTTTTGTGAGGAAAAAAACCCTTCAACCACCTTTTCTTCCAAATTGCACATTGAATTTTTTTTTTTTTTTTGCATCTCTGCACAGCTTTTAAAGGCAAAAGGCCACGAGCGCTGCCTCCCTCACTCTCCAGCAACCCAAGGCATCTGCTGACCTTTGGCTCTGCAGGAGGGATTTTCCTGCCCGTCAAATTCACTGTTTCCTTTGACAGATGTTGCAACATTGGACTGCATGCTGTGACTCAGTCTTTCCCTTGATCAGAATTAGAATGGTGATGACGTCACAGGAGTCCAGACATCAGGCCTGGTGTGTGTGTGTGTGTGTGTGTGTCTGTAGACTTTGTTGCTCCTGGCCATTGTTGATCTTTTTCGGTTGCCAGTTCTCACTGGCAGCTGAGATGCTGCCAAGTTTCACTGTTCAGCTCTGCCTTTCTGCACCTGGCACTGAATGCCAGCCAGCCAACTCCGACCTGGAATCTTTTAAGATACAGATGCCAATTGTAACCACCGATCCTTTCTGCATATGCTCAGTCTCTATTAATCAGTTTAGACATTGTAGAGCCCTGGCACTGAATACAGGCTCTTAGACCAACTACAGGTGTGCTCATAAAAGAAGCTTAGAATCATAGAGTTGGAAGGGACCAACAAGGTCATCTAGTTCAGTCCCTGCCTGTGCAGGAAATCCTCCTAGACTAGAGCCTCATCTCCAGCAAGTGCTTGCAATGGAACAAGCCAGGATGGTTGGGAGTTGGACTTAAGACCTGGAAGATCCCGGTTCAAATCCCTGCTCAGTAATGAAGCTTCCTGGGTGATTTTGGGCCAGTCGCTCTTAGCTTCACTACTTTACATGGTTGTTGTGAAGGAAGGAACTTTGTACACCACCCTGAGCTCCTGAAAGGCAGGGGTTGTGGTGGTACAAAAATGAGAGAGAGAGAGAGAGAGAGAGAGAGAGAGAGAGAGAGAGAGAGAGAGAGAGAGATCATGCAAACCATGCCACAGCATCTTCATTCCTAGAGTTGTACATTTTTCATAATACCTCTTTCTGGGGCCCAAATGCCTTATTTGGACTGGAGGTTTATGGGTGGCAAGAAATTGACAAAGCTTTCAATATTCCTATATGCCACAATGAAGTGGCAAGACCTTGCCAGAAGATGACGCATGATTGCATAAAGACTTGGCACACCTCTGCAGTGGGCACATCGGTACAGGAAGTTCTGGGTGTGCAGGGCAGAGGGCCTCTTGAGCAGGCCCCAGAATACCCAGACTCCTTCTGGCTGCATTTTAATTTATCTTTTTATTTTTTAAATTGACATCCCATCTTCCTTCTTAGCAAAGAACCTGAGGCAAGTTACATAAAAGCCTAATTTTTTGCTCAGTGCTCGTTCGTACCTGTGGGATTGCAGTTTAGCTGCAGAATCACAATGAGTTTTATAAAATCAGGACTCTCTTTCCCCAGCCAGTTCTGGGTTCCCGTCTCCTCGGTTTCCCTGGAACAAAGTTGTTTGGGTTGTTGCTTGGCCTTAGAGAAACCTCTGTTAGACTGAGCCAGCGAGAGAGGAATGCTGCTATTTTGGGTACTTGAGAGTGGAGGAGAAAATAACGTGTATTAAAAATTCACACATCCCAGGCTCACAAGGGAAGTTCTCTTGTATTGCAGCCAGCAAAGGCCCGTGCCTGCAAAGTTTATGTTGCTGCCTCCTCCTCATTTTGTTCTATCTCCAAAGACAAGGCCTGCTGAGATTGTTTGAGTGGGGCTGGGGGAAGACACTCAACAGCTTCCTTCCTATACGTCAACCTTCATACCCCTTCTTCCTGCATCATGTCTCTCCATCCCTCAAACTGTTGGGTGGGGCAGGAAAGGGAAAGTGCTGTCAGGAGCAGGACCTCCGAGAGGTGCTTTATCAGGGGGTACAAAGTTTCTTTTGGGCCCCTTCCCAAAGGAGGAGGGGAGGGATGAAACAGGATGGGCGAAGGGCATCACTGGGGTTTGCATCACCCGGTACGGGAGGCCAGCGCATCACCCCCCCATAATGGACCTCCTCACATGCAGTGGGTGAGGCAATGATCCTGAGGAGTGGGTGTGGTGATGCATCATTACTCCACCCCACATCACTGCCCCCCCACATCATTAAAATTGCACCTTTAAATTACATTATCATACACACTGCCTAAATGTACACATTTCTGGAACTGAACTTGATTCACCTTCAGCAGGTTTAGTCTACTGGCTTCAACAGAGGATATATTTGTTCTATACACACGTATTTGAACTGGCAAGCTGGAGGCTGCCATGCATTGCATGCAGGTGTGAGGCTCACACATGTGTGCAGCACCTCAAAAGCCTCCAAACTCGGGCAGAAGGCTCCTGCAGCATCACACATGTGCGAGGCTCGCCTCAGAAGCCTCCGGCTGCACTTTAGGGCAGGAGGTTCCTTCGAGGTTGGGGGAGGGGGTAGTTGGCACGTCACCCCCCCAGCACGTCACCTGATGCGGCCCACACCCCCTAGCAATGCCACTGGGGGCAGGCAAAACAAGGCAAGGGAAGGGTGGCAACAGCAGGAAAAGTCTTCAGAGCCCAAGTCTATCCTGGCCTCCATCTTTCTCCATGAGGCCAGCTGAGAGCCCAGGAAATTTACGGGTATCGAAACTTGCTTCTGCAGCAGCTGTAGTCCCACAGCTGTGTCCCTGAGCGCCTATACACTTCTTCATAGTAAGTGGATCTACAAGCGAAAGAGCTACTGTAGCAGGCCTATTTCTGTTGCAAGGTGGTTGCGCTAATTGTTGCATATTAGCAATACAAGCAATCTTCAAAAGCTCAAACATGAGCTTGAAGAGCAAAGTTGAAAATATAGACTCGGTAAGCAAGCTTGATGAAAATGAGCAAACATTTATTCATTGCCAGCAATGGGCTTCTCTCAGTGGTTCAAAATGGGAACACAGAGAGCTGTGGTCTCTCAGTGTCCCAGAGAAAAAGCAACATTCCCTGCTGGGTGTGACCTTATATACCTGTAGAGTTCTTTGTCTTGAGAAAATCCCAATCATATTCGTTAGAGCCCATGATGTCAGAACTGGGGATTTTTCATTGGCTATTGCCATATCTGGAGCATACATTTAAATATCTCAGGTTACTGTACGCCATTTTGGATAACTCCTCCCCTTTCTGTAATGTCTATACTATTCCAAAAGGGGGCAGTGTGCATCCATCATAATTTTCCTAATTACACTAATCTTGTAATTATCCACTTATTTTAATCCATGTTTATACTTATTTTATTGCATATTTTATCCTCTTTTCCAATCTAATTTAAAATATTTTATTTCTATTTTCCACAAAAAGTTATAAAGTGATTTCTGATTTCTATAAAATCTCTCTCTTCTCTGATATAAGTTGCATTTTCAAGAGAAATCTCTAGCTGGAGGCCTCTCTCCCACATTCCTTATTGGATTCTGCCAACTTTGATATTTGTAGTTCCACTAGTTTCATATCTGTTCTGTCAACTTTGAAAATGCACAGACTCTCTGCTAATGAGTCTGTGTCTACCAAGATTAATTATTCTTATTACTAGAAATATTCTTAAATTCACTATCTATTCTGGTGCCTAGGAAAGTCTGGGCATTTTAGTTAGTTGTCAAATTTGAAATATTCCTGCTTAGATAAGAATTCCACATTCCAAATTAGCTGTACAGCATCTAGTTTTGCAAGCCTCACTCTAAGGCAGACTGAAATCCTTTTAACTTTGTTTTCCCTTATTAATTTAACTAATATTCAGCAAAGAATATACTTGCTAACTTCTGAGTTTACAAACAATAAATTTTGTAACATTCTATGTGCTACTTTCCCTTTAAATGACTTCAGAACAGCTTTTAAGGTCCCTATTTGGTGCTGGAGCTTCTGAATCAAACTGTTCAGAAGCTGGCATTTTCATTTGTGGACCATGTGGCTTCTGTTGACTATCTATCTATCCTACTAATCTATCCTACTAATCTATCCTACTAATTATTTTACAACTTTTACCCAAACAAAACACTTTTGCTGGCTTTTGTTAAACTCTTATGGCTGGCAGTTTGCTTCTAACACTAAGTTTTTACTTTGATTCAGAATATTCTTATATATTTCATGCTGCATTTTACTTACAGGCAAACTTGAATGCAATCTACCGACTCCCTATTCAGTTGCAGGAATTCGAATGATTTTGCTTCTGTTTACGACTTCATCAGTTAACCCTCATTACCCCATTAGGGTTCATCAGTTTATTGCCTGGCTTAATCTTGCTACTGTTTAGAGATCATAGAAGGCTCTCTTTTGTCTAAATGTAGGCATTTCTTCTGCAGCCTAACTCTATTTTTAGGTGTTACACTGCTTCTCTGTAAATATATTATTTTAAAACTTTATCCTGGTTTAACAATGTCTTATTTTCTTCAAGAGGCTCAAAGCTTATGTAGATTTTTAAAATCTTTGTTCCAGTCTGCATTTCAGACTTCTGTTACAGCCTATCTTTATCCATCACTTTGACAGTTCTTTTGAAGCTTCAGCTTGACTATAAATTTTACTAGTTAGCTTGACAACTAATAGCTGTTATCTTGATTGTGTCAAATTGGTTTATTGCTTAAGCAATTAACTACCTCTATTTGTTATCTGGGACCTCTCTGTGTTAGGCTAGCATTTCGTTAACCCAGCTCTGACTCTGAAGGGTGACACAGAGTTCATTGGATTTTTCTCTTGCATTTCCCTCTAAGGCTTCTGGGCAAAATGGATTCAAACTATCTACTTTTTGCCTTTATATTACTAAACTTATTGCTTTAAACTAATTCACTTAGGTAACCTTAAGTGTTCCTTACAACTTTGTAATGCTTTTGTACAAACAGAAATTGCTTTTCTGGGCCTGGTTAAACTTCTTGCTGAACCAATGTTTGTGAATTTCTATCCCAAACAGTCTCCCTTAATAGTCTCCATCATGGCTATAACTTTGGCATAAGTTTGTTTTGGCCTTTCAAACATACATTTGAACAAAACATCATGACATTTTACTGTATTTCCTTCTGGCCTGTTAAGCATAAGTTTGGGTTTTGCCTTTGGCCTTGCCTTATTTCCTCCCAGATTTGACAGTGTGTTAAGTAATCATATATGCATTTCTCGAACTGACGGCCAGCGCATATGGCTTGCAGCAGCACTCACTGCCAGGCAATAGTAGTACCCCCAGCATGTTTTGCAGGAGGCTAGGTTAGAGCTTGCACAGTGTCAACAGTGGCAGAGGCCGTGCAAGTGAGGGCTCCAGGGCTCCTGCACAGGTGGCGAGTTCGGGTGAAATCGTAAAATGTAAAATCTGAACCTCCTTTGGCTCCTGGGCCCAGGAACACCCTGCACCCCCCCCCTTTCATGGGCTCTGGTCAGCTTGAAGCCTAAATACGAGGAACCTTCCTTCAACGCAAGAGCACATCTTCCAACAATTAACATGTGACAACTGAGATACTTTGGCACATTTAGCATATCAAAGCCCCCATCTCATCCCAGCAACAGGGGGGTGCTGCTGGTTTTCCTTTACTCTTCGCTGTTTTCTGAAGCCAGGGGTGTTGGTAAGTGGTCTTAGGAATCTCCTGTTGTATGTATGGATAGTTAAGAATGTTTAATCTCATACTGAATCTGGTTGTACTTCAAAAGTATGTGCCACTCAAAGAAATTTAGCAATGGGTGCTTAAAGGAAAGGAAAATTAGTGCACATACATCCATATGAGCAGATTTTCAGTTGTGTTACTAGATTTTCAGACACCATTTTCAGTGGTGTCACTAGGAGCACCTCACCTGGTACGGGAGACCAGCGCGTCACCTCATGTTGGATGGGGAAGATGATGCACATTCATCATGGCCTTTCTGGGTTTTTTTGGCTATAACTTCGATAGAATAAATATATTTCAATGTGGTTTGTTGCATTGCATTCTACATGAAACCACACATCCATTGATATATAACATGATGGTATTATTGGAAAATACTAAGATTTCAAAAACTTTGACCAGTAGTGATGTCATGTGCTGTCCGCACCCTCTTCACCCCCTAGCAATGCCCCTGCTTATTTTATTTTTATATTGTACCACATTTGTTAAAGCACTCAATCCCTATTCACACATTATGTGCTGCCTGCAACACAAGCTCATGGATCTATATTTGTGTCTGTTATTCTCAAGTCATGCCCAACCTGTGTGTGGCAGTGCACCCAATCTGTATTCTGCATCTCTGAGCAGTCCGGACCCTATGTTGACTTTTAAAAATGAACCCATGTAGAGTCACTCAGCTGAAAACTGTGTACACACAGACACCAGTATGCATGTATAATGTAATGTATGAACAAATCCTTCTATCCTGGACTTGCTTCTGGAGATTGCTAGCCTGAAAGTGAGGGATTCTTGTTCTGTTTTTCTCCCAGACACCTTTGCTTGAAAGCCCTATCCTACCTCCCACCACACCGCTGTGTGCAGCAGCACCATGGAGAGGCACCCTGCATGCTGGGGGAGATCAGGAGGCTTGAAAGAGGAGGAAAAAATATTTTCCCTTTAGCTATCCATAGGCCTCCTGATGGCCTCTTACAGTGTTCCACAACACTGTGGTACGGTCTTTCTCCATACCACTTCACATAGTCCATCTAATTTGAAGTACCGAAAGTAAGTGGTGATAACATCATTGCCAGTCACTTCTGGCTTGGGAGACCAGATGCAATGCAACAAAAACCAGTAAGAGGCTCGGGGTGGATGGGATTTTCAGGTGTCGAAAAGCATGCTCTGGAGCCTCCTATAGCTGTTATGACCTGGTTTCACTACTGGGCAGCAGGTGTGCTGAAGAACCACCTCTACTACTGGTGGTACCTGTACCACTGATTGAGAAATACTGGCCTATGAGTTTCCTTGTAGTAAGCCCAAGGACAGAAAAGGGGAAGGATGAGTGGGGGATTTGTTCCAGGACCCCTGCCCCACAGATTTGCACTGCCTTCTTCCCTCTTGCCCGAGTGATGGTATATAAGAAAGTGAAAGAAGGCGGACTAGGGGTTTGGGCCCTGGGACCTTTGTTCTTGGCGACCTTTGTCTCCTATAACTGGCAACTGGGCGAAATGGAGGCAGAGGCCGCAGGAAGGGGGAGCCTTTGCATCTGTATGGGCCCAATTTGGAGACACTTGGAAAAAGACGACCTGAGGACAGAAATGGTGGGCGAAAGAAGAGACGGGATACGTACTCACTCAGGTGACAAAACGATCTTTGCCAGAGTACATGAGGGAGGCGGTGACTCTGATGAAGGAGATGGGGCTCTTGGCCAAGCCGTATAAAACCAGCGAGCTGAAAGGGAAACAACGCAAGCGTTACGTGTATGAAACGACAGTACAGGATTTTATTATTACCAAGAGAGACAGCAAAGTAAGACGCACTTTTCCGTGTACCTCTTGCAGGAGAAGGTGGCACACAGTGCCTTTAGCAAGAAGAGAATTCCCTTTAGTTTATGGAAATTAAGGTGGAGGGCTTTCCATCAGGTCCTTCAGGTCCATCAGGTCAGGGTGGAAGCAGCAAACCCATGGCTGCAAGAAGATCAGAAGAGGTGCAAGAGGCCCACCAGTTCAGGGTCTAGATCCTCTAGATAGAGGACTGATAGAAACAGTAGCCCATTTTGCCAGCAAAGGAGTTGTGGAGGGGCATAGCGAGGGCATTTAAGTGGCCTGAACTGGCCCAACAGGCCTGGGAGACTATTGTCTCTGGGAAGGAGCCGACAGGAGGTATGAGAGGACCCAAGAGGACGAGTAATGCGGGACAGTGGAGGGGAGGAGACCATAGGTGGGAGGTGCCATGGTCTATGGTAAGATTGCTAAATCTGTATGTCCTTTTTGCGCTGGGCATCCAAAGGGGCAAAGAAATAAAGGAGAAAAAGTCCACCAACACACAGGGATGGGTCTGATTTGTGGTCTCCAAAGCAGTGTCAAGGCTTACAAAAGGGTGAGAACCGGTAGAGACAGGTGGAAAAAATGGTGGGAGTGGTTAGAGGGGGGTGAATCTAACATGATGTATCTCCGTTTCATACACTACCTCTGTTTCATACACTATACTGCACAAAGCAGACTGCTCCAGCTCCAGTAACTATAAAAGACTCCCAGTCAATCAAGCACCCAGTCAGAGGAAACAGTCTAGAGCTGAGGAATGCCAATCAGGGAGAACTATGAATGGTGCAGAGGGGCCGCTATTTCAGAGACCACCTAGGGTGGCTGAGTTGTAGGAAAGATCTCTGGCATGGAAGATGCCAGGAATTTCGTGATTTTCTTCACCTGGAAGCATAATGCCATGGCCAGCTTTGGTTGAGGACTGAGTAATTGATGTCGCTGTCCCTCCCCAAATCTACCATGTTGTTGCAGATGTGCACAAAAGCTAGGTGTGGAAGAGGGCCAATTTTCAGCTCAGCCTCCAATCTGCACCAAGCAGACTGTCAACATTTCCAAGAATCCAGGCTGCAGGAGCCTGGGGTGCTATTATTTCTATTATTTTTATCCACCTGTGATAAACATCACCAAACACAATAGCAGGCTGGCATTTATTGGACTGTGCGTGTGTGTGCAGAATAGGTGATGATTATTAACTTATAGTCAATTGTTGCAGAAGGAGAGTGTTAGCTTTTTCGGAGCCCTAGGCAGTCATCCATCCACTGGGAAAGTTGGAGCAGAAATATTTTCCTCCAAATGAAGACTTTCTCAAGAGTGCCACAGAGAGTTTCTAAATGCCCACATCTTGGCTGTTTCTAGCACTTTTAGTCCTGCTGATCAGGCTCAATAGAATCATAGGGCACAATCCTACCTGCACCCTATGCTGGGCCGGTCTGGGAGGGTTGCAAATGTGCCATAAAGCATGTTTGCGCCTCCTTGGGAGAAAGCCAGGCTGGCACTCCAAGAAGCGCCAGCCTGCGGAGGCTGACAGAAGCCTCTGCGCCAGCTTCCCCTCAGCTTCTTGATGAAAGGTAGGTGTGGGGGGGCGGGGAGGAGGAGGGACAGAGGCATTCCTGGGTGGGGAAGGGAGGGTGATGGGTGGCCCCCGGGGCAGGCGGAGAGCAGGATGCGGGGCTGGGATCTGGTAGTTATGCCGGATTCCAATTCCCATCCCCGGGGAGAATGGAGCAGCTTCAAACCACTCCATTCTCCTCGGACTGCACTACCTCATGAGCGCCACCATTGGCGCCAGCAGCCCCTACCCAGGGATAAGGGGGAAAGTTTTCCATTGCCTCTGGCTAAGCCACTATTGGCCACAATACTGCGCTGGACACAGCGCAAGCATCCTGGGTTGCTTGTTCCAGCACAAGTTAGGATTGCGCCCATAGACTCATAAAATCATAGAGTTGGAAGGGACCTAAAAGGTCAACTAGTCCAACCCCCTGACCATAGCAGGAACTCTTTCTACAGCATCTCCAGCAAGTGCCTGTTGAGCCTCTGCTTGAAGATCTCTAGTGAAAGAGAATCCATCACCTCCCTTGGTAATTGGTACCACTGCCAAACCACCCTGACCATACATAATTTCTTCCTGAGGTCCAACTTGAATCTCTTCTCTTGCAGTTTGTTCTACTCTCAGGCAGCTGAGAACAAATTTGTTCCTTTGTTCCTTTTTCCACATGACAGCCCTTCAGATTCAGAGTGTTAAGCCTTCTCCAGGCTAAACATGCCAAGTTCCCTCAACCTTTCCTTGCAGGGCTTGTTCTCCAAGATCATCCTTGTACTCCAGCTTGTTCTCCAAGATCATCCTTGCTGCACTTCTCCGAACCCACTGCAGTTTGGCTACACCTGTCTTCAAGTGTGGTGACCAGAATTGGACACAGTACTCCAGATGGGCACATTTAAAGAACGCCGTTTACAACACTTTTTCCAAATTTGGCAAGAAGACCAACAAGATGGCAGACTGGTTTGAAGCCCACTCTGAGGAGTGGACACCAGTCATTGAGGAAAAGAGCTCAAGCAGCATACAAGGCCTGTCCCAGTGAGCACAACCTGCAGGTCCTCCGAGCTGCTCGCAGCAAAGTCCAGCAGATTGCCAGGAGATGTGCTAACGACTACTGGCTCCAGCTCTGCTCCCAGATACAGATATCAGCTGACAGGCAACATTAAGGGGATGTATGACAGTATCAAGCAGGCCCTAGGTCCAACACAGAAGAAAATTGCCCCTCTGAAGTCTGCCACAGGCGAGGTCATCCAGGATCGGATGCAGCAGATGGAACGCTGGGTGCAGCACTACTCTGAGCTATATTCCAGAGAAAATGTAGTCACCGAAGAAGCGCTGAACAACATGGAGTGCCTGCCTTTGCTGGAGGAGCTTGACAGTGAACCAACCCTGGAAGAACTTCATGTGGCCCTGGACTCCCTTGCCTTTGGCAAGGCACCTGGAAAAAACCGCATCCCTGCTGAAGTCCTAAAGTGCTGCAAAGAGATCATCGTCACTGAGCTGCAATGAAATCCTTTCTCTCTGCTGGAGAAAAGGTGGAGTACCTCAAGACATGAGGGATGCAAACATCATCACACTGTACAAGAACAAAGGCGACAGGGGTGACTGCAACAACTACCATGGCATCTCTCTCCTTAGCGTTGTAAGGAAAGCTTTTTGCCCACGTTTGCACTAGAGGCTCCAGGTACTTGCAGAGAGCATTTATCCAGAATCACAGTGTGGATTCCTAGCCAACAGGTCCGTCATTGATATGGTATTCCCCTTAGACAACTGCAGGAGAAATGCAGGGAACAATGACAGCCACTCTTCACAGCCCTGCTTCACACTGCTTGGAGGCAGGCTGTGCAGCATGGCCTTTGCAGTTCGAAGAGAAACTCCAGGTCTGACCAATGTGAAATAAAGTGGTACCACTACTTCTTGTCTTGAAACTATGGTTCTGCTAATGCAGGCTACAGTTGCATTCGCCTTCTAACCCAGGTGAATCAGACATAAATGGTTCCATTCACAGCACATGTAATCTGGATTCCATGACTGCTGATGGTTCACTGCTTAGAACCTCCCCTCCTTCCTCTCATAGTTAGGGTGTCCTTCTCCAAGTTCTTGCCACTTCATATGTTCAGTGAACTTGGTTGATGGATGTAGAGGTGAAGGGGAGGGGGTTCACATTCCAGAATGTAGGACTCTAGACTGATAGGAGACACCAGAACGAAATTACTGGTGAATTACATAATTAGAACGAATTACATAATCAGTTGGGAATGCTGTGTCATGTCATCCTTGCTCATTTGCACTTAACCAAGAAAGCTCTCTCTCCAGCAGGTTGATTGGGGAACTTTGCTTATCACACCCCCAACATTTCTTTGATTTAGAGCCTAATCCTATTCTTCCCCCCTCCCAACCATTCAGCCATGCCAAAAAGGTGCACACTATCAAGCATGTGGGGGCAATCGATAGGGAATTATTTACCCTTACCCCTCCGTAAGCCTCCTACTTTGCAATGGGTCTCCTCAGACCTGTGTCAGCTGTAGCTGGTGCAAGTCCAAGAAGAAGAAAGGGGCAAGGAAATCTGAAGAGGGGATAGGATCTGTTATCCACCAATGCAGCGAATTGACTCCCAACTACTGCCTGTGCCATCTTCTCCTATCCATGTCCCCTGCCAGTTGTACCTTTGTTGGCAGCTCCTCTATACAGGACAGTGTCCTCAGGTCTCTCCCATTGGCTGAAGAGACAGACCTATCACCTCATGGATGTATTGGCTTGGTCAGCCATTGGGGAAGACTCTCCTGACCACTGTCTATAGCTATATTTATTTACTACACTATCACCCATCTTCTACCAGTTTAAAAGCCTGGAAGGTGTATCTTCTTTTGGGTATAGATATATTAGAAAAACAAAGCAGACCTACGAAACATCATTGCTGAATATACCTGAGCGTCTCCAGTCTGAGAAAGGGCAGACTGTGCCCTACACGGGTTCTTAGTGCCTCAGATGATTCATTGGCACCCCACTCTTAATTTAATTTCCAGCGACCAAGGAAAAGCAGCTAAACTCCAAAGAATGACAAGATGTCAATAAGACTTTCCCCCAAAGGCAAATATAGGTTCATCAGGGGCAGAGATCAGAGAAATAGTGTTCTGTGCTCACACCCACCTCCCTGAGCAGGCTGCATCGGGTGACACATGGCGGAGGGTGACAACACTACTGGCCAACATTTTTAAAATCTTAGTACTTTTAAATACTAAGTACTTTTAAATATATATTGGCAACCTTCAGTCTCGAAAGACTATGGTATCGCGCTCTGAAAGGTGGTTCTGGCACAGCGTCTAGTGTGGCTGAGAAGGCCAATCCGGGAGTGACAATCCCTTCCACACCGGGAGCAAGTGCAGTCTGTCCCTGGTCTGTGGAAGGCTATGGGCCTTCCTTCTTTGCCTCTGCCTCAGACTGTTGGCCTCTTCAAACTGGGAAAGGCCATGCTGCACAGCCTGCCTCCAAGCAGGCCGCTCAGAGGCCAGGGTTTCCCACTTGTTGAGGTCCATTCCTAAGGCCTTCAGATCCCTCTTCCAGATGTCCTTGTATCGCAGCTGTGGTCTACCTGTAGGGCACTTTCCTTGCACGAGTTCTCCATAGAGGAGATCCGGCCATCATCCATTCTCACGACATGACCGAGCCAACGCAGGCATCTCTGTTTCAGCAGTGCATACATGCTAGGGATTCCAGCATGTTCCAGGACTGTGTTGTTAGGAACTTTGTCCTGCCAGGTGATGCCGAGGATGCGTCGAAGGCAGCACATGTGGAAAGCATTCAGTTTCCTCTCCTGTTGTGAGCGGAGAGTCCTTAACTTGCTGCAGTACAGAAGTGTACTCAGGATGCAAGCTCTGTAGACCTAGATCTTGGTATGTTCCGTCAGCTTCTTGTTGGACCAGACTCTCTTTGTGAGTCTGGAAAACGTGGTAGCTGCTTTACCGACGCGTTTTAAATATATATTTACCTATATTAAATATATATAATACTAAGTACTTTTAAATATATATCATGTTATATATCAGTGTGATTTCATGCAGAATGTAAAGAAACCGAAATCTATCAAAAGTTATAGCCAGAAGACCAGTGGGGGTGGGGTGAAAATGAACCACCATACCCACTGCCTGGGGCATTGCCAGGCAAGGGAGGGGGGTCCATCTTAGGGCTGATGCAAACCGTAGTGATGCCACTGCTTGAGATTCAACTGCTTTTGGACCAGAAATCACTAGATGGTGTCTTTGTAATATAGGCTCTCACTCAGAACCTGCCAGCACATACTGCCTTCGTTTCTCTCTCTATTGGGGGATCGAGGGGTAGGTCACTTTACAGTCTAACCTTGAGTCCTTCCCCTGGGGCTGAGCCCAGGGTCATATCAAGTGATGGTGGATCAGGGGTCAGTAGCCCTTGGGCCAGATCTGACTGACCCCCCCAGGTCATCTGACCCACACAGAGTCTGGCTTTGGAGGCGAGGCCTCCTGTCCAATTAGCTGCACACCTGGCAGGTGGCTCTTCTATTCCCTGTCTGGCATATGGCAAAGTTGGGGCGGCAAATCGGGCAGGAGGCTTTGCCTCCCAAGCCAAGCTCAGTGCAACTGCTTTCGGAAGATCAGCCACCCAGAAGTTTGGTGATGATGTGATATCGCTGAACATCTGGTCCCTTTGCTGAAGAAGTTTCCAACCTCTGCAGTAGGCAGTGTCTTTGGTATGCAGGGATGATTGAAGTATGTGGCTTCTCCGTGAGGCTGCAGTTCTATGAGAGTGCCAATAACCAGGTTTCCAAGGTGGCTCTGCTCTCATGTAGGAAAACAGCCTGGTGGCTGCGAAGAAAGGCACCACACAGAAAGATGTGTGGACAACATGCTATGAAATCATGTTAATTTTCATAGCATGAATTTTAACATGATTTCATGTCATAGCATGTTAATTTTCATAGCATACAGTGAATAAAAGATTTCCAGCAGCCAGAGAGAGAGGGGAGGGGCTACAGTGTCCTGCAAGCTTTCTGATGTGCAGAGGCGAAATAAATTATGAAAAATATTAATAAATATTGCAGAAAACATTTTAGAAAAGAAGATAAAGCCGGGTTGTATATTTCCTTAGTATCTTTCTACGCAGTTTGCAGAATCCATCTCCTGAGCCTTTTCACAGAGTGTGGGCCATCTGGACGAATAGCTGTGATTTCCTTCCTTTCTGCTTATCATCCAATCCCAAAGGCAAATCTTCTTGGCAAATCTTCTCCTCTCTGTCCTCTGCTAAACATGTCTTTATAAATATTTCACAGCGGTGACACCAAACAGTAACCCCAAAGGCGGCTGTAATCGATGCTTTGTAAGACGGCAAATTGCTCCTGACAAAACATTAGAAACTATTTAGAGGAGGATGAATAAAACATGCCGGTGCCACGTGCCAATTACACGTTGGGTGATGTTAGAGATCTTGAAAGCCATTCATCCCACCAAGCCTGCCTTCTAGTCAAAATTCTTTGCTCTAACAAGGGAGCAGAGTGCACCCCCCCCCACTCACTTCTCATAAGGTGCTCCTTTGTATCTTGACAGCTCCTAGGTCTGGCAGTACAAGAGCTGGCAGGATCTTTAGATCACTTGTGTAAAGGTGGGGGCTTGCAGCCATGGTTCTTGTGCTTGACAAGAGAGGAAAGCCTCACTGTCTCCACTTTCTCCCCACCATGCCTCATTTTATAAGACTCACAGCCCAATCCTAACCAGTCCTGGTACAACAGGGGCCGCACGGGTCATGCCGTAGGCAGTGCTGCATTTGGGCAGGCACATTTGTTCCCTTACCCCATATAGCACTCCAGCCTGCCCAAGGGGGCTACTCAAATCTGCGCCAGCAAAATCGCTGGTAGAAGCCCAGGAAGGGACTTAGGATATGGAACCAACCCCACCACTTCCTAGACCTGATCCAATCCCTGATCTACCCTCCCCCACCCCATCCCGCCCTCTCTCCACCTCTGTTCCACCTCCCCCCCACCACTGCGCCGCTCAGTGTATTTTGCTCAGCCATTTTGCACTGCGCTGCTCAGCCATTTTGCTGGAGTCAATGCTAGCAGGACAGTGCAGGCCCTCCCGCCAGCACTGTTCATGAGACATCGGAAATGGGCTGTATGGCACATTTTTTACAGTGGCCTCTGCACCGGTGCTAGCGAGGGTTAGGATTGCGCCATCAGTCATGTCCTCCCTTAGACATCTTCTTTCCAAACAAGAAAGCCCCAAACACTTTTAAGGAAGGTGTTCTGCCCCCCTGATCATTTTGCACCCCCCTTCTTCTGCACCCTTTTCCCAGCTCTATGGTATTCTTTCTGATGTGTGGTGACCACAGCTGCATCCAGCATTCAAAATCTGACTGCACCATAGATTTGAATATAATCTGTATATAAAACTCACCATGGCATGATCTTACTGCCAGAATATTTTCCAGGCTCTCAATTGTACAGGGTTGAACCAGGAGCATCAGAAGCCATCTGGAACGGCCCTTAAAAAGCAATTTGGGAGCGTTCCTGGAACATTCATTGTCTACTGGCAACCTGCCTCAGTACATCAAGGCTTCAACTAATTGAACTGAAAAGATCACAAGAGGACAATTGAGTTATTGTGAGATTTGGTGGCTTCAAGGATCCACAGTGCAACAAATGAGACACAGAGAGACAGGAAGACTGTCAGCGCTGCCAACCGTTCCCCCAAAGTCCATCACTAGCCATCACTTTTATTAGCTTACATGTAACTTGGTTTGTCCATCGATCAAAGCCAGAGGTCAGCGCGGAAAGGGCACAGTGATGAAAAAGCATCATGGCTATGGAAAGTTTTACCCATGAGTTGCAAACCCTCCTGTGGCAGACCTCTCAGTCCAGAGACTGAATTTTTTGCAGATTGAAGAGTCCTTTGAGTACATGCAGAGTATCTGGTTTCCCACTGAGTACCTGATCAATCCCACAAGTTGGTTTAGAGGGCATGGCTATTAGGTGAGCCCACCCCCCCACCCCGTAACATGGCACAATTTAGATCTATATCCAGTGGCATAATTTGTGGACCCTAGTGTAGGCACCCCCCTTTTGGATTTTTGAGCTGACTTGCATTGGACAATACACCTGCACTTATTTATTTATTTTTCACCTTTGATACCACCCTTCCTCCAAGGAGCTCAGGATGGTGGTCATGGTCCCTTGCCCCCTTTCTTCTAGGGTATGAAAGCTTTTCTGGCAGAAACTCTCTGCAACTGGTTGTGACTGAGTAGCAGTCACTCACAGGGTTTCGGTCTTGTTGCAGTGCCTACTGCTTGCTCTCTCTGCAGTGACTTTGCTGCACACAGACACCAGCTCCCAGAGTGTGTCACTGCTTGGCTTTTCCTACCACACGGTGACAGCAACCCCCCCCCCCCCCAGAACTCACCCTCTCTTTAAGCTTAGCAGGAGAGAGTAAAATAACTGTGATTTTCACTGCTGGGATTGAATCATGCTGTGAAATTTCCAGGTCCAGAGCATAAGCACCAGGGAGGAAAAGGAATGTTTCTGATCTGCTTCTGTCTGGGGAATTACATCTGACTGGATAATGTGCAGAGATGTGGTGGAGAAAAGGAGGAGAGGCAGAAGAGAAAAATTGAGTTCAGAGGTTTCTCAAGAAAGGGCAGTCACCCAGAAAGATCAGCACACAGAAGCAGTGGGGCTCTGAAAACGAGTCTCCTTGGAGGGCCACACCATTTATACTAAGCAAAGGGGAAGGTCTTGATCCATTCCCACAGGCCCTGCCTGCTTCTTCTCCTCCAATGAAAGAAAGCAAAGCATCTGTCCAAACACCTGTGCTCCGTGATAGAATTGGATCCAAGCCCTCTCCTGCACAGACTTTGAAAGGTTGCCATAACCTCCCCCAACCCACGAGGCTTCCCAATTCCATTGGGGTCACAACCAACAGATTGAAGAACTCAGATTTAAAGAAAATGAGTGCCAAGGGAGGTAGTTTGTCTCATAATTGCTTCTCCGTCCCTTACCCAGAATCCAAGATCTGCACACAAAAGGCACTCTACACATGTTCAAAAGATGCTCTTCTTACATTGCAGAAAAGAACCTTATAATAAGTGTGGCAAAGCTAGAGTGGATGCCACTGTTACAACCAAGAGTGGAGGAGAGGGGCAAGGCCTTCCTATGGTTCCATTAAGGTGGGCATAGCATTTTTGGAGTCTTATGCATTCCTAGCAGCAAATCTTGTCCAAAGGAAAACAATAGCACACATTTCAGAGAGCAGTGTGATGCCAGCAGGCATACTCCAAGCATCTATCCCAACAACAACTGATACTAACCAAATCACAGGCATGCAGGCAATGCATTCATAGCAGCCACACAAAGAAGGAGTCTAACAGACCAATCCCATCATCCCGCCCCACTGATGCACTCCCATCCTCCCGCCCCACTGATGCAGCTGTGCAAAAAAGGCTTGCACTGCTTCCTGCGGGGGGGCACCCTGAAACACATCACACCCCCCTCCCCTATGCTGTATGAAGCAGCTTTTACGTGCTTCAGCAGCCTCAGCTCTGAATCTGATGCTGGCAGTTGGTGCAGGCCTTCCTGCTGTTGCACCTAATTTCAAAGAACTTTATGGAGCCTTTGCAATGGCTAGTGCCAGCATGGTAACTGCTGGTGAAGCTTCAGATTGGGCTTTTAGTAAGAAACAGCATTTCCTCGATTTCTCCCCACTCCCAGGATTTTGTTGATATATACTGGCAACGTCACCAGTATGTTCAGAATGACAAAGCGTGGTTGCTTTGTTCAGAATGCATGTTTGTTTGTGGTTGTTATGTTCAGAAAGCAGAATGACAAAGCATGGTCTTGCGTGGTTGCTTTGCTTGAGCAATATTGGAAACAGTCCATTCCAACTTTCCAGCACCGGTGCAGCTGCAATGCAGCTCTGAGGTAAACAAACAAATGTTCCCATACAGCCCCACTCTATCCTTCCCATGCATAATTTTGTATGACTCAAGCATGCCCCCCGTCAGGTGCCTATTTAAGAGATGTTGAAGAGACGTCTGTGACTGATTCCCCACCACAAGACACAGTACATGCCCCATTGGTACAGTTGCACTGGCACTGGAAAATTGAATCAGATAAAGTGGGCCTAATTCTCCAGGCCCTCCTTTAATTAAAACGAAATGAAGAAAAAGTCCAGTAACTTCAGTAACACTTCTTGACCATAAGAAGCAGCTGTGTGATCAGTGCTGCAATTGTGAATGTTGGAGTCTGTTTCTTATGGCAGACTGTATTTCTCTTCAGTGTTGGTCTGGTGGCACAAGAAAACCATTTTCCATGAGCATTGAGAAGCCAAAAGTACCCCACTTGTGCCCTTTTTGCATCCTCTAAAGAATATGCAAACAATGTTGCTGGGCAGTACGTTCCCCCCCCCCCCCCAAACAAAACTATCCTTGAAATTTCTCCCCAGGCATAAACCGCTAAATGGAAATGGTGAAGTGCCTTCTTAAGACATGTCACCCTGAGGTAATTCAGATAATAACAAAATGGCCCATAATTGACATTAATGAGCATCCTGCCGTCAAATTAAGGCCATTCAGCCCCTGAGAAAGGAGGAGATGGAAATGGCAATGGGAGTGAAGCATGGCTATTATGACAGTTGATTATGAAAAGTGGCTTCCTAGAGTGGCCGTCCATCTTGAGCGTGCACATGGCTATTTATGTGGATAAATAGTGCTTATTGTGCATGGAGTTGCAGGTTTTCTGTTAGGAAAGCCTCCCCATTGGCTAGTTATAGGGAACATGAAGAGCTTCTTTTCTTCCACAGGGGCCTGGCCAGGTCAGTAGTGTCTATAGCAACCAAAGAGGAAAGGTTTTTATTTTTCCAAAATAAAATAAAAGCATCAAACCATACTTTTGAGTATGGGTGGGGCAGGCCAAAGGGTTACACTGTGCCATGGGGTGATGGTGGGTACTATGTACACAAGGTACTATGCCCCCTTGGGATGCCTCTGATCAAAAACACTTATTAAAATTACTGAAAATTACTGAATTAAAATTTTGTGCATGTTGTGTGAGACCATGTGGACTATATTTTAGGTTCTTGTGGTCCTGTGGTCCATGGACCACTGGTTGAAAACCACTCAGCCACAGTGTCAGAGACTCTCCTGTTCTCCACACTTCCTCTTCTGCTGTTTTTCACTGGAGGTGGAGGTTACAGAGGTGGGTGGACAAAAGGCAGAAGTGGGTGCCCTCCTGTCAACTGGCTTGCTAGAGGTGACCACCTCAGTTGACCTTATGGACAGGTTGTTGGCCTTGCTGCCACAGATGAGGCCAGAAAGGTCAGCCCAAACTCACCTTGTCAGATCAATCTAACAAAAGTCCATGACCTGGACAAAGGGTGACAATCAACATGATTACCTTGCAAATAAGAGGGAGACCCAACTGGCATGAATGCCAGCACCTTCTTCAGCCAGCAAGCCAGTGGTAGAGATTCCACTGAAGAGAATTTTTTTCTCAGCATTTTTTGCTGAGAGATTTTTCTTGTCAACAGAATCTGGTGAAAGCAATTGGAGTTTACATAAAAAAGAAAAAGAAAAAAAAAGAAAACCTTGTGGTTATAAGTGTCCTTAACATCCAGTTACCAGCAGCATTAGGCTGGACATGGTTATGTCCGCAAAATGGATCAGGTCAATTTATAACCTGTTCAATGGATCAGGTCAATTTATAACAGTCAATTTATAACCTGTTCAAAAGAGAGTGGCCATTGAATGGAGGGACAAGTGATCAAGGATGGACATGTGGCCAGAGATCACTATGGGCCGGGTTGTTTATATGCCTTCCATGTGCCTTCTGTCAGCTTGGGTGGTGCAAAGCCTGCTGGGGTGCAACTCCGTAGGCAGATGCTTTCAGCCTCAGTTTGAACTGGAAGGCCTTCCTTACCCCACTGCCATGCCACGCCAGCAAGTGTGGCCTGGGAGGTTGAAGAAGGCAAGATTCCAGTTCAGCCTGGAAGCACTTAATGCTCCAACCTGAATTTTATACATGGATTTGACTCAACATGAATGGCCACTGCAAATGAGAAGGAATGTGCCGATCCCTAGAGAAGGGGAAAAATCCATCCCATTAAAATCATAGTTTAAAAAACTGCTTTTCTTACTGTTGTATAGACAGTCATGCAAGTGATAATTCCATTCTTCAGCTGAGCCAGCCAAAGGCAAGGTGTCCTTTACATTTGTAATTGCTGACTGCCTCTCTACAACCCTATGAAAAGCAGTTTTTAAACCGCAATTGTAAACTTTAAAAAAATTTTTAAATTGCTTTTATTTAGCACATTTGATGGTGTCAGCAGGGAGTCCCAGAATTAAACCCCTGTGAATGTTGAGACACAACCTTATTAGGAGCGATGGAGGTGGAAACCTGGAGGTGGGTCTTTAAATCTATTTTTCCACTGTTTTCTTAATCCACTGAGTTGTTTTGGCAGCGGTTTTCACTCTCAGGGAGAATCTGAGTCACTCTAAGTTCTAGCGAAGGCAGGGGGAGGCAGTGGGGGCGGGGGGAGGCAATGGCGGAATCCCCAGGATTACACCGCTAAGGGGGGGCTGCAGGGGCTTGGGTACATAAGAACAGCCCCACTGGATCAGGCCATAGGCCCATCTAGTCCAGCTTCCTGTATCTTACAGTGACCCAACAGAGGAGCACACAAGACAACAAGAGACCTGCATTCTGGTGTCCTCCCTTGCATCCGGCATTCTGATAATGCCATCTGGCCCATTTCTAAAATCAGGAGGTTGCACATACACATCATGGCTTGTAACCCATAATGGATTTTTCCTCCAGAAACTTGTCCAGGCCCCTTTTAAAGGCATACAGGCCAGATGCCATCACCACATTTTGCAGCAAGGAGTTCTACAGTCCAACCACATGCTGAGTAAAGAGATATTTTCTTTTATCTGTCCTAACCCTCCCAACATTCAATTTTTGGGATGTCCCCTAGTTCTGGTGTTATGAGAGAGTGTAAAGAGCATCTTTCTATCCACTTTATCCTTCCCTTGCATAATTTTGTATGTCATGTCCCCCCTCAGGCACCTCTTTTCTAGGCTGAAGAGGCCTAAACGCCATAGCCTTTCCTCATAAGGAAGGTGCCCCAGCCTCGTAATCATCTTAGTCGCTCTCTTTTGCACCTTTTCCATCTCTTTTGCATCTTTTCCATCTCTTTTGCATCTTAGTCGCTTTTCTTTTGCACTATGTTCTTTTGGAGAGATGTGGTGACCAGAACTGGACACAATAGTGTGGCCTATCGATTTTTTTGCCCCAATGTGCATGACCTTACACTTACTGACATTGAAGCACATCTGCCATTTTGCTGCCCATTCTGCCAGTCTGGAGAGATCCTTTTGGAGCTCCTCACAATCACTTCTGGTCTTCACCACTTGGAAAAGTTTGGTGTCCTCTGCAAACTTAGCCACCTCACTGCTCCAGGCCATTTATGAAGGAGATGAAAAGCATCGGTCCCAGGACAGATCCTTGGGGCACACCGCTTTTCCCCTCTCTCCATTGTGAAAATTGCCCATTGACACCCACTCTGTTTCCTGATCTTCAACCAGTTCTCAATCCATGAGACGACCTGCCCTCTAATTCCCTGACTGTGGATTTTTTTTCAGTATCCTTTGGTGAGGGACCATGTCGAATGTCTTCTGAAAGTCCAGATATATAATGTCCATGGGTTCTCCCACATCCACATACCTGTTGACCTTTTCAAAGAATTCTAAAAGGGAAAACTTTTTGTGAGTGAGGCAAAACTTACTCTTACAGAAGCCATGCTGATTCTCCCTCAGCAAGACTTGTTCGTCTTTGTGTTTTGAGATTCTATCTTTGATGAGGCATTCCACCGTCTTACCTGGTATAGATGTTAGGCTGACCAGCCTATAGTTTCCCAGGTCCCCCCTTCTTCCCTTTTTAAAGGTACACTTAGCTGAGCCTCCTGCAGCCTCCCGGGGGTGCGAGAAACCCAGCGAGACCTTCTGCAGGGCTCCCTGTAGCTTCAGAAAGTGGAGCAATCACACTCCACTTCCGCTTTAGCAGAGGTGGGGCGCAACCGCTTCGCTTTCGCTTTCAAAGCTGCAGGGAGCTCTGCAGAAGGTCGCACAGGGCTCCTCGCACCCTGGGAGGCTGCAGAAGGCTCGAATAAGGGGAGGCTCCCCTGCAACCCCCCTGAGCGGTGCAATTCTTGTGATCTTGCCGCTGCCTCCTTCCTGAACTCCAGCTGCCCCCGCCACAGAAGGCCACAGAAGGTGAAAGTGGCCAGGGCCCATAGGCTGGGGCATCATGACGCCCCAGTTTGAAAAGCCCTGCACTACGGATTCTGGTACAGGTCTAGCAGATAACTAGACATGACCTGTATAGGTGCAACTCTTTTGGCACCACAGAGGCAAAATCTGACTTCAACTGTACCCTGAAGATTGCACTTGGGCCTTACATACCCTGCCACCTTGCCACACCAGGAAGAATGACCTGGAACCAGCAAGCTCAAGCCCAACTCTGTAGGTGCCATCAGATTGCTTCTGACCTCACCCTGCTACCAATGCCAGCTTGTTTATGCACAAGTTGCTTGTGGACTGCATCTGGTTAAAATAGATGACTTTTCCAGTAATCGGTATTTTAGGTAAATAATATTAATAAAATTGAAATGTAAGTTATATTCAAAACATCACATTTTGTATTTTTATTCAACAATTTTCTAACACTCCTACTCAGGGCTCTTCTTGAGGTCCTGGGACCCTTGGCAGTTGCTCAAGGAGGCTGGCCCCTGATGACAGACCTGGTTGTAGCAGGTCTCCTGAAACATATGGTTTATTCTCCCTGTATGATATGATATGACTATACATGAAAGAGAAAATTGATATCTGAGGGGCGTGTAAAGAGGTTGAACATTCTTGAACGGAAGTGTTTCAAATGAGAAAGATAAATCCTTTGCTGCTTGTTTCACTGGAACCTTCCACCTCATTACTAATTGAGGGTGTGTGTCTGTTTTTACAGTCGAGGATATCAGACTTGCTTCTGCCATAAAGTATAAGATTCTGCCTGTGTCTGGGGAGGGCTTGGAAGGGAGACGAGGGCTCTGTGATCTGGGCTGCCTCCGTATCAGAAAGGAAGATCATGTATTCAGTGCAGTGGTATTTGTGGGAGGAGGGAGGGATTGATTGAAAGTGCTTAATCCTGTTAAAGGAGAGCAAAAAATGACACCGATAAAGGCCAGCTGGATCTCGTCGCAGCCCAAAGATAACTCTTCTCGGAAAGCTTGCCGTCTGTTAAGATTAATATGTATCTATTTCAATTGATTTCTGTTATCTTCCAGTTTATGCGGGTCAAGAAGCGGGAGAGGCCATTGTCTGATAGGGAAATATAATCTCTTGGAAAATTGAAAATGCAGATAATCGCTGCAGGTGGGGAAATGTGTGGGGGGGTCCCCTCCTCCGGTGCTTTAAAAAAACTGCCTCTAGATACATCACAACTTGAGGTTGCTCTTAACTTCTATGGAGACAGAAGCCCTCAGTGTGACCAGATACAAGTGTCTATACCAGCCATTTTCAACCACTGTGTGCCGTGGATGGTCTGCAGGTCTGCATGAGAGTTTGGGGGAGGATTATTTTTAGTAGAGCCACTGCAAGCTGTGGCTGTCAGTTCAGTGTGCCTTGACAATTATAAAAAAAACTGATGGTGTGCTTTGACAATGTTAATGCCTTGTCAGTGTGCCTTGAGGTGAAAAAAATTGAAAAATGACTGTCCTGTAACTTTAACCATTGTAAAGAAGGAAATTTTGGCAGATGCAGCTCAACATGGAAGTGTTTAAAAAGCTGCACCTGCCAAAATTCCTTCTATAAAAGACATTGAGTGTCTGCCTGTGTTGGAGGAGCTTGACAGTGAACGAACCCTCGAAGAACTTCATGTGGCCCTGGACTCCCTTGCCTTTGGCAAGGCACCTGGAAAAGACAGCATCCCTGCTGAAGTCCTCAAGTGCTGCAAAGAGATCATCATCACTGAGCTGCATGAAATCCTCTGTCTCTGCTGGAGAGAAGGTGAAGTACCTCAAGACATGAGGGATGCAAACATCATCACACTGTACAAGAACAAAGGCGACAGGGGTGACTGCAACAACTACCGTGGCATCTCTCTCCTTAGCGTTGTAGGAAAGTTGTTTGCCCGAGTTGCACTAAAGAGGCTCCAGGTACTTGCAGAGAGCGTTTATCCAGAATCGCAGTGCGGATTCCCAGCCAACAGGTCCACCACTGATATGGTATTCTCCCTTAGACAACTGCAGGAGAAATGCAGGGAACAATGACAGCCACTCTTCACAGCCCTGCTTCACACTGCTTGGAGGCAGGCTGTGCAGCATGGCCTTTCCCAGTTTGAAGAGGCCAACAGTCTGAGGCAAAGAAGGAAGGCCCATCGCCAGGGAGACAGACCAGGGACAGACTGCACTTGCTCCCGGTGTGGAAGGGATTGTCACTCCCGGATTGGCCTTTTCAGCCACACTAGACGCTGTTCCAGAATCACCTTTCAGAGCGTGATACCATAGTCTTTCGAGACTGAAGGTTGCCAATATATATATATATATATATATATATATATATATATATATATATATATATATATATATATATATATATATTATATGGTTATAGGTTATAATATATATCATATATATTATATGGTTATAGGGTCCATTACTATCCAATTGTGGTGGGGCAGCAGTCACAGAGGCCCCCTTAAGGTATGGGTACATTTGTTAGGTATGGGGACGCCGTGCGCCGTGCGGCTGCCCTGGTGCTGGAAAATTGGATTGGGCCCATAGGCATTCTGTCCTCCATTGAATCTGGTCACCCTGCTGTAAAGTGAATCTTGACACCACTACCAGGATGGTGTAGTGGTTTGGTAGTTGAACTTTGACCTGGAAGATCAAAGTTCAAATCCCTGCTCAGCCATTAAGCCTCCTGAGTGACCTTTGGCTAGTCACAGCCTCAGCTACCATATAGGGTTGTTGTGAGGGCAAAAAGAGGGGAGGAATCATGTCTGCCACCCTGAGCTCATTGGAAGAAGGAGTATAAATATGTGAAAAATAAATAAAAGACATAAAATTATTGTGGAGGCAGTGCTTTTCAACCTCTTTCACCTCAGGGCACACTGACAATATTGTCAGGGCACCCCATCGGTTTTTTTGACAATTAACAAGGCACAACACACTGTTAGCAGGGGCTCATATCTCCCACTGGCCTTATTAACAAATGATCATTCCCCCCCCAACTCCCATGGCACATCTGCAGGTACAGTGGTTGAAAATGGTTGGATTATTGAGTCCATGGATACATCCCTCATCTTGACTACTGCAGTCTCCTTTTTGCTCTTCTTCCAATCCTAACTTGGATTGGGCTGCCCTTCACGACACCAGAACATAGCAACCCCATTCATTTCTATTTGTGGCAACAGATCCAAATTGGTTTCTTGTGCCACTGTGACAATTCACAGCGGAACACACAATTGTCATATGGAGATACCAGAACCAATTTCGGATCTGTTGCCACAAATAATAGTGTGGAGGGTCACTGTTGCTGCTGACCTCTGGCAGCACACCAAGCTCTCTATGGAGAGGGGCTGGGGCAGTGGTGGGATTCAAATAAATTAACAACAGGTTCTATGTCCTAATGAGCAATGAGCAACTCAGCTTCAATTGTCTGCTGCAAAGGAAGTTGAAAGACTATGGCTGCACTCCTATACTGTAACAGTACACACTTTCCTGGGAGTAAGTCCCATTGAACATAATGGGACTTACTTCTGAGTAGACAGTCATAGGATTGCACTGCAACTTTAACACGCACCCAATGTCTAAATCCAAATTGCAAGGCCGCAATTCTGTCCTCTGTAGTCACACTTACAGGCCTCTGGCCACTAGTTTCCAAGGAGGATAAACATGCGGCTGAAATGCACACTTCAGATGGACACTTTTTCTTGAATTCTCAAGGCAGTTGTATAATGAAATCAGGAAGGCACCAAGAAGAGGAGGTGGAAACTGCCAGGGCTCCAGGTTACCAACTTCTGGAGACACCACAGCAGCTTAGCACCTTCACATCTGCACAAACCAACTTGCTGCACTGGGCTTTGAGCTGGGCCACCTTCCTTCTCAGTGGGAACTTGGTGATTTTTACCAGAGCAGTCAATCCTCTCAAAGATCTGGTTCAACTTTTAGTGGTGAACATCTGGTCAGCAAAAGTGCACTGAGCACATAGTCTGACACCTCATCATCAGCCAAAGCAACAACAGCATAGTAACATCTTTACATCTCCCCTTCTTTTTTGTTCTATTACAGCATTCCTCAGCATCTGCCTCTCGCCATTTTGCATGGCCCACCTCTGGGAAGTACAACTGGTAGTAACTGGAATGACTTTATCACCAGTTATTTCCATACTAAGAGGCCAGACATGATCCATGATAAGAGGCTCAGGCTACAATCCTATCCACTTTTTCCTGGTAGTAAGTCCCATTGACTATAATGGAACTTACTTCTGAGTAGACATGCATAGGATTGGGCTCCCAGGGTAGATGGGAGGGCTTTTTTTGAGTGCAAGGAAAGCAGAACTGAGCCTCCTACCACTGTTTGTTGCATTGTATTGCTGGTCTCACTGCCAGGCAGTGGAGGTCTGGGGGGGGTCCTGCCATGAGCACCACTGGGCATCACCTCAAGTACCACTAGTGGTAGGAATACTACTGGTTGAGAAATGCTGCTCTATTGCTCTATTGGTAAACTCAGCCCCAAAAAGAATTCCAGTGAACTCTAAAACTTCCCCCTCCAACACTTCCAACTCTGCAATCCAATGCACGTCTACTCAGAAGCCCAACAAGTTCAAGGGGAGTTGAACTTCCAGGCGCAGGAAGAGTCTACTCGCCAGTTGACCAGCTTGGCCGGGGAGGGGAGGCACGGGGTGGGCAGCTGGGCTGCTTCTCTCACCCTTGTCAGGAGGCTGCATCTGCGGGCATGCCGGCCGTTCGCACCCTTTCGCAGGAGTTGCAAAAGCGAGCTCGCAAGGGCTGGTGAGCGGCAGCCACGTCGCGGGAGACTCCAGTTGGCCGCGTCTGGCTCGCCCCTTCAGCCCCAGCAGCCTCGGCACCCGCTGGGAGCGACCCCCTTTCCCCCGGGATGGGTTGGCCCTGCACGGCCGCTGCCCCCAGGAGGGTTAGCCCTGACATTCCAAGGTGCGAGCTCCCTGGCCAGCAAACGGTTCTTAGAACCAACAGCTAGATTAGGTAGGGGTTCTATAGAATAGGTGAGAACCTGCTGAATCCCACCACTGGGCTGGGGGTGGGGGAGGAGCAGGAGCGTTTTTGGGCAGAGAGGTGGAGCAGTGGGAGGTGGAATGGAAGAGGAAGTGGTTATCATGTCAGCACCAGCATGCTTCGTAGGGCTGGCCCAAGGACCAGCAGGGCCCAATGCGGGGCACTTGCACGCCTCCCCCCCCACTCACAAGGCAGCCACAATGAGCTTGCGGTGCTGTGTGTAAAGCATGGCACCTGGAAATACATGATAACATCACCACCAACTACTTTTGGGAGGCCCACTTCAGGCCAAACAGTTCCAGGGCAGGGCGAGCAAGACCACTCTCCACTCACCATGCTGCCCTCCCAGGCTGCCAGATGCTGGCTGTAGCAGTAGGAGATTTGTCCCCTCAGGTCCCCCTGAGAGCAGAGTCTAATGTCACAACATAGGCCACATTGGCCGAAGGCTGTCCCTGGTGCTCCAGACCCTAACCCTGTTCCCTATCGCCTTCTCTCTTTGGACTTGATCCAGCAAATTAGCTGGCACAGATCTAAGGAGACACATTGGTGTCCATCCCCTTTCATGGCTTTGATCCGCCTTCCTAGGTCCACTCAGACTTGTACCAGCTGGTGCAGGTCCAAGTTAGTCCCCGTAGGGCAACAAGAGCTTACTCTCAGCAAGGACTTAAGTTTCTACCTTTCCTACCATGATCAGTCTGATCTGCTCCAGAACTTGCCAAAAAACATGATGTACTGCAACGTACCACACAACTGTTAATTCATTTACTGCACTATTTTATGCATGTTAGTTGTAGGCCTCCCTGTATTCAATTAGTTTACTTCCAAACTTTAGGATTTAGGATTTCTGCATTAAAGTGTTGGTTGTAAAAATGTCTTAGAAAAGGTTGCAAAACCATTCTGTGGGTGAAGAAGGAGGTGGATTTTTGTTCTCTGCAGGAGCCAGGCAATCAGTGCCAGGAAGAGCTGAATTCTAATCCTGGCGGCAGTGGAGCCGCAGATGCTGGACGTGAAACTGTCTTCATGACACTGCAAGTGCCCTTCCACAGTGGCTCGACTGCTCAGAAACCCGGCGCAGTTTTCTCCATCCTCTGCCAAGTTTCCAGCAACTCTGGGAACCCTGAGAGACTTTGGCAAGCTACTTCAGATCAGACTTGGGGGGAAAATGAACGCGAAGCATTCTGTGACCTTAACAGTGTAGTCAGTAAAACGCTGGCAAACCTCAGCGAGCAAACAATTCAAGCTAAGTGCAAAGCTGGTGAGAAAGCTCTCAGGAAGCAATTTGAACTGACACAGTGAGGAGGCCTGATGGATCTCTCGCAACAGCCGGAAATGTGCTCCATCAAGAATGAGCTTGTAGCAGGACAGCGAGAGGGCTGCTCAATTGCATCTGGGATGAGTCTGTTCTAATCGTGGATAGTGCGGGGAAGGCAGCAGCCAAGTAAACACACCCAGACCATAATAACCCCAGTGTTCAAGAGTGTTCAAATTACACTTGCTAGGAACAGATGTGACAAGGAAAGGCCTGAATCCACATGCCTGAAGAGTTGTGGATTCCACAAGGAAGTGAACTCTTTGTACACACTTTGTACATTTCCCCAAGCAACATTTGAAGAGGCACCCAAAACAGTAGCATAGCTCAGGGGGATACATTGCCCCCAGGTACCATGCCTTGAGAGGTGCTATAGAGGCCTGTGACTTTCAGATGCCTCTTAGAGACCTTCTGAGATTCATTTTACTGCTGCCTGGTTCTTCTCCCCTCCCTTCCTAGAGGAGTAAAATCAGAGGTAGCAGCATGAGAAGGCCTCAGAAATCCTCTAAGACCTCCAAAAGGCATTTCTGGTTTTTGCCAAAACCCGGAAGTACCTTTCAGAACCTTTGAAGATGCCTTCTGAGGTCTTCTCTTCCCTCTCTCTGCCTCTGCTTCTGGCTCTACCCCTCCCTCCTTTGTGCATTTAGCAGCTGCTCCAGAGTCTCTCCTGGGTATCCAGGCAGCTGGTCAGACAACAGAGTGTAAATACTTCTGTGTCACTAAGAGGCCCCCCCCCCGTGTTAAAAATTTTGGGAAGGTATTATGAGGGGTATGGGTATTGGACTCCCAGGCCATTCACTGTCATTTATTTATATTTATACAGGTATTTATATACCGCCTTTCTTTGATCATCAGATTTCTCCTCAGACTTTAATCCAAGGCGGTTTACATAGGCAGGCTGTTCTAAACTCCCGTATTTACAATTGAATAGTTCTAGTCTTTCATAGAACTTGTTCCAGCTTAATTCCTTCCAGGTCTCTCTCTGGCTGCCTCCCACGCTCCACTTGATGCAACTCCTCTCTGCCACCGAGGGTCAGCTCATGAGCGTGTCGTCAGTTCTCAGGTACTTCTGGTTGTTTTGAACTGGCAGCATCAGCTCTTCAGGCATACAAGGCGGCAGCTCTACCAACTGAGCCAGACCTCTTGTCATGGCTAGCCAGACACAGACCTGGAATAGGAACAAACTCCAGACAATGCATTGTCGTGCAGGGATTTAGTTAGCTACGTCACTGGTGCTGCACTCCCCCTGCCTGTATGGCCTGTAGTGGTTAAACTACACTTCTTGGTTTGCTGAACGTTTCTGACAGTCTTCCTGCCTGCTTCAGCTCTCTTTCACGTTTTGAATTTGGAGAGAGATTTTGGCTGTGGCTGCATGCACCAGGTCTAAGTGGGCTTGTGCTTCAAAATGTCTCCCTGTGTGCAAGCAGAGGGTGGCCTTGAGGGTCTGGATGGCATTCACAGCCTTTTGGCAGGCACTTCCACACAAGCAGCACATGGGAGGCATCACAAAGAAAATGTTGGCTGTAAAATGAAGCTGTACTTTGAAGCTGGGCTATTCAACTGGAGGTAGTAGAGGGTGGGTGTACGTGGTAGATAGCCTGTTCTTTCTGGAAATGGAGATAAGAACCAGGCTACAAAACTGTGTTGAGGGAAAAGGAAAGTAAGTTCAGCTGTCTTTGAGGTTTTGGGGGAAGAAAAGGTCTTTCCTGCAATGAAGGTATCAGCAGGATTTGACAGGAAACGGGGGTTCATTTGGCCTGAGCTACAGAAGCTGTTTTTGGTGCAGGGGATCAACTGAGGACAATGGGTAAAAAACAGCCAAGTTAGTGGCTTTACAGCAAGCAAACGTTTTTTATAGCAAAGAATACAGAATTTAAAGGGTTTTTACCAGTAGGACAAACACGGGACAGCTTTGCTCAACCCATGCTCACAGCTTCCTCTTTGGATGTGTGAGTTTAAGGCAAAGTGACATAGATGGGTCAGTAGAATATGAACAAGAGTACTGAGGATTCACAATAACAAAGAGATGTCTGATTTCTAAAATAAAATGCTTACATTGCAGGGAAAAACAACAAAATTAGAGCTATTTGAGCTCTAATCAAAGGTCTGTCTCACAGACAGACCACAAGCTCTGGAATGTGGGAGTTGTTCCTCACAGATAAGACTCTTGTCTTGTCCTCAACAACCATGAACCAAAGTATTCACTTGCAACATTAAAGTGTAGAGCCTTATCTGTAGGCAGGTTACAAATAGAATTTTTAGATGTAAGCACCTGCAAGAAGCCAGTTAAAAAAAGAAATGACAAAATTTCCAAAAGAAGCCTCTGTCTGATAGAAGGAGCTGAAATTAGGTTACAGGTTTTTCTTATTAGGAGCTCTTTCTGTAATAAATATGTTTCGAATTAAAATATAAAATTATACATCCCTTAAAAGGTATCCAGAGGTGGCAAGTCACAAACAAGATTAAAACATTAGAGTAGAAGCAAGTCCAAAAGGGACTTTGCTTAAAAGGAGTTAGCAGTTATGAGTTAGTCCCATTAAGTTAGTCCCATTAAGAACACATTTTAATAAGCAAGTACAGAGAGCAGTTTAGTGTTATAAAGAAAAGTTAGCATTATGTATAGTAGTAGGTTCATGAAAGGTTAACAAAACAAGAAGTTTCCAAGAGAATGTGCAAAGAACATATTAGAATGTAAGAAAAGTCACAAAACCTTATTAAGTCACCTTATTAAGTCACCTGTAATAAGTCACAAGATATATGGAAGAGTGATAAAGGAAGTTTAAAAGGATTGGTTCACAAAGGACCCTTAAAACATGTTAAACCCATAAAGAAGATGTAAATAATCAAAAGTTTAGAGAATAACAGAATTCATGGGTTAAGAGTTCAACCAAACTAGGGCCTACACACTCATATTTGTATGTTTAATAAAGATGGTATGAAAAACTTGTTTTGTCTAAGAAGCCCATAATAATGTAATGTGAGTAAGCGTCAGTTTTGAATAAAGATAGACACCTACTGGTTTTAAGAATTGTTGGCAATTGTATAATTTTGACAAAGTTTGAAGAAGAAACACCACCTGTATGTAAATAAGAACCAATCAATGGTTGTGCTTATTTGTTGCCCACCTATCCTCCATCTTGTATGTAAATTGATCATATCTCTGTCCTATTAAAGTTGTGCCACCATTTATGATGTCAAACCTTCAGCAAATGAAAACTCTAGATATTCAAACAAATGACTGTAAAAAAATTATAAAAGTTAAAATACAATGGTCAATCCTGGTCCCATGTTTTATGACCAGAGTCCCGTGGGCCAATTGTATACAATTCAATAAAAGCCTATGAACCTTCACCCTGTGTACTGAGTTGCTCATTTGCGTTGGCTCTTTGGCAACGTTGGACACACACCTGTGCCTTTCTGCAGCCCTGGTCTATTGAGAAAGAATGTAAAATACACCTTTCCTAAATGAGCCTTTTGTGCTACAATCTCATATTGGTCTATCCTCCATAACTACTTTACCCAGGCTTGTCCATTGGAGAGGACACTGTTCCAGAACCACTATTTAGAGCATGATACCATAGTCTTCCAAGACTTCCAAGACTGAAGGATGCCAACACTAGCTTGACACTCAGATGGGATGATCTTTGATTATCCCTGCAGAATGATCTTTGATGAGCAACCTGCAGAATGACCACTACTGGCCACCTGACTATTGCTCCCCTCAATTGCACTGAACCCACACATAAACAGTCTATCAATCTCAAGGGCTCTTTCCTTGAGAGGAAAGTGACCACCTCTATGGAAAAGGAAGAAAACAGAGGAGGAAAAATGATACCGTGGGCACCTGGACTTTTGATTGACAGAAAGATTGCTTCTCCCATATCTGCACCAACATGTGGAGAAAGTAGCTTTTTCAATTCTCTCCCCTATTCCACTCACTCTGGCTGGTGGTTTATCACTGTGATTAGACAGTAATAGCCTGTGCCTTTGTGCCTGTGATTGCAGCACCGCGTTACAGCCTATCTCACTGTGAGTGCTGAGAAAAGGAGAGAGGGGTGGAAATAACATGAAAGGCTACTATTTCGCTGCTTCTCCTACCCCTAAAACGGATTCTCGGCCCACTACCAATCCACTCTCTGCTTGCGCTTTCTTGCTTTGAAGTCAGCAAAGAAGTGGGGAACCCAGGTCAGTGGACACTGGGGAAAGGATGCATTTTGTTTCTGGCTTGCTCACTTTACTATTCTTCAGGGTACAGTATATACTATTCTTCTTTACAAGTATTATTTCATCTCATAGAACCTCCATTATTAATCTGTGGAACTCCTTGCCATTTTAATGGACCATAAAAGGTCCATAAAGGGCCACTGTGAGATGCAGGAAGCTGGACAAGCATTTGGCTTGATCTTGCAGGGCTCATGTTCATTTAGGGGGTTTCTCCCCCTAAAACAACAACTGCCGAACTTAACATTATTGGTTTAAAATTCTTTTTTTTTTTTTTTTTGGGTGTGGGGAATGCTCCACACAGGGTCAATGGTATGCAGAAGGTCTGAGGTTGAATCCCCTGCACTCCAGGTAGAACTGTGAAAGACCATTCTCTGCCCTCGAGAACCACTACCAACCCATGTGAGAAGCCTAAGAGAGCATTCAAATCAGTAGCATTGCTAGGGGGTGCAGGAGGTTCAGGTCACACCGGGTGACGTGCACAGGGGGTGTGATACCAGTACTGGCCAAATTTTGTGGTAGTTTAGAATAATACCATCATGTTATATATCATTTGATGTGCAATTTTATGCAGAATGTAACAAAACATATTGTATTTAAATATATGTATTCAATCAAAAGTTATAGCCAAAAAACCAATGGGGCAGAGTGATTGTGCATCACCATGCCTACCACCCAGGCATGCACTACCCTGCCCACTGCAAGGGAGGTGATGGGGTGCATCATACCCTCCCCACTGCAAGGGAGGTGATGGGGTACATCATGGGGGTGATGTGCTGGCCTCCTGCACTGAAGGACGCAAATCCTTGTGATGCCACTGGTTCAAATAAAATGAAAATGGTGTTTAAGGGGGGGGGGGAATAGTTTCTGACTCAGAAATGAATTTCTATGCAGTGCAGCTACTGTCAGAGTGTCTCATCGAGAATCCCCTCGCCTTTTTTTTTCTTCTTATTTTGACATTCGAGAAACATGTGGCCCTTTGTGCAAATGCCTCCATCAATATTGATAGAACACCTAGATGGATGAAACAAACGATGCTCACTAATTTAATTAAGATGATAGGTGAGGAGCCCCAGAGAGGCACTGACAGCATTTCCTAGGCATAAATGGTCTTTTGTGTCAGAAGGTGTTTTAATAAGAATGTGGTCTTTTGTGTCAGAACGTGTTTTAAACAGGTCACCCAACAGATAAGTAAACAACGAAAAACCAGTGGCCAACGATGATGCTCACAAATCTTAATAAAAGTTCTGGTATTAGTTCTGAGACTTGGAAATTAGCACTGATTCCTACTGACACCGGATTGGTTCCCTACTGTGTCATACCATATTGGCTCTCAGAAGAATAGGTCAGTTTCGAGATAAGAAAACCTACTTTTTGTGACATAACGTAGTTGTGTTTTCCTGTTCTAGTTATTTGGCCATATCCTTTGATAGAACACAGATTTTTCAGAGCGGTTTCATTGCATTCTGTGTCAATTTACACATCAAATGATATTTAACATAATATTATTCAAAAATACCAAGATTGTACCATTTTGGCAAGTAATGGTTACCTCTCCTGAATGTGTCACCTTGCGTGGTTCGCACCCCTCCTAAATTCCAGTGATGCCCATTAATTCCACAAACTAAACTAAGCATCTACCCATCTGCTGGGTTTCCCCCCCTCTGCTTTCAAGCAGTGGCACCCCATTGAAATTCTGCAGGCATTCACCTGAGCAAAGCTGGTTAATTCAGCTGTAAACAGAATTTGGGAAGGTTGCAGCCTCAGAAGTTTAATGCCACAGTTCAACAGCACTCCTCCAGACAAGGCATTATATACTGAGAACCCATTGAGAAGAGAGAGAGAGAGAGAGAGAGACTCTACCATAGACTTGTCTATGGCTAAAGATTAAGGAGCAGCCAGGCCATTTCAGAACCTATTATTAGGAGCAGACAAGACTGCTCATTAAGGAACTCATAGAAGCAGAGCAGGATCTGGATTCATGAGCCCTTGGCAGAGAAAGAATGTTCACCTGGCGCCCGTGTGTCACGATTAATTGTCATGAGTTTCTTGGAGCAAGTGTGCAGAAGGAATCAACTATCAACCCAACAGCATATTAATTCATAGGAGGAGGAGGTCACATTGTGGGGGACAATGGTCCCTGGCCATTAAGAGTGGTGGTGGCAGACAAGAGCCTGGATCTGATCCCAAAAATCAGCTGCTGATAAGAGTACTCCAGAAAGTAGTCCAGTCCAGAAAGAAAATGGGTAGGAAGACCAGGGTTACCTGATAGCAATGAGAACGAAACCTGCATGTGCTTAGCGGTCATTGAACCCAGGGCCCATAAATTTTTGACATCGCCCCGACGGCAAAATTATTTTCAATAATAGTCATGACATGAAATGAATAATATTGGCCATAGAAGAAGTGCAGAGAGTGAACATTTTCTTTTGCTAAATATTGGGCGCAATCTTAACTAACTTCCCAGCACTGGCATATCTGTGCCAGTGGGGCATGTGCTGCATCCATGTTGTCATGGGGGTTGTCATGGAAGTAAGGTAAAATGTCATTGCCTCAAGGTAAGGCAATGTTTGTTCCCTTACCTCTGAGCTGTCAGTGCTGGAAAGTTGGTTAGGTTTGCAGCCTTTTTGCGTATGTAAATTGGTATATTTATATTTGTAACAGTTGGTATATTTATATATAGCTTTGTAACTTCATAAATATCACTGGTTCCCAAACTGTGGTCCAGGGACCACAAGTGGCCTCTAAGACTCTGAGAAGTGGTCCATGAGGTCTCAGGATGAAAAAACCACCTTTGCTTGCACAGCAAGACACTGGAAGTTATCAATCTCTCACGGACTACCAAAGAGGGCAGAGAATGGAATGCCCATAGCCACCAACAATTGAAGTGTCAGCTGACTGTGGGCATGCCATTCTCACTCTTCCCTGATAGTTCATGGGGGAGTACTTGGGAGTCAGACCACCAGAGAGGGCAGAGACCAGACTCTCCACAGCCACAAATGGTTCATGACAATTCCAATTTTTGCCTTAGTGGTCCAAGGGCTTCTAAAGGTTGGGAATCACTGATATATATATATATATATATATATATATATATATATATATATATATATATATATATATATATATATATTGTTTATTGGTGTATATACTGATATATACACCAATAAACAATTGAAAAATCAGTTTAAAAGAAATAAGATTTCTTCTTGAAAAAGAAGTTTAAGCATCTTGGGCCTCTCGGACACCCCCTTGCAGCATGGCACCTGAGGTTGTCCCTCCAGCCACCCTCCTCGTACACTACTTGGTGCATGCCACATTATAACTTGACACATGGTAAACCTGAGCCCTGGCACTGAGATCAGGGTCTGGAGCTGATTCTGGTGAGGTCTGCCTTGAATTGTAGAACTGCCTATCTGGCTCAGGAAGCAGACCCAATTGCATCTGTTCTTTTCTTTAGAGAGCTAGTTAAGACTGCCCTCTTCCAGCACATCTTTGACACAGACTGACCCACACTCTGGGGTGATATTTGCAACTGTTGTGAGTTTCTAAATGTATGGATTGTTTGTCTGGCCTTATTGGCTTTGCTTGAAGTGATTGTCATTGTTTTGGAATGGATGGAATATTCTATAAATATAAGATTATTGATTGCTTTTTTTTCTCGTCAGAGCCATCTTGGGTCTTTAGGTGCAGAAAGGTACCACACAAATGTTTAAAAAGAAAAATAAAATGATAAATGCATGTAATCCTGTAAACCAGCTAAATTATGCAACCTGTCCCAAATTACTCTTTTAATAAATACAGTATCTACTCACCTACTCTGCCATTCAAAAGCCACCCAGTGCAACTTACTCCCTACAGAGACTTATCTTCTTTTCCCATCTGCACAGAACACTCTGTATAGATGAAAAAAAGACACACAAAACCAGGCACCGCTGACATGTCCACAGCAGACACCCCTGCCCAGTTGCTTTTTCTAGGGTTCAGCAACAAGGCCAATTGTCCATTGTGAAAGTCTTTCTCTGTCATGTGTAGAACATCCATGATTATAACTCTGATCCAGCTAAACATAATGATAGAGATTATCATTATGTCCTACTTCTGATCATGCCCCCCCCCCCTCCCAAAGCCTGATCCTTGCACCAGAGTGGATTTGGCCAACCTTTTCTTCTGAAGATAACCCCTTCAGACCAGACATAAAGCATAATTCTCTTTTGTTCTTTCCCAGCTTGTTTTGTTCATGAACAAAAAAGCACCAACGAACCCATGATAATCACATACCCAGAACAATGTTTGCTCTTACTACTCTCTCCCCCTCCTCATCTGATTTTTCAAAGTTGGAACAGGCACAAAAATCAATCTTTATTTCTAATGTAAAGGAATGTTTCATAGTAATGGTGGTGGGGAGGGGAAAGGTAGGTTTAAGCAAAAACAGAGGACCCAGAACATGCAAGTAGTTTTCAAATATTATATCTTGGCAGAACTAACAGCAACCATAAAAGGGGGAGGGGAGATGTGCTGATGTGCTCCCCATCTCCCAAATTCAGACTCAGAAACCTTTATTGGCATCACAGAAACAAATCCCAAATTTGACAGCTGATATTCAAGACCAAAATGGATTGTTTCAAAGTGGTGGGGATGGTGGCCAACCATAGCCAGCAGTCAGTGAAATTATTGGACAGTTGCCTCACGCAGGGGTTTGGCAGCAGGGAGTGCCTGACACCTCTTGTCCATTTGCCTTTTGTTGGTAAACCTTTTTTGATGCAGGTAAATCTGCCCTCTCCAGAGGAATCGGTTCTTTTTTTCCCAGATGGCAGTGTTTATCAATCATAAAACAGGTTTTATTAAATGCCAAACAAAGCAAAGAAATGAAAAGCATCTGGCTAAATTAATTACTAAAAGCCAATCAGTGCTAGTGGATCCAAAAGCCAATAATTTGCAAAAAAAGTCCCTGTCTCACCCTCACAGTCATATTCCTTCTCTCAAAAATCCATAAGAATATAAGATGATATTCAAGCAGAGACTCAACTGTTGGAGATGCTCTAAGAGAATTTCCTGCCTAAGGCAGGGGGTTGGACTATATGACCCTATATGACCCTTCCAACTATGATTCTAACATCAGAAGAGCCCTGCTGAACCCAAAGCTGAACGCATCGGCCTGTATCTCACAAGGCCCACCAAATGACTTTGGGAGCACTAAAAACAACGTGAAACCTGTATCCTGTTGCCACTCCCTTGCATCTGGCATTCAGAGAGATGCCTCTCAAACAATCATCAAACCATGATGGGGCTGTGATGGCCTTTTCCTCCATACATCTGTCCAATCCCCTTTGAAAGGCATCTAGGCCAGGTGTCATCACCACATCCTGTGGGAAGGAGTTCCACAGATTAATTACACACTGGGTAAAGGAGTTCGATATGTTTTAACATATTCAGTGAGTGGGAGGAGGGGTAGGGAGGAGCGGTAGGCAGAAGCAGTCCTTTCAGCCTCACCAGTAAGTGGGGTGGTGGCATTTGATGCGCTGCTTTGGGTGCCAGGAAACTTTGGGGCCCTTATTGGAGACTGCTGAATTGTTTCCTTGAAATGGAGAGGGGGAGAATAAGAGAGGGGTTGAAAAACGTTCTGTCTTTCCCTCCCATGAAAGGGGCATCCTTATAAACTGCTGGTGTAGTCCCAGCTGGATAAACCTTCTTTAGATACCTTCTAAAGGAGGGGTGGCCAAACCTGGGGCTATTTGCGGCCCCGAGGCCTCTCAATGTGGCACTCAGGGAGCCCCCAGTCTGTGGCCATCCGGAGATTTGTTGGAGTCCACACTGGCCCAACACAACTACTCTCAGCGTGAGGGAGACTGTTAGACCTCCCTCTTCTTGTTGATGCAGTAGCAGCAGCAAAGGCCAGCCTTGCTTTGTGCAATGCCTTTAATAGGCCTTGAGTTAATTCAAGACCATCATTCATTCATATAAGTTCATCTTTAATATATTCATAAGAGATTGAATCTCGGACCTGAAGAACCTGCCTTATCCTGACTTGGATCTGTTAGCATTGCATTGCTGAAGGATTAAAGCCACCCCAAATAAGCAAAAATACCAAAATACCTCAAAATACCACTGGGGTATTTTGCCCCCAGTGAGACACTCACGTGTGCAACTGAACTACTTTGCTTAATAGCTCACAGGATGAATTGTGCCTATTTCAGGAGAACTTGATTCTCTTGGGTTGTTCCTGGATTGCAGAGCAGCAGTGATCTGAACCAGCGATGACGTTGCTTCATCTAAAAGAAAATCGAAATAAAAGCAAATCAATGAGGAGAAGCCCCGGCATGTGACGTTACCCTTCCAATACCCTCCCCAAGAAAAGAGGAAAGTTAATTAAAATCCTTTTCTCCAACAAGCAGAGTAATTAGAGGTAATGGATTGGTTTGTGTTAATAAGATGAAGACAAAATCAGTGCAGAGAGAGACAATTCGCAAGAGGACCAGTAGAAGAGACATCAAACCCCATATGACCAGAACTGCTAGGTGATCCACTCAAGGAGAGTAGAATCAGCGAAAAACTGGAAAGGTACAGATCTTGGGTCCTGAGGATCTCCACCTGAGGATTCTTTCTTTCAAAGCACGTTACTAGTCCCTAAGAGTACAATCCCTGCCAAATGTGGGCAGGGAAGGTTGCATCATCTGTGTTCTGGGGCAAGGGGAGGGTAGACCTGAAGGCAGGCGGGAGACGGGGCTGGGACCCAGCTGATATGGAGCTATTGGGAGCAGTGTGGAGTGGCTCCAAGCAGCTCTGTTCTTCTCAGACTTGTGTCACCTCCAATGAGGAGACCCATTGGAGCTATGGTGGCTTATCCAGGGGTAAAGGGAAGAGTTTCCCCTTGCCTCCAGCTGAGCCAAATTTGACCCCAATTTTGTGCTGGATACAGGCCAGAGCAAGACAGGATTGAGGTGCGGTCCTATTGGGGCATGTGCCAGGATCCTATCACCTCTTTCCCAGGCCACCCATTATTGTTCCATAGACATATGCCAGCAAAATAGGGAAACATAGGCTTGGTCTTTGTTTTTAGTGAGTAAGATGGGCAGCCCAATCCAATGCCAGGCAGCCCACGTACTCCCCCAACAAAACAATTGCAAATTTGTCATAAGGCACATTGTGGTGGCCAGGTGATGAGTGGCACCAGCAGATTACCTCATTAGCATTCCAGCTAATGCTTTCTTCTGCAAACATAGAACAAATTTTACATAAACAGAACAAAAATGAAAAGACAGCATAACATTGATATGTGCTTATGAAATACTTTTTTTTTAAAAAGGGAAAAAATTATACCTATACATGACCAGAGTATCTACATATCAACCATGTGGCTTATGTTAAAGAATGGCCTCCAGATATCCTCAAATAAATTAATATGCAGGTTGACACTGATAGGATCAAATACTGATAAATTTCTGATATCTCCAGAAATTTCAGAAATTTTAAAATATCTGATAAATTTTCAGAGTCTCCAGATAACGGGTAGATAATTAAGAATTACATACATACATTAATTTTTATAATTAATCTTTATAATTAATTATTTCATCCCAAAAGCAATAACAGGACATGACACAACATATGTTTGTGTAGCATTCAAACTTGAGCATCTCCAACACATTGAGGTGGTGGTTGTGTAACCATGAGCCTGCGACTTGACCAGAGTTTTGGAAATGTGGCCATTGTGAGGAATTTAGCCTGCACGGTATTTTAGTCCATAACGAGATATGTCGCCTGTTTGATTGCCTCTCCAAAATCCAAAGAACCGTGTGTGTGTTCATTCGGGGACAGTTTATGGTGCCGTGACTGGGATTGGAAGGCAAGGCTCTGCAAGGATCGAGACGAAGTCACTGTAGGGGACAGCGCACTGCCAGAAGATAAAATGAGTCGGCTCCCACACCCCTTGTGTGTGTCCTGGCGCTGGGTTGTCTCTGAATCTGACTGTCTCCTCCTGTGCAAGAAAGAGCCCAGGAGAACGGAACTTCACCCGCGGGAAGGTATAGCGCGCTTATGTGAGAATTCTCTGTGGGTTCCCAGGGTGGGGATCCTGAAGTTTGAAGGGAGGTTTTAGTGGGAAACCTCAGTGGGGAGGGTGATTGTGTTTGTATTACTGTACATTTTGCTGTGTTGTGTGTGTTTGCCCATCTCCGTGGCTTCAGAGCAAGGCCAGGTGGTTCTCTGCCTGACTGAGTGTTGTGTGACTGAGATCCGAATGAGAATATGAGTGTGTGTGTGTGTGTCAAGGCAGCAAACCCCAAGGTTTTGAAGGATTGGCCATGAGTGAGTCACTGTTTTGGGCAGTTGAGACCCCAGGCAGGAGGCTCCCAAGCAGGAGGCCAACCCCTGTGACAATTAAGATGAGGCACTCAGAGCCTGGGCCTGAAGGAAGAAACCCTTTGAAATGCATATTGGATAACTTTGAGTCTCTGGGAAGGGGAAACCCCACCATTCTGAATGGGCGCATTACTGATCAGCTCAGTACCTTTCAGCAAAAGGTAATTTCCATATGTTGTTAACCAGGTCTCCTTAGTCTCAGGAAGGCATTAGACATTGAATCTTTCCTGAGTTTCAACAAGGCCCCCTCCCTTCTCTCCTCCAAAGTACTCAGTGTTCTGCTTGCCTGCCCCTTCCCCTCAGTGTTCCTGACATCCCTCCCTTTTATCTACTTGGCAATTTCATATGATGTGTTATGTCTTCCCTTGTCTGAGAGACAAGATACAATTCGCTGTCTTGTTCATGGGTGCTCAGAATCAGGCTCATTTGAACTTAGTGTTTTTTAATGCACTTACGTAAGAACAAACTGCACTGCATGTTTGCTTAAGAAACAGCCTGCAAGACAATATAGGTGCCCATTATATAGATCAGCAAAACTGAGTCAGTGAGACCCTAGGGGTCAGAATACAAGCTAAAAATGCTCAGAATGATTTAGAGAGACCCTAAAGTATAGTTTCCAGCTACAATAATAACCATGATTTGCTTCCTACCTATTTAGGTAACTAAAAAAGACTAATTGCAGCTGCAACCAACCTAAACAGTTGTCAAAAGTGTGTTTCTCTTTAAATAAAACCTTTAATCATTCTTAATAACTTTTGGATTTCACAGGTATGAAATGCAGGAAGTCTGTGCTTTCTATTTCCTCCCCTCCAAGAGAAAGGAAAGCTAGAGAAACCCTCCTAGCCTTTGTGCCTCAAGGCATGCACAGAGTGCAAACTAGTAGCAATCTTTTGTTTTAACCCTTTTTTGTGTGTGTGTTCCAGCAACTAAGAAGCACTGTTCCTAGGGAACAAGGAAAAAGCCTCTAAATGCCTAACTTTGCAATGGCTATCTTTTGTTTTAACCCTTTTTTGTTTCAGCAACAAGTAAAGACAAAGAAAACAGCATTTGCCCTCCAGAGCACGAATTTACGTAATCTCATTTCCTTTACAGAAACTAAGCCCTGATGCCTATATCAGTATATATTTCAGTTTGGTTTAATACTAATGAAGTATTTCTTTTTCTAATGGAAAGATTGTCATGACAAATTCTTTTAATTCTACTTATGTTCTCCGCTTATAGACATATAAATACTAAAATGTTCTATATGTTTGTTGGATGTGTGTGTGGTATGAAAGAAGCGCTTTGTCTGTCTTTGTTCTTGTTTTTTTGACTTATAGTGAAGTCTATCTTAAGTCCATATGACTTCCTTTCTGTAATAGGCCTGATATTCGTTGCAACAAATTTTTATTATTTTTGTATATTGAGCTCATTTCCATTTTTGGTACCATGGTTCCTTTTTTTCTGTTTTTAAACATGTAAGAGTACTCTTATCAAATGTGCTTTATTTTCACACAAACCCCCCCCCCCATCCAAGAGGGAGGGAACATGAAGAATAACCCTAACATAATTGGACAAAATGTTTTGTTCCATCGATGATGGATATTTTCAAGCGTTACAGTCCCTCAGCAAATAATCTCTTAATGTTAAGCTTTCACCCCATTGTAAAAAGTATTGTGGTGCAATTAGAATTTTGCATTCTCTTAATTCTACTTATATGTTAAGAAAAAAGGGGGGGAAGAGAGAGAAAATAGAAGAGGAATGAACTGTGCAAGTATTTGCAGGACCAATTTGTGTCCTCCTTGAAGTAAAAACCCAGGTTCTCTCCAGCCCCCAGGGAATCAAAAGAGTTCTGAATAAGAAAAGAAAAAAAAAAAGGTCAGATTTGGCTGACTGTAGTATGTAAAGTTCATGATGTGTTCCAGTTTTCCTCTGTCTTAATGATAAGAAATTGCACTCAATCAGAGGTAGCCCTGGACAACCTGTTTACTTTCTCTGTGGAGAATGTGTTAAAACACCTAACCTTCTGTGCTCAACAAGAATGTAAGCAAAGTCAGCACAGTGTCTTTCCCCTACTGTATTTGTATTGTATTTGTATTTCTGTACTGTTATTACCTCTTCTCTAGTTCCTACAGCAAACCAACCAACAAGCAGGCCATGTACAGAGTTCTGTAACAACACCAGCCCTTTAAGGTTGAACACAGTCCAAGAAAAAGAGAGAGAGGGAAAATAGAATTAAGGGCCATGTGGTCTGACCAAAGGAACTTTGAGCTAAGAGAAACTGACTCGGAGTACCAGACATAGCCAAGCAACTGACATATCTCTCTCAAAACAATTGATTGTATTTTCTCAAATCTAAAGAGGACTCCTACAGTAATAGGCTATGAGACAAAGCTTGGCCTGTCACCTTCTCCAGAAGAACCATACATGTACAGAGAGCCTTCATGGTGTTTTGGCAGAAGTCACAATATGTATTATTATTGTTTATTGTCACATCCTATGGCAAGGAGTTCCACAGACCTACCACACACGGAGTGAACAAATATTTTCTTTTGTCTGTCCTAACATCTCTCCCCACACTCAATTTTGAGTGAATGTCCCCTGGTTTTGGTGTTATGTGAGAGTGCATGGAGAGCATCTCTCTGTCCACTCTGTTCTCCCCATGCATGATTTTCTATGTCTCAATCATGTTCCCCCTCAGGTGTCTCTTTTCTGGGCTAAGGGAGCTCAGGCGCTGTGGCCTTTCCTCATAGGGGAGGTGCCCCAGCCCAGCAATCACCTTAGTTGCTCTCTTTTGTACTTTTTCTATTTCCAATATCTCCTTTTGAGATGTCTCGAATGTGTTCCAACGCAGAGAAAGTGTACCCTGAAATACACTGCTTAAGAAACCACATTGACCCCTTATGTGTTTTGCTTTGCTAACTTTTCTTTTCTGCTTTATACTCAGAAATCATGAGGGCTTTACCATTATCATCTGCAGTGAGCTCCCAAAGCAGGGTCGGTGCAGCTAACTCCAACCAACACATCCACTGGACAAGCTCAAGCAAGTCTAGAGCTACATGGACCCAACTTCCAACCAATGCTGGTTCAGACCTAAAGATGGTTCCTACCTGTGCTCCTCTGAACTGAGATAAATGGTGGAGGCAACTTGGCTGCGAAGGAGACCATACCTCTTTTCGTCAACCTGTGTAAACTCACTGAAGAAAGAGATGGCAAGACAGAGGTTACACCGGCCCCTCGCCACATGCCCCCAGATGAACAGATGGAGATTCAACATGGGAGGTACAAGCTTGTCAGGTCACTGATTATACACTACGTCGCCTAGAAGACAGCTGCTGGAAGATGAAGAACACCTTGCTCACCTGATGCTGAAGAATATGTTGGAGTTGGACCTGCTGAGGGGACTCACGGCCGATGAATAATGAGTTGTTATGAGCATGTATGATTTCTTTGGATGAAGTTGTTTTAGTGTAGCATTTTTATTTCCTATTCTTTCTATTATTTTCCATTGTATCTTCAGTTTGTGTTTGCTTTCCCGAATGTAATTCCAGTAACTTCTGTATTTTGTACCAAAACTTTGGATTATATCTGTATTTAGCATTAACTTAGTTAAACTTCACTTGAAAGTTGCTAGACAGGCTCTGGCACCAAGGAGCTAATATGCATTTTAGCTGACACTGCTGGCCCAGTTTACCTGCATCCTGGGTAATGCATAAGGAAATTCCCTCCATTCATACCTTAACTTTCACTAATTTGCTAAAATTCCACCTCTTTTCTGTCCCCCTTTCTCCTTTCTGTTTTCAGGGGGGAAAACTGATAACAATGTGCCCAGCTCACAATATGGAAATATCCCAAGATGCCCAGTTCACCCATAAGGCTCTTCCCTGACCAAAAAGCTATCCCTCTCAGAGAACCAGTTAACTGTGATATTACGCCTCCAAGGGTGAACAGAAAGGTCCTAGACAAGGGCAATCAACAAACGAGGATAAAAAGGTTAGGGTAAAAGGGATGAGTCAGAGTGCCAGACCCCCTCTAACGGATATCTCTGTAAACAAACTGCTGATGTGTATTGAATTGCCATCCTCAGATCAACATCCTATACTGATAACATGCCAAATGTTGTTTTGGGTGTCTGCCTGTATGTTATTCTTCCCTATAAAACCTGCATTATTGTAATCCTTCGGGGTCCTCCAAGTGTGTGGGGGTCCCGTTTGCAAACAGTAAACGTTAAGAAGTTCTTTGAATTCTCCTGTCGCCTGTTTGATTGCCTCTCCAAAATCCAAAGAACCGCGTGTGTGTGTTCATTCGGGGTCAGTCCTAAAGGTTCAAATCCATATTAGCTAAAGTGAAACCTTTGAGCTAAATATTATGAGATGGAGAGGTGTAGAACTGCAACCAGCCTTCAAGAAGCTTGTGTTTTACCCTTCCCACTCGCTATGGCAAAAAATGGATGGTGTGTGTGTGGTGCGGTGGGGGTGCCTGGCACTCACAACTAACATGCTAGGCTTTGGCAACTCAGAAAATGTCTCTATGTAGAGCCTGGGATGCTGGTCCCTGGTTAATTTTTTTCTTCCCCAAATGAGAAGATTGCCATGGCAACTCCCATGGCAGCCAAACACCTGAGAGTGCCAGCTCCAAGTGAGACTTGTCACTCATCATCCAACAATGTTAATCTGTTGGATTTACATAGTAATTAATGTCAAGAGGCAATCTACAATTTAAGCAATCAGCGCCTCAGTTCCCAGGGGCCCTGCAGCCTGATGCTGTGAGGGAGGCAGTGAATTAACCCTTGGGTTATTGCTCATTCATTCTTCAGTGGCAAAAAAAAAAAGGCACACACACACAAACACACATAGTCTGCAGAACAGCAATTTGTTGCTGTGAGCCCACCACTTTGGAGACTGGGCTGTATGGATGGAACACACTGAAATGATTCTTCAGATCCCCGATTTCATTGTCTTCTGACTGGCATTGAAGTTGATATGCCTGGCATCCACTTTCCCAATTATTCATCTTGGAAGCAGACTGAGCCACTGCTGCCACACTGGGAGCTGCTCTTCATTCATTGGGTTGTGATACCCCCATCCACTTGCTTTCATAGGGGGCCAAGGATGTGGCCCTTAGATAGAAGTACAGAATCATAGAGTTGGAAGGGACCTGCAAGTTGGAAGTTCAACCTGCAAGTTGAACGCCCTGCATGTAGGAGGGAATCCTCTCAGAGCATCTCCAACTGTTGAGCCTCTGCTTGAAGGTCTCCATTGAGTCAAATCTGTTCTATTGCCGAACTGCCTACCAAGAATTTCTTCCTTATGCCCAACCAGAATCTCCTATCTTACAGTTTGTCCCCATTGCATATAGTTCTACTCTCAAGAGGCAGTTGAGAACAGATTTGTGCCTTCCTTCATATGAAAGCCCATCAGGTCTTTGAAGAACGCTATCATATCCCCTCTGAACCTTCTCTTCTCCAGGTAAACAAACCAAGTTTCCTCATCTTTCCTTGTAGGGCTTGTTCTCCAGTAATCATCCTCATCATTCTTCTCTGAAACCACTCTGTTTTGTTTGCATCTTTCCTGAAGTGACATGCCCAGACTTCGACACTGTACTCCAAGTGAGCATTGTTCAGTAAATAGCATCCGGAAAGTCTGTAACATGGTCGTAGCATATCAAGAAAATATGTGGGACAATAGGCTTCCTTCTCTGTGGGACAAAGGACTTCCTCATTATTTCACCAAACCAAGTTGCTTTTGGCCCAGTTAGCCACATCAGTTTCAGGGGGACACAATGAGATTCAGGCGTTTATGCAGATCCATCCCATATGTACCCATCCCTTCTTCCAAAGACCCTAGGGCAGTGTACGTGGGGTTCTCCATGAGTCACAAGGTCACCTTGTGAACTTCATGATTGAATGGAGATTTGAAAATGGACTTACCAGGGACAAATCTAGGATTTTAATCATGATAGGAAACTGGTTCTATGTGTGAATCCTGAGCAGGATCGGTTTGTCCGAAGCAGGCTGCTTATCTGCTTCAGGCTGACTGAAGCAGTTGCCTTAGGTCTTGTCTTCTTGTTGGCATCCTTCAGTCTCGGAAGACTATGGTGTCACACTCTGAATGGTGGTTCTGGAACAGAGTGTCCTCTCCAGTGCGTGAAGCCTGGGTAAAGTAGGTATGGAGGATAGGCTGTTACCCATGCAGCAAATTCCCCCCTCTCCACGTCGCTGAAATGGTCCAATGGAAAGGCAAATACGGTTGGTTCCAGCGGCGTCACAGGAGTTGCCAGAACGTGACTGAGTTTAGCCATGAACTGCCTCAGGGACTCCGGCTCTGGATTTTTCCTCGAGGTTGACTCCTGAAGCCTTTTCCATAACTGGATGTAGCCACAAAGCAGTGGAGGTTTGGGATCAGAGTTTTCCTTCTCTCAGATGAGCTGCCTTCCCAGGCTGAGTCCCATCTACCCGGTGGCTGTTTAGTCACTTCTTATGACAAGTACAGCCAAACTGAGGGCCTAGTCTTATCCCCAGCCCCCAGGGGATACATTGGTGCCTTAGGTGGTACATTGCTAAAGAGCCCCTGCCTCTTCCATGACTCTTCCTCCACCTGCTTCCTGGATTTAAAAAGTAGAGGGGAACGGTCTTCTGCTCCATTTCCCTCTTTCTTTACAAATCCAGGCAGTGGGGAGATCTTCCTTGAGCCAAAGTGTGAAAGGATACAGATAAATACTTGCGCTGAAGAGATAGGCTTGCGCTGAATCCAGTGCAGGATAGGTGCCAGAATCAGCTCAGCCATAGGCAAGAGGAAACTTTTCCCCTAACCTCTGGGTAAGGCACCTTTGCCCCTATGGGTCTCCTCAAACGTGCACGACCTTGTGAGGAGGCACAAGTCTGAGGAGAGTGGAGCAGCTTCAAGCAGCTCCGAACTCCCCAAGAACGGGAGTTGGAATCCAGCATAACTGCTGGAAACCAGCCCCACCTTCTACTCCCCACCCGCGTGCTCCCAGGGCCACCCACTGCCCACCCGCCTCCTGCCCCAGAATGTCTCTCCCCCCCACCCCTGGGCTGATGCAAGGCTTGCTGCCTCCGTCGGTGCAAAGTCTTGTCAGCCTGTGCAGGCCTTATGGCACTTTTGCGACCTTCCTGGGCCGGCGCAAGTCCCTTGTGTGCCTGCAAAGACACCATGAATGATTTCCCTACCATTGCAAAGGAATCCCAGGAGGAAATGAGCTGCATTTTGACTGCTAGGTCACTGTTTGCCCCAACAGTCACTCATGTGGTTACATACCAGAAAGATGAATCACGATTGTCACTTTGTCACCTTTGCCATCAATTCAGTACATTTGAATCCCCCCAGGAACAATGTTTTAAACAATAACAATTATGGGACCTAAAACACCATCAGTGTGCATGGTACCAGGTCAATTTGCACAGTGTGAACAGCAGAGACAGCCCACTGTCCCCAAGGAACCTGCAATCCACAATTGACAGAAACATGACAGAGGGCAGAAACAGTGGCGGTTGCTAGGGGGTGTGCGGAGTGCAGGTCACCCTGGTGATGCACACGGGGGGGCACCACTACTGACCACATTTGAAAAATCTTAGTATTGCAAAGATTGCAAAATGCAATGAAATGCTGGCATCCTTTAGTCTCGGAAGACTATGGTATCGCGCTCTGAATGGTGGTTCTGGAACAGTGTCCTCTCCAGTATGCGAAGCCTGGGTAAAGTAGATATGGAGGATAGGCTGTTACCCATGCAGCAAATCCCCCCTCTCCACGTTACTGAAATGGTCCAATGGAAAGGCAGAAGCCAATACGGTTGGTTCCAGCGGCGTCACAGGAGTTGCCAGAACGTGACTGTGTTCAGCCATGAACTGCCTCAGGGACTCCGGCTCCTGATTTTGCCTCGAGGTTGACTCCTGAAGCCTTTTCCTTAACTGGATGTAGCCACAAGGCAGTGGAGGTTTGGGATCAGAGTTTTCCTTCTCTCAGATGAGCTGCCTTCCTAGGCTGATGAGCCCCATCTACCCCATCTGCCTCTTACGACAAGTACAGCCAAACTGAGGGCCTATTCTTATCCCCAGCCCCCAGGGGAGTGCAATGAAATAAACTGTGTTGAAATACCTCTATTCTGTCAAAAGCTTTAGCAAAAAGAAGAAAGAAAAACATTGGGGGTGGGACACGAAAGTAGGTGCATGAAAGGAGGTCCATCATTGCGGTGATGCCCTGGCCTCCCACACTGGGTGACATAGACCCTAGTGGGCAGGAATTAGCTGGAAACTACAGTTCCATGACCTTAGTTCCAGTACATGGAACTGTAGTTCCATGACCTAAATGAGGCAGAGAGTGGTGGAAGGGGGGTAAGGAAAGTTTTGGAGAAAGAAATCATATCTGGGAGGGGAGAATCAGCTGCTCCAAGTCCTGACTCACATTGCACTTAGTGGCAATGCTGCTGTTGATCGATGGATCCATGATGTATCTCAGCTGTGAATCTCTCACAGAGCGAACAAACAGATAGGACTAAAGAAGTGCCTTGAAACTGCTCATCAGTGCATAGCTGATGGATTATTTAGCACAGGGGCCAATTTGTTCCCATTTAGGTCCAACACTAAGGTCCTCTACTCTGGTCTTGTCAAAAGCACAACACATTTTGTTTGTATGCTTGCAGGCCATTTTATATTAAAATGTGCTGAGATCCATTTGGTCCATGAACTGACATGCACTTTAGAAGGGCATCTTTGGATTTCTTGCCATTCTGCCCTTGAGACATAAAGTCTATAATACATTTTATTTCTGTCTCTAGATTTTGCAGACCTAGTTTGGGTCCCTGCAAAAAATGTTTCCAATTGGGGCCAGCTAAGACCACAAAGAAGGGTGCGGGGAGGGTAGAGACAGCTGGAAAAGTCTTTGGAGCCCAGATCTATCCACCCATGTGGCACCAGCATCCCCAGATGGTAATGTCCTCAGTATTGCATACAGGCAATGTCTGAGTAGGCAGGAAAATGTCAGATATCAGGAAATTTCTGGGCACCCTCCTTTGGCTCCTGGACCCCCCTTTTTACCCTTGGCCCGGGTACAAATTACCCTGTAATAGAGGGTAACTCTATCCTCTCCTAGGCCCTGGTTGTCACCACTACTGGCCAAAATATTTTAAAACTTGGTATTTTCAAATAATTCCAGGCCCAGTCCTAGCCAACTTTTCAGCACCAGTGCAATCAACTCCAATGCAGCCTCGAGATATTGGAACAAATGTTCCCATACCTTGAGGAGATCACTGTGACTGCCTGTCCACTACAGTATGCAGTGCACGCCCCACTAGCACGGCTGCACTGGAACTGGAAAATTGAATAGGATTGGACCCACCATCGTTATATATCAATCGATAAGCTCATAAGAACAACCCCACTGGATCAGGCCATAGGCCCATCTAGTCCAGCTTCCTGTATCTCACAGTGGCCCCACCAAATGCCCCAAGGAGCACACCAGATAACAAGAGACCTGCTTCCTGGTTCCCTTCCTTGCATCTGACATAGCCCATTTCTAAAACCAGGAGGTGGCACATACACATCATGGCTTGTGACCCGTTATGGATTTTCCTCCAGAAACTTGTCCAATCCCCTTTTAAAGGCCAGATGCCATCACCACATCCTGTGCAATGAGTTCCACAGACCAACCACATGCTGAATAAAGAAATATTTTCTTTTGTCTGTTCTAACCCTCCCAACACAGTTTTAGTGGATGTTCCCAGGTTCTGGTGTTATGTGAGAGTGTAAAGAGCATCTCTCTAGCCACTTTATCTGTAATTAGTCAGAATGCAATAAAACAATGTTGAAATATCTCTATTCTATCAAAAGTTATAGCCCCCAAAACCAGTAGGGGTGGAGCAATAGTACCACACCCACCACCCTCCCACTACATGGGAGGAGATCCATCACGTAGGTCATGCGCTGGCCTCCCGCATTGGGTGATGCAAACCCTCATCGCGCCATTGTTCCAGATTAAGGGGTTTCAGGCCCAGTCCACTAGTTTCCTTGTCCAATCAGTCAGAGCTGACATCCATTTCTCTTAGCCCTCCTCAACTCGGGTGGACTGTGGGGGAAGCCTCCCTTGGCTCTGGCAGCAGTGGCAATTATTCTTGCTTCTCTTTTCAACAAAGCAAATTCCCAGAGCCCGACTAAACTGCACGGCTTTGTCATGTCACTTGCCAGCTGTTTCAGATGGTCTGTGTCATTCTCGGCTTTGATGTATTAAATTGGCAGGGAAGTCTAATCTATCTTGTGTCCTTGCACCTGCCATGCCATGCGGAGCACATTATGTGTTAAAACCCAGGATAAATCATGTCTCAGTTCTGTGGGGGCCCAAACAAACTCTCTCAGATCTGGAAAAGGATGTGTATGTGTTTTTTTTTGGGGGGGGGGAGGAATTCTCCAGAGCAAAAGTTCCTTATGCACAAAATTGCATGCAAAAATTAATATGACGACCCTGATTGGATTTGATTTTTGTAACATCCAAACTAGGAGCTTAGCTGCATTTTAAGGGTTGTTTTTTTTTAAAGAAAATACTGAACTATCCAAGTTGAGATGTGATTGCCTTCAAATTGGCCAACATCCTTTTTTTTTTTCCAATCCCACCATTCTTTAACATAATTTAGAGGAATCTTACTCCTTTCCTCATTTAACCTGTCATCTTTGCAATAACCCAGCAATGTGGTATCTGGTGGAGGGATTGTGATTTGGCCAAGGATTCCCAGTGAACTTAAATGTTGAACTGGGATTTGAACATATTGTTCAAATGTACATTGTTTAAATGTTAATGCTCTAAACAGGGGTCTCTAAACTTTTTGGCCAAAGGGCCACATCAAATATCTGGCATGGTGTCAAGGGCCAAAAAAAATAATTAAATATAAAATTTAAATAAATACATTAGAAATGAATGAATGAGTGAATGAATGAATGAATGGGCTCAGATATTCAGGATTTCTCCAAACACCAACATAGCCAAGGAGATAAAGCACCCACAAGCTCAACTCTGATGCTGTTTGGACCAGAGGCTGGACCAGAGGCTCTCAGAGGCTGCCCATGGGCCACATCTGGCCCCCAGATCAGGGTTTGGAGACATTGCACTGTACTGTCTCTTTGATTTAGTGCTTGGTGTCACTTCCTTTCACTTCCTCCCAAAGATACAGGCTGTCTCTTTTAATGGGCAGATAATTTGTATGACCCCCAGTCATTTATTTTGTGTCAGTACTACAATGAGGACGTCCCCATCTCCCTTCCGCTGGGTGTGAAAATCAGCGCCGTTACAGCTGAATGAATGCTGTTCAAAATGGTTGCGTGCTTAGCCCTGTGATTCTCCCAGCATGCACCATCTCAACCTACCCATTACACCCAGTAGTGCAGCAGCATCATGAGAAGCTTGTCACCTGCAGGTTCTTGGAGCTTTTGCCTCTTCTGAACATGTATTTGTGGTAGCCCTCCAGTTGCTCAAAGACCCAGGTGATAAAGAAAAAAACTTTTACAGCTCCGCTGCATGACCAGAGCTCCATTTGACTTCTTCTTCTGCTGGGGTGAGCAATTCTACCATTGTACCTAAAGCAAATAGCCCAATATTTGGGCTGTAGTTTTGGGGGTTGTATTTTTTTGGCAGTGTAGTCTCCCCCACCTTTTCTTTGGTTGTGTAACAATATTTGGGGGTGTAGTCTCCCCCGACCAATGCAGCCATGGCAATGAAGCATGCACTGTTTTATGTGGGTGCGTTTTGGGTCCTAGAGGTAAGGAAACATTTGTTCCCTTGCCCTGGGGCAAGCTGCCACTGCCCCCATGGATCTACTTGGATTTTTGCCAGCTAGTTTGCTGAGCAAAATTGAGTGAACCTGGGTAGGTGGACTGTGCTCCTTCCCAGTGCCCTCTTCCCAGCCTCAGTGCCCCACTCTCTGCCCCAGTCATCTCCTTTCCCTGTTCCTCCCACTGACCCACTGCCAACCCCTTGCACCAACTTTCTGGTGCTCAGACTTCTATGGAAGCTGCTGGTGCACAGCTTTGGCCACTTGCTCTTTTTGTGAGCGAGTGGTGGAATGATGGGTTGCACTTTGCGGCCACTGCAAGGCACGCTAAGATACGTGTTCCAGCAGCACAGAGACCTGGAAGAATAGGGCCTTCAATAGAAACCTTCAATAGTTTCACAGGCCCATTACCTGGTTCCTTACTATACAGTTCTGAATTTATAGCAGTTTGTGGCACACCATATCCACTGCTTGGGATCAAGGAAACAAAAGAGTTCCTCCTCCTGCAGTACACATTTATTTTGGTTTCCCTTCATCAAGGTTTAGGAGAAGCTGCGATGAACAGGGTGTTGGGTGGGATGGAGAGGCTGTTCCTAGCTTGTGTTTCCCTGGGATGGTGTAGAATTGTGGTCTTCAATATTTTTCATTGCCACAACCACAACAAGCAAGCAAACAAAGTATGAGAACTGGGAACCCATAGCCGATTTCACCATCTCCTGGGACCTGATCTGCCCACCCTGTTCCCATTGCTGCCACCCCTGCCTCTGCATGCCCCATTTTTCCCTACCTCTTGTGTCTTCACAAGAACCCTGTGAGGTAGCAGCCTGAGCAGGGCTTGGCTTAGGAGCTGGGGCAAGACAGCAAGAAAAGGCAAGAAAAGGCAAGACAGCATTACATCCTGAACTCAGTTTTGATAAGTCAGTACCATTATTGGACTGGATTCATCTGCACAGTGTTTGAAAGGTTGCAGCACACACACCCCTCATGAGGCTTTGCAACCCCTTGGGCTTTTGACCCACAGGATGAAGAACATGACAGCAGGCAACTCATCCTGCACCTTGTGGATGTTTGTATTCCTCACAGGGCAACTAGGAATGGCAGGCACTGTCTCCATTGGGCAGTCTATTTCTGTGTGTGCACTGCTGATGTCCGAAGGGGCACATGCTTTGCATAGAAGGCCATTTTGGACTACTGGTGCAATTGGCTCCAAGGATACAGCAGCTCCAGTTGTACTCTGTCCGTTCAGAGACCCGTGCAGGTCCTCTTGGGGTCTGAAGGTCTTCTTCCATGATGGCAAATTTACTGGTGCCTTGGGTGGAGGCTTGGGAACCAGCGATTGAGCCTGGGAGCTGCTGCTAGATGCTAGAATCAAATCTATTCTAGAGCATGGATGGTGGATGAAGAAGATTCTTTCCCCTCATTTTGTAAGTTAGATAGATGGTCAAAGGATCCTACAATGCTAATGGCTTGGCCCTTGCAAGATTTTCTGTTATTTCTAACCTGCTCTGGCTTAATGGGCTAAAGGAGTACCCCAATGCTGGTGAATTTACATACATGTCCTCCCGTGGGTCAAGCGTCGTAGACTATGCTCTTGTGTCCATGTCTTTGACACCACATGTGAAAGAGTTTGACATTGGGGATCTTAATATTAGTGATCACTTCCCTCTAACCCTGGTGCTTGATCTACACTCGGGGAGAACACCAGCACACCCAAGGGTTGAAGTAAACACAGAGAGTAGTGGCAAAATCATAGTGAACCCTTTTTTTAAATTTCCATCAGTTAACTAGGGAATCAACAAGTATAGATTCATTATCATCCATTTTGTAGGAGCCTGACCCCTTTGCCCAAATCCAGTCATTTGAATGCCTAATTGACCACATCCTTAGGACCCTGGGTTCCAACCCAAAGCATGGGTTGCACCCATGTACATGGTGTACATGGTGTATCCGATAAAAAGGACTGGTTTGACAAACAATGCAGAGACCTCAAGGCATTGATCAGAGCGACTTATTTGGCCCTCAGAAAGTCTAACGCTCCATGTGAAGCACTTAAATATTTTTTCTACAAAAAACAATTTAATGCCTTACTGGTAGATAAAAAGCAAAAGTACACCCATGCTCAATGGATCAAGTTGTTGCAAGCGATACAGCAAAAAAAATAAACAATTTTGGGCCATGGTATCAGGCTCTTTTAGCTCCAAAATGGATGACCCAGTTATAATCTCTTCTTCTGCATTGGATTAAACATTTTTCAGAACTATTTTTTGTTAAGTGCAAATCCCCAGATACCCAACCCGACTTCAATTCATCTGATCTACCTACCTGGCCCTCTGTGATGCCCATGGAGATTATACAAATAATAGATCAATTGAAATCAGGGAAAGCTGCTGGACCAGATCTAATACCTCCTGAACTCTTAAAATGTGACCCTGATTGTTGCTGAGACCCAATCTTTGGGAACTAAGCCAGTCCTTTTGATCGTTGTGAAGCACCCCTTCACAACGATCAAAAGGACTGGCTTAGTTCCCAAAGATTGGGTCTCAGCAACAATCATCCCAGTTTTTAAAAAGGGTGACCCTAAGCTCCCTGCAAATTACCAGCCTATCAGCTTGCTCTCTGTAATAGGCAAAATTTATGCGAATACCTAAATAATGCTTTTTATCTGGACCAACTCTAAGGATATCCTAGGTCCTGAGCAATCAGGATTTTGTCGGGGCAAATCAACAATGGATAACTGTTTAATTCTATCTCAGCTATATAAACAGATTAAGAAAGCCAAGGCAAGACTCTATGTGGCTTTCCTTGATCTAAGAGCTGCGTTTGATTCCATTGATAGAGATCTTCTTTGGTCTAAATTAGCCAGCATGGGGATGGATGGACTACTGATGTTAATTAAGATACTCTAACACATCATGTAAAGTTAGATATACCAGGAGTGGTAGCCTCACACACCCCATTGCCATTAACAAAGGGATGCATTTTGGCTCCCATGCTATTTAACCTGTTCCTGAATGATTTAGCCCCAGCCTTGAAGACAGTGGATGGTCACTGCCCGATACTTGGGTCCCATCCAGTGCCACTATTACTGTATGCGGATGATGCGGCTCTTATTTCTCGAACAAGAATTGGCTTAAAACATATACTTAATCAATCTATAGAGTATTTTACATCTATAGTTACAGATTAACTACTCTAAATCTAAAATCATGGTGTTTGCCAATAATTGGAAACCATTTAAATGGTCATTTATGGGCAGCAAAATGGAACAGGTAAAGACATTCAGATATTTAGGCATTAATTTCCACTATAAGCATTCGTGGGTTTCTCATCGTAATGCAGTCCTAAATGCATCAAAAATCTCATCCCTTGCAATTTCCCTTTTTTTTTTTTAGCCAAGGTAACAGATATGTCCTGGCGGCTTAGAGGTATTCAAGGCTAAGGTACTCTCGCAAGTTCTTTATGGCTGTCCAATCTGGCATAAGGCCTTGAATCATTCATCTGAGAGCATACAGGCCTCCTTCCTGCGGAGGATCTTGGGTCTTCCCAGATGTGTTCCATATTCTGCTATGTGTCTTGAAGTGGGTTTTATTAGACTCAAAACATTGGCTTGGTTGAAATTTTGTAAAATTTTGGCTTGCAATCCTCTTCAGTGCTGCCCCGTATGGGCTAATGTACCAGCTTCTGGCTGATCCAGTACTGCCTATGGAGGTTGCAGATTTACTCTCCAAGCTTAAATCGATAGGACTAGACACAGCGAGCCTGGGTATGATTGGTTTAAGCGAAGCCTACAGGACTATCAAGGAAAGATTACTCGATATTGAGCATCAAGAGCTACTCTGTGCAGCTAACACCATTTGCTCCCCTCTCCATCTGCACATCCCAGTCAGCTTTGGGAAGTTGGCTTTTTTCCTTTATCTAAAATTATCTATCCAATCCAAAAAGGCTTCAAATTTTTACTTAGATGCTCTTCTTGCCACTAAAAAAATTTTGAATAAAATATTTCTTATCTTTCTTAATTTCTGATGTCGGATTTAAGAGCAATGTTTCCAGTTTAAATGGTAATATACACTTCAATATCTCTTGTAACAGTTTATATATCATTTCATGTCAGAGAGATTATGTGGCCCTCCTGCCAAAAACTTTGGACACCCCTGCTATAGATGCAAAGTTTTACAGCTCCCTATGTCCTCGTGACCCCCCCCCCGCACACCCATTATCTTCCTTTTTCTCCATTAACAAGCAGGCATGCTTATTCCTTTTAGACTCTACAAGAGGAATAGGACAGGCAAGTAGGAAGCCATGCTAGGTGGGGGGAGGGAACTAAGCAAACATTAATAACATTCTGACGGTGTCTCCCAGTGTGCGGGCTGCCTGCCTGCCTGTCACTTTCCTCTTGCACAGTCAAAGAAAGAAACATGCCTGCCTTTTAATAAAGAAAACTGTATGTAATGGGTGCAGGGGGCAGTGGGTGTGGTGGGCTATGGAGAACCATGGGTCTGAAACTGTGGATACCATATCCAGGGATACTGGGGGGGGGGGGAAGACTAGTTTGTTCTGTCTATATTTATTTATTTATTATGCCAATTACATATTACTACAGAGGTTTTCTATTTTCCTGTTTCTGATTATTTTTCTAAGGGTGCAATCCTAATCTGCGCTGGAACAGGCAGGCCGACAGGAATAATCAGGGAATAATCAGCAACACCCGTCTTGTAAGTGGCGCTTGCTATTCTACATACCAATTTTTTTCTCCACAACTGCTGCCACTAATCCTTGTCTTGTGGTACCCACACTGCTGTTTTGGGAAAAATTGGCACCCTTAAAGACTCTCTCGCTCTCTCTCTCTCTCTCTCACACACACACACACACAATCCCTGTTTATGCACAGAGCAGTTTGGTGAAGAGATGTAAAGGAGTCACTAAAACGTTTGGCCATCATGGAGCATCTTCCCTGATGGTGCAAATTCCGTAATGGTGCAACGTGAGACCTACTTATCCTTCTTATTGCAATATCTGTGGATGCTGAGCCTCTGTGAATGCTGGAGGGCCTCAGAGAACCTCATGGATGTAACAGGAAGTGACTTCTGGGAGGCCTCAAAAGGTGCCTCAAAAGGCCTCTGGGACTTGGATGACTCGGACTCAAGTTGCAAAAACATGCGTTTTTTGCAAATTATATGGACTCAAGTCACATGTGTCAAAAACTTGATGAGTCACAATGGCACCGGTTATGACTCATATGGCAATGACTCAAGGGCAATTTGTGGGGGGGGCAGAGTCTCAGGACTCAACTCGTCTCAACACTGTAACTCTGGCACATCCTTGCTGCAAAGTACTTCCAGTTTGCTAATGCAAACTGAAATTGCCTTCCAGTCAGATCTGCGAGGCTTCTGAGGAGGCCAGGAGACCACATGCACAGAAGGCCAGGCATGCCCCCCCCATAAGTAATTGCAGTGTTGCTCCAGCCTCCCCTCAGATTTCATTATCCACTGAATTCAGGCTTTGCGAGGGGGGGGGGGGGGAGCCTGGTATCCCTGTAGATACCAAGGGCATACTGTATGCCTATTGTGGATGTCTCACAAAAAGCTGAAATTCTGTCTCATGACGTGGGTGACTTCCACATTCTTGGACTGCCAAGCTAGGGGTGCTGGACTTTCTCCCACCTACATGAGGTGGAAGACTTCCCAGACCAGAGCTCTGCTTGGTAGCTGCTATTAAGTGGATCGCTTTCATCAAGCAGACAGTCCTGTTCAAAACCTGTAATTCTTTTTCTCTCCCCCTTTATCCTTGGGGGATACAGAAGAAAAGGAAAGGTTTTTACACAGGAAAAAATAATGGTGGGGAAGGGGGATAGCAGCTAATTGATTTCTTACATATTAACATGTCAGTCACTGGGGTTTTTAATGACTCATAAGTAGGCTTGACATTCCTGTTAATTAAATAGCCATCCTGATCCTAATCCACAGAAAATTAATCATTTGGGGAATTAAAAAATGCCAGCAGAAGATACTTCATTATTGTGAGTGCTTTGTTCCTGGCACACAGGGGGACAAGAAGCCCCTTCAGGGGAACCACAATGCAAACAGGTCTTAATCTTAAAATCAATCTTTGCTTCACTAGTAAAGTGTGCTGTCTGCTGCTTGCCTCTACCCACTCACCTGCAAGGCTGGGTGCCTCCTCACTACAGGGCACAGCGAAGCACCCACAATTGCTGCTGTTACTTCCTATGGAGGCAATTCTCCAGGCAGAGGTCAGCATGGTGGGTCAAGATCAAAATAAGGGGTTTAAAAAAAAAAAAAAAGAAATGTAGACAGAGAACAAGGTAAGTACTAAGACAGAAAGTTAAAATGGTTGAATAATAAGTAGAATTTTTTTTAATTATATTAAGTCAAAATAGATGTAATTGAAAATATAAATATTGTGAAAATTAAGTAGTATTAAGATAAATAAGATATATTTTTTGAAAAAGAATTGTAATTGGAGATTTTTTTTTTAGATGTGATATTAGAAACAAAGAATTGGATAAGAGATTCTATTTTAGATGTTAGTTTAGTGGTAAGAAGAGTTTATAAGTGAAATTTTGAAGCCTTAGATATTAGAAGCAATATTTGATATTAAGAATTAGATAAGAAAGATTTTATTTTAGAGATTAGGTCACTGGTAAGAAGTTTGTATAAGTAAAAATTTGAAGCCTTTTTATGACAAGTTTATGACAAGTTTTTTTCATAAACTTGTCATATTAAACTTTTTATGACAAGTTTAATCACAAACTTTATGATTTTGTTAGAGGAAAAATATTGATTGTTTAATTAAACTATTAATCAGCCGGTTAATTAATATGATAATCTTTGTATTGATGAATAATTTCATTTGGATTAATGTAATCGATGGTCACTACCTTGTGTGTAACCTATATAGTCCCAACCCTCAGTCTATCCAATTTTCCTTACCTGTATCTGTAATAAATAAAATATTATATTTATAATAATAATAATAATAATAATAATAATAATAATAATAATAATAATAAAAGAGATCACCCTCCTGGAAGCAAATCAGTCCCTCACCGCCAGTTGGTGGTGATAGCTGCTGCCGTTCATGCTGGTGAGTAGGGGGGTTCTGCAGGGATGTTGTTGTTGGCATCCTTTAGTTTCGGAAGACTATGGTGTCACGCTCTGAATGGTGGTTCTGGAACAGAGTGTCCTCTCCAGTGCGCGAAGCCTAGGTAAAGTAGGTATGGAGGATAGGCTGTTACCCATGCAGCAAATCCCCCCTCTCCACATCGCTGAAATGGTCCAAAGGAAAGGCAAAGGCCAATACGATTGGTTCCAGCGGCGTCACAGGAGTTGCCAGAACGTGACTGTGTTCAGCCATGAACTGCCTCAGGGACTCCGGCTCCAGATTTTGTCTTGAGGTTGACTCCTGAACCCTTTTCCATAACTGGCTGTAGCCACAAGGCAGTGGAGGTTTGGGATCAGAGTTTCCTTCTCTCAGACGAGCTGCCTTCCCAGGCTGATGAGTCCCATCTACCCGGTGGCTGTTTAGTCACCTCTTATGACAAGTACAGCCAAACCGAGGGCCTAGCCTTATCCCCAGCCCCCAGGGGTAGGGGATGAGGACCCAACAAAAATGGACCCACAGCTCATAAGACTGGCCCTGCCCACCTTTCTCCACTGCCACTGCTCCTCCTACTCCCTAGATTAGATTTAATTAGAGGGGAATGAAGCAGGAGATGAAATATGGAGAAGTCTCACCCCCTTCCCACTCTCGTCTCCTCCTCACTTCACTTTCTGCTCCATTTCCTGTCTCATTTTCAAACCCAGAGGCTGGGGAGGGGGGAAGTCTTGGATGGTGGAGGCTGGTGTGTGTTATGGTGACATTTGGCTTGGCTTGGATGAGTTTGATGCATGATGTCCAGTGCCAGGAGGATTTGAGCTGGCCTGGGTCCCCTTACTCCATGCTTGCCTCATTTGTTGTTACTGCTTCTGTTGACTTACTACCATTCACCAGTGTACCAGGAGCTGAATAGATGTGTTTGACCAGATGTGTTTTTTTGGCTCACACACATATGTCTGGATCATATGTGTGGATATGTTCTGGATCACTCCACACCTGCTGCACTAAGTGGTGTGGTGTGGTTCTGCACTAAGTGGTGTGGTGTAAGGGCACATGTAGCACTCCAGCCTCGCTCACATCAATGTCTTTCTCAGTGGATCCAATCTGCAGACATCCATAACGAGAAAGATCAAGTGATGGGCATGACTCTGCTAACCAGCTTTTAGCAGGTCAGCCTGATGTCTTTCGGTGCCTGACTGTGGCAGAAAAGCCACCTAGCTCGGCAAAGCACCAGCCACCTTTTCCTCGATTCCATGGGATAGAAACAGTTCCAAGAAGTTTCCGAGTGCCAGCCCCACTGAAATGCAGGCTGCAAAACAGCATGATTGGAAGGCAGCACCCCTGCCATCCCCCAGTATATCTGGAAGGCAGCACCCCTTGCCAATCCCCCAGTATATCTGCTTCCTGGAGCATGTCACAGACAAGGGGTTGACCATGACATGTCACATGACCTTGTGTGTCCCTTGCATGATTCTGTGATTCCCTGTGCTGCACAGCTCCATGTAGGCTGGATGACTCTGGGTAGCAGGCAGGATCTGACCTGTGGGCTATAATTTGCCAACCCCTGTCCTACACCTTGTACTTAAATACAAATTTGTCCACTTCCATTGCCTGTCATGCATGTCTCCACATCAGGTCAAGACAGCTATATGCCATCTGTGGATATAAATCGTTTAGGGGAGCAATGGCGAAAGAAGGAATTGCCCTTGACTATGGTTTCTGGGCTTCCCAGAGACATTTGGTTGGCTACTGTGGGACAGATGATGCAACAGGACAAGATGGGTCTTTCATCTGATCCCACAAAAAATAAGTATCTATGGGTTACAGTGGATTGATGGGTAAATCAAAGGGTTTTGAACTGCATGTGCTGGGTCGGCATGGCTGTGGTGGTCAAGAACTGGGATTTTGGGTGCTGAATACATGTTATTCTTTGATAGCCTAATCCTTCCTGGGTCTTGTGTAACTGGGTCTTGTGTAACTGGATCTGTAACTTGTGTAACTGGGTCTTGTGTAACTGGAACAAGCATTCTGGCAGCGCAAGGCCCTTTACAGTGGTATGAAAGGTGGATTGCCATTGCACACTTCCATGACCCTGCTCCCTAATAAGTTGTGGGTAGGGAAAGGAAGGTTTAGTGGCATTCCAGGGCAGGGAGTGGGGTGCGCAGGAAGCAGAGAGTGGGCCATTGGGATCCTGGCAGCAAACCTGTCAGATCCTATCCCCCCTTGCTCAGCCTACCCAGTCCCCTTTCTGTCCTTTGAATTATGCCAGCTATATAGCTGGTGTGGGTCTAAGGGTACCCACAGACTATAAGGAGGTTTATGGAGAGGTAAGAAAAGAATATTTATACTTACTGCTGACATGCTTCCTGATAGCCCTCACCCCACCAGCGGATGCAGTGCACTGGAAAGTTAGTGCATTGGAAACAGTGCTGTGTTTGTGTGTGTGTATGGGGGGATAGGATTGTGCCATGAGCCTTCACCCATTGGGTAGCACAAATTCTGAATGCCATGATGCTGGATACCATCCCAGGTCATGCTGTCAAAGGAGTTAAAGTGCATTTAAAAAAAATGGACAAGAAAAAGAAACCCCTGTAATCAGAGTCATTTGAAGCCCTCTGGGGACCTCTGGGGATGCAGTGCTGACAAGTCGTCAGCAGGTTCATGATCCAAGGGGCTAAATTAGAGCCAGGGAGCACGTGGTTGGCAAACTGCCCACATCAACCAGAAGATGGCAACATTGGACCGTTTTCTCAGGACTCCAAGCAGCTTTTTGGAAAACGGTCTGCTTTTTCCTAGGCACAGTAAGGAAAGCAAAAACAAACATGTAAGGTGCCACTGGTTCTTGAACCTCTGCCCAATAAGTGAAATCATATGCAATTAATCTTATATGTTTTAATCTATTAACTAATTGAACCTGCACAAATAAAACAATTTATTTGCAAGGGGGGGGAAACCTTTCTTTGTCTTAAATTGTTGCACACTTGCCTTATAAAAGATGGGGGAATTTAGTTAGGATTAGGCTTTTTCTGGCTAAATCTAAATACAGATCAGACTGTACCAGCACACTCTCCACAAGGAGGAGAGTATATGTGCACCTCTGTACCCCCTCCCATTTTATGTGCCATTTTATCCCCACATAATGGAACTGGGTGAGCTTTTGAGACATGTGTAACATGTGCACATGTGGGAACATGCATAACAAGTGCACCTGGCGAAGTTTCTTGCATGTCTCAAAAGCACAGGCAAGAGAGCACATGGCACAGCTCAGTGGGAGGGAATGCAAAGAGCAGGGAGGCAAGAACAAGAGAGCTTTGCATTGTGGGGATAAGAAGTGGAATAAGAAAAAAAAATAGCGTGCAAGGCACTCCTGAACTGTAACTTGGGCCTCATCAACATCAGAATTAATCAAAGGAGAGAAATCTGGACAAGGAAAAGGGGCACATAATAGATGAAGGGGAGAGGAATGCAGGGAAGTTAGGCTGCAATCCTAACCACACTTTCCTGAGAGTAAGCCCCATTGAACAAAATGGGAATTACTGAGTAGACCTGGTTAGGATTGTGCCCTTACTCAAGCAAGGAGGATGCTCAGATAGCTCTCTTTGAGAGTGCCTGTGAACCAGCTCTCTTTGAGAGTGCCTGCGAACCAGCCTCAAACCCCTCCCTCTCCCTCCAAAGCAAAAACTTGTGGCAGCCATCAACACAGAGTAACAAAAGAGGGAGGAGGAGCAGAAACAAAGACAGGAAAGGCATGAACTTAGGGGAAGTTAAAACTTAATGCTTGCTAAATCTTATCACTAACAGAACCCTTTTTGCTGACAGGCTAATAAAGTGCCTTACTAACCGCAGCCAAACACTAGATGAAAATAGAAAGAGCAAACATCGCGAAATGGTCACAAGGCTACTTCCCTTTGACAAGGTGGGGGCAAGTGCGAGAGAGAGTGAAGAGGGCGGGTACATAAGAAGGACATGTGGAAAGGTAAACAAGGGAACTTCCCCTTTTTGGGAGACGCTTTGTTTGAATTACAACTGAAATGTATAAAAAGGTGTCACACCCTACTGGAGCCAGCCTTCTGGATTTGAGCAGGAGCTCCCAGGGGTCACAGGCATGCCTTGCTAAACAATAAACAGCTTCCTAGCCTTCCACCTTTCAGTGTCTTGCTTATTCGGTCTCAGCGGCATGGACACAACCCACTCCTGACTACCAACTGGCGCTGCCCTTTGGGGCAGGGGTACGACAAGAGAGAGCATGCATGTTGCATGTTGCTCCCAAGTGTCTCTTTCACAAGTGTCTCTTTCACAAGTAAGTGATGTGATTCCACAGCCCACTGAGGGACTTGCTCCTTGCCTATTATCAAAAGGGCTGTTTAGGGCAGGGGTGCCCAAACCCCTGGGGCCACTTGCAGCCCTCAAGGACTCTCAAAGTGGCCCTCAGGGAGCCCCCAGTCTCCAATGAGCCACTGGCGCTCCAGAGTTTTGTTGGAGCGTGAGCTGTGGATGAGGGCTCCTGCCACTGCTTGCAGTTTCACGTCTGTGATGCAGCAGAGGCAGCAAAAGGAAAGGCCAGCCTTGCTTTGTACAAGGCCTTTTATAGCTATTGAGCTATATAGCTATTGAGCTTTTATAGCTTTTGAGCTATTGCAAGACCTTCATTCATTCATATGTTCATCTTTAATTTTATGTAAACGTATGTAAATTTATTCAAATTTTAAATGTAAATTAATTCTTTTTCCCCCCGGCTCCTGATACAGTGTCAGTTAGATGATGTGGCCCTCCTGCCAAAAACTTTGGACACCCCTGGTTTAGGGGAATTATTATACTTGGCAACCTTCAGTCTCAAAAGACTATGGTAACACGCTCTGAATGGTGGTTCTGGAACAGTGTCTAGTGTGGCTGAAAAGGCCGATTTGGGAGTGACAATCCCTTCCACACTGGGAGCAAGTGCAGTCTGTCTCTAGTCTGTCTCCCTGGCTATGGGCCTTCCTTCTTTGCCTCAGTCTGTTGGCCAATTGTCTCTTCAAACTGGGAAAGGCCATGCTGCACTGCCTGCCTCCAAGCAGGCCACTCAGAGGCCAGGGTTTCCCACCTGTTGAGGTCCACTCCTAAGGCCTTCAGATCCCTCTTGCAGATGTCCTTGTATCGCAGCTGTGGTCTACCTGTAGGACGCTTTCCTTGCACGAGTTCTCCATAGAGGAGATCCTTTGGGATCCGGCCATCATCCATTCTCACAACATGACCGAGCCAACGCAGGCGTCTCTTTTTCAGCAGTGCATACATGCTAGGGATTCCAGCTCGTTCCAGGACTGTGTTGTTTGGAACTTTGTTCTGCCAGGTGATGCTGAGGATGCGTCGGAGGCAGCACGTGTGGAAAGTGCTGTTTCCTCTCCTGTTGTGAGCGAAGAGTCCATGACCTCGTTGCAGTACAGAAGTGTACTCAGGACGCAAGCTCTGTAGACCTGGATCTTGGTATGTTCCATCAGCTTCTTGTTGGACCAGACTCTCTTTGTGAGTCTGGAAAATGTGGTAGCTGCTTTACCGATGTGTTTGTTTAGCTCAGTATCAAGAGAAAGCGTGTTGGAGATCGTTGAGCCAAGGTACACAAAGTCATGGACAACCTCCAGTTAATGCACAGAGATTGTAATGCAGGGAGGCGAGTCCACATCCTGAACCATGACCCGTGTTTTCTTCAGGCTGAATGTCAATCCAAAATCTTGGCAGGCCTTGCTAAAACGATCCATGAGGTGCTGGAGATCTTTGGCAGAGTGGGTAGTGACAGCTGCATCGTCGGCAAAGAGGAAGTCACGCAGATATTTCAGCTGGACTTTGGAATTTGCTCTCAGTCTGGAGAGGTTGAAGAGCTTTTTGAAGAGAGGCTTTTTGAAGAGAGGTTGAAGGGGAATTATTACACTGCCCTTATTGGAACTTTAGGGTCTCAGGCTGGATAACAAGACGGCGTAATGCAGAGAAATTCCCTTTAGCTTAGAAATAATGCAGAGAAATCTCCCTTTAGAGGAGACTGAAAGACAACTTTTAATAAATGATTAGTTTTATTACAAACACACAAAGGAGAATGCACATGGAGAAATGATGTGTATGTTTCTTGGTCCTAGTACTTGAATCCAGTGTACCTAGCTTTCAAAGTGATTGTGTGTAAAGAGTATTGGTGCATTCAAGGAAATTAGAAAAAGGAAAGGTTGTAGGGAAGAATTTTAGTGGTCCCTCATCTGCCAATCCCAGCTGCTAACTAAAGATGGCGAGAGAAGGGCAGAAAAAAGGGGGGGGGGAAGAAGGGAAAGAGTTCCAGTCGCAAGATAATTACCTGTCCTGTAGAACAGTTGGATGGGGGGAGGGAGAGTCCTGCGAAGAGAACATATGTGTTGGTCATTGGAGAGAGAAAGCCAGAGAGAGGGAACCCTCTCTTAAAAAGGGGTTTGCAGGCAGTGCTGGTAGCTTCATTACTTCATTGAACATTGAAAGGATCAGTATGTCAAAATTCAATGGGGTCAATTGCTGGCTTCCTAGATGCCAGCAATTGACCAACTTAAACAATACAATAAATCAGCAACAGAAGAAGGCAGTTCAAATTTGCATACAGTACTTAAGCAGTGATTGGATTAGGAGACACTTTTGCTCCTAACAGTGAACACAGTGAATACAGTCATGTAGGAGACACTTAAACAATTTACAACAGACTTCCATAATGTGTGACCACAGGGAGGTGGTGGAGCTTGTGGAGCTTGTGACATGACTTGATTGTGGCCTGTGTGCTGGAATAAGTTTATTCCACATGATATTTTAGTCCATAGTAACATAACCAGATATAGAGAAAATCACAACTAAAATGCAAAAGGGGATTTTCACATAACATGGTCTAGGTTACAGGGAATAAAGACTCCATGAGGCCGGAATTGTGGGGTTTTCTCTGCTCTTCCTTTCTCCCAGTCCCTCTTCCCTCATGTAATGGCGAAACCCCTGTACTTTATCCCCTTTTTCCCAGGTAACCCTTCTAATTAACCCGATTCCCCCTCCTCTCACCCCCCTCTCCATTTGCACCACTACCTCACCCCTTTTCCATCTATGATTCTCTTTCTCTGTCCTCCTTCCTAGAAATCATTGTCATTTAGAGCCTGGTAGTCTGACTGTCTGACAATGCACTGCATTTTAGTGCATTATTGCCCCTTGAAGCTTGCCTCCCTCCTCTTTTCCCTGTCACTCCCTGTCAATTTAGCCTTGCCATGAGCCGTTGCACATTGTCCCTGCACATGCAATAGGTGCCTATGCACATGTGGCATGGTGCCTATGCCTATCCCCAGGTGCCTATGTGTCTCAAAAATGCCCAGGAACAACTATAACGTGAGGGTTCTATTGAAATGGTGGTTCAGATATTCTGTGTCCTCACATGACATTTAGCCAGTCTGATTTGGGCTGGGGACTGTGCACTGTGTGCAGTTTTGCTCAGGGGAAAGAACAAGGCCAACTGATCCTTGAGGCCATGAGGTGGTTGCATCAGGCTGCAAGACCAATAAGGGATGCTTGCCTCCTTCTAACTCACTCCTGCCACCTTTCATTGCCCCTACTCTTGCTCTTGCTGGATTTTAAAAAGGAAGAAGGAAGTAGGGCAGAAGAAGTGTGGAGCAGAAGAGAATGATAGGCAGAGCATTCCTTCTCTCAGTGGCTTCGCTATGAGGGTGTGGGGGGTGCAGGTTGCACCCTGTGATGCACACGGGGGGGGTGGACACACACTAGTGACCACTAAAATTGCAGTTTGTAGGAATAATACCATCATGTTATGTACCATTTGATGCGTAATTTACAGCAGAATGCAATGAAAAAAATCAGAGTGAAATATTTCTATTCTATCAAAAGGAATAGCCAAAACACCAGTGGTGTGGGGCAATGGTACATCACCACCCGGGTCATTGCCCTACCCACTGCATGGGAGGAGGTCCATCATGGGGGTGACATACTGGCCTCCTGCAGTAGAAATCCTAAACACCACTGCTGGATTTGAAAAGAGAGGAATGGAGAGGAAGGGATGCTCTAGGCTACCCTCTCATCTCCTTTGTACTTCCTCTTCTGCTCCATTTCCCCTCCTTTAGTTCAAATTCAGGGAGGAGGATAAGCAACTGCAGCTGGGTAAGGCAGCAGTGTTTGATATGCCAATCTCAGAATGCCAGAAGGTCCTGGGCCATCTTTGTGCATGCAGAAAGGGCCCTATATAAATTGCATTGATTTTTCAGGCCATTCAGATGCATTGCATCTGGCACAGGCCATGATGGGTGAACAACTGTGGCTGGCTAACCTGTCTGGTACACGCTGTTCAATATTGATATGGAGTGGGAATGAGAAATGTGAATCTGAGGACCCCCTTTCTCTTGTTTTTTACTTTAAAAAAGGAGAAAGCCACTCATCTTCTTAGCTCGGGTTGCCTTTCAAGTCTCACCTAGCTCCACAAAGATGCAGTTTAATTTACTGGCTCAGTGCACACACCCCATGTAGAACTTGCACGAGAAGAGTGCATAGACAAATAATACATGACAATCTCCTCTCTGAGGGAGGGGGAACCCAATGGGGAGTGGCTTCATTAATGCGAGAGTGCGCCAGAGAGCTAATCCTCGAGATATCATCCATGTAATACAATTAGCACCATGTTATTAGGGCCTTAATGACGTCCAGGTATGTCAGTGAGCATGGGGATCCGGGGGGGGGGGCTGTCGCTGTCATGTAATGACAGTGTGGCTAGGGATGAGTTTCCTATAATCCAGGGTTGACTGACCACTGAAGAATTCCAAGCAGATGATTGTGGTAAGAAAGAAGTCGGATAACTGACACTCAGTTAAGCCTCTAGAATGCAGTGTTACTTTTAATTTTCATTTGGTTAAAAACAAGGTGGCTTATTCGTCCTTATTTTGCAGACATCCAGAGAAAGGGGAACAATGTGTAAATACTAAATAGAAGAAATTAAGCTAAGCCCCCTACCCCATCCTCTATCCCTTGGGCAGGGGTGGCCAAAAAATGGGTTCTAAAAGATGCTTAGGGCTCTGTTGAACCACCAAGAACCAGTTCTCTCCAATGACCAAGAACAACCCATCATTCTGAGCTCTTGATGTTCCAACTTGATACACTCAATGAGGTTGGTAAGACCTTGATTGGTCTGGCACTCTTGATAGGTCTGGTGGTTGGAGAAAATCATATTTAGGGCGCAAATGCCAGCACTGACATGAGGAAGCTCTGAGGTAAGGGAACAAACATTCCCTTACTTTGAGGAAGCCTCCGTGAGTGACATCCAACTGCAGGATGCAGCACATGTCCCATTGTTACCGCTATGCCAGTGCTGGGAAGCAGACATAAGGATTTCACCTTTCATTGTTTAACATACGGACATCCTACTGTATCCTTGGATTAAGTATTAGCAGATTCGGCTCTCCCCTCACCCATTACCTTCATTTGTCTTCTTTACAGTCACACTCAGCAATAACGTCCCTTCATTTTACCAACTGTATAGGCATGCACTCTTATAGGAACCCAAGCAGGCAGGCAATCTGAATACTACAGAAGAGAAGACTAAGTAATTGATATATAATATGTTATAAGATTGAAGTTTGTACTACCATTTCAATTGGAGACATTCCTCTTAAAGGCGATATTAGAAACAAAGAATCAGATAAGAAAAACTTTATTTTAAATAAATAAAGAAGACTGTATAAATAAAGAAGACTGTATAAATAAAAAGACTAAGTAGATATTAACAGGAACCAGGAAGTTCTTCCTTCTATGGTTTCCTTTAAGTCATAGAGGGCCGTGTATTCCCCACAGATACCAGGAAATGCCTGTACCTCTCTCTTCCCCTTCTGCAAGGAAAGTATTCAAGTATAAAGAACACAACAACATACAATTTTTAAAAAATCAATAAAACCAAAAACTCACCTTGCACATCAGCACACATCTGGTCTACAGCATCATAAAACCTTATCAAACAGGAGGAGAAAGAACAGATCAACAACAACCTAGATCCTGTTATGTGCAGAACTTGGGCTCAGTTGACTGCTGTAACTTGACCTGTGCTGTGCCTTTCATGTGGTCGTAGCTGTGCCTTTCATGAGCCTGACAGCCTGAGTTTGTCTGAGCCAATAGTTGTCCGAGCTCACTGTTGAGGAAAGTGAACTGTATATATGACCTTGAGAGTTTGAGGACCAAATTGAAAACTGCTGCATTGGAGAGACTTTAGACTCTCCAGGGAGGGGCTGAGCAGGAGACTTGAGTGCCATGTGCAAAAGGCTGCAGTACCATCAAAAGAAAAGTAGAGGGCTGCTGTGTGCAGAGCCAATGAGGGGCTGCACCAGCACAAGAGAGGTCAGAGACCACCAGGGAAGAGCTGCCAAGCTTCCAGCTTCTCTCTCTGCAGAACGAGAGATCAAGCCACAGAGCTGCTGTGAGGAGCTTTGGGGGAACATCTGCAGAGAAGGAGCTGGAAGAGACCTCCAGGAAGAGAAGCTGCGAGGAGTGAGCTGAACGAGATCAAGCTGCAGGGCAGAGCTGAAACCTGAGCTGAGGAAGAGCTGAGGGGAGAGCTGCTGGAAGGAGCCCCTGGGAGAGCCTCTGAGAAACAGAGAAGGGAACAACCACCCAGCCTTTGCCTGGCTTGCCTCAAGTCCTGCTGCCTTATGCCTGCCTCAAACCTGCCTGCCTGCCTCAGAGAATTTGGAACAAGGTCATTTTGATTTGTTTGGTTCCATTCCTCCTAATAAAAAGTCTTAAACTTAGCTTGGTGTCAGTGCTCTCTTTTGATCCTGCATAACAATCCAATGCCTAAACTGATATAACATTTCAGCCACCACAGTAAAAGAGATAAAGCTGGCCTTCTATCCAGGGACAACATCCATCCAGGGAATATCCCCCAGTATCTAGTACTCAAACAGCCCAAACCTTTAAAACAACACTCCTGCCAATGCAACCACACCACATGCTCCAGCATGTGCTGCATCCTATGGGGTGGGGGGGCAGTCTCAGAGGTCTCCACTAGGCAAGAGAACATTTGTTCCCTTACCCATAGGTAAGCCTCCACTGCCTGAATGGATGAGGCTAGGAATAGAATATTGCGGACAGTGCTGTCACTGATACCACCCCTTTCCCAGCCTCAATCTGCCTCTCTCCCTGCCCCAGTCTCTGCCCTGTTTGACCCCTCCCTACCCTGTTCCACTGCCCACTGTGCTGACTTACCAGCGCCGGAGCTCATTGGGAGTCTCCTGGAGCTTGCCTGTGGCCTCTTGCTGCAGGTAGTGGCAGGCTAGCCACACAGAATGGTGTATCACTATTTGTGATAGCAATACAATATACGTACCCCACAGCTGGGTTCTCATACACGTAAGAACATAAGAAAAGCCCTACCGAATCAGGCCAAGGGCCTATCTAGTATAGCTTCCTGTATCTCACAGTGGCCCATCAAATGCCTCAAGGAGCACACCAGATAACAAGAGACCTGCTTTGTGTTCGCACTCACTTGCACCGGGTAGATGGGACTTGTCAGCCTAGGAAGGCAGCTCATCAGGTCAGAAGGCAGGTCAGAAGGAAACTCTGACCTCACACCACTGCCTTGTGGCTATATCCAATTGTGGAAAAGGCTTCAGGAGTCAACCTCGAGGCAAAATCAGGAGCCGGAGTCCCTGAGGCAGTTCGTGGCTGAACACAGTCATGTACTGGCAACTCCTGTGACGCCGCTGGAACCAACCGTATTGGTTTCTGCCTTTCCATTGGGTCATTCCAGCGACGTGGAGAGGGGGGATTTGCTGCATGAGTAACAGCCTATCGTCCATACCTTCTTTACCCAGGTTTCGCGCATTGGAGAGGACACTCCAACTTCACCATACGGCATCGGCACAACACGGGAAGCAGCAGTTACCGGTTATAAGTCTTCGCTCAATTGGTGTAGAGCGTGACGCCAGGGGCTGCGTCCGACGGTGGGAGAGATCATTGCATCTCATTGGGCAGCTACCGCCCACCTTAAGCTGGGCATTCCCCAGCCAGTAAGGTGTTGCCTCGCCACGGTCCGTTAACCTCACGGGGTGCGTGGGGTTTAGGGTGAAAACCAACAAGCGGATCGACAACTCTGCACCATGCAACAGAAAACAGAAAACTCCTGCACTAAAGCTGGGCACCTGGAACATTAGGACAATGACACCTGGCTTCTCTGATGACCTGCAAGAAATAGATGACGCATGCAAAACAGCTGTCATCAACATGGAGCTGAGCAGACTGCAGATGGACATTGTCGCCATTCAAGAGACGAGGCTGCCAGATTCTGGATCTGTCAAGGAGAGAAATTTCTCTTTTTTCTGGCAGGGAAAACCACCAAACGAAACCAGGGAACATTGGCTTTGCGGTCAGAAATACCCTGCTGAAATCCATCATTCCACCTACTGTGGGAAGTGAAAGAATTTTGTCCCTGCAGCTCTAGTCATCAGCAGGACATGTCACTCTCATCAGTGCTTATGCACCGTCTCTGTCGTCTCCAGCAGAAGCCAAAGACAAATTCTGTGATGACCTGGCCACCACTATCAAGAAGATCCCTGTAAAAGAGCCATTGTTCATGGCCCACTTGCTTAGGTCAGTTCGGCACTGGGAGGATGAACAAAAATGGCCAAAGCCTGCTAGAATTTTGCTGTCATCACAGTCTCTGTGTCAGCAACACGTTTTTCAACACAAAGCCCCAACATAGAGTCTCTTGGAGACACCCAAGATCAAAGCACTGGGACCAGCTTGACCTGATTCTCACCAGACGCTCCAGCCTTCCCAGCATCAAGATCACACATAGCTATCAGGGTGCTGCCTGCGACACTGACCACTCCCTGGTGTGCAGCAGAGTGAAACTGCAAACAAAGCGACTGTATCACACGAAAAAGGAAGGAAGACCTCCCATTGATACCAGCAAGACCCGGGATCAGAGAAAAGTGGAGGAATTTGCACGAGCGCTTGAGGAATCTCTTCCAGGCCCGGCCAACGCAAATGCATCCAGCAGATGGGAACATTTCAAGAATACCGTTTACAAAACTGCCTTGTCCATATTCGGCAAGAAGACCAACAAGGCGGCAGACTGGTTTGAAGCCCACTCTGAGGAGTTGACACCAGTCTTTGAGGAAAAGAGCTCAAGCAGCATACAAGGCCTGTCCCAGTGAGCGCAACCTGCAGATCCTCCGAGCTGCTCGCAGCAAAGTCCAGCAGATTGCCAGGAGATGTGCTAACGACTACTGGCTCCAGCTCTGCTCCCAGATACAGATAGCAGCTGACACGGGCAACATCAAGGGGATGTATGATGGTATCAAGCAGGCCCTGGGTCCAACACAGAAGAAAATTGCCCCTCTGAAGTCTGCCGCAGGCGAGGTCATCCAGGATCGGGTGCAGCAGATGGAACGCTGGGTGCAGCACTACTCTGAGCTATATTCCAGAGAAAATGTAGTCACCGAAGAAGCACTGAACAACATTGAGTGCCTGCCTGTGCTGGAGGAGCTTGACAGTGAACGAACCCTAGAAGAACTTCACGTGGCCCTGGACTCCCTTGCCTTTGGCAAGGCACCTGGAAAAGACAAGCATCCCTGCTGAAGTCCTCAAGTGCTGCAAAGAGATCATCGTCACTGAGCTCCATGAAGCAGACACATCGTCTGTCTTTGCTGTAGAGAAGGTGGAGTACCTCAAAGACATGAGGGATGCAAACATCATCACGCTGTACAAGAACAAAGGTGACAGGGGTGACTGCAACAACTACTGTTTGCCCGAGTTGCACTAAAGAGGTCTATCCAGAATCGCAGTGTGGATTCCGAGCCAACAAGTTAACCACTGATATGGTATTCTCCCTTAGACAAATGCAGGAGAAATGCAGGGAGCAACGACAGCCACTCTTTATAGCCTTCATAGATCTCATGAAGGCTTTCGACCTGGTCAGCAGATCGGATGTCCACCCAGGCTCCTCAGCATCATCAGATCTTTCCACAAGGACATGAAGGGCACTGTTGTCTTTGATGGCTCTGCATCAGACCCGTTTGACATCCAAAGCGGAGTGAAGCAGGGCTGTGTTCTTGCACCAACCTTGTTTGGGATTTTCTTCGCTGTCCTGCTGAAGCATGCCTTTGGAACTGCAACAGAAGGCATCTATCTCCAGACCAGATCAGACGGAAAGCTCTTCAACCTCTCCAGACTGAGAGCAAAGTCCAGCTGAAATGTCTGCGTGACTTCCTCTTTGCCGATGATGCAGCTGTCACTACCCACTCTGCCAAAGATCTCCAGCAGCTCATGGATCGTTTTAGCAAGGCCTGCCAAAACACAGGTCATGGTTCAGGATGTGGACTTACCTCCCTGCATTACAATCTCTGCGCATGAACTGGAGGTTGTCCATGACTTTGTGTACCTTGGCTCAACGATCTCCGACACTCTTTCTCTCAATACCAAGTTAAACAAGTGCATTGGTAAAGCAGCTACCACGTTTTCCAGACTCACAAAGAGAGTCTGGTCCAACAAGAAGCTGACGGAACATACCAAGATCCAGGTCTACAGAGCTTGCGTTCTGAGTACACTTCTGTACTGCAGCGAGTCATGGACTCTTTGCTCACAGGAGGAGAGGAAACTGAATGCTTTCCACATGCGCTGCCTCCGACGCATCCTCAGCATCACATGGCAGGACAAAGTTCCAAACAACACAGTCCTGGAACAAGCTGGAATCCCTAGCACATGCACATGCTGAAAAAGAGACGCCTGCGTTGGCTCGGTCATGTTGTGAGAATGGATGATGGCCGGATCCCAAAGGCTCTCTATGGTGAACTCGTGCAAGGAAAGCGCCCTACGATACAAGACCACAGCTGCGATACAAGGACATCTGGAAGAGGGATCTGAAGGCCTTAGGGATGGACCTCAACAGGTGGGAAACCCTGGCCTCTGAGTGGCCTGCTTGGAGGCAGGCAGTGCAGCATGGCCTTTTCCAGTTTGAAGAGACACTTGGCCAACAGTCTGAGGCTAAGAGGCAAAGAAGGAAGGCCCATAGCCAGGGAGACAGACCAGGGACAGACTGCACTTGCTCCCGGTGTGGAAGGGACTGTCAGCCACACTAGACGCTGTTCCAGAACCACCTTTCAGAGCACACCATAGCCTTTCGAGACTGAAGGTTGCCAACATGGATCTCTTGCACCTGGCATTCAGACATAGCCTACTAAAACCTGAGGGCTGCACATACCCTTTAATCTGTGATGGACTTCTCTTCCATAAATCTGTCCAAACCCCTTTAAATGGCACTTAGATCAGACGCCATCACCACATCCTGTGGCAAGGAGTTCCACAGAACTAACTACATGCTGGTTAAATAAATATTTTCTTTTGTCTGTCCTAACTCTCCCAATTTTAGATGTCCCCTGGTTCTTGTGTTGTGTGAGAGGAGCAATCATTTTGGCAGGAGGGCCAAAATCTCTCTGTGCTGTGTCTGGGGCTGGGGAAAAATCAAGAATTAATTTGTATTTCAAATTTGAATAAATTTATAGTGCAATCCTATCCTGCGCTGGAACAGGCAAGCCAGGAGGCTTGTGCTGTATCCAGTGCAGGATAGTGGCCAGAGGTTAACTTTCCTCTTTCCTTTCCAGAGGTTTCCTCTAACCTTTCCAGAGGTTAGCTTTCCTGGGTAAGGGCTGCTGGCCCCTATGGGTTTCCTCAGACTTGTGCCACCTCTGGATACAATAAAAGGGGTTGCTCCAACTCAGTTCACAGCTTGCGTCTGGTGCTCCTCACAGGCCAGCATGCGCTCTAAGAGTCTACAAGGGGCCAGAGGTTCATCGAAAACTGGGAGCTCTCTGCAGGCCGGACTGGGGGAGCCCCCCGAATGCTCCTTCAGTGTTCCTCCCTAGACAGTTACAGACACAGGGATCTGCATGTTTTTCCCTTGAGTGAGGAAAAGCAAATGGCCCCCAGGCTGGGGTTTGCCCACCCCTGTTCAAGGCACCACAGGGCCCTAACAGCACTGATGCAGCTGTGCCATCTCAAAGAGGCACTGCAGCTACAACAGCACTGAAAAGTTGGCTAGGATCGGGCTGTGACTCCCCTATGCTGGACCCACATTTATGTTCTGTCCCACTGTCACTTCTGTTCAAACAGAAGCCCTTAGTGTGGAGGTTTTGCATGCTGGGGTAAAGCGTCCATCAGTTTGCTCTGCCTCTGTCATGGCAAAGCAAACTGGTCTACAAAATAATTGTCGTCTGCCTGTGACCCAACAGTTGTGGAATCTTCTGCCCAAAACAATGACCCCCATGCAGCCTGGCAGCAACACTGCAGCCAAACCAGAGTATCTTCAATATGGCTTCAGAGGCAGCCTGTCTCTTCTACCACCTGCGCACTGGGCAATCCCATGTATTGCTGCAGGGGATGCATCAATAACCTTTGTGCAAATTTCTCCATTGGCAGAGCTGCCTGCTGGTGACTTCCCTGACCCTTAAGCTCCTTTTGAGCTAAATGCCTCACTACAGGATGCCCAGGGATGGAGCTAATGCTGCAGCAACTCTGCCTGGGAGGTCTGTCTCTGCCTGACAGATCTGGGTGGATTCAGGATTAAACCAGGGAGGAGCAGCAGGAGCCGGCAGCCTTTGCTAGCCTTGGGTCTCCCTGCTGTTCTTCCAATATGTTTCCCTTTTTGTCTTCAGTCAAAATTGCAGCTTAATCTGTCTAAGCTTCTGTGCTGCAGAAAAGAACTTATCTGACTTTCTTCTCCCTCCTGCCACCTTCATGTGTTCCAACAGACATGATTACTGCCATTTTTTTCACCATTTGGTCCTTCAGCAAAGGACACAGAAAGGAAGGAGCATTGCCTGGTGGTCAGACAACTCTCTGATGGGCCCCTAAGGCTCCATTAGTGTCTTAGGAAAAGTAAAATAATGAACTACCCAAGCTTGCCCGTATTTGCACAGGGAAAAGCACGATCACCTATACAAATTATGCAGACAAAACATTTTGCACATATGCGCTTTTGCACATTTGAGATCTGTTTTTTGTCTGTTTTTGTTTTTTCTTGAGGGTGAGATAAAAATATGGTCACATACATGCTCTGCTTTCATGAGAAGCTTCAGAATGCTATCACCCTTTGGAGAACACTGGAGGTTTACAGTGCCTTTTATTTGCTTTACTTACTTGTGGCGTCACTGGGGTTTGCGACACCTGGTGCCAGTTGACAGCGCATCACCCCCATGCTGGACCTCCTCCCGTGCAGTGGGCAGGGCAATGTTCCAGGCAGTGGTGTACCAATGCCCCATCCCCACTATTATGGCTATAATTTTTGATAGAATAAAGATAGTTGAACACAGTTTGTTTCATTGCATTACACATGAAATTACGAATTGGATGATATATATCATGATGGTGTTATTCAAAAATATCAAAGTTTTAACATTTTTGGTCAGTAGTGGTGTCACACACATAAATGGTGTGGTGTGGTATCACACACACACACACACACACACACAAGCATGTCACATGTCATCTAGTACAGCCCACATCCAGTGCAGCCAAAATTTTTGAAATGTATGTTCTAATAACAACTTCATATATTAATTGATGCGGGATTTCACGCAGAATGCCATGAAACAAACCTTGTTGAAATATCTCTATTTTATCAAATTGTATAGCTGAAAAATCAGTGGGGACAGGTTGATGGTACATTACCATGCTCACTACATGGGAGGAGGTCCAGCATGGGGGTGGTCCTGGCTCCCCACACTGTGTGACACAAACCCTAGTGATGCTACTGCCAGCCTGCGGCTTGGGTTTAAATTGGGCCACTTTATTAATCACAAATAGTCAATTTTTAAAAGGTGAAACCAATGAACACACCGTCTCTTCCTTGCCTTATCCTGGGGTAGGTGAAAAAAAACTGCCATCCACGGCCAATTAGGATGACAGAATTTGGTTGAGCAGAGAAATAGCAAGAGGAGGGGGAGTGTCCTTCAGGATGTCCCCAGCCCCCCCCCGAATGTTCCCTAGACAGTTACAGACACAGGGATCTGCATTTTTTCCCTTGAGTGAGTAAAAGCAGCTAAGGGAGTCCTTTTGAAAGGAAAAGCAACGCGAAGGGGGAAGGATTTGATGTCCCTCCACATCTGCCCTTCCCCTGCTCTTGGCTGCAGCCCTCCCAGCTGCCTGTCATTCAAACAAATCAAGATGGACATAAGTCTCTGTAAGGTGTGGTTTGGCCCTGATAAACAATCCTGGACAACTCCCCATCCTACCCCATCACCCAGAGAACCAGAAAGTGGCTCATTTGCATTCCTTATAGACAATCTAATTAGCTTCCCTATAGATTTCCATATGGCAGCCAAGTTTGGAGCGCAGGAGCTCTTTTCCCACTGGGAATGCGCCAGCCGGCGATTGATCAAATATGCAGGCACACATGCACCTCCAGGCAGCATGTAGGGGGCTGTTAAATCTCACATGAGATTTAAAAAGACAGAGCCGTATTACGGAGCATACTATAAGTTACAATTTTAAACTGCCCCCGGGGAACCAGGGAAGCATTTGGAAAGACTCCACCGCAGCATTTCGGAAAACATCTGTACAGGCAAAGCACCTTGGTCATCTTTCATTGCCTTTGCAGCTGCTGCTTTTGTTAGCACAAATTCAATTACTTGCACCCTTCTGGGGACTTGTACCTTGCTAGCAGGCCAAGGTGGGGGGGGGCAGGAGGAGACACGGACAGGCTGCAGTGCATTGTGCCCCAGAAGCTGTTTTCTTGGTGCCAGGTCCGAGCTCTGGAACTTGGGAAATTCATGGACGTTGCTGGCAAAACACAATAGATTAACCTGCAATAGGGGGCATGGGTGCTAAATACCAACTGCTGGATGTGCTGGGGCTTTCCATGCTCATTTGCAGTCCTGGCAAAGCTTTGACCAGAATCCACTGACAGGTTCTCCTGCAGAAGCTCTCTGAAGACAAAGGGGAGTATGGATCATGTGCTCTCATGTAGCCCCCGTTTAGCTTGTTCAAGAGAACTTTGCTCTCTGTGCCATCCTGAGATGATTAATCCAGATTTGCAGAGGCACCTAAGCTCAGAGTTGCTGCCACTTCTGGACCAAAAGTTCACAGTCAATATGTGAGGCTGTTGTGGTCCATAAGCCTTTCTTCTTTCTTGTACGTTCTCAAACTTCTGAACTCTGAGCCAGAGCATACCACCCAAGGGCAGTAATGTCATGTGACATCACCTCTGGGTTCTCCTCAGAGGAGGGGCGCTTGGTTGCAGTGGCTTCACATTCTAGTTCCTTCTCCTGTGGAGGGAGCCTTCAAAGGAGAAGGAAAGGGGCTGTAAAGCCACCAGTACCTCCTCCTTAACTAGAAGGACTCCTGATTCATCTGCCCTCCATTCATTTGCCCTGGTTATTGCTCTATCTAAACTGAAAAGTAAGTGCCACTAAATTCCCTGAGGGTAAGCGTCCAATCCTGTAGGTTCTCTGCACTGCTGGATCTAGCATTCAGTCTGTGCAGGATGCCTTTTTGCAAACTGAGAGCTTGGTTACTTTCACGCACTGCCAAGCCACTGCCACCACTGGCAAGAGGCATGGCTCACATAGCAGTAGCTTTGAGAGGCTCTGCCAGTGCCACTGAGTTGTGACCTACTGTGTTCTACTGTGTCCCAACCCACAGTTTGAGAAATACTGCTCAAGCCTGTTTGGGCTTTCTAGCTTTGAGGGGAGGCAGTGAGAATGACCTCTCTCCAGTTCACCTTGAGCATACCAAGCAAAAAGTGTGAAGCAGAGAGGTCAGTCACTAACCACTAAGCTCTGTGCCCCACATCACCCTCTGTCTTTTAAGCCAGGACAAATCCATTTTGGCATCATTCAGAATGACATCCTTTTCTTTAGATGTTAACCTGGGGAAACCTTTGTGAGGCTTTCGGTCCAATCCTATCCAATCCTATCCAACTCGGTCCAATCCTATCCAAGCAGCATGCAGACATGCAGCCATGTCATGCAGCCATAAGACATGCAGCCATGTCAACAAAGTGGGGGGGTGGGGGGGACGACTGTCATGGAGCCTTCTCAAGGTAAAGAGAACTTTTGTTATCTCAGGACTGCATTGCAGCTGTTGGTGCTGGAAAGTTGGATCAGATTGGGCCTTTTATCTCTCACTATCCTTTCTGCCCCCCCCCCCCAAAAGAGGAACAGATTAAATGAAGTTCAAGAGAAGAGCAATAATTTTAATCAGAAGCGAACAACTGGGGAAGGGCTGGTAGGAATGAGGCAAACTTTTCCAGTGCATTATAGTCTACCAATTAATTATTTAGTTTCATGCTGTCTGTTATGATGAGAGATAATTAGAGGTAATTAGCTGTAAAAAATTAAAGGTGGGAAAGCTGCCAGGTGGTTATGAAAGCAGAGGTTCTGTGGACAGCTTCTGTTAACTATTGTTTGAGATGCGAATTTTGTCAGCTGAGAGGAGCAATCATTGGTGCTTTGGCTGAGACTGGGCTGCACCCCAGACCCTGTTCACTCCTCCATAGAACGGACTATTCCAGCATTTCTAAAACTGTGGCTTGATATGCACTTGTTGGGTCATGACCCAATTTCTTGTAGGTCCCGCATACCCTTTTTGGGTGTGTGGTTTCCCCCCCCCCCAAGACTATCAATGACAGGTAGTGGGGGCTGGTGAAGGTTGTGTCACATAACTAAGGGCGCAATCCTAACCAATGCAGCTCCAAGGTAAGGGAGCAAAGATTCCTTTACCTCGTGGAGGCCTCTGTGACTGCCACCCAAATGCAGGACACAGCACATGCCCCATTGGCACAGCTATGCCAGTGCTGGAAATTTGGTTAGGATTTGGGCCTAAGACCCTCAAGCCTTCAGGCTATTCATTAGGGTTGCCTCAATATGAGAAACAGATCAAGGCTGTGGTATTAAAACGGCGGTTCCACACAAGTACTTAATATTAATTTATTGTAATATTTAAATACTGCCTTTTCCAATAGACTCAAGGCAGTTTACATAGGCAGGTTTTATTACTTCTTGAAATACGGCTGGCAACTTTAGAGATAAATAGCCTTTTAATTGCTCCTTGAGTACCTCTCTTAATTGCACCAATTTCAGTTTGCCTTCCTGGGCATGGAATCTGAGGCTTTAATTCCTGGTTTCCTTTTTTAATAAAAATAATAAACAAACTGTGAAACAAAAGCACCAGTTAATGAACTGATGGAGTTCAGAAGCTGACTAATTAAGGGGCTATTAAGGGACAGTTTGTCACTAATCTTCCAACTGCATGGCAAGAGAATGGGCAGAGTCTTCAAGAAGGAAACTTTTAATTCAAGGCAAAGTCATTCTTAGCAGTCTGTGTTTTGCTGTGTCTGACCATGCTGAATAGGCTGATGCTGCAACTAGACAGAGGTATAGCATAGAAAGCAATGGGAGCTACTTTGGCAATGGCATTGTGTAAACATCAAAAATGAGTGAACCAAAGACAGAAACTCCTGAAATACATGTGCGGCACGACACCTTAGGGCAGCGATTTTCATTCTTTTTTGTCTAGCGGCGCACTGACAAGGTACAAAAATTGTACAAAAATTTTTTGTACCAAAAAAGGTACAAAAATTGCACACCATCAGTCTTTTGAAAAATGACCAAGGCACACTGTACTACCAGCAGGGGGCTCACATCTCCCAGTGGCCCTACTAATACATGACCCTTCCACAAACTCCTGTGGCACAACTGAAGACCATTCTCGACACGGGGCACAGTGGTTGAAAATGCCTTAGGGCATCACAGCACATACAGAATGGCACTGCATACCCTATTGTCCCCTCCTACATGTTCCGCTGGGCACCACCATCTTGGTTCTTGTGAAATCTTTTGTGAATCTTGTGAGATTCAGGCAGTGACCAAGACGGGATCTTGTGAAATGGAAGGGACCTTGTGAGATTTGGGGGCTGCCATCTTGAATCTCATGAGATTGAGCAGGATTCAAGAAGTCGCGCCCTGCCAAGGAGGCTATGGGGATGTCCACGACCCAAGTAAGCTTGGGAACCACTGGCTTTGGCAGAAGCTGGCTTTGGTGATGATGAAATTGGATCGCCACTGAGTCCACCATCTTGAGTGCCTTGGAAATAGCATGGCAAGACACTGTTTTCCCTTTTCTCCACTCAAAAAATAGCAGTTGCAGCCATAATGGATATTCTGTGTGCTTTGATATATGTAGAAAATATCAGTTGCCACAGAGGAAAGGGCTGCAGAGGCCAACTCCATTAAATCTGCCGGAATTGGTACATTTGACACACAAAAATGGCTGTAACTCAAAGGCGCTGCATGAATAACACAGACTTTCAAGCCGGGCCCACCAGTGAAATATACAACTGTCGTATCGCCTTCAGTCCAGAAACACCATCTGAAATCAATGGCTGCCGTTCACCGGAGAATGGGGGAGAGGCGTCTTCGAAACATCAAGGAGAAATTCATTTCCTTTTAAACAAAGAAAAGGCCCAGGCACCCCTCCTCTAGGCAGCTCCCGCCTCTGCAAAGTAAACGCCAGCCCTCCCCAATGGCAGCCTTTTTGAACTCCGTATTGATTCCCTCTCCCCAGCCCCATTTTCACATCATTAAAAATAATACACACCAGCCCTCACAAAAAGTCCCAGCAGAGCTTCATAGTGTGGCTAAGTAGCTGTTCCTGTGAAGTGGGGATCTGGGAGAGAGGGAAGGAGGGGGATTGGGGGGGGCAGGAGCATGCATTTCCTTGGAAGGTTGCTCAGTTAATGGGACGCAGTAGACTCCCCCCCCCCTCCACATACTGGATAAGGAGTGTGTGGCCCATTTTGGGCCACGCTGTGATGGGGATTGGGGCATAACGACAAAGACATTTCAAATAGTCGTTAACAAGGCTTTGTGGACTTGTGGACTTGCAAGGGAAGAAATGCCCGAAAACCAAACCCAAACAGAGCCATAACGAGGGAGGACTCTGACAGGCACCTGCTGCATGTGCTATGTGCTATGCAGGGGGAGGCACGTGATTGTGCCAAGGCTCTGCCCTAGTTCTAGAGGCATTTGTTCTCCTGTGGAGCATCCCCTTTGGGAGTCTCCACAATAGGAGGAGTGGGCAGCAAGAAGTTGCTGCAGTGAGTGCCCCTGGCTGCCATTCACTCTAATAGGTTTCAGACCTATGCCAGTTATATAGCCAGCACAAGTCTGAGGAGAGCCAGGGTGTAGGGGGAAAGAAAATGGGAGAAAAGATCCAGTGTGCCTTTGATTCCACCCTTACTCCCCTGACACACCCCAGCATATCCTGTTACTCACCTTCCCTACTCATGAACTGCTCTCTCTCTGCTAACCCTTGCAGCAGGGAGATTCTTTCCCACTGGCCTGGGACAGCTCATATTATTGGGTTGTTGGTGTATATACTGTAGGACCTCCTTATCTGTGGGCTTGGCACTCAAGGACTTGAAAGATATGCAGCTCCATCTGGAGTGGGCTGAAGGCAAGTGGGGGCTAAACTGGACTGAAGGACACCCTGAATCTGCTGCTCCTCTGTCATTCGCACACAGCATGAGCAGCATCATCCACTTCATGGTTGGGCCAGCTCTGTACACAATTCTGCTGCTATGTGCTCTTCTCAAGCATTTGATACTGAGGGGTATATTACTTTTTGCTATGGAGGCACCCTTTTGCTACTATGCACAATAATCAGAATGGCTATTCAAATCTGTGCCCAATGACAAATCTTTTTGTCTACTGATACATGGAGCAAATTCTTCCCACTGCCCCATCCTTGGCTGCTTGAAGCCATGGCTAGACTAGGAGTCCATCTTGAGATCTGAGGTCTGGTCTACCTGGAATTTGAAACAATGCAAAGGCCTGGCCACTGTCTCAAGATTCCACGCAGAGGAGGCCAGGTCTACATTTGAAGGGACAGGCATGCTGGCAGCCCCTATGGCCATGTACCCAGGGTAGACAGCCCTTCACACACTACTGTGCTTGTCTGACCTGAGACTTGATAAAGTCTGATCTGTAGAAAATGAGCTCTCAACAAACCTGATACTGAAAGCCTTTAACTTGGGACATGTGATGCTACCTTGTACAGTCAGATCTTTGCTCCATCTAGTTCAGTGTTATCTATATTGACCAGCAGTAATTTGCTAGGGTTTCAGACTGGAATTTCCCAACCTATGACCTATACTTTGTCATCAAGGCAGGGAAGTTATGTTTGGATTCAAGTTTAGTTTTATTTTTGTCAGCTACTTTCCTTTTAGAAGCCCAAAAGAAGTGTACTTGGGATGCTGGCAAAAGGAAGGCATTTTATTTTTTTCCATATCATCTCTACTGGGAGTTGCAGCCAGGCAAGGTCTGTGCCTTCTGACTTCTCTCAGGCATTGACGATCAAATCGCAAGAGAGTTGAAAGCACCACAAGCTATTAATGTGGAGCCAATACAGAACCACTCTTTAGAGAAGTGTTCCATCCGTGCAGTGTCACAGACTCTCTCTCCTGCCAGTAGAAGGAGACCTTCAGCAACCTTGGCAACCTCAGTTGCTTCTAGTATTCAGCTGCTTCCCACCCACCACCTACCTACCCACTTTCTTGTGTTTGACACAGGAGCTCCATGTTATAGAATCTCTTTGATATACAAAGAAGCAAAGACATATGCACGATTAAGATGCATGATTAACATTGATAATAGTTTTCCCAGGGCTCAGATCCTTCAAGTGTTTCAAAATTCATCCTGAAAGAGGGAGAGTTGGGGTAAAAGGGAATGAGACTATACATTTTTTTGTTGTTTTTTTTTAAGCGGGAGGGCAATTTGGGGGGGAGTACTGTCTTGGAAAAGCAACACCTCAATATTGCTTTTCCAAAACAGTAGGAGCTTGGAGTTGCAAGGGGTTCCTGTAAAACCCTGCCCCCCACAACTGCTGCTTACAGATTCTGCCCTTTTCTTGCTTCATGTTGAGCGTGACTGGTGAAGCCTTGATAAATAATCATTGTCTCTTGAATGGTCTTCCTTAATTGCTTCTTATTGTTGGGTTCTGCTCCTAAGAGGGTACTCTACCAATTTACTTCATTACTTTTTAAGTTCACTTATCAACATAGCACTAATTCAAGGGACAATAGGTTGGCTGTACAACCAGAATCCTTCTTCCATACTCAACAGAAAGACTGCCTACAGGAAATGGTTAATTAATGTTGGAAGGGACCTTTGCTGAGTGGATCTTACTTCTGGTTAACAAAAGGAAGAATGGGACTTGGAGGCAAGGGTAGACAAGGGAAGCATATACAGTTGTTTTACAGCCCAATTCTAAATAACTACCCATGCAGCAATACAGTGGCGTCAATGCAGCTTCCGCTGTTTCCTGGGGGGGGGGGGGGTTTCAGCATGTTGTGACCTCCTTGGGGTAAGGAAACCTTTGTTTTGCTTTGGGGTAAGCCCCAGCAGCCGCCATGGGTCAACTCAAGCGCACCAATTCTACAGCTGGCAAAAGTTTGCATTGACCCGTGAAGGGGGGGATCAGGCTTGGGAAAGGGACTAAGATTCGGTGGGTGCTGTTTCCAGCAAACCCGCCCCCTTCCTGGGCCCAATCTGCCACTCTCCCTGCTTCATCTCTTCCTGCGTAGCCATCCCACCCTCTCTACTTCCCCTGCTCTACTACCTCGGTTCGGCATGCAGGAGGCTGCTGTAAAGTAGGTACCACCACTGCAATGTTCTGCTGGTTCCTGGATTCTGGTTTATCAGAAGCACAGCCTCAAGAAGCTTCCTTGACTCAGGCTGAGGTCGCGCTAGGCTCCGTGAACCTTGGGGGAGGGCTGATTTCTGCATGGGAGGGGGCAGTAACAGCCCACAGGTAGGCAGCATCATAGACCTTTGCCCCAGGGTGCAAGGTTGGGGAGGTTCACCAGCATGATTTCAAAGCCGTCATGGAAGAGATGGGTTTTTCAGAAGGGACTTGAAAGAAGCAGTCTAGGTGTTCCATGCAGATTTTAGGAACCACTTTGAAGTATAAGGGACAACAAGCATAAAGGGAAGGATGATGATGAAAGATTGGGAATGACTAAGACAGAGTTATATTAAGGAGTATGTTGAAGCACCATTTTAATTCTGCTTCCAGCTAAAATGCAGATGTGCAGGACCTCAGGAGTGCAAGGGCTTTTGCATGGAAGCAATTCTTACTTACTGATCTAAGCAGGGCTTTTATAACACTAAGTATTTTTAGAATGCACCCCTGATTTTCAAAGCATGTTGCCTAATCTGACTCAATAATCCTTACATGATACCATAAGGCAGAACAAGATCAGGGCTGACTCAGGTGAGTTGAAGGTGAGTTGAAAATGTTGGTGAGTTGAAAATGTTGCCTCAGAAGGTGGGTTGGCAAAGGAGGTTAGCTGGTAGGGGCAGGCCCATACCCACAACCAGCTGCTGGCTCCCCCTATCTGGATACCATCCTTCTCACACACTGGATCTTGGAGAGGATGACGTGTCTCCCTCCAACAGTGCTGCTTCCACAATACCCTCTAGTGGCTGAAGTAGAAGCAGTGGAAGACCCAGTACTAAATGTTGCTGGAGCAACTCTAATAGACACATGAAGCAGTTGCATCCCTAGGGGATGGGGGCCACACCGGGTGATGTGCACGGAGGTGGAGGTGACATCACCAGTGGCCAAAATTTTTAAAATCTTGGTATTTTTGAATAATACCATCATGATATATCATTCGATGTGTATTTTCATGTGGATTAAATGAAACAAACTCTGTTGAAATATCTATGTTCTATCAAAGATTATAGCCAAAAAAAACCATGTGGGCGGGGCAATGGAGCATCATCACAACCACCATTACCCACCATTGCCCACTGCATGGGAGGAGGTCCATCATGGGGGGTGAGGCTCTGGCCTCCAGGTCCAGGTGATGCCGCTGAATGAAGCAAACCCAATAAACCAGAGAGGATACATATAGTTCCTGATACATATAGTTCCTGTACAAATGATTGTGTGAGTGTACATGCATGTATTCATACTTGAGAACTGATTAACTAGCTAAATGCACCCTGCCAATGATAGAATGTAAAATACACCTTTCCAAAATGAGTCGTTTATGCCACAATCTCATATTAGTGATTAGTTTCAGCAAACTAAGTGATTAGTTTCAGCAAAGAAGATGGGATGAACATCCTGATTCCAGTTGCAGGAACTGGCGAGATTCCCTTCCCCACCATGCTCTGAGATGCAAAGGAGCCATGTGCTAATCCAGTCATTACAATGGTTCTTAAAAAGAGATTACAGGATTTAGTTTGTCAATGGATTTCATAGCTGCTCGAGCTAATTGGGATGCTCTTACGGAGAGAGTCTTAGTGTCTCTGAAAGCAGTTGCACTTGCCTTGAAACACTTGAGCCATGAGGCAGGGCAATCGGCAAAAGATTCCAAGATTTGGGGAAGTCTTCAGCTGCTACCTCTCCTAGAGTTGTAACCCCACTTGGGAAGGGCGTAGGTATGGAAAGTAGTAGGCCCCAAGCCAAACTTAGAGCCAGTTACCTGGGAGTAAACCCCATTGATTGTAATGGGGATTGTAATGAGAAGACATGCATAGGATTGGGCTGTAATTGTATTTTTATTCTTATGACAACCTGTTCTGCATCACTTTGAGTCCACATTTTTGTGCAGGAAAGGGGGATATAAATGATATGAAACCAGCAAATGATAAATTATTTCTTTCTGCTATAAGAAATGGGTGTACCGTGAGTGTGTACACCCTTCTTTGAAGAGATATCCCTGCTTTGGTGTTGCATTTGCCACCCACCAACAAGAACTACATAGACCTACATACCAGATGTAACATGTAGATAGATTCATTTTGCCAAATGCTTTTGTCAGAGAAGCTCCAACAGGCCTTAAGGGACTTTCACTGAATAGAATTGGGAAGGGTTGAGCTGGGATAAAGATACATGAGATTTTTATTAACCAGGGAAAGGAGTGATAGGTTAAAACTTCTCCCATCCACTTCCTGTTACAGCCTTTGTATTTCCCAAACATGAAGATGGGCATCCTTCCAGGAAAACAGAAAAATGCCTGCCTACTTCTGATGTAAACCCCCTCCCTTTAAATATTGAGTCTTCTTTTTTTAATCAAAGAGGGGAAAAATGGTGAGGGGGTTTTCTCTGAAAAAAAGCCCAACGTAGAGGAAAGAGTTGAATTTATAATCCAGACGCAGTTAAATCCATCTGTGCTAGAGAAGACCATTTGAGTGATTTTCTCTGGGGTTCAAAAAGACAATCTAACAAAGAGACCAAGCTCAGCCTGGTGAGAAAACAAGGTGATTAAATTAAAGCTGCTTGCAGCACTTTGCCAGTTTCTCATTTGTATTTTGCTCTGTCCCAAGTACTTGATTGCGATTCCCAAGAGGTTGTGTGTGTGTGTTTTAAAGGTGCCTCCTGCTCACAGCTGTCAGGTATGACGTTTTAGGAGAGAGGATATCAGTACAGTGAAAACTCCATTTAACAGACTTTAAAAATAATGGACATTGTCTGCTTTCATTAGAAAACTAGTCATATAATGCTCATGTGCATTAATGCACTATGCATTAACGGACCTATGCATTAATGTCCTATGATGGCCCAATCCTATAGGCCAGGGGTTCCCAAAATGTGCATCACAATTTGTGGTACACTCACAGGGGTGTGGTACACTCACAGGGGTGTGGCAGGATGTCCCTGTTTACCCCTCCTGCCAGGTGCCACAATCTTGGTTCTCATGAGAATTTGGGTGCAATCCAAACCAATTTCCTAGCACTGACTACAGTGCAGACCCAAGACATGGTAAAAAACATGTCCTTACCTTGAGGAGGCCCCCTTGACTTGCCTCCTCACTGCACGATGCAGAGCATGCCACATCGGCACAGCTATGTCAGTGCTAGAAAGTTGGATAGGATTGTGCCCTTTGTGAGAGCCATGATGGTGGCACCTGGCTCAGCCGGAAAGAAGAGACTGTGGGGGTGTTGTGACCCAGGAAACCACTGCTACAGGCCATTTACATTGTAATCTACCACAATAGATTTGTAAATCTGCTGTCAAAAGTGGCTCTGCAATGTTACAGATGTTGAGTCACTGTTGCATGGGGTGGCGCTGTTGGGCAAAATGGACAGCAGCTCCACACATGTGCCAGAGTTACGTGGACACCACCAGGTGGCAGGGAAAGTCTTGTAGGTGGTTTGTAGGCAATCTGGGATGGGGATGGTGTGGGGAGCAGGTGACCTGGTGTGGGGAGCAGGTGACCAGAAGCTCTATCTGTTTCTCATTATAATTGAACATTAAATAGGGTTTGCATCACCTGGTACAGAATGATGGACTCCTTCCATGCAGTGAACAGGGCAATGCCCTAAGCAGTGGGCGTGGTGATTCACTATTGCCCACCTGACTGGTTTTTTTTTTGGCCTATAACTTTTGTTAGAATAGAGATAGTTCAACTAGGTTTGTTTCATTGCATTCTACATGAAATTGCACATTGAATGATATATAACATGATGGTATTATTCGCAAATACCGAGATTTTAAGTTTTGACCAGTAGTGATGTCCCCTCCCTGTGTGCATCACCAGGTGAGGTCTACAGCCCTTGCACCCCTCGAATGACACCTCTGCTCCCAGAGCTGTCTTACAGCAGTGCTGCTTCTGCCAAGTAGCAGGTAGAGAATGGAAGGTCACCTCAACAAGCAGTTAGTTTCTGAGTTTCTGGGAGAGCCCAATTATCACCTCTCAGTTGAGCTGCAAAGTGAGGCTTCAGCCAAAGCAGCGCTGCTGAAAATGTGGCAATTCCCATATCTTGAGAAAATGATCAAGATTTGCATATTTTCTCTTCTGACATTTGCAGTTAATGACTTCCTGCTCGAGAATAAAGTACTTATTTCTGGAAATCATCTGCTTATGACATCATTTCCTGTTTGATGATGTCACTTCTGACCCTTAGCACCATGGCCTGTAAAAAGTTATTGCACCCCATCTTAGACTTTGGAACAGGGAATCCTCTTTTCATGGGTGTGTTTCCTCATAGCATGGTGGACTCCATTGCAGTTGGCAGGGCTGCTTAGAAGCTGGATAGGGGTACATCTCTGCAGGTCGAAGAGGACAAAAGGAAAGGTCTGAGGCAGGGTGAGACATATACCACTAGTGTCCTGTAGAAAGCATTGTAGCCACTTTCCAACACATCTAGCTCAGTGTTAGCAGCACTAACAAGAAGAAGTTTTTCAGGGTTTCAGACAGGAACCTCTTTGCTCTCCCTGAAGATGCTGCCATGGGTTGAATTGCTGTAGTGGAGATGTGCATGACCCCCTCGGGGAGCTAGAGTGTGGTGTCAACAGTGGCCCTTTACTCTGGCAGGCAAGCATGGGGCAACAAGCATCCACTAGAGGCAACAAGGTCTTCAATGATAAAAGCAGTACCTGGAGGAAGGAGAGTTAGTGGATATTGAAGGAAGGAGTTTGGAGAGACTGAGAGAACAAGGAACTTGGCGGAAAGAAAACTGATGGATTATTGATGGGCAGGCTAACTGACCGATGAACTGAATAAATGGAGACTTGGAAGACTACTGGAACAGAGATTGCCGGAGATGCTGGAGACTAGTGTGTGGTTGCCATGCCCAAGAGCTGCTGAGGACCAAGGTGTTTTTGTCATGGCCAGAGAAGCTGCTGGAAGGATTTCTGCAGGTTGAACAGGTGAGCCACCCTGGTGGTGGTGTGGTACCCAGCAGTGCTTTCTGCAGAATTAGGGCTATTTTGAGTGAGGAGGGGAACTAATTAGGTCAAGTTTGGCAAGGGAATTTGGCAGAACTGCAACTCAGCTACAGCCCCCCCTTCCCCTGCAGGAGAAAAGGAGGCGGTTAGTTGGTTGGTTAGTTGGTTAGTTGGTTAGTTGGTCTCGAAAGACTATGGTATGTCTATAGCACCCGGTATTCCCTGGCAGTCTCCCATCCAAGTACTAACCAGGCGTGACACTACTAAGCTTCCGAGATCAAAAGAGATTGGGCATGTGCAGGGTAACAGGGCATATCGAGGTATTCAGGAACGCATAAACCCAATAGTGAATTATGAACAAATAGTTTGAAGTCAGCTAAGGAAATATTGTAGCGGCAATAATTTCCTTAGCTAACTTCAAACTATTTGTTCCATCTCCCGAGTTCAATCATGTCACACAGATTCCCCAACCGGAATTTTACTGGCAAATTCAGTATTGACAGAGGCGCTAGCTGGGAGGGTGATGCAAGTTCCACTAGGGCAGCTGTAGTATTGAAGCCGTTTCTCCCAAACAGAGACATAACCTTAAATGAAGATGCTGGTCACTCCTTTAGCAGATCTTCTTTACCCCTTCCTTAGGACAAGCCTTAGGTAAACCCTTGTCCTAAGAGACAGGCAAAACTCATCCTTTTATTGGCATAAAAGCCATAGAGGGTAGCCGAGTAAAACATACTTAAACAGTAGTACTTAACTCATAAATTATCCCCAGCATGAACCTACTCATCGAATAGCTTCCGATTATGCAATTTAAATTATTCTTTTTCTCCTTTGCTTGCCTCCCCCCACTCCATTATAGGGAATGAAGACACAACTGTTCTTCCCTTGAAGGTGGAGGATTACACTGGAAAGGCACTCTGGCTAGGTATTTCTGCCCAAGAAGACAGAAAAAGATACACATAGGGCTCAGTAGTTCTACTGACAATCCTATATACTGGTAGTTCCCAACCAGTGGGTCAGGTTCCACTGGTCAGCCGCGATCTGATTTTTGGTGGGTCCCCAAAGGCTGATGGAAAGATCAGATAACTAAATGCTTCAAGTCCAGAGGCTGTTCAAAAATTGTAGCTGCTAATGACCCTGCAAAGAGCTCAGCTCCTGCAGTTTGCAGGCATGTGTAAATATAGGGAGGTAAATGTTTGAGGGTCTTTTTCTGATTATTGTAAATAAAATTATTTTCTCCAGATCTCTCTGGTCAAAAAAAAAAAGTCTGGTAAATCTAGGTGGGTTCCGACAGAGTGTCATTTTTAAAAATCCTGTTAAAAAATTTGGGTCCTGTTTGGGACACAAAAAAGTTTGGGAAACACACACTTTCCTGAGAGTACACAGGACATCAGTTCTGGTGGGTCTCGAAAGATTTGGCATTCTAAAGTGGGTCCCTGTGCTAAAAAGTTTGAGAACTACTACATTAAATTATTGTGGTTATTTTAATACTTTGGTATTGCAAGTCAGAATCCCACTCCATGGCCAGGAAGGGGGGAACCTAGTGGATCTCTCTCTTTTTTATCACTTGCTCTTCCCATTATCAAGTAGATGTACCTGAGCGTCAGATACAGATTCTCATTAGTTTTTTCTTGCTCGGCTGCTTTATCGATCCTACCTCATTCTCTTCATTAGCAGTCCTGTCACAGTTTCAAAGGGGCTTGGAAAAATTTACAAACAAAGAAGGGGGGGGGGAATCCCTTCAGGATGAGAATGCCCATGAGATCCTCTGCAAAGACGAAGAAGAAAGTTTCTCTGTGAATTCTAAACTTATCCATTACAATGCAAACAAGAGACTTACTAATTAATTATGGTGTAGGCAGGGCTTTAGCTGTGTGAGAGAGTTGAACTTAGGACCATGTGATTATTGGTACAGACCTACCTTGAAGTCAGGAGTCTAGTCACCTATGAGGCCTTCCTTGGGGAGAAAAAAGCAGGCAGGGCCCAGCAGAACTCCTCAGAACTGATGGGAATTCCTGGAAGCCATATCCCTTCTTGTCAGGGGATTTGGGTGACACAGTGCCCCCCCCCCCAATCTGGACCTTTGTTCTATAATCAAAGTCCTCTCTATTGCCCTTAGGACCCACAAGAGCCCCCAATGTCAATGTCAAACGCAGGGTGAGCTAGAAAACCGATAAAGGGGGTTTACCATCTAATATGGCAATTCAGGAGGAAACAAGCTTGGATGCATGCTATTCAGCCAAAGCCAATCAAACCTCACCTCCTCCACCAATGCATAAGAACATAAGAGGAGCCCCACGAGATCAGGTCCAGCTTCCTGTATCTCACAGTGGCCCACCAAATGTCCCAGGGAACACACAAGACAACAGACACAACATGCATCCAAGTAGCAAGCCCAGTGACTGGCTAGCTGGTTCTGCCCTCCCACCCCATTTTACCCTTTGCCCTCCGCCAACCCACTCTGATCCCCATTCCTCCCTTCCCTGCCCCATTCCTCCCACAACGCTTCCCCCCTGCTAACTCACTACTGCTGGTGAATGCCTTGCATGTGAAGCCAGCCATTGCTCTGGTGGCTTCATAGTGCTCAACATCAACATCTGCTGGCATCATCCCACATCCACAGTAGAGTGCACGTTCCATAGGCAAAATGAGAGGATAAGATTGGACTTTTAGAGACTGGCCAGCTCTGGAAAGGGATGAAGCTTCCTGCCATCTACATAAATAGCTTCAGCTCTCAGTCTCCTGAGATTCTTCAACCAGACGCTATGCTCCAGGTCAACCTTCCTGTATCTGACCACCCATCAGGAGACATGTAAAAACATTTAACATGTAACAAGAAACATGGGTGGGGCATATGGGTGGCGCAAACATAGGTGGGGCAAACATGGGTGGGGCAACTGGAATGCTGGGATGAGCACTCAACATGAAATGACTCAACTTGAATTGTGAAAAATGCTGTTTTTGGTGACTCAAGTCATGGACATCACTGACTCTGACTTGAGCCATGACTCGGGGCCATTGAGCCAGGACTTGAAAAGACTAGAGTCCCTGGTGTGTTTGTATTCTTGCTCGCTATTTTGGTCTTGACGATGGTCTAGAAGTCAGCCTTCAGAGTGATGGCAACAGCATACATAGTGGGAGGAGGGTAGGTGGTTCCAGGAAGCTGGAGCTTGGGGGGGGTTAAGCAGAGGTTTTTTTTTGGCTCAAGGTCTTGACCCGATTCTCAAAATGACTTGTGACTTGACTCAAAATGACTCAACATTTTTCACGTCAAGTCACAACAGCACTTGCTGTGACTCATGCCTCAACTCCTGAATCAGCTCAGCGAATGGGCACATCACTGCTATATTGTCACCTTTTCAATAACCTCTATTTCTTTTGCTAGTGGGTGAGCTAGTCGGTGTTTCTCAACAGGTTTCTCAATGGAAGATTAGAAGATCTGCTGGTGGATGATGTGGTGTTTGATAGCGATTCCATGTTTTGACAGCTCTGGGAAGGGCAGGGCTGGCTTCACAGCTGTAATCAATCGCCAGTGGAGACTGATGGATACCTCAGCTTCATTGACCTTGATGGGACATTGAATGGACATGGACTGAAGAAATGGCTCACCTGAGCCTAATTTGGACTTAACAAGGTGCTACAGCAATCTACCTGACCAAGGGCTACCTGACCCAGACCTACAGAAGAAGGGGACACAGAAGAGAGGACTGTCAAGTCCCTGCTGGAGAGGTCACTGCTGGAGAGGAGGGACTCTGCTGTAGAAGACTGAATTGGGAAGATTGGACAGTGCTTTGGAGATTAGACAGTGGACTTGAGGCTTAAAACTTTTACCTTTGAGTTTTGGGGAGGGAAAGCCTCTGGACAAGAGGACTTGCAGGTGGTGTCTGTGTTTGTAGCAATAAATTTGATTAATTGCTATAGATAAGGAGTTCTGTGTTCATTCCTTTGCACATCATAGCTGTTGTTTCTAGAGATAAGGGTGTGTTAATTAGCCAAAAAGTGGCATTGGGAGACGGAAAATTTTTCAGACGGGACAGTGGTATTCGTTCCACAGGCAGTACTTGAGGTTTTTGGGACCCCCAAACCCCTGCCGCCTGGCAGCAAAACCAGCAACACAATCCAAGAAGCAACTGTAGGAGGCCTGGCTTGGCAGGCAGAGCTCAAGCATGCATTTTCCATGTGCTCAAAAAAGTTCGTCCCTCCCCCATCCACCTTGAGCATCTTACTGGTGTTTGTCAATTGTGTCTGGTCTCTCAGTCAGGAGATGGTGATGACCATTTCCAGTTACTTCCAGTGGTACTTTGATCCAGTTGGTGGATCATGCAAAGTGGTACATTGGAGCAAGTGCTAAGGATCAACAACCTTGTCTATCTGATGGCAGTCTTAATGGAAAGAAACCTGTGTTAATGCTGAGACGTATCCAACTTCCTTATCCAACTCCTGATCATGCACTATCCATTGAGAGAACAGGCTTTGGTTATGTCTTACTGGCAAAATTGCTTATTTATCAACTCCAGGCTGACCACTGAGTACAATAAATTCACAGACATCCTTGACACAGGCCAACACAATTTCTGTTTGGATGCCAAAGGACCTGCAGTTTTCTATGTTCCCCGAGTTCATTCCTCAGAGTGCATCTAAAAATGTTTCTGTTCCAAAACATGACCTTTAGCTGCATAGTTCTGCAATGTTTGCCCAAGACAAATAGTAGCTGTAAACCCTCTCTCTTAGCAGTTTAGGCTTTGCCCAAGCCTTTAAGAAACCTCTTTAATCAATTTGAGGTTGTAGTGTTCATCTTAAGATAGCCACCACTATTCACACACTGATAGATGCTGAAATAATTTATTTGTTCATGTTCTTCATACAAACAGTAGAAGGTTCTTTTGCTTAATCTGGTGTCTTGGCAGAACATGCAAAGATTCTAGCTCATTGGCTGTGAGCCTCTGCGTAACTGAAAATGTTGAGAGCAGAACATTTACTGCTTCAGCAGAGGACGTTGTAGCTGTGGAATGATTGCATTTTTTTATTCCTCAAATTGTCTTTTATGAGTGTAATCAGCATAATAGGACCTGCTTGTAGCAGGATCGATGCGCAGTCTAAGCTGCCATATTCTGCCCAAGCAGGAAATTTCTGTCCCATTTTCCATGTATTGGCAATCTTGAGGCCTTTTGAGGCCCTCTCCGCACATGTGTCAAACTTTTGAGGCCCTCACCGCACATGTGTCATCTGCATTCAGACATAATCCCAAAGGCTTTGGGAGATTGGGAGGGAATATGGGAGTTTGACAAATGGTTGGAGCTGAAAAGTCACTTGGTGGGTTTATTTGCAATATAGAAAACTATATATAGAAAACTGGGTCAGCGGCTCCCAGACCTGTATTTTATGCTAAAAAAGCAGTTATAGACATGTGTAAAAATCAAGAGGCAGAACTATGCTCACCACCAATGGAATAAACTAACATGGGCCTCCAGCTTCAACAGAACCAAACAATTCTAGGCTATAATTACAGGATCTTTTCAAGCAACAAATCCAAACTCTGCCTCCATGTCTCCCCAGTCATGGTGGCCACACTTTGTATTCCTATTTCACTTGGACAGAGTGAACTCTGTGCCCCCTCCAGAACCAGCTCTTAAGAATTTGCCTGTCTGGCCCCATGCCAACCCTGAGGAAATTAGTGAGTTGACTGCTCAGGTGGGTGGGAAAGCCCAGATTGGATACCATGCGAACGTAAAGGCTTTTCCCGATTGGTGGGCTCCAATCTTAGCAACCCTGTTTACAACAGTCGACCAGACTGGCATGATCCCAGAGGCATGAAGAAATGCAATTATAGCTCCCATCTATTAAAAAGGAGATCAACTTGACCCTGCAAGTTACAGGCCTATTAGTTTACTCTCCTCCCTAGGTAAACTTTACGCAACACATTGCATGATCTTGGCTCATTTGGCAGACAAATATTCCAAGAGGAGAAAGGTAAAACTTGTTATGGCTCTCCTGGATTTGAAGGGAGCCTTCGATTTGGTGGTTAGAGAAATTTTATGGGAAAAACTACGTGGGCTTAGTATTGACCCGAGATTGCTTCTTTTAATTTAAAAACTGCATCTGGGCACGGTATGTCAAGTTCGCTGCCCTCATTCGGGGAACCTGACCCCGAAAATTTCAATTGAAAAGGGTGTGAAGCAAGGATGTATTTTTGCTCCCTCCCTGTTCCCCTGAGCTGGGATCAAGGCACATAACTCTGCTGCTTTATGCTGATGATGCTGTCTTGATGTCCTGCTCACATATAGGTTTATTGTGCCTTCTAAATAAATGTAATGATTACCTATTTGCAAATAAATTAGAACTTAATTATAGGAAACTAAAATCTTGGTATTTTCAAGTTCATAGAAACCATATCTGTGGTCTATAAAAGGGAGGAAAATTGAACAAGTTAAGACCTTTAAATATTTGGGGGTGAATTTTTGTTACAATCTTACATGGACTGCCCACCAGAAGCTATCAGCTAACTTATCCTACTATACCATTCAATCTATCACTCATTTCTTCTTTAGACAAGGCAATTGTCATATTCCATCCATGCTTAAAGTTTACGCCAAAGTAATACCGCAGCTCCTATATGGTTCTCCAGTATAGCTAAATTGATTAACCATTCGCTCAAGCGCTTCAGGCTAAATTCTTTAGGGGTATACTGGGTCTCCCTAGACGTGCACCTTATGCAGCTATTTGTTTAGAACTGGGGCAAGCTTTGCTGGAGACTAGGGCGTGGCAGCGCTTTAAGCACTCACTGGCTGCATGTTCTTTTTTGCACCAGGCAGGATAGTCTGCTACACCTGAAGATGATACCTCCGTGCGGCTCACTAGAGTCTGGAAGAAAATAGAATCTATGGGCCTTCCTTTCGACCAGCTGGTCCTGTCTTCTGAAACAGAACTCCTTTCAAAATTTAAACAGAGGCGTACAGACATCGTTCAAAACCTTCTTAGCCAGGCCACACAAACTTGTTCCCCCTTAAATTTCCACATTCCATTAACCCACAATCAGATGGCTCCTTATCTGACTCTTTTGATTAACCATAAGGAATGTCCTGTTATTACACAAGCCAGATTTAATGTTGTCCCGTCAGCAGTAACCTCAGGAAGTTACTATAAGGTCCCTCTTCTTGATTGGCTCTGCCCTTGTTCTTTGCTCCAGGTTGAGACCCTCTCCCATATATTTTTCTCTTGTCCAATTCATTCAGCTATGCGCTTTATTTATATAGAACATAATCTAGCTAAGAGGAATGGGCTCCCAGGGCAGATGAAACATATTTATTAAATGACAGCCAGTAGACGTGTTGCAGGGCACTGCTAATTTCCTTTTGTCAGTCATAGAAAAGTATGGAAAGAGATTGGTGTAATGTTTATTTGTATAGTTTGTTTGCATTTTAACCCTAAAATTCATGTGAACTTTATCTTATTTTATTTTTATTTTATTGTTTTAATTCATTATTTCTCATTTGTTGGAACGAGTTAATGCCAATAAAGATATCTGACATTAGCAAATGTCTCCGAAATTTGAGGTTTTGTGGTGCAGCAATCCTGGGGAGCACATGCAGAGAACTGAGGAGGGACAGTTAGAAATGAAGCTCATGAGGAACATTATAATACACTAGACAGGGTTAAAGCAGAACTTCTCAATTATAATACAGAAACTTTGACCTATGAAATACATCCTCTGACCCTCCCAGTGCCAGTGTCTGCTCTTCAATCTGCTTCAGAAGTAGCCACTGAGGCAATTCCCGTCCCTTATTCCGGGGATTTTACACCATCTCCTGTAACCAACTTAGCCCTGAGTAGCTGCATGTCTCATCATCCTTCTGGTGCTGAGTGTCCATCAGGAAGCAAAGATTGACTAATTAATCCCCAGCCCCTGCTACTTCTTCCCAACTAAGAATTCTTTCCTGGAACATTGCAGGGTGGAAGAATAAGAAAAATGACAGCAGTTTCTTAAGCTATCTCAGAACGTTTGATATTATTCTGTTGCAGGTGACATGGGTTGTGGACCATCTGTACATCCCTGGCTACAAGGCTTTTGCAGTACCTGCAACTAAACCCACCTCTAATGGCCGTCCTTCGGTGTGTTTACCCAGCCTTGTACTGAAGCGGTTTTACGTCATGCCCTTTAGACATCCTTCCTGGTTGTTGTAAGATACAAGCACTGAGGGTGTCTTTTGCAGACATTGACAATCTGCGTCAACACCTATATTCCTCCTTTGCTTAGTAGCTTACAAAGGACCCAGCTCTGGAATGATCTATTGACTTGTATGAATGAGCTTAAAGGGACCCACCCCCATGCTGAAATTCTTTTGCTGGGCGATTTAAATTCGAGGGTAGGGAACTCAGCAGAAATCTTCCGCAGAGCCTGGGATGTGGATGATGACAGCTCCCTCCCCCCCTTTTGTGCACTAAGCAGGTGGTCCAAAGATGCACACTATAATGCCAACGGTATGGCCTTTGCTAAGTTTTCCATTACCAGTAACATGATTTGGCTTAATGGTCTAAAAGAATTCCCCAATGCTGATGAATTTACTTTTGTATCCTCTCGTGGTGCCAGCATTGTGGATTACATTTTGGTATCCACTAAAATGAAGCACCATGTGAAGGATTTTACCATTGGGGATGTAACCTATTAGTGACCATTTACCTTTAATCTTGGTCCTTGACCTCCATTCTGGGAGTGTTCCATCACAAGCTGAGGTAGAGCCAAATCTAGAGTGTAGGTATAAAATTGTGGCTAACAGTGCTCTTTCTTCAAACTTCCATCGTTTATGTACGGAACCAGCAAGCAGAGATTTTTTATCGGCCATTCGACAGGACTCTGATCCCTTTATTCAAATCAAATCCTTTGAAGGTTTTATTGGATACATTTTTAAGGCCCTGAGTACCAGGCCCATGTCAGTTAAGACATGCAGTGCTTTTGACAAAAAAGATTGGTTTGACAGTGAATGTAGGGATCTTAAGATGTGTATCAGGGCTTCTTATTTAGATTTTAGAAAGTACAACGACCCCAGTTGTTTAGTTAAACTCTCCATTCTCAAAAAACAGAGTTTTATTGACAGAGAAAAAGAAAAAGTTTGTTTTAACTCAATGGAACAAGCTGCATCAAGCGATTCAACACAAAAATAATAAACAATTTTGGGCAGTTGTAGTGGGTTCATGTAGATCAGAAACATACGACCCTGCTATTATCCCTTCGTCCACATGGGTTCAACACTTTACAGATCTTTTTTATGTTAAGAGCAAATCCCCGGACACCAACCCAGACTTTACCTCTGTGGATCTGCTTATCTGGCCTCCTGTGACCCCTGATGAAATTAAAGAGCTAATTATGCAATTGAAGCCAGGGAAGGCCGCAGGGCCAGATGAAATACCACCCGAGCTTTTAAAAGGTGACACAGAATGGTGGGCCCAGTTACTTGCCCACTTTTTTACAATGATCGACAGCTCTGGCCTATTACCCAATGCCTGGCTTACAGCAACAGTCATGCCTATTTATAAAAAGGGTGACCCTACCATACCAGGAAACTTTCGGCCTGTTAGTTTGCTTTCTGTACTAGGTAAGATCTATGCTAAATATCTTTGCAATAAATTCACTCTCTGGGTTACTTCGCAAGGCATCTTAGGCCCCGAGCAATCTGGCTTCTGTCGGGGCAAATCAACTTTGGATAATTGCCTGATCCTGTCTCATTTGGCCTATAAGCAGGTCAGGATATGTAAGGCCCGTCTTTATGTAGCCTTCCTTGATTTGAAAGGTGCCTTTGATTCTGTGGATAGGGATTAGATTCTGTGATTCTTTGGGCCAAGTTGGAAGACATGGGGATTGATAAAAGATTACTGCTGCTGATTAGGTCCCTCCATCTAAATACCTCGTGCAGGGTTAGATGCTCCTGGAGGGGGAATCTAACTCACTCCATCATCACTAACAAAGGGGTCAAACAGGGCTGTGTCTTGGCCCCCATGCTTTTCAGCCTATTTCTAAATGATCTTGCCTGAAGGAAGTAGATGGCCATTGTCCAAAGCTTGGTGCAAGCCAAGTGCCGCTACTTCTGTACGCGGATGATGCAGTACTGATATCTCGTACTAGGATTGGCCTGAAACGTCTGCTCAGTTGAGCCACGGAATATTTTTTGACCAACAAATTGCAGATCAATTATGCTAAATCTAAGATAATGATATTTGCTAACAGATGGAAAGCTTTTAAGTGGTCTTGTAATGGCAACAAAATGGAACAGGTTAAGCATTTCAAGTACCTGGGTATCAACTTCCATTACAGACTCACTTGGGCTTTTCATCGCAAGGCAGTGCAGAACGCATCCAAACTAGCTTCCTCAGCCATTTCCCATTTCTTTTTCACCTGCGGAAATGGTTTTGTTCCGGCTGCTCTGGAGGCGTTTAAGGGAAAGGTTCTTTCCCAGGTTCTTTATGGTTCTCCTGTCTGGTATAAGGTTATTAACCAACCACTAGAACGCATCCAAGCCTCCTTTTTACAGAAGATTTTGGGCTTACCCAGGTGCGTTCCCTACTCGGTCCTGTGTCTCGAGGTGGGGTTAATTCGACTAAGGACTACTGTATGGTTAAGACTTTTGAAATTTTGGTTTAGGATTTTATTTAACCCCACCTCTTCTGATCTAATGCAACAATTATCGGATCCAGTCCTGCCTATTGAGATCACTGATCTTCTAACTAAAATTAAGTCAATAGGGCTAGACACTGAAGAGTTAGGTATGATTGGTTGTGATGCAGCTTACAGAATTGTCAAAGGAAGAATTCTAGATATTGAACAACAAGAGCTGTTTAGTGCCGCCAGAACCACATGTTCTCCACTCCATCTTCATATTCCAGTCAGTTTTGGGAAACCGGCCTCCTTCTTTTACCACCTGGTGTGCCCACAGGCCCGGAGAGCTTTCACACTGGCAAGGTATAACGCTCTTCCATCAGCCTTGTTAACGGGCAGGTTCAGCGGTATCCCCTACTTAGAGAGGAAATGCAAGTGTGGTAGGGATTGCGTTGAGACTTTAATGCATACCTTTTTTTATTGCCCGCTACATGTTGTGTCACGCAAGAAATTTCTAGGTCCATTGCTAGCTAGGATGCAGGGCTGGGAGGATTCAACCATGCTTCAGTCTCTCCACTCCTGATCCTGAGACTCTGGATAATGTTGCTTCTTTTTTATCTGGGGTAATAGCCAGGCAGAGCCCTGGGACTCTGGGCAGTGACTGATGTTTTTGCCTATGTTGTGTTGTCTTTGTACATTCCTGTCTTGTTCTGTTCTTTCTCTGTATTTTATGCCAATAAAGGTCTTACTGAACTGATAATACACTAGTGGGGGGCAACTGGAGGCAATGACACCATAGATCCCCAAGACGTGCTATAGAGGCTGCACAGTTTGCAGAGTGGAACTCAGGGTTGTCCCCACTGATACAATGTCTCGCCAGCACATTGCAGGGTCGATGAGAAGCATTCACTAAAGATCTGGGCATCATCATGCTTGATCATTATTTTCTAGATGAATTCACACCCAAATGCATTTTTCATTCTGTGCTTGCCGAGGAAAACTTGCCCCCCCTTCCTCCACCCCAGCCCTGTCATTAATGAACTCACATGTCAGCTGCCTGGTGGCAAATGACATCCTACAAACACCAAAAAATGAGTGGTTCTTCTTATATATTTTAATACTGGGGCAGAGTTTTGTTTGTTTTGGTGTCCAAGTCAGCCATGATGCAACCCATCCCTAGAACCTTCCCACACCTAGAACTAAACAAAAGGCAGCTCTCATTCTTCCACTAAATTCTCAAAATGGTGACTGGGATAAATGGTGCGGGGAGGGGGATTCCTATGATTTGCTGCAGTTGGGGAGGAGGTGGGAGTGAACATTTTTGATTGATTTTTCAGTCCATTTTTTTTTGCCCAGAAAGTTCCCTTGGGTGATTATTTCCTATTCAACTTTCCAGCACTGTTCAGCCACAATACAGTCCCAAAGTAAGAAAACAAATGTTCCCTTACCTTGAAGAGGTCTCTGCCCCCAGCACAAACACATCAGCACTGAAAAGTTGGATAGAATTGGGCCCATACTATCTGTGACTACTAAGGGTAGAATTAGAACCAATGGGTGGAAACAAGGAAATAGATTCCATAGGAAGAATTTTCTAGCTTTAGGAGCTGCCTAGCACCAGTGGCACTTTGGGGGGACACTTTGCAGACTGGCTCAACATACTACGTAATCTGTCTCTCCCCCTCACCACCGAAGCCATTCTGGGTGGTGATAGCAAGGCTGACATATCTCCTTTGCATTGCTCTAGCAACCTGGAATGGCTGCGACAGTGAGGGGGAGGGGTAACTTACAGTGTACATTGAGGTGCCCTGCAAAACTTGACACTGTAGCTCCCCTCTGAGAATGCTGCTGCCTAGCACTGGGACAGCCTGCCTTCTGCAGTAGTGAGCTGTTCCTTGTAGGAGGATTTAAAGCACGTTAGACAGCAAATATGGGGATGGTGGAACAGGTGGCCTGCTCTGAGTAGGGGGCTGGACTAGATGACCTCTTATATCTAACTTATTATATGAAAAGAAAATGTTAGGCCTCTCCCCGGCCACCAAACAGGACGGGAAACCCAATGCTGAGCTGCCCAGAGTGCAGGGCTGCCATGGTGCTGAAAATGGCTGCTGCAGCACCTTCAATGCAACCAAGCAGCTCCTCTGGAGAAGGAACATTTTTTCCTTCCCACTGGTCAGGAAAGTAGCCCCACAATGGGGGCTACTCAGTTCTTCTGCAGCCCTGGAGCTGCTGCAGAATCAAAAAGTTCTGTGTCAGGCTGCATGGCCTGACACAGAGCTTAGGATCCAGTGGAGCTGCGCTCCAAAGGTCCTGCCCTGCTTCCTCCCTGCTTCCCCCCCCCAGCATGTGTCCACTCTGCCCTCTCCCTGCCATTCTCCCACCCCAGAATGCCTCCTCCCCGCCTTCCCCCAAGCCCCACATACCACCTGGCAGTTCACGCTAGCCCAGTATGAGCACGTACTTGGCTAGCTCTGGTGCTGGGCCAGAACTAAGCCCTGCAAACATACCTTATGGCATGCTTGCAACAGTGCATGCCAGCAATAAGCCAGTGCACAGAGCTCAGGATTGGGCTCTAACTCTAACTCAAAACTTGACAAGAGTGTCATGAAATTCAAGGAGAATTTTTCAGTATGCTCTGCTTTGCACACCCACTGATTCATAGGGGTCATATGTCTCCCCAGGAAGGTTCTCCTGTACTAGCTTCTTGAAAATTAATGAGCACTGCCATTCATTACCATTTATTTTTATGGAGTTTGTGCAGGAGAACTTTCCAGTGGGTCATCACTTTCTCTGCCAGGGTGCGCCCCCCCCATGTCCTCTGTTTGGGGCAGCTGCCCTGATAGGGCTGTCTCTGCTACGGAGTCACATACAACTGAATAGCTCCTTGATTTCAGAGGAACCTAAAATGGGAGAAGACCAGAAGGTCATTGATTCCCCCCTCCACTTAAGTCCGGATTTATAATCAAGTCTACAACTCCAGCTGAGATGGGGAGAGTTGGAAAATTAAAGTCCCTCCCTCTGTCTAGTCCATTGAACTAAGTGCTGCAATACTGACATGTTTTTTCAATCTTTCAGCTCAGGTGTGCTGCCTCCACTTATCGCACACAGCTCAATTCACTGACCCGGAAGGGAAAAAAGATGTCATCTCATTTAATGGCCTTGCTGGCAGCTATTAAGTGACTCACCTCCTAGGGATTACTGGGCATGTGTGTATAGGGTGTGATGGTGCATGGGCAGTTGTTTCCTATCCATATCAGGTGCATGGGCAGTTGTTTCCTAGCTGAGACAGGTGCCAAAGCTGTATGATAGATGGGTGGCAGCTACCGGGGGGGGGGGGAATCATAGTGGTTATTTTGTTGCTCTCACAGGGATTCAAGCATCAGGGACTGAGTCTTTTTGTGGCCTTCTGCAACCCCCCCCCCCCCAGTTCTCGGTCAGTAAAACAGGAGTCATTGTGACCAACGTTGTAAGGTTCTTAGCAGAACGTAAGAACCCCAGTGGATCAGGTCAAAGACCCATCTAGTCCAGCTTCCTGTATCTCTTCAGGGTGCATACAAGACAGCATCTGTGTCCTGATGCACTTTCCTGCATCTGGCTGGCCTTACAAGCTTCAGGGCCCACCCAATGGGAAATCTTTTTCCCCTACTTGCCAGAACAAGTGGCAGCAGTGGGCCCAGGGCTGATGGCACCTGCTGTGAAGTGCAGCACCCGGAAGTAGGTGGCAGTGATGTTGGCAGACATCACTGCCAACTGCTACGCGGGGTGTGTGTGTGATTTTGGGCCAATCATATGCCACCAGCTGCTCCACTTGTGGCACTGGCCTCATGAGCGCAGTAGTGGATGATCCACTTGCTGAAGTAGGTGGCAGTGATGTGATGACATCACTGCCAACTGCTACGCGGGGGTGTGTGTGATTTTGGGCCAATCATATGCCACCAGCTGCTCCACTTGTGGCACTGGCCTCATGAGCGCAGTAGTGGATGATCCACTTGCTGCTCTGGCATGGGACTCCCTTAGGCACAGGGCATGATTGGCCTCAATCAGCCCAATCACCCTAGAGCCAGCCTTGGTTGTTATAATAATAGAGTTTGAACTTCAAGACTGTAAACCCCTGCCAATGTAGGCTGTCCATAGCTACAACATCCCCGATAGACAGATATCCAGTCTCTGCTTAGGATAGCCCTCAAGTGATGGAGGGGCAACCAGTTTCCAAGGCAGAATGTTGCACTATCGAACACTTTGCACCCATCATTGTTTTTCCTAATGCTTAATTGAAATCTCCTTTGCTTTGAAATTCGTCCTGGTCATAATCTCTGGAGCAGTGCTTCCCAAACTTTTTAGCATGGAGACCCACTTTTAAACAATCTATTGCAACCCAAGAGACCAAAAAAAAGAGATCTGTAAAGAAATAATATTGCATTATATTTCTTAATAATTATTAAGAATTGTATTATATTTCTTAATAATTTCTTAATAATAATCAAGGTCCTGGGCTCCCAAGGCTGCTAGAGACCTTACATATAAGCACTTGCTTCTCGAGAAATGAAGTTCAAGGACTTTCCCCCCCAAACTTTACAGTCATTCCAGGGTACCCAGAAAGATGAACTTAAGAGCAAGATATGCAGTTAGGGACTTCCAGACCAGACAACAGGCTGAAACTGGGTTCATACATTTATTTTATTTATTTTCACATTTTTATACCGCCCTTCCTCCAAAGAGCTCAGGGTGGTTTACACAGCTGCTCCTCCCTTCTTTCTTGTCCTCACAACAACCCTGTGAGGTAGGTGAGGCTGAGAGAAAGTGACTGGCCCAAGGTCACCCAGGAAGCTTTGTGGCTGAGGAGGGATTTGAACCCGGATCATCCAGGTCTAAGTGATCATACATATGTATGTAGATATGTATGATATCTACATACGGATATCTACATACGTATGTATGTAGATACATACATACGTATGTAGATCATACATGATCTACAGCACACCAGCTACTAGAGAAAATAAGAAAATTTTACATTTTAATTTGGTGGTAATTGTTTTATTTTGCAAACCACCAAAGATATTTGCATTTTTTTTTCTTTTCTTAAAGTTTCAAAAACATTTCACAACCCACCAAAAATCAGCTCACAACCCACTGGTAGGTCCTGACCCACAGTTTGGGGAAAACTGTTCTGGAGCAACTGTAAACAAGTCCTCTCCATCGTTCACATGATGCCCCTTCCCCCGAAATTTGTAGGTTGTTATCATGTCCCATCTTAACCATCTCCAAACTGAATGTGCCCAGCTCCTTCAATCTGTCCTCAAAGGATATTTACCCCAGCCCCCTTACCTGTCATTTTCCTGTGGATCCACTCTAGTTTGTCAATATTGCATTTAAACTGTGGTGCCCAGACCTGGAGGCAATATTCCAGGTGATGTCTTTTATGAAAGAGAATTCAATAACAGTTTTTAAAGCACTCTGTTGTAGATTTAAAAGCATTCTAAAAAAGTGCTGGGAGGACAAAAAATACATACTCTCCACTGACAGAGTTTATCCCACAGTGGAATTTGAACTCATGCTTTCCATTTCCATTTCTTCCACACCATCACTTGCACCTAAGCGACTTCCAGAGATCCTGACCATGCACACAGGTCAGTGGGTGACTGAGAGCTAGCCATACACCTTGATTTTGACAAATGCAAACAAATGTTTTCAGTGGTTTTGCAATTCAGTCACATCACCTTAATTTATTAGTACTGTCCATGCAAAACTTTGCTTGCTTGCTTGCAGGTGGGTTCTGTCTATCTACCCCTCTATCTGTGGGTTCAGAACTAGCAGATGTGACTCAGAAGGTGACTCCAAACCTGTTTTGGAGACCTTTACCTCAGCTTCACAATGGGAGGTGCCTTCTGGTCATGTCCAGGAGGCTTTCTGAGGCATGGAGAGGCCAGGAGTGGCCTCTCTGAGACTCAGAACACCTCTGGGCACAACAGGAAGATTCTTCCAGTCATATCCAGAGGTCCTCTGATGTACCCCACCTGTGGTTTCCATTATCTGTGGGTTTTGGTATCCTTGGGGTGTGTGTGTCTGGGATACAGAGGTTCAACTGCGTTTGTTTGTTTGTTTGTTTGTTTGTTTGTTTGTTTGTTTGTTTGTTTGTTTGTTTGTTTGTTTGAGCACAACATGTGGCTCTGTTTGTTGAAACAGGTTAAGCATCTGGGGTTTTCTTCAATCTTCATTCTCAACATTGTTTTTGCATTTTTAGTGCTACCCTCTTGAACATGCAGCAGGACTGGCCCATCCATTTGTTGCCTTTGGGAAAGATTAATGGGGAGCATACACCCCACTCAGCTCCACCTGCCCACCTCTGCTGCTGACACTCTACCTCTCGCAAGTTGAATTTCAATAGAAAGAAGGGAATGGTGTGGAATCTGGAGAAGAGTCGTGGTATCTTCAGTCTTCCAGCCTTCACATCTTCTCTCCTTCACACTTTCTCTTCATTTCCAGGGGGGAGTGGTACAGGCAGTGGTTGGCATGTCACTGGGTAAGGGTGGGCATACTGCTTAGCACTATGACGTCTCACTTCAGTCCTGGCAATGTGCATGGGATGTCCCATCTAGTCCAGCTTCCTGTATCTCACAGTGGCCCACCAAATGCCCCAGGGAGCACACAAAGCAACAGGATGCCTGCATCCTCTTGCCACTCCCTTGCATCTGGCATCCTGAGGTAGCCTACTTCTAAAATCAGGAGTTTGCACATACCCATCATGGCTTGTAACCTTTGATGGGCTTTTCCTCCAACAGTCTCCCCAATCCCCTTTAAAAGTCATCTAGTCCAGATGCTATCCCCAAATCCTGCAGCAAGGAGTTACACAGATTAATTGCATAAAAAGTAAAGAAATATTTCCACTATTCTAACTCTCCCAGTACTCAGTTTTAATGGATGTCCCCTGTTTCTATTGTTGTGTGAGAAGGACTAGCATATCCCTCTATACACCCTATGCATAATTTTGTATGTGTCAATATGTCTCTGCTCCAGTGATTTTTCGCCACCGAAGAGCCCCAAACACTGTAGGGAGGTGCCTCAGCCATTTTGGTCCCTCTTTTCTGCACCTTTTCCGGTTCCACTATATTCTTTCTGAGATGTGGCAACCAGAACTGGACACAGTACTCTAGTTGTTGCCTTACCATCCATCTGTACAATGGCAATAGAATAGTGGCCATTTTATTCTCAGTTCCTCTTTTTAATGATCCCAAGTATAGAATTCCTCACCACTGCCACACAGTAGTCGACACTTTCATCCAGCTGTCCACCAAGGAGATCTCTTTTCTGATGCACTGAGATGGGCTGCACCCATCAGTGGCAGGGGCTCTTCAGCAGGTAGCCTCTCACACTAGCTGCCATAAATATGGCCGTGTCTGCTAGGTATGAATAAAAAGGTGTACCCAGATTCTTGTATCTTATCTTCCACACAAACCTGAGGGCCTGAGCTAGCTGGTTTCTAGTCGCCCTACATCAATGACAGCCTCCCAGCTCCATTTGTGATATTGCTTATTACCATGTACATGCCCTATTAGCAGGGGAACAAATTAGATTAACCTAATGTAGTACATCATTATTTAGCACCTTTTCCATCCTTGCAATTCACATCCCACCTTTTCGTAATCCAGGAGCTGTGCCTGCCCTGCTGAGCTGAGTCATCAAGCAACTTCAAATACCGGGCTGGGGGGAGGGGTTGAGGTGAAACTAAAACTAAAAAAAGTTGCATTGTGCTCTGACAACATGGCAAAGTCTTGAGTTCCTGAGATAAGCTTCAATTCCAGTTGCAGGTGGGGAATGGAGGGCATTTCCTATAAGAAAAATTCGCATAGGGGAGTAACCACTGGGTAATTGCCAAACCCTCTGGTGCATCCAAGCCAAGCTGTCATGTTATTAATGTAGCCAGGCAGATGCTTGCTGGAAAACGGCAAAAGCAGTCATGACTCTTTCCTCTACAAATGGAGCCGTGGATCAGAACTGCAGCCTGTCCATCACTTGGTTATGAGGGTAAGAGCAATTCCTTCATCTTTCCATATTGATTTATCTTTGGGTGACTCTGACAAATTAACGGAGGCCATTATTAAAGGGACTCAGGTGGTCTTGAGGAAGCTTTCAAAGCTCATCACTTTTTTTACTCTAGCTCCCAACAGACCACACTGCCAGAGAAGTTTAGAATCAACCATATTCATCTGTTTTATTTTATTTAAGAGGACCTTATGGTAGTGTTCAAGAAAACTATAACAGCACCTGAAAATCCCATCAATAAAAAGGCTCAATGAAATGTATGGTTAGTTTGAAAAAGCGGTATATAAATACTGTTAATAATAATAATAATAATAATAATAATAATAATAATAATAATAATAATAATAATAATAATAATAATAATAATAATAATAATAATAGTTTGTGGAACTCCTTGCCACAGGATGTGGTGGCACCTAGCCTAGATGCCTTTAAAAGATGATTGGGCCAATTTATAGAGGAAATGTTATCATAGGTCATGATGGGTACTGTGTATGAAACCTCCTGGATTTAGAAGTAGGCTGCCTCAGAATGAAGGGTGCAAGAGAGTGCAATGCTGGCGGAATATCACTTCTGCTGGTGAGTGCTGTGACTGGTGGAGCCAACTGCATCTGCAAGTGAGCTGGTGGTGGGGGGCAAGCAATGGGTGGAATGGGGAGTAGGGAAGGAATGGAGTAGTTTCTATGTAGAGGGTAGGGAGAGGCTAAGAATCCTTGCCCTTCACTTGAGCCAATGCAAGTCCTTTGCGCCGACCCAGGAGGGTAGCAAATGTGCTGTAAAGCACCTCTTCAGGAGTAAGCCACGCATCGGCACAGAGGTGCACCGGCACATGGAGGCTGAATCCAGCCTCTTTGGTGGCTTGCTCAGTGAGCCTTGCATCAGCCTGTCTGGGCTGACACAAGGCTCTGGGGTGGGTGGGGAAGAGTCAGGAAGGAGGCATTCCTGGGCAGGGGGAGGGCAGGTGGTGGGCGACCCCAGGGGCAGGCAGGTGGGGTGCGGGGGCTGAAATTCGGCAGTTATGCCGGATCCCAACCCCCAATCTTGGGGAGTTCGGAGCAGCCTGAAGCCACTCTCATCGGACTTGCGTCATCTCAGGAGGAGGTGCAAGTCTGAGGTCACCCATATGGGCCAGCATACCTTACCCAGGGGTAAGGGGAAGAGTTTCCCCTTGCCTTTGGCTGAGCCAATTCTGGCCTCTATCCTGCGGTGGATACAGCACAAGCCTCTTGGCTTCCCTGTTCCAGTGCAGAGTAGGATTGCGCCCTATGTTCTGCAGCACTCATGGAAGCTGGATCTTATCCTTTCTCGCTTATCTTCTTTCCTTTATACTTAGTGAAAGTGAGACCCTTAGGGATAGTAGAGGCTTTCCCCAGGGCACGTGAACAAAAGTTCACTGTTGTTGATGATCTCTCCAGCTGCCCTAACCCCAGGAAGGAGTGTGAACATCATTGGCACATCTGCAACATGGGGGGGGGGGGTTAGGAAGATTGGACTGTTAAAAAACATTCTTATTTCATTAAAGTTTGAATCTGTTTACGGCTGTTCTTGCAATCTGATTTATATGTGGATCATATGTCTTTGTCTCTGTGTATTTTATTGCAGTTTTGTGATTTTAGTTTACCTTGTCCAAATTTCTTAAAGCTGTTCGTGTACAGCTTTGGACAGCAAAGTGAGGTTACAAGTCACACAACAATTTTCACATGAGGCCTCCATCCCGCCTTGTGCACATTCTTCCTAGATGTGCCAATATCAGGAAGTCAGAATCCTGAATGAGTACATGAGTCCTGCTAGAACTAAGTCTCATGCTATCCCACCCAGGAGGCTGTCTGAGGGCCCTATTTTGAATGACAGATTGGCGGGGTGTGTGTGTATGCTTGCTTCCTGCCATCACTGGGCTCACCTCTGCTGCGCTTCCCTTCCTTGCTCTCTCGATTCAAAAAAGGCAGACAGGAAGAGAAAGTGTGGACACCATTCTCCACTCTTCCTTTCTTCTTATTGCACTTTGTTCTCTTCCTTTTCAAATCCAGCGCATGAGAGGGGAAAGAGTGGTGGTAATATATCATCAGGTAAGTTGTGGCATTTGGTGCATCACATCTAAGTTCTTGGGCTGGCTTCAGTGGCTTCTTGGACTGGCTTCAATGGCACTGCGGGTGTGGACCACACTCCCTCAAAGGAGTGACACCACTAGGGTTAAAAATTTAGGAAACCTTTTTGGAAAATTTGTATTTATGAATAAAGCCATCATGTTATATATCATTGGAAAGGTAATTATATACAGAATGTAATGGACCAAACCATGTTGAATTATCAGTATTCTATCAAAAGCTATGGCCGATTAACCCCCCCCCCCCAAAACACAACTGCCTTATGTAACAAAAAGTGGATTTCTTTAATTCAAAACTGACCGATGAGACTGATTGTTCTAAAGAGCCTGATTGTTCTAAAGAGATTGTTCTAAAGGTATTATTATGATGACAATGCATGGAACCAGTCAGGTCTTAGTATGAGTCAGCTATCATTGCCATGTAATGCTAGAACTCTTATTCTGTTGTGTTAAGCCATAAGCCACATGCTATACTATAGAACAAATAATTAGTTTAAAACCTAATAGAGCCAGAGCGATACCACTACCAATAACCACTGCATTTAGGTTGTGTGTATGATGTCATTTATTTTGTATGGTCTGGTACAGGTCCATCACAAGAGCGATGCAATGAGCTCTCACACCAAGTGATGCAAAGTTTGGTGACACCTCTTGCTGTCTTTACACCTATTGGCCATTTCACCACACACAAACAACGGTTCCAAAGAGCCTGGTTTGTTGATCAAGCTCCAAAAGTATTTAAGGTCTCTGAGTAGGGGGCTCTGCAGGGTCATTTCTCAAATCAAAATGAACAGTAATTCACCACAGTAGCAGGGAACAAGCATATTATTTTCTCAACTGTTGGTAAAGGCAGCGATTTTCAGCCATATTACATTGAGTACTTGACCCCTTGTGACTCTTAATAATTCGCCCAAAAACAATCATAAAAAAGGACGATTTGGAGGAGGCTGCTACATTTCAGGATTGATTTCCTGCCCAGCAAACATGACTCTCCAGCATCAACGTTCACAGTCTTTCAATAAAATCAACTTTTCCAGGCCCCAGACAGCCTACAAATACCTGAGATATTTGTGGGGTGGAATAGCACAAGGCTTGCCAGGCCAGGCAATGTGGATTTTATGGTTCAATTCTATGCATGTCACAGTAAATACCCAATTGTATCCTTGAGATATGACAGTGTAACTGTGTATGGCAACACAATGACAGCCCTGCTGGCACAGAGGTCCACCTGCTGATGACTGTACAAGGGCAAGAATGTGCTGAGTCATCTTAACGCCAACACACCCTTGCTTGCCACCCCTCATGGAGTGTCCTGCTATCTTCTTGGGTCACCAGAGCCCCTGTGCTTCTGTCCACTCCAGCATTATGTGTCCTGCCCACTCAGGTGCCCACTTGTGGCCCTCTTGGCCACGCAGGTGTCCACTTTGGTTATCCCAGCTACCCAGGAGTCTACAGAAATGGCTGTGGGGGTGGCTGCTGTGCCTGCTGCGGGTTTGGCATAGGGGCCCTCCTGCTGTTATATGCCCATGGGCCTTGGCCCATCCAGCTGCTCCCTGGCAATATGGCTGCCCTGTTGGGCTGCATTGAATTAGGTACACATTGAGGGTTGCCAGCTGTAGTGGCAAATGGCTGACGTGGCTTGAGAAGACCAGGCCCAGCTTATGGAGGCTCTGAGCAGGGTCTTTCAGATGTGGACACCATGGAAGTGCCAGGAAGATTTTCTGGCAGCTCTTACAGCGGGACATAGGAGTTCACAGAGTGGCAGGAACAGACACTGGTAGTTGCTGGAGGCACCAGTGTGGTTGACTTGTACTGGTGGGCCACGACTCAGGTTCTACCACCTCCCCTCCTTCCCCATCATTGCTGGCTGGGCTTAGGAGATGGCAAATGTGATGTCAGCATGGCATTCAGACAAGATGGGACATTACAAGTGTAGCTTGGTCTTCTGTGTTGCAGCTGTAGAAAGAAGAATAGTAGCTGTAGAAGAATTTAAATAATGAGAGGCTAAAGAAAGATAATTGAGCACTTTTGGACAGATAATTAAGAGCACTTTTGGACAGAGTTCCCTGTCCAAGTCTAATTACTACAAACAGAATACATGACTTTTATAGGGTCTGGAGGTGAGATCATACAGTCTCATATCATATACATTCAGTTCTATTTATATGCAAATTCGCTATATTTGAATTTGCTTATCTGTGAGGGGCAGAATTGCCACCATCTCTAGTTACCTTCGACTTTGTTCCCTTTACCCACTAAAACAGTGTTTCTCAAACTGTGGGTTGGGACCCACTAGGTGGGCCGTGAGCCAATTTCAAGGTCCCCATTCATTTCAATATTTTATTTTTAATATTTTAGACTTGATGTTGCCATAGGTTGTGACTGCATTTGGGGAAATGTTACAGCTTTTAACAATGATAGTCAATAGGACTTACTCCTAGGTATGTGTGGGTAGGATTACAGCCTAAGATTGTTAAAAAATTTCCCTACTTGATGATGTCACTTCTGGTCATGACATCACTTCCGGTGGTTCCACATCAAACTTCCATTGGTATTGGCCCGTGGAGGATTGTCGGACACATTTGTGTCTACTTTCAGACTTGCCCCATCATCTTGGGCACCTTCTTGTGGGCTCTAGTTGAACCTTCACAACCCTGGCAATGATGTGATGCTGATGATGAGAAGTCTCTGGAAAACTACCTGAAGCCTGCTGTGGGACCGGCAAGCCCAGGGAAGGAGCCGCATGTGCGGAAGGACAGGTGAAGCAACCTTCTCCTCACTGCTATCTCTGAGGCCTCATTGATGGGCCAGCAACCTTCATTGATTTGAGGGACAGCCAGCATGGAGAAATCACCATCACCATTGCCACAACCTTTAACGCATCAAGGGATATCCAGCATGGAGGAGGAAGCATCAGAAGTTGGACATGTAGATGTCCCTTCTCCCTATCACCCAGCCCATAGACTTCAAGTTAAGATTTAGGTTCATAAAGTTCATAGAGTGTGTGGTGAAGATGGTCCCCTGGAACCTAACCTTATTTTCCCCATAGGTTCAATGATTCTGTATCCACTAATTCAGTATCCACGATGTCTTCCAGAAACCTAACCTTAGCAGATAATGTGAACTGACTGTACAAAACTGTCATATGGAAAAGTTACACCCAAATCTAACTAGTGTCTCCTGCATACAAGAAACACACAAAGAGGTAATAGCAACAGAGGTCATAAATTGGTAATGAATGCAGGCAGGAAGGTAACAGAAACAGCAAACTGAGGAGGAATGGTATCTGGAAAGATAGCTGAAGAGCGTTAATGCTAAAAGGCTACTTACAGCCCAATCCTGAGCTGCCTGGCATGTGGGGCTGCTGCAGTGCCAAAAATGGCTGCCCTGGCATCCTTAGCATCCTTAGCTGGTGGCTCCTTGGGGGAAGGGGACTTTCACCCTGTTCCCCTGGGTAAGGGAAGTAGCCCCGCAGTGGGGCTCCTCCCCACCAAAACACCTCTTCCCCACTTCCCTCCACACCCCCACTTAATGGCTTCGCTGGGGGGTGGGGGCCACACCAGGTGACATACCGGGGGTGTGTGATGTGCCCTGTGGGGATGACGTGCTAAAATTGCGGCATCAGGAGCTACCCTGTCATGCCATACACTGTTGGATGCAGAATGTACAGCGGAACGTAATGCAAAAAACCGGAGTGAAATAGCTCCTTTCTTTCAAATGTTATGGCCAAAAAACCAGAAAGAAAAAATGAATGGATCCCTATGGAAAGTGAAAGTGAGTCGTATCGCGTGTTTACTCGTGAGTAGGCATACATGCCATAGTCCATTGGAAAGGGCAGGCTGAGAGGAATCCAACAAGGTCAGAATGGTCCCAATCCAATGAATGCAGCTACCAAAAAACACCTGAGAAGTACGTCCCAGCTGCGAGTCTATTGAGCCCTATGGAAAGCAAAGCAGCCTCATGGTTGCATTTACTCGTGAGTAGGCAGATGTGCCTTGGCACAGCAAAGGGGTCAGGCCAGGCAAAGGGGAATGTGAGGACACCAGAATGTTCCCAATCAGATGGAGCTGGAGTGCAACACATGCTCCAGAAGGCCGCCCCCCCCTCCAATAAAGACAAAAAAGAGGCTTCAACTGGTAAGGAGAATGTTTTCTATTTTGCACTTGCAAAGCCAGGTGGGTCTTTATCTTGATATGCCTGAAATAGAAGAACTTTAAACTGGGCACTGGGAGGGTTGGAAATCTCACTGATTCTTTTTGGGAGGTTGTTATTGCAGGCAGACTACAGAGTAAGCTCCATTGACCACTATGGGGCTTACTTCTGAGTAGACATGCGTAGGCTTGAGCTCACAGGCTGCAATTGCACTATGCACAGGCTGCACTATGGGACTTACTTCAGTGTAGACATGCATAGGCTCATAGGTTGCAATTCTACCCACACTCTCCTGAGAGTAAGCCCCATTGACCACTAAGGGACTTACTTCAGAGTAGATTCACTTGGTGGAACAGGACTGGCTCCCCATTATTTATTTCTTTTATTTTAATTTAATTATTTATAATTATTCATTTTAATTTACTTTATGATGTCACTTCTGGCCATGACATCACTTCCAATGTGTCCTGGACAGATTGTCATTCTAAAAAGTGGGTCCCGGTGCTATAAGTTTGAGAACTACTGCAATAAGTTGTTAGTAAGTTGACACAGGGGTGTGTGTGTGTGTGTGTGTGTGAGACTCTACAAGTTTTCAAAAATCACTAAAATCAGTGCCAGAGCTGGCCAGTGTGGGCTCGTGCTGGGCTAGCTCCAGTTCTGGCCCGCAGTAAGGCTTGCAACAGGGCACATGGTAAGCCCGCATTAAGGCTTGTGACAGTGTACTCTGCAGCCGCCCTGGGTCCCTTTGGGGAGAAGGGCGGGATAAAAATAAAGTTTATTATTATTATTTATTATTACTCCAGCGGTGAACCTGTGTGCAAAGCTCAGGATTAGGCCCTTAATCCCATGTCAAAGGTCTGACCACAACAGAGGTAATTACCCTTATGAGGTAATTACCAAATTTCATAGTACCTAACTCTCATAATGGCAGCCTGAGCTGGTGACATGCAGAGAAAAGAATTCACGCTTTTTCTGCCCCCCTGCACAGCCATTGGGGGGGCTTGAACAAGATTGGGACCATTGTATGCAAAGAGAGATATTTCACACTTTCCTCTTGCACTGTTTCCTCTTGCAACAGAAAGCACACTCCCCAACCCCACTTCCTCCACTTCCATGGGTGGAGGTTCCTAAATATTTGCAGCCAATGTAGCTTACACAGTTACGCTAACTTAATTAAAGTTAGAGGAGTGAGGCAGATGATTTGTTTGTGCAGCATTTGAGTTTATTTACTCTCTCTTGAAAAGTGAGATTCAAGATACAATTTTCACTACAGGCAACCATGTAAATATTGCTGTGTGGGGGTTGCTTTTTTTTTGCTTGTTATTTACATCCATGTTTTTGTTTGCTCTTTTATAATTTAATTGGGAATGATTGTGAATTTCTTAAAACAAGAAGCGAATATTTATATGCAAAAATGCATCAAATAATGTAAATTAAAAGGTCAGTGATGGCATACATGGATGGTGACTGACAGCCCAATCGTATTTAGTGCTGGTGCAGTGGGGCTGCATGGCCCATGTCGTATCCAGTGCTAACATTGAGCAGGCCAGAGGCCTCCTTGGGGGAAGGAAACATTAGTATCCTTACCCCGTGTTGAGCCCAAGCCTGCCCAAAGGGGTGACTTGGATCTGCACTAGTTAAATTGCTGACGCAAGTACAAGTAGCCCCATATAGTCCCATTTCAGATCTGCAGTTAGGATATGCCGGAGGTCCCTCTGCCATCCCCACCCACCTCCAGTGCCTGAACCTCCCTCCCCAATGCTGCCAAACACCCCTTCCTCACTTCCATTTTTCCCTCCCCCACCTCTGCTCCGCTCAGTGTCACACACTTTCTCTTCTGAAGTCTCCTAATTTGCTCCCCCCCACATGATATGGTGCCCTCCTTTTTCGCATGGCTGTACCAGTGGGGGGGGGAAGGAGGGAGATAGGATTGGGCCATAAAAATTCAAAGACAGACTGATATATATATATATATATATATATATATATATATTAGTGGGCCACAGAGGGGGAAGTTTGAGAACTATATATGTATAGTATGTAGCATATGTCCAAACATATTTTGGCAGGAGGACCACATCATCTCTCTGACACTGTGTTGGGGGCCGGGTATAAAAAGAATTAATTTATATTTAAAATTTGAATAACTTTATATAAATGAATATATTAGAGATGGAACTTATATGAATGAATGACGGTCTTGCAGTAGCTCAAGGTCTATAAAAGGCATTGCATAAAGCAAGGCCAGCCTTCCCTTCTCTGTCACTGCTGCATCACAGATGTGAAACACCAAGTAGTGGAGGGAGACCTCACCCCGCAGCTCAGATGAGAGGTCGAATAGTCATCCTCACACTGAGAACAGTTGCGTCGGGCCAGCATGGTCTCCAGCGAGGCTCTTTGGAGTCTGGGGGCTCCCTGTGGGAAAGTGGACCGGGGTTTGAGCACCACTTGTATAGTATATACTATGTATAGTATAGTTCAGGGGTTCTCAAACTTCCCCCTGCTGTGGCCCACCTGTTCTGTGGTGGTGGGTGCTGCAACACTACTCTAGTGCTGGGCCTCTGAAGACCTCTGAAAGCAACCAGAGGTCACTTTCATGAACCCAGAAGTAAAACAGAAGTGACTTTCTTGAGGCCCGTAGAGGTCTGGTGCATCCTCCAATTACATTTGGAGGGTTCCAATTTGGAGTAAGCCGGACGCAAGGGCAGGTGGGAGGGCACAATCCAAGACCCACTGGACATCATGTTGCAACCCACCAGGTGGGTCGCAACCCACAGTTTGAGAAACCCTGGTATAGTTTCTAAAAGTCAGTGAGAGCAGCTCTTAGATGTAGATCCTCTAATAACAATTAATCAATAAGATTAGATTTTCAGATGATTTACTTCTTGCTGGGAGCCAGGATGGGATGAGCTTTGATGTCTCATGGGTTTCATTGTCCATGCTGGTAATATTGACTGCCTGTGGCCAGCACGAGAGGAGAGAGTTATTAAAATAGAGGGAACACAAAGTACTAAACTCAAATTAAATGTAGAAAAAAAAGAGAGGGGGGTTGTTTGTCACTTTCTCATAAATCAGCTAGCAGCTGATGTGCAATTGTCAAATAGCACATTTATTTCGATCCTTTTCATCTTTTTGTGTCAGCCTTTGTGTGCGCCTGTACTTGTGCGTGTGTGTTTGTGCATGAGAGTGTGTGTGTCTCTGTTGCTAGGACGAGACGTGGCAAAAAAAAAGATTTTTAAAAAATTCCTTTCTCTGTAATAAAACTGAAAGTATTTGGGAAGTTTAATTTAATTTATGTCACAGTTTAGATTTATTGCAGCTGGGATGATGGAAATAGACTGATCGGTGTTTTGTCAGTTTCAGTCCCCAGTTGCCAAGCAGCAATAGTGATTGGTGGGCAAGGATAGGGGGGAAATAACACCGGCAAAGGCAGGCAATGCTGTGGGTTAGGAGAGTTAGGAGAGACAAAAGAATATTTCCTTACTTAGCATGTGGTTGGTCTGTGGAACTCCTTGCCACAGGGTGTGGTGATGGCATCTGGTCTAGATGCCTTTAAAAGGGGATTGGACAAGTTTCTGGAGGAAAAATCCATTATGGATTACAAGCCATGATGTGTATGTGCAACCTCCTGATTTTAGAAATGGGCTATGTCAGATGCAAGGGAGGACACCAGGATGCAGGTCTCTTGTTATCTGGTATGCTCCCTTGAGCATATGGTGGGCCGCTGTGAAATACAGGAAGCTGGATGGGCCTATGACCTGATCCAGTGGGGCTGTTCTTATGTTCTTAGAGGTGGTTATACTTTATAGTTCTAAAGCAGGGCTGTCCAAAGTTTTTGGCTGGAGGGCCACATCATCTCTCTGACGCAGTGTCGGGGGCAGAATTAAAAAACAAATTAATTTGCATTTCAAATTTGAATAAATTTACATAAATGAATACATTACAGATGGAACTTATATGAACAAATGAATTTTACTGAACTTTATAATACAAATACACATGAGAACTAAAATACAGGCAAAACACATGAGAACTATGAACTTTGAGCACTATGAACTTTCAATGAGAGTGGTGGAGCTGTTGTCTTGATCTCAATAGTTCACTGTAATCCGGTACTAGTTTGGAGGAGCCAATTATCAGTAATGACTTCAAATGCTCATCAGTTAATGTGGACCTGTATTTTGATTTTACATATTTCATTTTTGAAAATGTCTGCCTGCAGAGGTATGTTGTCCCAAAAATAGAGAGAGCAAGCAGTTTAGAAACCAGAGGCAGACAATGCAGGGCTGGTGTGCATCATTTTATCCAGGAAAAGGGGGGTGGACGGAGGAGGAGAACCATTTGTAAAATTCCACAACAGAGCAAGCACATATTTTGGGCAGGAAGGTTGCAGGCAGCAGTAAATAAAGAATAAAGTATTTCTAAATGGGGACTCACTCTTTGTTTCGCACCAAAGGAGGGAGCCTTGTAGGTGAGGGTGGTGGCTGCTGCTGCTGCTTCTGTTGTGGTGCTCGCCAGCTCTCCCTGGCACGTGCTGCTGCTGCTGCTGTGTACAGGCGGTGGAGCGGTCTCTCCCCTGGTACCTGGTCTCTCCACAGGTGCCTGCTGCTGCTGTGTACAGTTGGCAGCGGTGGTGCTTTGCTGCTGAAGAGCCTGCCTGCCTGCCTGGCTGCTCGCTCGCTCGCTCGCTCGCACGCTTGCTCTCCCGCCCGCCAGCCCAACCTCCCTTGTGGAGGTGGTGACGCAGGCGCTCTGTCTCTCCCTGCTGCTTCAGGCTCCACGTGTTAACTGGGAGCCAGGCAGGGAGAGATTCAGCTTGCGCATGGGCACAAGTGCTTTCAGTGTTAAGGTAATGAGACCTGCAAGTCTCTCATTACTTTAACCCTATAAAAGGCCCTGCACAGTTCGCAGGGCAAGACATACCGTGAGCTCGCTGGGCCATGGTGATTCTTCCACGGGCCGTGTGCCCATTGGAGGCACACGACCCACCTGGGGGCCAGATGGGGACGCACTGTGGGCCACAAGTGGCCCGCAGGCCAGGGATTGGGCACCCCTGTTCTAAAGTAAAGTATTTGTATTGACAACCTTCAGTCTCGAAAGACTATGGTATCGCGCTCTGAAAGGTGGTTCTGGCACAGCGTCTAGTGTGGCTGAAAAGGCCAATCCGGGAGTGACAATCCCTTCCACACCGGGAGCAAGTGCAGTCTGTCCCTGGTCTGTGTCCCTGGCTATGGGCCTTCCTTCTTTGCCTCTTAGCCTCAGACTGTTGGCAAAGTGTCTCTTCAAACTGGGAAAGGCCATGCTGCACAGCCTGCCTCCAAGCGGGCCGCTCAGAGGCCAGGGTTTCCCACTTGTTGAGGTCCATCCCTAAGGCCTTCAGATCCCTCTTGCAGATGTCCTTGTATCGCAGCTGTGGTCTACCTGTAGGGCGCTTTCCTTGCAAGAGTTCTCCATAGAGGAGATCCTTTGGGATCCGGCCATCATCCATTCTCACGACATGACCAAGCCAACGCAGGTGTCTCTGTTTCAGCAGTGAATACATGCTAGGGATTCCAGCACGTTCCAGGACTGTGTTGTTTGGAACTTTGTCCTGCCTAAAGTAAAGTGATGATACTTTATAGTTATGTGCTGTTGGAACATAGCACCGCTTTCTGCACTAATAACATTGGAAAACATAAAAAAAAATTAAAACCATTTTCATCCACTTCTATCTATGAGACAAATTCATAGGAACAGTGGCGCCAAGAGGGTTTGCATCACCCAGTGCAGGAGACCAGCGCATCACCCCCATGATGGACCTCCTTCTGTGCAATGGGGAGGGCAACACCCTGGGCCGTGCTTAGTGTTTTTCAGGCAAGGTGATAGCTCGACCTCCAGACTACACCTCCCGCCATGGTGATGCACCATTGCCCCACCCCACTGGTTTTTTGGCTATAAACTTTGATAGAATAGAGACATTCCAATGTGATTTGTTTCATTGCATTCTGCATGAAATTACACATCGTTTGATACATAACATAATGGTATCATTCAAAAATACAGAAGATTTTGACCAGACCAGGCACCAGTAGAGGTGTCACCCCTCCCTTCCAGTGTGGCCGGTATCCCCTAGCAATGCATCTGGGTAGGAGCATCTATTTCTCCAGATGTTTCCCTTTAAGAAATTGTCATCCTGGTTGCACAGCTCTAGAGCTTTTCAGGCTTCCAAAGGCAGCTACAGACCATGCCTCAGTGAGACTGGTCCCATTTCTTGCCAGTCGACATTCCTTCATTTCTAGCCAGTGGATTCCAGTCTCCCAACCAAGGAGAACCCATACTGATCCTGCTTAGTTTTTTTCAGGCAAGGTGATAGCTTGCCTGAAAAAGTGTACCTCCAGACTAGACCTCCTGCCATTTTAAGAAGAAAATGCTGCCCCCAGGCTCTCCAACTTGTGCACCATGAAAAACAGCATTCTGGAGTCCGTATAAATTATTTGAATGGAGCATGTTCACCTCATTTATCTTATCCTGTACAATGTCTTTCTCACTTTTATTGTCATGCTGAATTCACTCTGGTTTTGCTAGTGACCAGGGTTGCAACCACTAGAAACCTTAATTGACCTTCAGTTTAAAAACAAAGTGGAAGCATAGATTCTCAGAATGAATTCTTTTATTGGAGTGTTTCTACTTTGCCTTCCAGGTACCTGGAAGGGCCCCCCCCCGGCAGCTTCCAAGACCCAAGAATGCAAGAATGAGGACAATTAAAGCAACGAACAGGCCTTGCTGAGGGAGAATCAGCATGGCTTCTGTAAGGGTAAGTCTTGCCTCACGAACCTTATAGAATTATTTGAAAAGGTCAACAGGCATGTGGATGCGGGAGAACCCGTGGACATTATATATCTGGACTTTCAGAAGGCGTTTGACATGGTCCCTCACCAAAGGCTACTGAAAAAACTCCACAGTCAGGGAATTAGAGGGCAGGTCCTCTCATGGATTGAGAACTGGTTGGAGGCCAGGAAGCAGAGAGTGAGTGTCAATGGGCAATTTTCACAGAGAGGTGAAAAGCGGTGTGCCCCAAGGATCTGTCCTGGAACCGGTGCTTTTCAACCTCTTCATAAATGACCTGGAGACGGGGTTGAGCAGTGAGGTGGCTAAGTTTGCAGATGACACCAAACTTTTCCGAGTGGTGAAGACCAGAAGTGATTGTGAGAAGCTCCAGAAGGATCTCTCCAGACTGGCAGAATGGGCAGCAAAATGGCAGATGCGCTTCAGTGTCAGTAAGTGTAAAGTCATGCACATTGGGGCAAAAAATCAAAACTTTAGATATAGGCTGATGGGTTCTGAGCTATCTGTGACAGATCAGGAGAGAGATCTTGGGGTGGTGGTGGACAGGTCGATGAAAGTGTCGACCCAATGTGCGATGGCAGTGAAGAAGGCCAATTCTATGCTTGGGATCATTAGGAAGGGTATTGAGAACAAAACGGCTAATATTATAATGCCGTTGTACAAATTGATGGTAAGGCCACACCTGGAGTATTGTGTCCAGTTCTGGTCGCCGCATCTCAAAAAGACATAGTGGAAATGGAACAGGTGCAAAAGAGAGCGACTAAGATGATTACAGGGCTGGGGCACCTTCCTTATGAGGAAAGGCTACGGCGTTTGGGCCTCTTCAGCCTAGAAAAGAGACACCTTAGGGGGGACATGATTGAGACATACAAAATTATGCAGGGGATGGACAGGGTGGATAGAGAGATGCTCTTTACACTCTCACATAACACCAGAACCAGGGGACATCCGTTAAAATTGAGTGTTGGGAGGGTTAGGGCAGACAAAAGAAAATATTTCTTTACTCAGCGTGTGGTCGGTCTGTGGCACTCCTTGCCACAGGATGTGGTGCTGGCGTCTAGCCTAGACGCCTTTAAAAGGGAATTGGACAAGTTTCTGGAGGAAAAATCCATTACGGGGTACAAGCCATGATGCGTATGCGCAACCTCCTGATTTTAGAAATGGGTTATGTCAGAATGCCAGATAAGGGCATTCTGGGAAGGCACCAGGATGAGGTCTCTTGTTTTCTGGTGCATTTGGGGCATTTGGTGCATTTGGTGCATTTGGGGCATTTGGTGCATTTGGGGCATTTGGTGGGCCGCTGTGAGATACAGGAAGCTGGACTAGATGGGCCTATGGCCTGATCCAGTGGGGCTGTTCTTAAGTTCTTATGTAAAGCTGCAAAAGCTAAAATTAGCTACCAACTGAGAAACAGCAGAGGAGTCTTAAAATTCATCTGGGGGTATTTTACACCCATTACCACAATCTATATTCAACACCACATTAAAAGCTAGTCTTTGGGGGAAAGAAAACAATAGCAGGCTGTGTGTACTGGTGTTTAGAAATTTTAGTCTTAAAATTTGCCCTGAAAAACTGGGTCTTATCCAGGCAACCTTCCTGAAGCCCTAATTCACAGCCCAAAAGCAGATCTACCCACAGCAGCTGCACCCTGGCCTGACCACAGCCACGGAGGTCTCCGGCAGATTTGGGCACCAGGAGGGCTAGAGGTACATTCTGCCTCAACCTCCCACTTGCACCAGCTACAGGGGCGGGTGATGGATGGGAGGGCAATGGAAAGGCAGGAGAAGCAAGTGGGGCTCTTTCTGCATCAGGGAGGTGGCTGTGTAAAATCAGACAAAATTATCTTTTTCATAGATCTTAAATCTATATCTTTCTTAAATCTCTAAGGCTGCAATCCTAACCTCACTTTCCTAGAAGTAAGTCTGATTGAACACAATAGGACTTACTTCTGAGTATACCTAGTTAGGATTGTGCCCTGTTATCCTGAGTATCCATGGGTCAAAGTTTGTGATTTTTGACTCAAAACGTGCCCCTTAACATATTTACAAGATTGACTAATAGATAAGTTTATATGTCTAATCTATTAGACATAGATTAGTATATATGTTTCAAATTTGAAAATATATGGACACTCCCTCATGTAAGAAGCCACAAAGGGTCAAGGGATGAGTGACTCTGACATACAACAATGGGATTTCAAAATCAGAACCTGAACATTCAACATTTGGACTGAAATTTTGCAAAATATTAAACCTGAGAAGGAATAAATATTTGCATGTATTTATTATATTTTAAAGGGCTTATGACTGGGCACCTGACTAGTGCTAGGCAGCCCAGCTGCAATCCTGAGCTTCCCAGTGCCCCCTGGAGCAGCCTGTATCTGAACTGTATCTGAAACTGTATCCAGCAAGCACTGGGAGGTCTCCTTTGGGAAGGGACTTTTGTCTATGTGCTGCCTGTTCAGAGGGAAAAGGAGGGCAGTTCTTTTCCAGGACACTTGGCTAAAAAAGAGGACATGTCCTGGAAAAAGAGGACATATGTCACCCTGCTCACAGGACCTCCTGGACATGACCAGAAGTGCTGTCATGGACTCCCTGTATCTCAGGGACTCCCTGTATCTCAGAAGGCCTTATGGATGCTTCTGAAAGGCACTTCTGGTTTTATTTATTTGCTAAATTCATTATCCACTGAATTCAGAATCTATTGGGGGCCCGGGAATGGATCCCCCATGAGGCCCCACTGTATTCTGAGTTGGAGCACATAAATTTCATTGGGGCTTGCTTCCTTGTAATGCATTTAGAGCAGGGTTATAAATGGATATTCCTCTGAGTTTTGTTCTCCCATTTAACTCAGGGTATCTGGATAAGAATTAGATTTTCATTGTGTCAAACTGTTACATCCGCAATTCCTATTCAGCACGAGATGCTTTTGTCAGGAGCAGCCTTTGATGCAGCAAGGGATGCCTTCTGGTGCTCTGCTGAGCTTCTGCTCCATATTTTCTTTTGTTTCTTTGTAATATAAAGCAGTTATTCATAAATCCATATATAAGTATATATGTTTGCAAAATGGACGAAATACAAAGGGATCGAGGAAGCAAACCGATTTGCCCAGGAGTTGGGACAGGTGGGTGGGTACTCCACCTTATTACAGTTGCATTTGCACCCCCCCGCTTTAATTTTTCTATTGTCTTCTGCTATTAGAGGACAGCTTTGCGGATTGGTCTGTGGGGGTCTAGAACTACCTCTTCCTTTATGTAGCAAAGGGAAAGTAAAGGGGAGATTGCTGTAGGTTTATTCCCCCCTTCAATTTTGTTATTTAGGTCAGCATTTCTCAACCAGCTGTATGTGTACCACTGTGGTATGTGTGGCACCTCCAGACAGAAGGCAGCAAGATCAGGATGTGATGCACCAAAGAACAGTAGGAGGCTTGGTTTGGCAGGCAGAGCTCCAGCATGTGGTTTTACCCTGCTTGAAAAAGCCCTCCTATCTGCTTTGAGCCTTTTATTGGTGTATTGCATCCTGGTCTTGAAGGTTTCCCAACCTTGAAGCAACTGACAACGACATCATTGCTAGTTACTTGTAATGGTACACACAATGGGTTGGCATGCACAAAGTTGTACATGGTAAGTGGAATGTTGAGAAAATGCTGATTTAGGCCTTAATGTTGGGTGGCCCCTTCCCTCCCAATCACTGGGGATGATGTGACCTGCCTGTTTGACCAGCTTGGGCCTGCGGTTGCTGCCTCCAAAACCATTTTGGTCAGCAATGTCCGTTGCAAATATTTCCATGCAATAAAATGAGGGCTGGGGACATGGACCTGGTCCTGGATTCATTCCCTGATATTCTCAAGCAGAGTAGGGGAAGCACCTGCCTGAACTTGGAAGCTTATGGGTGTGATGCTGGGCAGCCCAATCCTGAGCTGCCTGGAGCTTTGGACCCGGCGTCTCCATGGAGGGCTCCCACCAGATCCTGCGCCTCCCACGCTACTGCGGGAGGCTCCTCGGGAGAAGGGGATGTTCGTCCCCTTCCCCAAGTAAGGGAAGCAGCCCTGCAATGGGTTGACCAAAAGGTCGGCGCTAAAGTAAAGACGCTCGTGTAGGGCGAGCAGCCCTGCACGAGCGCCATGGATCCTGCGGAGCTCAGCTCCGCGGTTCCTCCTCTCTCCCTCTCCCTGACAAACCTCCCCCACACCCCAGCCATGCCTCCTCCCTCCCCAGAACGCCTCCCCCACGCCCGCAGTCATGCCCCCGCCTCCCATTCTGCAGCCCGGCGGTTCAGGAGACCGTGGAGCTGCAGAACCCTGGCGGCCAAAGCTGCAGAACTCTGGTGGCAGCCCAGTGGTGAGCCCTGCAAACGTGCCTTACTGAGGTCTGCAGTGCGGAGCCATGCTGCGGACCTCAGGATTGGGCTCTGACTCAGCAAATGGCAGTGTTATAAGTTTATAAGTTTATAAGTGTTATAACTTATAAGCAGGGCTTTTTTTCTAATGGAACGCGGGGGGACGGAGTTCCGGCACCTTTTTGCAGGGGCCCCTCCCCTTTGGAGGCATTCCAGGAGGGGGGGGGACAAAATAGAGGCATTCGCTGGGTGGGTGCTGGGGGTGCAGGGTGGGTGTGTGCCTGGCCCCTGCCTGACCACACAACGACCCCCTCCTGACCCGATCTCCAAGCTTTTGCCTGAGCCCAGCCCGCCTCCCCTCCCCCCATGCTCTGCTTCCCCGCGCAACTTCCAAGCCGGTGGAGGGCGTGGGGGACACGTGCCAATGCCGAGGAGGAGGATGGACAGCCAGGGAGACGGGCTGCGGCACCCACAGAACGCCCAGGTACTAGCTTGGCAGAGGAGGAGGGGAAGTAAGCTGGCTGGCCCCGTACCAATCTGCAGCACAAACCTAGACATGTCTACTCAGAAGTATGTCTCATTGTGCTCAATGGGGCTTGCTCCTGGGAAAGGATGTATAGCCTTGCAGCGTGAGAACCCAAGCATGTCTACTCAGAAGTAAGTTTCTTTGTGTTCAATGAGGCTTACTCCCAGGAAAGTGTCATAGCCTTGCAGCCTGAGTAGACAGGCAGAGCAAGGGCTCTGTGGCTGCAGTCCTCTCCACACTTTCCTGGGAGGAAGCCCCACTGCCTCTAATGGGACTGACTTCTGAGTAGACAGGCACAGGAGGGGCTCTGAGGCTGCAGTCCTCTCCACACTTTCCTGGGAGGAAGCCCCATTGACTCTAATGGGACTGACTTCTGAGTAGACAGGCACAGGATTGGGCCCTGAGGCTGCCATCCTATCCACAGTAAGCCCCATTCACTAAAGTGGACTTCTGAGTAGACATGCATAGGATTGGGCTCTTAGGCTGCAATCCTAGGCACTTTCCTGGGAGTAAGCTCCATTGACTAGAACAAGACTTACTTCAGAGTAGACATACCTAGGATTGGGCTCTTAATCCTGGCAGAGATATATATCTGCACCATTTTCACATGCTAAGGGCAGGTGAAAAGGGATTCTCCGTATGTACACAACGTGCTGTCCAGCCTTGCCAGAGATCCTCCTCATCCTTCCCCCACAAGCATGCCCTCCGCCAGCCAGCATTTGCAGCTCCTCTCCAGCAATGCACAGCAGCTGCTCAGGGCAGCAGAGAACATACAATTGCATGCCAAGTGCCTTCCCAAAGACAAAGAGTATTCTGATACCTGAATTAAATCATATTTAATGGCTTGTTTGCAAACGTAGCTTTTTCTATGTGCACCTAAGGACCCCTCTTGTGTAAGACTTCCTTTTTTGTTCTTACTCCCACAGTTGCTTATAGTAATTTTATTACATGAAACTCATGTAAGCCATTTTCTGGAATCCACTCACTGCTTCCTCTCCTCGAAGTAGTGCCACACTGCATACTACACGCTACAAGTGCACCTGTATTTTTCCCCATGTGTAGAAAAAGTAGCTAGGGGGAAGGGGATGTGGAGATTGACAGCCCAATCCTATGCATGTCTACTCAGAAGTAAGTTCATCTTTAGGGGGGAAGCACATAAAAAATATTTTATTTCTCCAATAAAAAATGGTTTAAAAATAGATAAATAAATAAATAAATAAAGTTGTGAGTTCCTGCACCTTTTTATTTACAAAAAAAGCACAGCTTATAAGTGTTATGTTTCATTAATTTTGCATCTTTTTTCAGCCTGCATGGTTTCCTGCATGGGAAAAATGAGGTTCACCTTGCATATGGTCGGTTGTTCACGCCAGCCAGGCCATCCATCATGACAACAGGCATCATTGGATTTCTGTAGTCCCAATTGACGTCATTTGTTTTCACGCTCGGTCTGTCTATGCTAAGGCTTGCAGGCCAAATTGATGGCGGGACTTTTGAGGCTGGGGTGGGGGAGGCACTAGCGGTGTAAGGAAGAAGCAACTAATCTTAAATCAGGGAAGCCTGAGTGACATTAAGCAGAGAGTATGCCCCCCCCTTGGACATGCCAGGTGGGAAACGTATTGGCCTCAAGAAATTGCCATAGGAGAATGGGGGGGGGGGGTTTGAGGGAGATTTGTGAGCCAGGGTGGCTTTGAGTCTCCACTTGACTTTCAAGGTTAATCCAGCAATAACAATGATCTATTCTGTTCTTTGTTCGTACAGGCCTGGAATCCATCTTGCCATGGCTATTTCTGACTATAGGCTTAGTTTTAACCACTTTAAACAAATTACCCCACCTTTCTTAGGCTACTAAGGGCAACCTCTGGAACATCTATTCATGCACCAGCCAATTTGTAAACCTTTGCCCTGATAGACTTTTAGTTCTAGTACCTAATGGCATAGCTAGCCCCTCTGGCACTCGACGCCGTGACTTGTGACATAACCCCCCCCCCCCGAAGTGCCTGACCTGGAAGCAGATGCGGTGATGTGATGATATCACTGCCAATTACTTTTGCGTTATAGTGTGCTTAAATTATAGTGCATTGCTCTGTGGGGCCAACAGTTTTTGTTTTTTTCAAAAAGGGGGGGAAGTAAAAAAAATAACTATTGGCCCCCTCAGAGTGGTGCATAACCACTGAGTATCCACAAAGGCACCCCCAGCTTGATGCATTGAGGGGTCACCTCAATGCGTGACCCCTGGACCCCTCTGGCCCTGCCTTAGCTATGCCACTGTTAGTACCCCCAAAATGGGAGGAAACTGGAGGCCAGAATGGGATACCAGATCAGAAAGATCCATCTGAAATGTTGTGATTCTTGAAAGATAGAACCTTTCAATTGTAAAAATCCCTACAGGGATTTAGAAAAGCCTGCCTTTGTAAACTGCCTTGAATAAAGTCTGAGGAGAAATCTGACAACCAAGGAAGGCAGTATATAAATACCTGTATTCTGTGCTTTTTTGTAAAAAAAAAAAAAAAAAAAAAAAAAGATGCAGAAACTCACAACTTGTTTATCTTTTATTTATTTATTTATTTATTTATTTATAAACCATTTTTTAATTGGAGAAATAAAATATTTTTTATGTGCTTCCCCCCTTAAGGTGAACTTATTTCTGAGTAGATATGCATAGGATTGGGCTGTCAATCTCCACATCCCCTTCCCCCAGCTACTTTTTCTACACATGGGGAAAAATACAGGTGCACTTGTAGTGTGTAGTATGTAGTGTGGCACTACTTCGAGGAGAGGAAGCAGTGAATGGATTCCGAAAAATGGCTTACAAGAGTTCCATGTAGTAAAATTACTCTAAGCAACTGTGGGAGTAGGAACAAAAAAGGAATTCTTACATGAGACGGGTCCTTAGGTGTACATAGAAACAGCTATGTTTGCAAACAAGCGATTAAATATGGTTTAATTCAGGTATCAGAATACTCAGTGTCTTTGGGAAGGCGTTTGGCATGCAATTGTATGTTCTCTGCTGCCCTGAGCAGCTACTTTGCACTGCTGGAGAGGAGCTGCAAACGCTGGCTGGCGGAGGGCATGCTTGTGGGGGAAGGATGAGGAGGATCTCTGGCAAGGCTTGTACGCACGTAGAATCCCTTTTCATCTGCCCTTAGCATGTGAAAACAGGACCGTGAAAACGGGTGCAGATGTATATCTCTGCCAGGATTAAGAGCCCAATTCTAGGTATGTCTACTCTGAAGTAAGTCTTGTTCTAGTCAATGGAGCTTACTCCCAGGAAAGTGCCTAGGATTGCAGCCTAAGAGGCCAATCCTATGCATGTCTACTCAGAAGTCCACTTCCGTGAATGGGGCTTACTGTGGATAGGATGGCAGCCTCAGGGCCCAATCCTGTGCCTGTCTACTCCGAAGTCCCCATTAGAGTCAATGGGGCTTCCTCCCAGGAAAGTGTGGAGAGGACTGCAGCCTCAGAGCCAAAGCCTATGGCTGTCTAGTCAGAAGACAGTTTCCAGTAGAGGCAGTGGGGCTTCCTCCCAGGAAAGTGTGCAGCCTCAGAGCCCTTGCTCTGCCTGTCTACTCAGGCTGCAAGGCTATGACACTTTCCCGGGAGTAAGCCCCATTGAACACAATGGAACTTACTTCTGAGTAGACATGCATAGGCTTGGGCTCTCAGGCTGCAAAGCTATGCACCCTTTCCCAGGAGCAAGCCCCATTGAGCACAATGAGACTTACTTCTGAGTAGACACACCTAGGCTCGTGCTGCAGATTGGCACCACCAGCCAGTTTCCTTCCCCTCCTTCTCTGCCAAGCCAGTACCTGGGCGTTCCGTGGGTGCCACAGCCTGTCTTCCTGGCTGGCTGGCTGGCTGGCTGTCCATCCTCCTTGGTGTCAGCGCATGTCCCCCGCACCCTCCACTGGCTTGGAAATAGAGCATGGGGGGAGGGGAGGCGGGCTGGGCAGAGGCGAGAGCTTGGAGATGGGGCAGGAGGGGGTTGTTGTACGGTCAGGCAGGGGCCAGGCGCCCACCCACCCAGCGAATGCCTCTGTTTTGCTCCCCCCCCTCCTGAAGTGCCTCCAAAGGGGAAGGGCCCCTGCAAAAAGGTGCCAGAACCGTCCCCCCGCGTTCCATTAGAAAAAAAGCCCTGCATGTATTATTATTATTATTAATTTCTCTGCCATCTCGAAGTCTCCTTTTATCTCCCCTTTCCCTCCCACACCATCCAGAGGGCCAACCACTTCTCTGGCGGGTTTCCTGCTTCTAACATCTTTGAAGAAGCTTTTGTTATTCCCGTTAATGTTGCTGGCCATGCGTTCCTCGTAGTCTCTCTTGGCCTCCCGCATCACCGTCTTACATTCCTTTTGCCACAGTTTATGTTCCTTTTTATTCTCATTAGGGCAAGACTTCCATTTACAGAAGGAAGCTTCCTTGTGCTTTATAGCCTCTCTAACTTGGCTGGTTAGCCACGTGGGCACCCTCCTGGACTTAGTCGAGCCCTTCTTCCTTTGTGGTATACACTTCCTCTAGGCCTCTGTTACTGTTACTCTGCTACTCTGTTACTGTTGTTTTAAGCAGCCTCCATGCACTCTGGAGAGATTGGACTCTTTTTACCTTCCCTTTCAACCTCCTTCTAACCAGCCTCCTCATTTGATGGAAGTCCGCTCATCGGAAGGGTTTTTGTGAGAGATTTGCCTGGTGCTCTTCCTCCAACATGCATGTCAAAATGGATCACAGCATGATCACTGTTCCCCAATGGCTCCGTAACATTGCAATCTCCAACTAGGTCCTGAGTACTGCACAATATTAAATCCAGAGTCACCTGTCCTTTGGTGGGCTCCATGACTAGCTGCTCTAAGGCACAGTGGATGTCAAGGAATCTGGTCAAGGAATCTGGTCTCCTTTTCGTTTCCAGAACACCAGTTGACCCAGTCTATATGAGGATAATTGAAGTCCCCCATGATTACAACCCTGTCCCTCCTTGTCAGCTCCCTGATCTGTTTCCTCATTTCAAGTTCCCCTTCTGATTTCACGTCTGGAGGACGATAGTACGCCCCCAGTATTACATCGCTCCACAGGCCTGGTAAGAGATTCTACACAGAGATTCTACATTGGTTTCGGACCCACCTTCAATCTCTACTTTGCTGGATTCTATCCCCTCCTTAACATAAATGACCACCCCACCTCCAACACACCCCTCCCTGTCCCTCCTGTAGAGCTTATAGCCCAGGATTGCGGTATCCCACTGGTTTTGTAAGTAACCCTAAATAAAAACAACAACAACAAAAAAGCTATGCAATCAGCCAGCCGCAGGGGTGGGAGCTAGCCAGTGTTTGGCATTGAGTGCAACATGTATGACTATATGCCTCTGGGGCATGTCATGGGTGTGTCCTTGCTGCATGGAACTCCAGGGACTCAGGGAACGCATCCCTGAGTGCTACCTAGAGCCTTGGTGGCCTTGGTGGCCTACCTGGAGAAGCCTTGGTGGCCTACCTGGAGAAGCAGGCAGAGAAGTACCATGGGGAGACTTCCGGGTATGATCAGACTTTGTCCCACCCTCAGGTGCTCGGCTCCTCAGTTGCCTGTATGGGAGGTCTCAGGGCTGGAGGATGTCATCCTGGAGAGGAGGGAAACAATCCCCTGGGGGGACCCCTTCTCCAGGGGACGGGCCCGTATCTGAACGCACTCAGGATACTCCTCGGCGGAAGAGGGTTAAGGAGGTAGATGGTGCTGGGGAGGAGGTAGCGGTTGTGGTGCATGTCAGCACCAACGACATGGGCAAGTCACTATCACTATCACCTTTATTGGCATATTAACAGAGAATAAATAGCATAATAAAATAGAACACCTTTAGAAATGTTAACTTCAAACTTTGGCCTTAGAGACTACCGCTAAAAATTCCGCCACCAGATTGGTAATAGGAGGGGAATAATCTGAGAAGAATTAGGAAAGGATCAACCAGCTACAATCACCTCTGGTGGAGGCTGCCTTCAGTCCCTGGATCTGCTCTAGCTTTGGTTATATACACATTTAGCCGAATTGAGAGCCCCTGAGGGCCGTTTGGGCACCCCTGTTATAGAGCAATTAATGTGGCCCATTTTACTCCATATCATACAGTCTTCTGTGGGTAAGAAGCTGTTACTGCAATTACAGGTGAGTTTTTGAAAAAAAAACCCCACCCGATAAAGGTATTTTTTAAAAAATCCTTTGGTTTTCAAACTGCAGCATTTCTGTGTGTTCATCTGTGCCTTGCACAGACAATGTGTTATCAGTGCCACTAATAGACTCCCTATCATTGTCCTCATCAGCAAAAATGTACTCATTGTACAATTGGGCTAGGGCTAGGGCTAGGGCTGTACAATTGGGCTAGGGCTGTATACATATCTCTTATCTTGGTGTCTTAAAAATGAAATTCATATATCTGGTCTCTGAAGATTGGGCAGGAATAACAATGGTTGTGCGGAAAGGAAGATGGTGTCTCCATTCAGGGTTTTTTGTTTTTGTTTTTGGTTAAATGTGTATATAACCAAAGTTCCCAGGAGCTTTCACAGCAGTCACAATGCCTGGAATCTGCTAGAGCAGAGATACCTACTCCATGGTTCTCCTCTCCTCCATACCTACTCTTCTTTCTCACATCCAGGGACTGCAGGCAGCCTCCGCCAGAGGTGATTGTAGCTGGCCTCATGTATTCAGGACCAGTGGTGCCTGGGGTGGTGAAGCTGTGATTTCACTCCTGGGTTCGGAGGAGTATGGTGGTGGCTTTGCAATGTGGTTGCTTGTTGGAATGATTTTCAGATTCTTTTCACTGACGAAATACCAAACAGTCACAGACCTTTTAAAAGGGCTTGGAGGCTTTATTTCTACAATAGTAAGTGAATTACACAAGTTTGGATTCAGTTTGGATACAAATGTTCATCCTGTTTCTCAAAGAACCACACCCAGAAAATCACATTAAATAACATGGAATAAACAAAGTTACCCATGTGACACTGTATGTCACTTCCACCTCCTTAATGGCCTATTATGATAGGTTTGGTGGATGGTCCCAACTCTAATTAGGCAGTCATTCTGCCCTGCATCCCAAAATGTTCCTGGCCCACAACTTTGGTTATACAAGATCCTGGAATTTTCCCTTTGGGAAATGTTCTGCCAATGTTCTGTCTTTAGGTCCTCCTATCCTGTTTTTGAGGGGAACAACAGTCATTCTCTTGGCTCCAATTTCAGTTATTTTTCTCAAACTAGAGAAGAGAAAACCCTCTAAAATCCTCTGTTTTTTCTTATCCAAGATGGAACATCTTTGGCCACATTGCTATTCTTAAGGTACAGCTGGTTGGAGATATGCATGTTTGTTTGAACCCCCCCTTTGTTAGGCTTAAAAAAGTTATGTAGGTGCATTTGTTTTTTTCATGCTATGTGACAGTGTGTATATGTCAAAGGCACTATGGTTGAAATCCCAACCACACTTTCTTGAGTGCATGCCCCATTAACAAAATAGGACTTACTTTTGAGTAGACCTGGTTAGGCCTGTGTTCTATGTGATGTTACGTATGATAGTAGTAGACTAAAGATACATTTCAGAAATATATATATACTGTGTATAACTGCATAAAGTTATACACTTTATATATGTGTATAACTGTTATATATATGTATAACTGTGTATAACTGCATATCTTCAGCACTTCAATATTTAATTTTTACTACTTGATCCAATTAGATCAATATAAATTTTTTTTTTATCATTTCTGTTGGTACTCTTACATTCTTTCACTAAAGTGATTGCAAAGAGCATTTGTGGCACTTTGTCTGTTTCTCTATTTTTACATGGGCTGCTTTACTTGGCTTTGCAAATCTAAGCCAATCAAATCCCTTCAGATTTGAGTTACCTTAAGATTATTGCCATTCTGTTTGCAGCTAACTTCATATGGCCGACGCAATGCTTAGTGCACACTGCAAACACTCTTTAAAAGAGTACAATTAGGTAGAAAAAGCAGTTTTGCAAAAGGAGTACTCAGTACAAAAGCTTATTGTACTGCAAGTTAGAATTCTGTTATTCTTAACAGAATATCTTTGGAAATATGACAACCTTATGCATGTTTGCTTAATTAGTGTGAATTCATTTCTAAATAAGTCAGAATAAACTATTATTTAATCTATTATGAAAAAGTTCTTTCATGTTCTTACTATGTATTGTAGATGATGTAGCACATAGCAGACAAAGTATTTATAGCACAAGTGTGATAAATCAGATAACTACTGTGATTGCACACACAAACTAAAAAGGAATTCTTTGGAAAGTATTACTTAAGAGCTTCTTTAAGAGGAGACATTTTAACTATAGGTGTAATGTTTTCTTGGATTCTAGCACCTCCTTCAGCTGCGTGTTTTTGCAACAAGTTATTATATTTCATACCTATTTATATATATACCTATTAGCTTATTTACTCTCCTCATTGCTCTTTTGACTAATTTGAAACAAAACAATAAAGGTTTTTCACACTTCAAATAGACACCCTACATACAACTTGACTTTTTGCACACTCACACACAATAACAAAACATAATACAAATTAGACATAATAAAAACACAAGACATTACATACACTACATAAGACATACATAAGACATAAGACATACATAAGACACTACAACTTCAGAGATTACAAACACTTCTACAATTTGTAATCATAAAGAAAAAGGTCCATCAGGAAAAAGATATTTTTCAAAGTAATGCTTTAACATCTTAATAGTCTATCCTAAATAAAATCATAACTAAGGGTCCTTTTATTAATCCATTCCACTCTTGGACGATGTCTGCAGTTGGTAGTTCATGCACAATCCTGTCAATTCTGTTTCAGTTTAATTATCATTTTCCAAATGGAAAGCTCTCAAGCTTTTGTGATTTTTCTTCACAAATCTGTCACATTTACACACTGTTGCTTCACAACTAAAATTTTTTTTTAACTACCTTATTCTTGTTAGACCTGTAAAAGAGTAAGCTCTAAAGCAATACATGTTATTGAACATAGCAATGAAAGATTCATTGTAAATAATATAATGGTCAGAAGACAGAAAGTTTCATTTTTCATTTATTCATTCAGAACCTTCAGAAAATTTCATCTTTAAAATACTATAATATCTTTATCTGTTCCATTCTAATTTAGACTCACATACAGAGGAAACACATTTCTTCTTTTCCTCTGAGCAATATCTTGGCAATTCCTCAGAATTGGCTAACTTTCCAGAAACTTAATTTGTTCTTTCATTGGCAAGTCACCTTTTCAATTAAACATATAACATATTATCTCAACATAAAGGAAACAAAAAGAAAACTCAACAAAATGAATTAATAACTTCATCTGTTACTTAATCAGCTCTGTTTCTTTTATTTTAGGATAAAAACTTTTAGGATAAAAATGTCCCTGTAAGCTGAAACCTGTAAACTGAAACTATAAATTTCCCTTTCCAGTAATAACACGAGAAAACAAATTATTAATTTACATATATGCTAGGGAGAAAAAGGAAAAACTGATTACTGTATGTCAACTTCAATTTTCAAAAGGACTCTGAAGGCCAAGCCTTTTATATTGTGGGCAAGTGCTTTTTTATATTTTATATTGTATACAGCGCTTTGCAATGTATAATTATACATTTATTTTATTTATTTGTTGTATAAATATAATATTTATTATATTATATAAATATATTTATATATAAATATATATTTGTATATATATATATATATATATATATATATATATATATATATATATATATATATATATATATATAATATAAATATAATATATTGTATATTTTATATTGTATACAGCGCTTTGCAATGCAACATCTGTGTAAGTTATAGAGAATCATAGATTTGGAACAGATTTTGGAGGTCATCTAGTCTAACCCCCTGCTCAGTGCAGTATTCCTGGCAGGTGCCCACCCAGCTTCTGCTTGAAAACCTCCAAGTTGTTTTCTCAATGGCCCAAGCCAGAACTGGACAACTCTTAAAGTCAGGAAATTCTTCCTCATGTCAACCTGCTCATTTCAACCTGCCCCCCTGTAGTTTCAACCCATTGGTTCTAGCCTTCCCCCAGAAGCCACAAAGGGCAAGTCCTCCTCTTCTTTTGTGTGACAACCCTTCAGAAAGTAGAGTAGCAGTGACATTTTCTTAGTTCCAAATCCATTTAGTGGTGACAAATTCCCCGATCAAAATCATGCATAGTGCATTGGCACCTGCCTTAGATCAGGTATAAATTTGCCAACACCACATTGAAGAGCACACCTTCTCCTTGGGGGCCCCTTTGTTTCGGTGATGGGGAGAGGTAGCCCTGCCGGCTGTCACTGTCTCCTATAGCTAATTGACAAGCTACCTGTCTCAGCCTCATTCCCTGTCACCAAAGACCTGAAATGTTTTCATCTCTAATTCATAAATTTGCCTTCTTTCATTATGCTGCAAAATTAAACTTTCATATGAAATAAATATTAATTCTTGGAATGGAAAATAGTGTCTCGTCTATCTCATGTACCATTTGACTTGTGAATCCTCATTATGATTCTTGTGTTAATTAGAATGCTAATTGAGCTTAGAACAATCTGCTTCCAGACTTACCCATTCCTTTCTTGCAGTGCAGCAGGGCAAAGAGGTGTTGCAAAGAGAGGTTGCCCAATCCTGTGCATATCTACTTAGAAGTTGTATTGGCAACCTTCAGTCTCGAAAGACTCTGGTATCGCGCTCTGAAAGGTGGTTCTGGCACAGCGTCTAGTGTGGTTGAAAAGGCCAATCCGGGAGTGACAATCCCTTCCACACCGGGAGCAAGTGCAGTCTGTCCCTGGCTATAGGCCTTCCTTCTTTGCCTCTGTTCCATTATAGTCAATGGGACTTACTCTCAGGTAAGTGTGGATAGAATTGCAACCTAGGTTGCATATAATTAGGACTACGTCCCACTGCATATGAGACCTACTTCTCGGTAAACATACAACCAATTGCTGGTTTGCAACTGTAAAAAAAGCAAATCCATTTGGAAAGCCTTGCACTAGATCAGTGGTCTTTTTCATGCCATGATCTCAAAATATAAAGTATAAGACTGGCAACCCACACAGAACAGTTTCTAATATACGTGCTAGAGCAGTGGTTCTCAAACTGTGGGTCTGGGACCCAGAGTCTCTGAGAGGAATTTTATCAAGGGGTACGGTGTACAAAGTCCCTTTGCAAAGAGGGAGGGGTGAAGCAGAGTGGGGGAGGGTGTCGACAGGCAAGCAGAATAGTGGCAGGGAGGAGTGAAACAGGGTAGGGGGAGGGTAGAGACAACTGGAAAAGTCTTTGAAGCCGAGGTCTACCAGCCCATGTGGCATCAGTAGTGTCCCCAGCATCCCCAGTCATGGTTGTGTCCCTAGCAGGCAACAAGTCTGAGTAGATAGGAAAACGTAAGATTCCAGGACATTTCTGGGCCTCTCCTTTGGCTCCAGGGCCCTTTAACCCTTTTGACCCTGGTCCCAGGTACAAATTGCACCCTTTATCCCCCTTTCCTTAGCCCTGCTGGGACCCACCAGTGCGTCATGACCAAATCTTTGGTGGTTCATGAAACTGATAGGGCTATGTGCATCAAGGGTTAAACAAGCTGCTGCTTTCCAATTGGAAAAATAAAAAAGTTCAATCAATGAGTTTTTTTCCAGAATTTTCTGTTTCTTTATCGGTTATGATGATGATGATGATGATGATGATATACTGTTTTTCAACAGAAAGGTTCACAAAGTGGTTTGCATAATCAACTAACTAAATGGTTGTCCCCGCCCCAAGAAGGCAGTCTTTTTGGGCGGGGGAGTGCAAATGCAAAACATCACCAGTAAACAGACACTAGAAAAGAGACTGTGCTGGGGTGAAGACAGACTGTTACTCTCTCCTTGCTAAATACAAGAGGAGAACCAATTGAAAAAGTGCCCCTTTGCCCAGTAGCCAGGTAGCAGAATGCTTCTTAATTCCTCTTTAAAGAATGACAAATCTTCTTGCATTTAGTGGATGTTGAACACATTCCAGTGTTCAACACTATGGACACAGGGACACTCTAAGACGTCCCTGGTACCTGAGTTGGCATGCCAAATCCTTCTCCCCTTAACTAGTGGTGTGCCAGCTATGTCCCTGGATGCTGCTTTCTGGACACTCTAGCCCACCACTCTTCTCTCCTCCACACTGGACCACACTGGAGGAGAGAAGAGTGATGGGTTAGAGTGCTCTAGCTTGCCAGTCTCCTCTCCTCCACACTTCTCTTCTGCTCCATTCCTCTCCCCCTCTTTGAATCCAGGAAGCAGAAGGCAGAGGAGTGACAGAGTCGGGTTTGGGTGAGTGGACGGACATCAGCAAGTACCCCAGAGGATGACTGCTTCAGTCCACCTCATGAATGAGCTGGTCCTGCAGGAGAAAGCCACTGCCTCCTTCTCTCCCCCTGTCAAGAATTTTGATGTGGTGAGTTTATCCCTTTCATTTACTCCCTGCAACAGGTTGGGGCTTATATAAATTTTGTGCAGAGATTACCAGGCCCTGCAGGTTCTGCCCAGTGCAAGTGTAATTTGGTAATTACACTAAGTGTAATTTGCTAATTACAGACAGTATTTGCTAATCTAGAGGAAGCTACAGCACAATTACCACAGCTCTCATCAGAGGATATTCAATCTAGCCAATTGGTGCACCTGACTGCACTCATCTTCTCCCAGTAACCAAAATAGCCCCAGAAGGGGCAAATCTGCTGAACAACCTAGATGCCAAGTCAAGACTGTCTGAGGACACTACCCCTGGAAAAGGGACACAACATCCTCTTATAAGAAACTAGAGGGATCCAGATACTCAAATCCTTTCAACTTCAACTTCATCAGATTGACTTTCACCTACCTGCTCCCAGGGCATTCCACAGGGCCAGCTGAAAATCCTTTCTTGAAATATCGCTGGTTGGTTTGCAAAGACTCGTGGAAAAAAGCTAGATACTGTTTTAAGAGACTGAGATATTATTTTACTGCAGGAAACTTGGGCAATTAGACCTATTGAGTTTGATGGGTTTGTTTCTATATCTTTACCCACACGAAAGAATGCAGTAAAAGGCCGCCCAGTTGGAGGCCTTGCCATATTAGTGAAACCTGCTTCCAAACATGAATTGCTATTTATGGCTGATAGTGTTTGCAAAATACAAGCGATCAAGGTGAAGCTAATGCCCCATAGCATAATGATAATTAATATATATATGTCTCCTTTAAAAGATAAATCTGCAACTAAAAAGCAATGGGCATATCTTAGTGACCTGACTGGTAAATTTCTGAATCAATAACCTGACTGGTAAATTTCCCTCTTATAAGATTCTAATCGCAGGAGATTTCAATTCCAGGGTGGGGCATAATTCTGCTATCTTTCATCAACTTTGGGACTTACCTACTGACACGATATTGCCAGAGACCTGTCTATTCGAAAGGTAATCGAAAGATAGAACAATTAATGCTGTGGGGCTGCTTCTAGCCAAATTTTGTATTACTTATGGCCTCACATGGCTAAACGGCTTAGACGCATTGGGGGATAATGGAGAATTCACTTACATCTCATCTAGAGGTGCAAGTGTTATTGATTATATCTTGGTTCCTCCTCAACTCCTTCCCCAGATAGCAAACTTTTGTGCTGGATACCCTCAGTCTAGTGACCATCTTCCTCTGTTGTGTGACCTAGACTATCTCCCAAATCATTATCCTAACACGAACACCCAGGAGGTTACCCAAACATAACAAAAAGAATAGGACCCAGACTCTAAGGACTCATTTTGTTCATTAATACAAGCAAAGGAAATCCCTCACTCTGGATCAACCAGGGATTGTCCACTTTTTCGAGGACTTAATTTCTACTCTCTTGAAAGTATTAGGCAAGATCCCTTCATCCCGAAGAGTTGAGGGTGGGCGAGATGACTCTAAGATTGATCAGATCTGCCTATCTCTGAAAACTGCCGTTCGCAGCACTTACAAAAAATTTAGAGACACTAACAGTAAAACACTTTTACGCCAATATCTCGAGCTGACTGCCCACCTGAAGGAAGCTGTCAGAGTTTCGATCCATCGTATTGCAGAAGCAAGATGGTCACTGCTAATCAACGCTGTTAGATCAAAAAATGCTAAGAGTTTTTGGCAAATTATATCAGGCTGTTTTCATAAAGAGTTAATTGGTACTACCATAATCCCTGCCAAACTGTGGGAATCGCACTTTAAATCAATTTTTTTTTATGAATCCAAATCGACCTCTGCTATTCAGGCATCCATCCCACCAGACCTCCCAGACTGGCCTGCTATCTCAGTGGATGAGATCATTTCAATTATTAACCAGGGTAAAGCAGCTGGCCCAAATGCAATTCCCTCAGACATCTATAAAGCAGCGCCAGACTGGTGGGCACCAATTATCGCCGAACTATTCACAAGAATCAATAAATTTGGAGTAATTCAGATCAATCGTGGTCCCTATTTTCAAAAAAGGAAATAAGAACCTTCCCACTAGCTACAGGCCAATAAGCCTTTTGAATGTCGCAGGGAAAATGTACGCATCCCACTTATTGGAAAAACTTTCTTCCTGGCTATCTGATTATAACATCATAGGTCCAGAGCAAGCAGGTTTTAGACCAAACAAGTCCACAGTCAACCACTGTGTGATATTGTCCCATTTAATTCTCAAACAGGTGACTCAAAAGAAATCTCGACTCTATGTGGCATTCCTGGATTTAAAGTCTGCCTTTTGACTCTATTGATAGGGACAGACTGTGGGAAAAACTTGAGAAGATGGGACTTGACAAAAGACTATGAGAATTAATTCGTGTCCTCCACCTAAACATTTCTGTCAAAAGGGTGACCTTTCAGCTCCAATCCCGATCAACAAGGGGGTCAAGCAGGGTTGTGTGCTGGCACCCACTTTGTTCATCCTTTTCATCAATGATTTGGCCCCCTTCTTAACAAAGCTTGACTCGCACTGCCCCAAACTGAGATTGGTGGACATCCCTTTACTTTTATATGCTGACGACATGGCTCTGATCTCATGTACAAAAATAGGCTTATAGAGACTGGTCAAAGCCTGCATTGAATATTTTACAATAAACTCTTTGCAGTTAAATTATGAAAAGTCTAAAATTGTGGTACCACAATCTTGGCTCTTAATACAGCAGGTCAAGGAATTCCAGTACCTTGGTCTTCGATTTCATTACAAGCATTCCTGGTCCTCTCATCGATCAATTGCAATTAATTCATCTCAACCAGTGGTTCAAGCCATCTCGATTTTTCTTCTCCTGGGGCAACCGGTTTGTACCAGTTGCTTTACAAGCTTTTAATGCTAAAGTTATACCACAAATTTTATATGGCATCCCAGTATGGATGCCGGCATTAAATAACACAATTGAAAGGGTTCAATCCAAATTTCTTTACAAAATTCTCGGCTTACCGCATTGCGTTCTCTATGCAGCACTTGGCCTGGAAAGGTCAACACAGGCTGGAGTTACATGCATGGTCCAGTTTTTTAAAATACTGGGCCAAAGTCTTTTTTAGGGCTGATCATGACTTGCTGCTAAGGGGGCTGTTGACTGATTCAATGTTACCCCCTTGCCTAGTTCTATTTTACAAAAAAAACAGATGGGCCTTGAGGTTGATCTACAAGGAGCTCCCTCTCCTGAGGTTTTCACCAGACTTGTGAAAACCAGACTATATGATCTCATAAGAAAGGCAAGAGATTCTAGGCGCAGCTCAGAAAAAATGTTCCCCTCTGAATTTTCAACTTAAAATCGCAAGTGGTCAACAACCAAAATACATCCCCTGGAGAGAAAGGCCTTTACCTTGGCACGCTGTAATGTGACCCCCTCTAATGACTTACATGGCAGATTTAGAAACGCCTACTGGGAAGATTTAGGCGAAGTAGAAATGCCTCTTGTAGCTGCAATTTAGGCGAAGTAGAATCTTCCACACACATTATGTTGCACTGTCCCAGATATCAAGCATTAAGACAGCAATTTCTCTCTCCCTTGCTCCGTCCTAAAACAGGGCATTTTGAGAAAGATATAATTCAATTCCTTCTAGCAGGTGATGTAGAGCATACAACCCTCTCAGTTGCACAGTTCTTAAATTTGAGTATTCTGAATCGAGCCAAGATTTCTGTACCAAGTAATCACTGAGTAGGTTACATCTTGGCAAGATCTGCAGAGTAACTGATTGTTTTCTGTCTTTTAAATAATTCATGTTTGTATGTAAAATGTAATGTACGTTCATTTCTGTGTGTACACGTAGGTGCACACATATACATATATTTGGGTACTGCTTAGGTTTATAGTCTCTCTACAATTTCTGTACAGAGTCTTCACCTATCAAATGTTTATGCCTAATAAAGGTTTTGTTGACTGAAGTGTAATTCATATAGATTTGTAGCTTAGGCTGTTTCAGTGTCAACATCTAAATAATTTCACCCCCCTGAGCAGTGTGAACAGGAGTGTTTACACTCTCCACTGCTGACCTAAAACAAATGTTTATGGAGGCGGCTCCTGAGCTTTGAGCCAGAAGGCTTGTGTTGAAAGCCCTGACGAAGCCAAGGCAGCCGAACAGAAATCACTTTGCTTGCGGAAGACACAGCTGGAGCAGGTGGTGAGAAAGGCAGGAAGGGCCTTGACTCGTCCACTTCAGCAGTTGTCTTTAATAGCCTCTTCACCTCCTTACAGTGTCCCTGGGCCTTGCTTGGCAGCACTCGATAGCCCCCCTCTTAACTGGGTTTCTTGCGTGGCTCTTGATGCCTGCACTGGTAGCTGGCAAGCTGCTCCAGTGTGTGAGCCTCCTACTGAGATATGGTCAAGGCAGCAACAAGGACTGGGGCCAAATGTGGTCCAGATGGGGGTGAGGGTGGCAGTCATTTGGCACAGAATCATAGAGTTGGAAGGGTGGTCTTTGACCGAATCAGTAAACTGATGATGATGAGTTGGAAGGGACCTATGAGGTCATCTAGTCCAACCCCCTGACTGTAGTAGGAAATTCTCCTAGAGCATCTGCAGTGGTGCCTGTCGAGCCCCTGCTTGAAGATCTCCAGGGAGGGAGAATCTACGCCCCCCCCCCTTCGGCAATCTATTCTACTGCTGAACCACCCTGACCTTGCCCTTGTCAGTGGCAAGGGCAGGTAGCATCAGGTCTCTTCTGCATGGGAGGAACAGGCCTATACTATTGTTGGGGTTGTCAGTTGTCCAAAATTGAGCTTTTTCTCAGGGCAAAGGATGGCAAAGGATAGGCCAAGGCCAATTTGGAGCTGTCATTGAATTCTCTCCCATTTCTACAGGCCCAACTCTCTGGTTTATTTATTGGTTTACCCATATATACACAAACACCTAGTATGTTGAGAAATTTTGGTCCTAAAATTGAACCTAAAAACCTGAATTGACTCAGGACCCAATTCTATTCAATTTTCCAGTGCTGCTGCAGTTGTGCCAGTGGGGTGTGTGCTGCATCCTGTGGTGGAAGGGCATTCATCAGGGCCTTCTCAATGTATGGGAACATTTGTTCCCTTACTGTGGGGATGCATTGTGGTTACACTGGAGCTGGAAAGTTGGACAGGATTGGACCCTTATACACAAGTGTATACAGTAAATCTGGTCACATCAGGTCACAAACATGCTCTTAGAGCAACCCTTTGAAGTCAGAGAAACCTCAGAGAGAGAGCGAGAGAGAGAGAGAGAGAGCATCTTGGGTAGAAGAGAGGAAATAAGTAAAGCCTGTATGAAATGGAATATTCTTTTACAATAGCATCAAGTAGCCCTGCTGCAATTGTCTCCACGGAGGTAATAAGCCCCCCCCCCCCCGCAACTCAACTTATCCACAGATCATAGGAAATGTCAGGATTTTTGGCTCCAAACTTGCTCTTGACTTATCTACAAGACTTATCTACACAAATGTATTTTAGAAATTACAAGGCAGCTCTTATCAATTCAAACAATTTCAATAGAACAAAACACAAGCACAGTGGCATTGCAAGGGGTTGCAGAGGGCATGGGCCACACCGTGACACTACTGATAACAATATGCTGAGCTCACAATATAGAAATATCCCAAGATGCCCAGTTCACCCATAAGGCTCTTCTCTGACCAAAAGCCAGTATCTAAAAATCCCTCTTAGAGAACAGGCTAACTGTGGTATGTTCACAAAGGTAAACAGAAAGTCATAAATAAGAGCCATAAACAAATAAAAGGGATGCATAGAGTACCAGATCCTTTGTAATGGATATATCTGTAAACAAATTGCCGATGCGTATCGAATTGCCCTCCTGAACATCCTGAGGATCAAGATGTTGATCTGATAACCAAGCCAAATGTTTGTGGGACTGTTGGTCTGTTATTTTTCCCATGCTTGCCATGGATGTGTTTTGCTCTCTTTGTGTGCTCTTTTGTCCCCCCTCCCCTACCTAGTCTATCCTATAAAACCAGCATCATTGTAATTGTTCACGGTCTCTCCACGTGTGTGTGTTTGTGGAAGGCCCCGTTTGCAAACGAGTAAAACGTTAGAAGTCCTTTGAATTCTCCTGTCGCCTGTTTGTTTGCCTCTCCAAAAATCCAAAGAACCGTGTGTGTGTTCATTCGGGAACACTACTACTAGCCAAAATAATCTTTGTATATTCAAAAAATACCATCAGGTTATCTATGTGTAATTTCATGTAGAATGGAATGAACCAAACTGTGTTGAAATATCTCTATTCTATCTAAAGTAATAGCTCTAAAAAACCAGCAAAGGACAGGGCGACCACACCCACCACCCAGGGCGTTGCATGGGCAGAGGTCCATCATGGGGGTGACACACTGTCCTCCCACACCTGGTGACGTAAACCCTAGTGATGCCACTGCCCCAGTGTGAACCACAAAACACACATCAGCAGCAACATAATCGTAGTTAAAAGTAGCAGTTCACATGTCTTTGTTTTCCCCCTAAAGCTTGTTTCCCAGTGCAATTGCTACCCCCTGCACCCCTTAGCTGTTCCCTAACTGTTCCCACCCTCCCTGCCTCTGCCACTGACTTACCTGCTCTTGTGAGTGGTGGAAGAGCTGACAACATGAGTGGGAAGGCTAGTGGGAAGACACTGAGTTAGTGCACCACCAAAGTATCTTTTATGACTGGTCAGTGCCAGTGCAGGAGCAGCAACAACATCACAAGGTAAGTATAGGTTTGGGCTCTTAATGAGGTCAAGCTGCAGCTGGATATCAATAAATTCTTAACAGTATTGGACAGTTGGACGGTGGAACTGATTGCCAAGGGAAGCGGTGGGTTCTCACTTGCTGAAGATCATCAAACAGAGGCTTGGCAGGCATGTTTTGGAGAGGATTTCCCTGCTTTAATCAGGGGGTTGAACTTGATGACCTTGAAGGCCCCTTACAACACTATCATTCTATGACTTTGAAAAGCAACTGACATTTGTTACTTTCTCCCCTTCTCCCTTTCTGCCTTGACTAGGCAACTTCCTACCCTGTTATTCTGTTAGCTACTATAATATTATCTCTATTTTTCTAATCACTGCAATATGATCGTCCTTCATTTCTATGGCCTGTTTCGTATGCAAAGTGCGGTTAAATGCCTTTCTCATTTGTCCTCACAACAGCCCTGTGAGGCAGGTTGCTGTGATGGAAGACCCAACAAAGCAGAGCACCGTGTTGTAGTCTACTGTTTAATGCCTCATTTTCGCATCTCGCTAATAACATAATTGCGTGCGATATATTACGTGCGCTCCTTTAATTATTGTGTTTGCATTTTTTGCTATAGCCGTAGGAGCAGGCTTGCCATCCTTCTGGGATTTGGTTGAGCCAATGCTCATAATTGTATCTGAGCCCTGGAAAAAATGAGATTATTAGAACTTGTTTAAAAAGAGGAAAAAACAGGAGCAGTCTTGGAAATGATCAAAGTCCATTAATACTTCAAGGGCTGCAGTTAAATCAGGAAAGGGCTGTAATGGGTCTAGACCGGGGCTAGTGAACTTTTACTAACCCAGGATGTGTTGCAACAAGGTGGGCTCATTTTCATTCATTTTTCTTGAAGGAAATATTCAACCTAATCCTAAACTGCCAAGTGCCCAGAGGAGCTGTGGTGCATCCTACCGGCTTTGGGCTGCCATCAGAGCCTCCTCAGGGGAAAGGGACATTTCTTCCCTTCCTCCAGGAAGAGGTCAAAGGCCCGCAATGGGGCTACTAAAGTCTGTGCTGGCTATTTCGCCAGGAGGCCCAATGTGGGGCTCTGGGACTGCTCCCACCAGGGTGAGATCAGCTTGGGAACCTGCCATTCACAAGGCGACACAAGGTGGGAAGGCTCCCCAACACCACGGAAGTAAGAAGGCATACCCCAGCAAGTCAGGAAAGGAGGAAGCAGGCTGGCAGGGGGGATCAGATTTCGAGGAAGGAGGGTGTTGCCGCTAGCCACCAGGGAAAGGGAGCTGGGGTCCCTTTATGATCCCACCAGAGAGGAAAGGGTGAGGCCGAGGGAGGCTGACCAGTCCCATAAAGCTGGGGGGGGGGGGAACAGATGAGCAGGCAGTATTTTGAAGCAGGAGGCTGTGAAGTTAACAGCCATCTGCCTGGGACCCATCTCAGGGCTGTAACTCCCGGAAGGATGAAAGCAGAGTGACATAACCCCCTTGCCCCAGAACCTAGGCTGAGGAACCTAGACTGCACCAAAGTCCCCCTAGAGACCTCACCCCACCAAGGCCCCCCTGGAGAGGACCTGGGACCCCTTCTTCCCAGCTGATAGCAAGATTTGCATCACTAATGGGGGGGGAATGACGATCCCCCCCCCCGGTCCATGGAAAAACTGTCTTCCACGAAATTGGCCCCTGGTACCAAAAGGGCTGGGGACCGCTGCCTTATGGCATGTTTGCAACACTCAGTGCCAGCATAGGGACAGTACACAGAGCTCAGAATCGGGCTCACAGTGGCCCCTCAGAATCCACAGGGGATTTGTTGCAGGACACCCACAGATACTGAATTCTGCAGATAATGAAATCTATGTGGCACCCCAAATGCTCACCATGTCCACCGCCTGGGGTGTTGCCCCGCCCACTGCATGGGAGGAGGTCCATCATGGGGGTTACACGCAAATCTTAGTGATGCCACTGGGTCTAAGTCTCCCTTCACCAAGTAGGGTCCCTATTCTGACTGTGCAATTTAATCCTGGTGGGCTGAGTGCAACCTCAATGCAAGTGGTGAATCTGGAGCCATTGCTCCAGATGACACACAAGTGACCCAAGAAGAAGCAGAAGCCACTGTGTAATCCAATGGGGAGATCACAGTACCATGATTCTAGTGGCAGTGGTTGTTGATGTCAAGAAGAATGAGAAATCAACACACGCCTGAGGTCCAGGCATTGACATAAGCAAGAGCTGAAAGGAGGGGGGGGGCAGAGAACAAGAGCACACAAGATGAAAAAGTGCCATAATAATATTAATAAAGATGTAACGATGTTTTGGGGAAAAGGCTTGCTGATTCAAACAGTTAATTAAAATGCACTAAGGGAAAAATCTATACAGAGTTAATTAATCTCATCTGCAATTATCCAAGCCGGTTCCCAGCAGCATCACTGGTGTCATGAATCCCAGATAAGGCATCGTCCCAGCTGCAGCCCTGGTGCTGCCTTTGCGAGCGAAATATTCCAATCTTGTTTCCGTAATAGCTTCTGTCAGTGTTACTGACAGGCTGGGCATTAAGTCTTTGGCAAAATTGTACAGATTATTAACATGCGAGGTTTTCATATCCTCTGACAGCCGCCGTCTCCCTCGAGAGGCCAGGTGATTTGGATCTCTGTCCTGTGGATACCCTCAAGGTCCTCATCCTTACATATAAGTTTTATATGTAACTCATATACTGCCAGAGTCAACTGCCAGAGTGCAGGGCCCTTTGCTAACCCAATGAAGCTTTTTTTCCAGTTCATGACTCATATCCTTATTCTTAAACCCCCTGATTAATCTTTTTGCTCCTTGGTCTTTGAGATTGCCTTTATTCAAATGGTGCTGTCATGAGGGTTCCACTCTGAGAAAAAAAAGGGGGGGGGGGAGATCTTTGCTGATTGGCTAATTTATGTAAATGTCGGTTTAATTCAAAGGGACTAGCACTGCATTTAAGACAAACCCACATCATGTTCCTAGCAGGCAAGTCTCTCTCTTTATAACCCAGGCAGGGCACCTTTTAATTACAATTCTCAAAGCCCTATCCACACTTTCCTGGGAGTAAGCACCATTGACTCTAATGGGACTTACTTCTGAGTAGACATGCATAGGCTTGGGCTCTTAGTGGGCTCCAGATCTCACCTCTTCAGCAAGCAAACACTGATGGAATTCATTCTCCAGCCAAGGCAGGGTTGACTTGCTTCCCAGTGAACAGTCAAGACACTACAGATAAGCACAGAGAAGAAGGTCTAATCCAGAATCCCCCCCCCCCAAACTGCCTGGAGATATGTTATCTTCGCTTCCTAATGTAAATTCTGTGAAGTGATTGAAGAATCCTCTTCCCCCCCTTCAAAATTCACAAAACATTGGAGGCTGCCTGCAAATCTATCAGTACGATTTTTGATCTTCGAGAATGCCTGATGCTTTTGCAACCCAGGACTGCAAACAGTTACGGGCCTTGCAGGAAAAGTGCTTGGCATTTAGTCTTTAATAGATAGATGTACATGGGGTCCCTGTTTATTGCAAACAAGTCCACTGCTGTTGCCCTGGAATGCTGAGCTGCTGGGGTCTGCCAAGCAACAGGCACCTAATCCACTTCTATCTAGTTACTGTGGCAGTTGCCCTGTTAAATGGAATGGGCTATTGATTTTTGTCTCACTTCCAGCCAATGTATTTTCCATCACAGCCCTGAGTAGAATAAAAGAAAAGCACTCCTTATTAACTCTTCTGCCATTCAGATGGCAATGTGAATAGCGAGATGAGTGACTCAGGGGGGAGAAAGATGTGAGGTCATGCGCGAGGGGCAAACACTTTGGCCTGTGGCTGACGGGGCACAAAGGGAATGGCATGACTCAGGTGCAGTGGCATCACTAAGAGGGTGTGGAGGGTGCGAGCCGCACTGGGTGATATGTATAGTTCCCGTATTTATGCACGTGTGAGTATGCATGCATACATCCATGCTTGAGTACTGATTGCTAAATGAACACACCAAATTGTTGGTGTGTGGTCTATTGAGAAAGAATGTAAAATACACCTTTCCTAAATGAGCCCTTTGTGCCACAATCTCATATTAGGGGAGGTTTCAGGAAACCATCAGTGGGACCAGTGGCCCTCCTCACTAGGGAGATGTGGGGGGTGCGGGCTGCACCTGGTGACGCGCATAGGGGGTTGACACCACTACCGGCCAAAATTGTTTAAATTTTAGTACTTTTGAATAATACCATCGTGTTATATATCATTCAATGCGTATTTTCATGCAGAATGCAATGAAACAAACCACGTCTATTTTATCAAAAGTTATAGTCAAAAAACCATCAGGGGTGCACCATTGCCCCACGTTTGGCTGAAAATGAGGTTCAGCAATTGCTAAGCAGCTGCTTACCAAAGTCAGTGCTTTTGTTGGTAGTTGATTCAAACACTTTACAAGGTGTGAAAATGTGTGCATGATCAAATTACTCACCCAAGTTCAAGGGCCACAGGCACTGGGAAAGTTCCCCTTTCCTCAAAGCAAAGTGCTGATCTCTAGAGTGGGGACAGGCACATCCAGAGCCCCAGCAGTGTTTGTTCCTGGTGGGATCCAGGACTAGTAGTTTGTTCAAGAATGGCTGGTGAGAAACAGTCTTTCATTCATTTCCACTCATGAGGAGGTCCTGCTGTGGGGTCATGCTCTCTCAAACATCTCCATTCTTTCCCCTTTCCCTATGCCTGGAACTGCCTTCCAGAACAGCAGCACCAGCACCATATCCTGGCTCCTTCTTCTCACCATGCTCCTTCCTCCACCGGGTCTTCTAAACATTCCCAGTGTTCCCAATGTGCCCCATATTTCCTGCCCCATTAAAAAAGCCCATGTGGAAGAAGGAGCCAGGAAAAGGGTACATAGGTACACATAGGAGGGCAATTATTTCTTCCACTAACACTCACCTTTCAGCTATCGTAAATTTTCATTTTAATTCCGGAAATCAATTCAAATTTTTAAATCCAAGATTATTTCTCATTTATTTTATGGAGTTCCATTATGGATACAAGCAGTTACCAAGGATATTGATCGGTTAGCTGCTTCCTTCTTTCGGAAGATTCTTGGAATTCCTAACCTTATTCGTCTTTCTTCTATATTAATAGAGTTAGGTCTTCATCTTCCCTCCACATGCCTGGTTGTTAACATTTAAATTTTGGCTCAAAATTCATTTAACTCTGATTCTCTTATTTTGGTTCTATTAAATGATTCCTATGTCTCCTCTTGGTTTCGATCAGTGGAAGCAAAACTCTCTTCCATCAATCTTTCTATCGAAGCATTAGCAGATTTAAGCTTACAACAAGCCTACAGCAAGCCTTTAATAATTAGGGAGAATCTTTTTTTGGCTGAATTTAATTTTCTCAAAAGTACCCTCAATCCCATTTGTTCTCCTCTTTTTTTTTGGTCTATCTCCTCAACATGCTTTGACTTCCAATTACTTTTTCACTCTCACTAATCCACAGCTGAAAAGAGCCTTTCTGTTAGCCTGCTTTAACATATTCCCTTCCGCAGTACATTATGGTCATTTCTTGCATACCCCTCGAGACAAACGCCTTTGTTTATTTTGTAAGGAAGTTCCAGACACTCTGTCTCATATATTGTTTTTCTGTTCTCATCATTCTTCTCTGTGAAAATTATATTTAGCCACCTGGTTTTCCTATTATCCTCCCTCATGTGAATTTTCTCTTTCAAGGTTTATGGAAGATGCTATTGGATCCTTGACATTTGCTGTTGCCAGATACCTGGCTCTTGTTCTATCAAAAACTCCTGCTTTTAGACAAGTTAATTTGTCTTTGCAAAATGTGTGATCTGTTTTACTTTTTCATTGCTTTGGGAATTTTCCGAACGCTTTACAGTTGATCCCAAGCTGTGATTCCTGAGTCATAGTATTGGTTGGTTGAACAGTTTACTCTTTGTGGATAGTTTTTTCCTTGATGTGTGTCGCTTATGCTGCATGTTTCTGGGCAAGGTAATTGAGCACCCGTGGTGGCCCGCGGTGGGTGGCGGCCCAACTCCAGAGGGTCTTGGATGAAGCGGATTATCTGGATCCTTTTCAATCTGGTTTCAGACCGGGCTTTGGGACGGAAACTGCCTTGGTCGCCTTGGTGGATGACCTAAGCCGGGGACTGGACAGGGGGAGTGCGTCCCTGTTGGTCCTGCTGGACCTCTCGGCGGCTTTCGATACCATCGACCATGGTATCCTTCTGGGCTGATTGGCCGAGTTGGGAGTTGGAGGCACTGTTTTGCAGTGGTTCCGCTCCTACTTGGAGGGTCGGTCCCAGATGGTGGTGCTGGGGGATGCCTGTTCGACACCCTGGCCCTTGAGGTGCGGGGTGCCGCAGGGTTCAATTCTGTCCCCCATGCTATTTAATATCTACATGAAACCACTGGGAGAGGTCATCCGGGGGTTTGGAGTGAGGTGTCATCAATATGCTGATGACACCCAGCTCTATCTCTCCTTTCCTCCAGACTCCAGGGTGGCGGTTGAGGGCCTGGAGCGCTGTCTGGAAGCAGTGAGGATCTGGATGGGGGCTAACAAGTTGAAATTAAATCCGGATAAGACAGAGGCTCTCCTGGTTCGGAAATCCTCGATGCAGGTGCTGGATTATCGGCTTGCTCTGAATGGGGTTGCACTCCCTCTGAAGGAGCAGGTTCGCAGCTTGGGGGTCCTCCTGGACGCGCAGCTGCTCCTGGATTCCCAGGTGGCGGCTGTGGCTAGGGGGGCCTTTGCTCAGCTTCGGCTGGTGCGCCAGCTGCGACCGTACTTGGATCATGCAGACCTGGCCACGGTGATCCATGCCACGGTGACATCAAGGTTAGATTACTGTAACGCACTCTATGTGGGGCTGCCCCTGAAGACGGTTCGGAAACTACAATTAGTACAGAATGCGGCGGCCCGTGTGGTCACTGGAGCCAGGCGGTTTGACTCTGTCAGTCCGCTTCTCCGGGGGCTACATTGGCTGCCCATTTGTTTCCGGGCCCAATTCAAGGTGCTGGTTTTGACCTTTAAAGCCTTATACTGCTCTGGGCTAGGATATCTTAGACACCGCCTACTCCTGTACAATGCAGCTCGCCATCTCAGGTCATCAGAGAGGGCCTTTTTGCAAGTGCCGCCACCCAAGGAGGTCCGGGGGGCGGCTGCAAGAAATAGGGCCTTCTCGGTAGTGGCACCAACATTATGGAACTCCCTTCCTCTTGATTTGAGAATGGCTCCCTCTCTTGAGAGTTTTCGGTGAGGCCTGAAAACATTGTTGTTTAAACAAGCCTTCTGATTTCTGGCCTTCTTAACATTTTTATACATCTTTTAGTTTTTTACAGGCTTGATTCCTCGGTGACTTGCTCTTTTATGCTGTCTTTTAATCTGACTACTGTTTTTATGGCCTCTGTAATGTGTTTTTAAATGTTTTTATTTTCTATGTATTAATGTTTTTAAAATCTGTTGTTTTTAATATGTTGTTAGCCGCCCTGGGTCCTTAGGGAGAAGGGCGGGATAAAAATAAAGTTATTATTATTATTATTATTATTATTATTATTATTATTATTATTATTATTATTATTATTATGTTTTTTGGTGTTATTGTTTTGTAGAATTTGTTACAGATTTATTTATGCCATTAAAGGTTTACTACTACTACATAGGAGGGCAGTGGAAGCATGGAGAGTGGTACTAACAGACTGTCTGTGGGCCCAATCCTATCCAACTGCCACAATGCAGCCCCAAGGTTAGGGATCAAACCTTCACTTACCTTGAGAAGGTCTCCGTGATAGCTCCCTCACCACTGGATGCAGCACAAGCCCCACTGGCATGGCTGCATAAATGCTAGAAAGTTGGATAGGATTGGGCCCTGAGGCAGCCCAATAGCATCAGCTGGCCCCAAACTAATCTTCAGTATATGTTATTGAAACTAGATCATATTCTTCCCTTTCTTATCCCTGCCTGCATTTCCCTCCCCTTTCTTGTTACCCTTCTGTCTATTCAATGGTTCCTAAACTTTGGAACCATTGGTCCTAGTGGCTGCTGCCTGATTTATAAATGCCAAGGGGTGTGGTTATAATGGTGATTGGGCAGCAGTACTCCCCCCAGTAGCAGCTTATTTAACCCTTGATGCACATCGCCTAATCTGCCCTGTCAGTTTTGCGAACCACTAAAAAATTTCGTCATGACCCACTGGTGGGTCCTGGATCCACAGTTTGGGAACCGTTGATCTAGATTGTCAACCCTTGAGGATGGGGACATATCCTGTCATTCTTTGTACAGTGCCATGCACATTGATGTCATTATGATGATGAAAGAAAAGAAAAAATAACAAAATACAGGGACTCACAAATTGAAATGGAAAGGTTGTGGCAGAAGAAGAACAAAGTAATTCCAATTGTGACGGATGCCCTTGGTGCAATTCTAAAAAACACCTTAACATGATAGGGGCCACAGAAATTACCATCAACCAACTGCAAAAAGCAGCTTTTCTGGAAACAGTTTATATCAGGGGTGTCAAACAAGGCCTGTGGGCTGGAAGCGCCCCCTGGAAGCCTCTGTTATCCAGCCTCTGTTATAATTGGGCTCTCCCAAGGACCACTGAGCAGCAAAATGACAGCTTGGCAGAAGTAACACTGCTGTAAAAGTGGCCATGCTCTCCCGTGATGGTTTATTCTTGGCCATCATCTGCTTAATAGCATTACTTCCTACTTAATAATGCCACCTTCAACCTCAGCAGGCACCATGAACACTGTTCGGCCCACTCTATGAAACGAGTTTGACAGCCCTAGTTTATATTTTGTGACAATATTTGTAACATCAACAATATGGGAAAAGTCAGGTATCCCAGGTCCTTGAGAAGGATGTCTGGATAAAACAAGTCATTTCTAACAACAGTAACAACAACAACGATGATGATGATGGATCATCATTTCTCCTTAACACAAAGGGGAAATTACTTTAGAGTGATTTGACCCCATGGGACATTCCTGTTAACCCTGGAGATGAGTGTGAGGTTAGCCTCTGTTCCTGTTAGCTCCTGTTCTGTGTGCACCCTCAAACAGCCAGCCTGCCTTGCATCTGGTATTTCCCTCCTCTACATAATGCTCTTTGCCATATATGGCAGTACCTGCCAGCTCTCCACATCACCTTTTGTCAGAGGAGCACCAGGCTGTGGCAAAAGCTTTGCAGAGAAAAAAAAAAATCATGAAGCAATTGAGGGGTCCAGAGAAAGTACTCTGAGATATGTGACAAGGAAACAGTGTGGTTTAAAACTAGCCAGGTGGCATTTCTGGTCTGGGAAGACAGGTCTTGTGTTTCACAGTGATCCATTATTCTCTCTCTCATGAGCACACACAGAGAATCTCTGCACCTTTTCTGCTCCTGTTTCTTCAGACCACTCTTCCTTGCTCACCTGCCGATTAGCTTCTCTGGCAACCTGTCATTAAGGAGAATTAAGCAATGAGTGGGAAAGAAATTTTCTGCAAATGTGCTTCAGAACAGAACATAAGGGCAGGTTTCCAGCAACTGGGAAAAAAATTGTTTGGGCTTTTGTTTTTTTGTGGGCTCTGGAGTGGATATGTGAGAGAGAGAGAGAGAGAGAGAGAGAGTGTCTTCATTTGCAAACTGGAAAGGCTGGTTGAAAATGTGTCTTTAAAAGAATTTCGAACTGAGACTGGTCTCTTTATTTGCTGAAACTCTATGAGAGCATAGAAATTCTATGTGGTCTGAGCTGAAGAATTTGGGTCTCTCAGCATATCTCCCTAGACCAGGGGTGTTCAAACTTTTTGGCAGGAGGCCCACATAATCTCTCTGGTTGGGGGCCAGGGAAAAAAGAATTAATTTGCATTTCAAATTTGTATAAATTTACATAAATGAATATATTATAGATGGAACTTTTAGGAATGAATGAAGGTCTTGCAATAGCTCAAGGCCTATAAAAGGCAGGCCAGCCTTTCCTTTGGTGCTGCTTCTGCATCACAGATGTGAAACAGCAAGCAGCAAGCAGTGGAGGGAGCCCTCATCCCACAGCTCATGCAAGAGGTTGAACAGTTGGCCGTCACGCTGAGAGCAGTTGCATCAGGCCAGTGCAAGTCTCTGGAGGGCCAGAGATTCATTGTAGACTGGGGGCTCCCTGAAAGCCAGATTAGACCAGATGTCTCCAGAGGGCCGCATCAAATATCCAGCATGGTGTAGAGCAGGGGTGTCCAAAGTTTTTGGCAGGAGGGCCACATCGTCTCTCTGACAGTGTGTCGGGGGGGCCAGGGGAAAAAAAGAATTAATTTACATTTAAAATTTGAATAAATTTACATAAGTTTACATAAATGAATAAGTTAAAGATGAACTTATATGAATGAATGAAGGTCTTGCAATAGCTCAAGACGTAGCACAAAGCAAGGCTGACCTTTCGTTTGCTGCTGCTACTGCATCACAGATGTGAAACAACAAGCAGTGGAGGGAGCCCTCATCCCACAGCTCATGCAAGAAGTCAAACAGTCGCCCTTATGCTGAGAGCAGTTGCATCGGGCCAGTGTGGTCTCCAACAAATCACTGGAGGGCCAGAGGCTCATTGGAGACTGGGGGCTCCCTGAGGGCCACATTGAGAGGCCTTGAGGGCCGCAAGTGGCCCCAGGGCCGGGGTTTGGGCACCCCTGGTGTAGAGGACCAGAAAACATTTCAATATAAAATTTATATAAATAAATTAGAGATGGAACTTAGATGAGTGAATAAATGAATGAATGGGCTCATTCACAGCCCAATCCTGAGCTGCGGGACCAGGCAGCTCCACAAAGGGCTCCCACCGGATCCAGAGCCTCCCTGCGGGAGACTCCTCGGGAGAAGGGGACTTTCGTCCCCTTCCCCCGAGTAAGGGAAGCAGTCCTGCAATAGGACTACTCACTTTAGCGGCGACTGTTTGGTCGCCACTAAAATGAAGGTGCTCGTGTAGGGCGAGCAGCCCTCCCTAGCGCCCTGGATCCTGCGGAGCTCGGCTCTGCGGACCCGCCTCTCCGCCACCTCCAGGAACACCCCCCACGCCCCCAACCACACCTCCCCCCGGAACGCCTCCCCCACGTCCCCAACCAACCCCTATTTCCTGTTCCCGGCGGTCACAGAGACCGCCGAGCCGCAGAACGCAGGCGCTAGCTCAGATGCAAACCATAGCACAGCTCCAATCATGTTCGGCCAAGTGGGCAAGAGGCTTTCAGGGAACAAGAGGCTGGCTGCGGGCCAGATTGAGGCTCACCACGGGCCGCATCTGGCCCCAGGGCCAGGGTGTGGAGATCCCTGCCTTAGACAAACCAAGTTTCTAGCCCTTAAGGTTGTGACAATATGTTTGCAAGCAGTGAACCAGCTGGGACAATTTCTGAATCCAGCAGTGCCTCTCTAAAGTGGCAGATGGCACCCTCCTGGTCCCATCACAGATTTCAGAGACAAGGGAAAACAGCATAGAAGTAAAGGGTTATTATACTGCTTAAATGCACTGTGGTTGGAATCTTGATCTGGCCTCTGAGCAACTGCCATTTTAAAATGAGAAACAAGTCCCAAACTAGACAGCGACTGGTGGCGTAGCTGGAGGGGGGAGTGCCCAGCCTGGTGGGGACCTTCAGCAGGGTGGGCAAGTGGCCCCTCCCTTTGGAGCCATTCCCGGTGGGGGGAGCAAAACAGAGCCGTACACCCCCCTCCAGCTATGCCACTGACAGCGATGCATGGTATTAGAGATCTATTTGGCCCCTGTGGCCTGGGCTTCAGTTCCCTAAGGCTGCCTTGCTCCCATTCTGTGCTCTTCCCTCTGCTTCGCAGAAGCAGAAAAATGGTACACACATGAATAGAATAAACGTTGCAAGATAAGAAAAATCTTGCACACATGTTTCAAAAGTGTGTCATTGATACAAACAGCAAAATCCAGCTGTTTTGTCGGAGAACTTTTATGGTTCAGTATTGGTTTTGATTTATCCCCCGTCCCCAATAGCAAACAAGGGCTGCTCATCCAAGAGGGAGTCATCTCGGTGACAGGGGATGTCTGCTGCCTGCCTCAGCCTACTTGCCTGTGGCTTCTGCCTGTTGCTATGTCAGAATGCCAGATGCAAGGGAGGGTAACAGGGTGCAGGTCTCTTGTTGTCTTGTGTGCTCCCTGGGGCATTCGGTGGGCCACTGTGAGATATAGGAAGCTGGACTAGATTGGCCTGATCCAATGGGGCTGTTCTTATGTACTCCTCCTACTTTCTAGATTTGAAAGATGGAGATGGAGCAGAAGAAGAAATGTGGGGGAGAAGAGAGTGGTGGGCTAGAGCAGGGGTCTCCAAACCCCGGCCCAGGGGCCAGATGTGGCTCGCAGCGAGTCTCTATCCAGCCCGCAGCCAGCCTCTTGTCCCCTGAAAGCCTCTAGCCCACTTGACTGAACATGACCAGAGCTGTGCTCTGATTGTATCTGGAGGGTGTTCTGAGGGCCGGAGAGGCTGAGTGAATGAGACCACAAAATGTTGCACACATTCACTCATCTAAGTTCCATCTCTAAATTATTTATTTAAATTTTATATCTAAATTTTCTTCCGGCCCTCAGCACTCCACCAGATATTTCATGTGGCCCTCTGGCCAAAAAGTTTGGAGACCCCTGGGCTAGAGTGACATGGGCTGGAAAGTTGGAGACACTCTAGCCCACCAATCTTCTCTTCCTTACACTTTCTCTTCCATTTCTCTTTTTGAGTTCAAGGAGGCAGAGATGGCGGAGTGACAGCAGTAGCAGCTGGCACACTGCCTGATAAGAGAGGGGTGGCATTTGGGGTGACAATGCACTATGCTCAATAGAAGCCAAAAGATGGCTGGTAAGCTACTGGAGAAGGAACGGGGAACGGGGGAGAAGGAATGAGGGGAAGGAACCCACATCATGAAGCTGTCGCCCCCTCCTCTGAACCCGGAACTGATGTCACGACATTGTGTGATGTCATGATGTCACTGCCCCAGGTGCCACCACCCCTGGCTATGCAAGTGGGAGGTAGTGGCATTTAACATGCCATCAGGCACTGGAAGGTCCCGGGTCAGTCCTAAGCTAAGAAAAAAGTAAGATTTGTAAACTCACTGGAGGGAGAGACAAGCACAAGAATCCCTTCTTGTGCTTGTCTCTCCCTCCAGTGAGTTTACAAATCTTACTTTTTTCTTAGCTTAGGACTGACCCTCCAAAACTGACCCTTACAAAACCCTCCAGTGAGTTTTACAAATCTTTTCAGTGGTGTTCAAAATGCAACATTTTTTGTGAGCATTTGAATCTAAGGACTAGAAATGAAACAAAATGTTGTGCACATTATACATTTGGCAGACTTTTGGAACATTTTACCTTAAATAAATGCATGTTGCTTTTTGCAATTCAACTCTTTTTATAAGCCAACCTTAAAAAAATGTCAGTTTGCCAAATTTCATATTATTTTTTACACCCTACAACAAGCAGCCTTCATTATTGGACGCATCCAGGAGGTGGGGGAAATAATGAAGAAAATATAACGTGAATTTTTTACAAGCAAACTGGAGAGCTAAAATAACCTGATTATTCCTTTTGTTGCAGCTTATTTTATCTCTATCCAGAACCCCCTTTCAATTTGAGGAATCAGGCAGATTGTGTTGTGTGTGAATCAGACAATCAGAATATATCACCTCTGGGCATGTACAGAGATAACTCTTCCCAATGATTAAAATTAAAGGGTAGTTTCCAGTGAAGTGGCAGCTTCCAAACACAGTCGTAGACATCCACCTACCCCATTCCCTCTAATAGCCCAATTCTATCCACGCTTTCCTGGGGGTAAGCCCCATTGACTCTAATGGGACTTACTTCTGAGTAGACATGCATAGGATTGGGCTGCCAGGCAGCTATTGTGCTGTGGCTCATTGGTGTGCTGCAAATGGTTGGCAGGTGTACCATGGGAGTTTGGGAGAGGGTCATGTATTAGTAAATGACAAGCCCCCACACTGGTGGCATGGTGCCCCTTGTCAATTGTCAAAATGGCAGCCTTGATAATAATAGCGCCTTGTCAGTGTGCCATGGGATGAAAAAGGTTGAAAAGGGCTGCTCTAAGATATGCCGGAGTGTGGAGCTCAGCAATACAGATGTTTTGGCGATATGTGATGACATCATCCCCTGTAGTATTTACATACACAGGCACTAAGATGTCTTAGCATATTTGGCATCAAGGACAGTCAGGCACGCCTGCGCAGTTGAGCACACTGAACCAACCTTGGAAATATGTTGGGTCATTGAACTCTGTGCCTGTGAGCAGCAGAATGCTAGGAAGAAGAATCTTATCTAGGAATGTGTTTGCGGTGAAGCTAGAACTAGCTAGTAGACAGCCGGTATGAAAAGTAGTATCCTTGTGGAAATTTCCCAACTATGTAATCTTATATCATGTGTTTTGAGACTTAATAAAAGGCTGGGTCAGGAGCCGGGAGACGGCACTTCACTTCTCCCTTAAATTCATTCTTGCTCCTGCTTCCAGCACTTTCAACCTCTCTAAAACCTGTGTCTGTTGTCTAATTCTTGCCATGGCTTTTCTGCCACACCAACACAGCATCTCAGGCTGCTCCTCAAGTAGCACCAAAATGCTACATCTGGCGCTTCGAACAGGGACCTCTAATCCTAGGACAGAGACTCTCTGCAACAATCAGGTGCAGTAGACCTTGTTTTTTTTATTCAAACAGCTTGTCCGCTGTCTACCTCGTACCTATTGCTTTGACTTTCTATTGCTCTAGCCTCACTCTTACAGTGTGTTTTCCAAGCAGCCTTGCGTTGCGACCTTTGGATTTCTGTTGTCTTTCTGACTTCTCACTGCATTTGCTTTTACAAGCATCTGACTTTGAGGTCTATTTGCTTCTCAGCAACTTTGTGGCTATGCTAGGTGCCCAGATGTGGGCCAGTCAAGTATAGCAGACAAACTGCTTTGCTCTCTGCTATATTCAGCAACCTGTTATAGGCTGCTCCCATTCATTGCTTCATCTGAACCTGGGAACAACAGGGGCCCTCTGCAACTTCTAGCCCTGGTACAGGAACCTTTGCTTTTTCTTATTTCTAGCAGCCTGACTTTCTTTGTTGTTCCCCATTCGCTGCTACATCTAGCACAGCAAATGGGGACCCTTTCTTGCTCTGGCTTCTGCGCCACATCAAGCAGTCCTTGACTTCCGGGGTCTCAGGCTGCTTCCCAGGTAGCATTACTGCTACATCTAGCGCAGCAGGCAGAAACTTTCTGCAATGACCAGGTACAGTAGAGCCAGGTGGTCTTGATCAAACAGCCTGTCCTCTGCCTCCGAACTCATTGCCTTGACTTGCTCCAGTTCTAACTTTTAAACGCTCAGAGTGCTTCTGCCTTAGCACTCTCCCTCAGGCAACAAGGTACAGTCTTGTGTGTCTCCCAACAAGCACCAAGGCCCCAAAAAGCCTTGGGTGCTTCCCAGAGCAGCATCCTGTGCTGCTACATCAGGCGCCCAGCCCGTGGGGCCAAGAAAATCGCTTACTACGCCCGGCAGGGGTTAAAGAGCTCATTCATCTTTCGAGATCCCAATGGTAAGCATAAGTACTTAGGTAAGTATAAAAATAGTACAAGCCTTCGGCTACACACTTTTTATAAAGCTGAGCACCTTGTTTCCTTCTAAGAGGTCACAGGTTTAATTTACCATCCAAACTTTCACTCTGCAGGCAGAGTGGTTACAGCAGTTAGAGGAAACAAACAGGAATACATCTGCCCTCTTATCAGAAACTGTGCTCCTGAGCCCAAGCAACAGAGCAAGAGATTAATTCTTAAAAGCACTCATCTGTGTTCCTCCAGGTGCTCTTTAAAAAACCCTTTTTGTTAGCTTGTATTTTTTCCCCCTCTGTACCAGCTTAGTAAGAAAAGAACTCCACAGTAAGCAAGCATACCTATAAGTATGAGTTACACACAGCAACATGAGTAAACATGAGTAACACACAGCGAAGCCAAAACTAGACCTCCACAAGAACAACAAAAACAATGCCCTCGGTAGTCTGAGAGAAGCACCTTTAAACGTGGTGCTTTAAACAGAACAAAAGAAACTCTTAAGCTATTCATAATCTTCCTTGTGTATTCATCTTATTAGAATAAAAAGTATAAATTGCCATGTGGCACAACTCCACAGGCAATGTCCTGCCACTTACCTGGCTAACAGGTAGCCCAGTTTAGGTAAAGCAATAGCCTCTGTCTAAAGAAAAATTGGAGGCATTGCACCCATTAATTGAAGAACAATTATAAGTCAAACATATTGTTCTTTTCATCAGTCCATAGAATATATCAATATTTGTCATAAGAAAAGACATTTAGAAAATGGAGACTCTTGTATAATCTTCATGAAGTAAACAAACGAATTCAACCCATGGGACCACATTAATTTGGCCTTCCAAATCCAAATTTAATTGTTATGATGTAAAATAATCCCATCTTGTGTTAATAATAGGTAAATCAAACCTTGCAGCCATTTAATTATGGAGCAAGCCCTCAATTTTAAATCAAATAGCACAAACAGATATTCCCAAAAATTAGGAGCTTGCTTTAATAAAATAAGCAAGTTAAAATAAGTTATTTTATTTTTTATAAAATAAAAAATTTTGTGCCACAAAAAGTACAAATTGTACTTAAAAACATAAGAACAGCCCCACTGGATCAGGCCATAGGCCCATCTAGTCCAGCTTCCTGTATCTCACAGCGGCTCACCAAATGCCCCAGGGAGCACACCAGAGAACAAGAGACCTCATCCTGGTGCCCTCCCTTGCATCTGGCATTCTGACGTAACTCATTTTTAAAATCAGGAGGTTGCGCATATACATCATGGCTTGTACCCCATAATGGATTTTTTTCCCAGAAACTTGTCCAATCCCCTTTTAAAGGCTTCTAGGCTAGACGCCAACACCACATCCTGTGGCAAAGAGTTCCACAGACCAACCACACGCTGAGTAAAGAAATATTTTGTTTGTCCTAACCTGCCCAACATTCAATTTTAGTGGATGTCCCCTGATTCTAGTATTATGTGAGAGTGTAAAGAGTATCTCCCTATCCACTCTGTCCATCCCCTGCATAATTTTGTATGTTTCAATCATGTCCCCCCTCAGGCGTCTCTTTTTTAGACTGAAGAGGCCCAAATGCCGTAGCCTTTCCTCATAAGGAAGGTGCCCCAGCCCCGTAATCATCTTAGTCACTCTCTTTTGCACCTTTTCCATTTCCACTATGTCTTTTTTGAGATGCGGCAACCAGAACTAGACACAATATTCCAGGTGTGGCCAATTCACAAAGTATAGTAAGTATAAGCAGCCACCCTGCCAAAAAAGTCAAATGTAGTATATCAATGCTCCTAATTTTGCCAGGACAGACATTATTTGAATAGTTTAAACAGCAAGACCAACCCCTCACCATTAACAGCTTTTTTACATGCTGTTAGGTGAAGAAGCATTTAACACAGTAAAATCACAAGCTTCTTATCCTAACCATCAAGCATACGTTATATTTAAAACGTGATGCCACATTTTTGGCAATCAGAAGCTCCTAAAGCGCATAGTTTTAACTACTGCACAAAATGCAGTATGGCTCCAGAAGCATCAACCACCTTAAAGGAAGGACCAAAAGAATTATTAGCAAGTTTTTTTTCTAAAGTAAGTCTAACAGCCCAACTTTGTGTTAGCCTCCTCTTTTTTTGTGTACTAGCTCATCAGAACAAAAAAACCATGATTTGCCCTGTGGTACAATGCCACAGGCAAGTCCTTAAAAAGCAATCAATTCCCCTTTATTCTGTGCCTTTTAGAGGTACAGATTGTATTTAAAGTTTTTGGCATCACTAGTATATGCCAAAGACTTGTAAAACATAGTGGGAAGCCCTTAAGGCTAACCCCTAAATTTTAATTCCTACACCAGATGCAAGATAGGTTCCAGTCATTTTAGGAGTCGAAGAGAGCTGCAACAATAGCAACAGCACTGACCTTTTAGTTTTGTCCAGTGCCCTTAAGAATACAGTTCCATTTCTTAATTAAAGATGAAAAAAGCATCCTAATTATAGTCATTAGTAGAAAAATTTTATAAAAAGCATCAACAACCAATGATGAGCTATAAAACGTGTAAGCAAACCATAGCCATCTTTTTCAGTGTTTTTTATTCCACACCTTTAAGACAGCAACCACCAGCCATTTTAAGTTTGGTAAGTTTCCATAAAAAAATTTCCCAAACTTTTTTCCCCATAAGTTGAAGCTACTATGATAGATTTTAAACTTCATAGTATCTCTCATTCCATATTTTTTAAAACTGTAGTTATTAACCATTTTACCCATTAGTAGCAGTTATTATAGCATTTAAAGTTATAAGTTATTAAGTGTTATGTTTTTAAATATTAAAAGCAAACCGAAATTCACCAGCAGTTTGTTTAGTTTAGTTGTAAACCACAGTGTTCCCAAACATAGATAAGAAATTTTAAGCAACCGTGAAACTCTTGTGTTTACAATCACAGAAGAGAAGAAAAAAAAAATGCTCTGACAGTTTAAATTTTTCGGTTTGCATCAGTTTGCAAACCTCTTCAGAATACCATCTAAAGAAAACCATATCAGATCCCCCAGATCTGGTATAGAAAGATACCAGTCAATTTATTTTTTTTATAGTTTAATGTATATGTATAAATGATTAGCAAATAGTAATATTTTAAGTTAATTGTGGTGGTTTAATTACATCAAAAAGTTCAAAGTTTAAGATTTCACAAAGAAGGCAAAAGCATGTTAGTTTTAGCAACAGTTATGTTGCCTGTTGAAAGCCAGAAGTAAAGTACAATACCACTGTTAAAGTATGTAAAAAAGAGGGATAATATATGTATAAAATTAAACAAAATAGTTTCCAGTGAGAAATATATGTATTTCAAAGATAGCACCCCACATTATAAGAAAAATTAGTTTTATGTTTTTCCCCCACTAATACATACAAAGTGTATCTTCCAATTTTTTTAAAAGAATTAAAATGAGGGATATGACAATGTAATTGTTTGTTTGTTTAATATTAGAAATGATTGTTAGGCCCAGACCCCCATTAAGAATTTAGGGTAGGCTGTGTTGTTATTGTGTTTAATTTTTTAGAAACGCTTGATGTCGGTGAGGGAAGGCCCTGGAAGTTACAAGTTGTATGTAGCCATTATGCTGAACCAAAATATTTTAGATGCAAATACATCTCACAAAGAAGACTCAGAGAGCATTTGGGATATCAGAATTTATATGAATCAAATGTTATATTATGTTAGAGGGATGTTAGTCTGTTCGCAAGCACAGTTGCCAAGAAGAGTTTAGATCCATTTTACCCAGAAGCCTTAGAGGGAGGACTACAAGCTGGGAATCCTCAAGGGAAAAGTCTGTTAGGAAGGAAACAAGGATACATCCTAATTGCTCTTTTACAAGAACAAAATTATATGAGAAGAATAATAAGTAAAGGAAATGGGTAAATAAGTTAGTAACAGGGAATAAAAGAATTAGTTTGGAAATAGAGAATAGGGAAAATCAAATGAACTCTGTGTCACCCTTCAGAGTCAGAGCTAGCCTAACACAGAGAGGTCCCAGATAGATAAACAGAGGTAGTTAATTGCTCAAGCAATAAACCAATTTGACACAATCAAGATAACAGCAATTTGTTGTCAAGCTAACTAGGTAAAATTTATAGATTCAAGCTGAAGCTTCAAAGACTCCCCTTGACAGATTTATGGCATCTGAGCTCTTGCTGCTGGAATCCCCCCTCTTCATCTGCAATTCCAAGACAGCATTGAGCAGAGAAAGGAAAAACATACACAGAAGAGCATATTGGATTATTTAAAAGCCAAAAGACATTGTTTAAAATAAAGTTTAAAATAATGAATTTACAGAGAAACAGTGTAACATCTAAGAGTTAGGCTGCAGAAGAAAAGCTTACATTTAGACAAGAGGGAGCCTTCTGTGACAGTAGCAAAATTAGCCAGAGCAATAACTGATGAAGTCGTAAACAGAAGCAAACTGCCAGCAGAAGTGTTTTGTTTAGGTAAAAGTTGTAAAATAATTAGTAGGAGAGATTAGAGGTCAAAAGAAGCCACATGAAATCCACAAGTGAAAATGCAGCTTCTGAACAGTGATTCAGACGCTCAAGCACCAAATAGGGATTTAAAAGCTGTTCTAAAGTCATTTAAAAGGAAGAGTAGCACATAGAATGTTTTGTTTGTAAACTCAGAAGTTAGCAAGTATATTCTTTGCTGAATATTAGTTAAATTAATAAGAGAAAACAAAGTTAAAAGGATTTAAGTCTGCCTTAGAGTGAGGCTTGCAAAATAAAGGCAACACAGCTAATTTGGAATGTAGAAAGCAGACACAAGCTAGCTCCCTGCCAGCTTGGAACTTGTCAAAATTTATTGCATCTCACAGATAAGAATTAAAAGTCAGGATGTATGATAGAATTCTTCACAGCCTAATAATTAAAGAATACTAGTAACAAATATAAAGGTATTTAGAATTGATTTTATTTTAGCTTTTAGAATTGTTAAAATTAAAACATAGAATGAGTTAGAAAGCTAAATGAGAAAATAGCTAAAATTCAGATATGCTTTAAATCACAAACCAGCCTGGAGTTAATTGAGAGTTTGACAGGAGACTCCAGAAAAGTTAATAAGTTTACAGATAAGACACAAGACAGATAGAAAGCTAAGGAGGAGACCAGACAGAGAATAACTTTCCTAGGCGCCAGAATAAATAGTGAATTTAAGAATATTTCTAATAATGAGAATAATTAAACTTAGTAGGCACAGACTCATTAACAGGGAGTCTGTTCAAACTCAAAGCTGACAGAACAGATATGAACTACATATCAAAGTTGGCAGAATCCGATAAAGAAGCCTCAGGAATTTGGGAGGAAGGCCTCCAGCTAGAGATTTCTCTTGAAAATGCAGTTTGTATCAGAGAGGAGGGAGATTTTATAGGAATCAAAAATGTCTTAATAACTTCTTGTAGGAATAAGTTACAAAATAAGTAAAATTAGATTAGAAGAGAGGATAATTTGCTGAATAAAATAAGTATAAACACAGATTAAAATAAATAGATTATTACCAGATTAGTGTAATTGGGAAAATTAGGATAGAGGCACACTGCCCCCTTTTGAAATAGTATTGACATTACAGAAAGGGGAGGAGTTCTCCAAAATGGCGAATACAGTAACCTGAGATGTTTAATGTATGCTCCAGATATGGCAATAGCCAATGGAAAATCCCCATATCCGATATCATAGGCTCTAACAAATATGATTGGAGTTTTCTCGAGACAAAGGAACCCACGGGTATAAATGGTCACACCCAGAAGGGAATGTTGCTTTTTCTCTGGGACACTGAGAGACCACAGCTCTCTGTGTTCCCCATTTTGAACCACTGAGAGAAGCCCATTGCTGGCAATGAATAAATATTTGTTCATTTTCACCAAGCTTGCTTACCGAGTCTATTTTTGAGTTTATTTTCAACTTTGCTCTTCAAGCTCACTTTGAGCTTGTTTGAAATTTGCTGCGGACACAACAATTAAGCAATGACCTTGCAACATCAGCACAAAATCAGCCAGGAGAAACAAGGCCTGAAAAGAAAAGAATCCAATTTCCAGCTACAAAAACAAAACTCAAAACCAAACAACCCAGTAACAAGGCCTCAAGCCTTGATTACCTCCCATAACAGCAAAAGACAAAAAGGAAGCCTAACCAAAGACCCGTCCTACTTTTAGCATCATGGAGAGATTTAAAAAAATTGACATTTAAAAGTTCAAAAGCAATTGCTTGTTTTGATGGCAAAAAGAACCAAAAAACGCTTCCAGACGTACAACCCGTGTGTTTTGCAAAAACATTTTTCCTGCATAACTAAATGGACAAAAACACCTTGGCATGGTCCCATTTTACAGCAGCAATAGCCATAACAAACTTTGTATACCCATGAAAACCAGTTCAATGATGTGTTATTATTTTCTGAAAAGTTTTGATATGTAAATGTGAAACCTTCAATTGTATTTTAGCCAATTTAAGTAATGAAGCAAAATGTTGTGTTATGATGTTTTCTTTTTAATCAATTGATTAAGTTTTAATGTTTTTTGTTGTTGTGTCAAGTCATGCAATTTGTAATCTTATAGTGCAATTTAGAAAGAAAAAAAGGGTGAGATGTAGTATTTACATACACAGGCACTAAGATATTTTAGCATATTTGGCATCAAGGACAGTCAGGCACGCCTGCGCAGTTGAGCACACTGAACCAACCTTGGAAATATGTTGGGTCATTGAACTCTGTGCCTGTGAGCAGCAGAACGCTAGGAAGAAGAATCTTATCTAGGAATGTGTTTGCGGTGAAGCTAGAACTAGCTAGTAGACAGCCGGTATGAAAAGTAGTATCCTTGTGGAAATTTCCCAACTATGTAATCTTATATCATGTGTTTTGAGACTTAATAAAAGGCTGGGTCAGGAGCCGGGAGACGGCACTTCACTTCTCCCTTAAATTCATTCTTGCTCCTGCTTCCAGCACTTTCAACCTCTCTAAAACCTGTGTCTGTTGTCTAATTCTTGCCATGGCTTTTCTGCCACACCAACACAGCATCTCAGGCTGCTCCTCAAGTAGCACCAAAATGCTACAATCCCCGAACATACAAAGGCGGTATCATGACAAAGTCATGACACTGCAAAGCTACGGAAGGGGTCTGTGCACCAGTGGAAACCCCTTACTGGGAACACCGCCCCCCCCACTCAACAAAGGATACTAACCACTTCTTTAAATGACTTTTTTCGAACTTGTAACTGAATAACTGAGATCTTTCACAAGAACTCCTTCCTGCTAACTTATTTGTCCCTGTTTGATCCCTTGGCAATGGCAAGGGGAGAGCTTTTATCTCTTGTAGCACCATATGAAGATTCCTGCCTTCAAAGCCCTCAGATGAACCCTTGACTTCTCCCCCACAGGATCAGCGGAGCCCAGAAAGCTCTAACTAGCTTAAAAGGAGCCGCCCATCACCTCCTACCATCCCTCAGCTTGGCTTCTTTTAATCGCGTGAATTACAATAACATCTCTCTCTCTCTCTCTCTCTCTCTCTCTCTGTCTCTCGAATGCTTGTTTGATCTGGTGACCTTGAAACTAGCCCTGGAAATAATTACTGAATGTTAGCAGAGCTGGATGGGTGGGGGGAGTTCATTCATATTGGATGAACATTGGGAGGTTGCAGGACTGTAAGGATTCATTTGGGGGCTGTACCGGGTCCTCCAGAGGTCCCCTCCCAGACTCTTCAGAAGGCCTCCTGGACACAACCACTGTCACAAAATCCACTTCTGGTTTGCATCTGTGACTTCCAGTCACTTCCAGGAGATGTTCAGAGGTCTAGAACTTCTCCCAGATGCGAACAGGTTACATCCCAGAGGTTCTCTCAGTTGCGGGCTTGGCATCCATGGATGTTCAAATCTGTGAATGCCAAGGCCATGGACAAGGAGGATCCACTTTATATTTATTTTAAGAAGTATCTACACCGCTTTTCCAATGCTCAGAATAGTGTACAACAATTAAAATACGTACAATACATTCTCACCTCATCTGTGGGGGTCCCATTCCCAGAATTCCTGCAGATGCCGAAACTCGTGGATAATAAAATTCACAGATCTTGGCACCGAACCCTCATATGCAACCAGAGCTCTGTTCCAGTCATGTTGGCAGAGTTCAGGTCCTGGTCAATGTGGGTTGGGGGACCCACGCTGAGATCTGTATGTGAAAAATCCATGGCTGATCAGGCATCACCAGTATAGGAATAAAAAAATTTTTTAAACAAAACCAGTAAAAACCAATTAAGTTGGTACTGATGCAGTTTAAAAATGTAAAAACAGCAACAGCATAAAAATAATAACAGATGACCTAAAGGTACTAGATTAAAAAGAGATTGTTAAGAGATTCCTCTCTCCTCAAATGCTAAGCCAAGAAAACAAGTTTTTCTGCCCCACTGGAAACCAAGTAATGAGAGGGCAGTCTTCAGATTTTTCTGGCAGTTGGTTCCAGAAACATGGTGCCACAACATTCCTTAACATAGTGTCAAATCTGGGAGGAAACTGGAGTAGCTCTTTGGTTAGTGGCGCTGGCACAGAAGTTGATTTTGGTGCACACAAGAAACTTTGCATCCTAGTGTGAGCTTAAATACGATGATGCTAATTTTCTGCAATGATTTTCTATATTCAAAAGATTTTAGAGAGACTTAGGAGTGTGTTTGGTTTTCTGTATCACTGTATCTAGCTGTCGACACCAAGCAGGTGGGTCGATTTGGGCTCCTCATCAGGAAGCCTGGCAGACCTATACTCCAAAGACTTTGTTAGCTGTCACCCCCTCCCTGGCCCCTTTCTGCCCATCGCCATCCCCACACTCCCCCTATCTATTTTGCCCTTCCCCTTTGGGAAGGGCCCCAAAAGAAACATCCCAGCTCTAGTTGGAGATGTAGAGAACTGAACCTGTGTGCAGATCATTTGGGCCAGCCCTGACCCCTTGATTCCTTAGGGAGTACAGAACATCCAGCAGAGCTGTGTGTTTATGGGGATCACTACCAGTGACATGTGATGAAATCCAAGGTTTCAGGGGCAGACCCACAAATATGGTGTGACATGGTGACATCACACTGCAAGGCATTCAGGGGGCTACCACAACACCTGCACAATCACAGGGGAGGTAGAGCTTGTCATTGCTGCTACTCTAGCCTCAGGGAGGGGAGACTCAGGGAGAGATTAGAGTTTGAGATTAGAGATTAGAGCTTGAGGCAGTGACAACTCTGCCTCCCCTGTGATTGCACAACAACTCAGAAACTGGGTGGGGTTCATGTGCCAGAGGTGTGCGCCAGTAGCGTACCAAGGTCATTTGAGGCCCATACATTTTTTGCACCCCCATCCATGAATTCAGTAATTTTTATTACTGGAAAAATTCAGTAATAAAACGATTCAGCAATTTTTATTACTGAAAAAATTATTTTAAGTAAGAGTCAAGAAATGAATAATAATAATGACCAGAGAAGAAGTTTGTATATTTATATTTGCATATATGTCTAACTTTATAGCTTCTTTTGTGGTCAACTGCAGCCGGCACTAGCCAAATCACGGCTACAGCCAACGTAATCCCTGCTGCCACTGCCTTCTTGGGGTGGCCTCTCAGACAGCCCTCTGCAGCCTGACACCTGGGTTTGCCCCCCCCAGCCACCCTTTTTGTACATCTCCGGTGTGCGCAACCACACTAAGCTGAGCTGTTGCTGCAGCCTCTAGTCTTTACCCATAATTGAGGCTATTTTAAGTGGAGGCTCACGAGGTTCTGGGGTTATATTCATTAGAGCAGGACAGGGGAGGCTGTGCGACTCTTGCCTCCCCTGACTCTATGTCCCTGACTTCTTTATGCTAAAATGACTTCTTTATGCTAAAATAAAACACTAAAATTGAGTTTTGGGAGAATTGGGACAGACAAAAGAAAATATTTCTTTACCCAGCATGTAATTAGTCTGTGGAACTCCTTGCCACAGGAAGTAGTGATGGCATCTTGCCTAGATTATTTTAAGAGGAGATTGAACAAATTTCTGGAGGAAAAGGTTACAAGTCATGGTAGGTATGTGCAAGGTCCTGGTTTTAGAGGTAGGCTGCCTCAGAATGCCAAATGCAGGGATGCAGGATGCAGGTTGTGTCTTGTTGTTTTGTGTGCTCCTTGAAGCATTTGGTGGGCCATTGTGAGATACGGTAAGCTGGACTAGATGGGCTTTTGGCCTGATCCAGTGGGGCTCTTCTTATGTTCTTTTGCAAAGAATATATTTTGCCCTGAGCTATGGCCCTTCCCTGGCATTCCTCAAGCACAGGCTGAAAACCACTGTCTTTGAGTGTTGAGCTTAGAGTGAGTTATCTGATGGATAGTGTTCACCCCCCCCCCCCCCCGTGACTGAGCAAATAGTGCCTGTGATCTGGCGTTTATTAGGTTAGAACACCAGGCTTGTGGCAGACGTGACCCATCTTATTAGTTCAGGTGATTGGCATCCCCACAAAGCAGAAATGACAGAGCTGTATAACTCTTGCTTTACGCTCCATGTTCCTTCCAGCAGAAGGTATGAACCGGATTTATCAGCTTTGTGAAGATCTCTGGAAGGGAAATCAGAGTGGCAGATCTACGTCCCCGTTGAAATTGGATCAGTTCCCTCAGACGTCACTTGGCACGCATGTGTTTTATGAGTCTATTAAGATATGATTTACATTTTTTTTTCATGTTTCAATTTCCTTTCAGCATGCCCAAGGGACGGGCAAATTAATTGAAGGGAGCATGGGCCCAGATGGCTGATTGGATAAAACCACTCATAGCATTTACACAGAAGTATCTGGAACCTGTTCCGGAAGGCAGTCTTGTTTGAGTGGAAAAACAGAGCACCCGTTGGTGGGGTTTGAAATGTGGGTATTTCTGACTCCCTGGTGATGCATTTGGGTGAGAACTGAAAAATGAATTTTTCCTGAAAAATGCTACTTGGTCACCTTGAACAGCGTACAATTGTTCTGTGAATCTCTAGGTGGAGATAGTGAATCGAAAACACAGGGGTGGCCTCATGCCTGCAAGTCAGAAGCCAGAATGAGAAGGCAATCAATGTTCTTCAGGTGTTTGCAGCGCTGCAAGAATCAGAAGGGCAGCTTCAAAATGGGGCACTAATTGCTTGAGAAAGCCATATCCAGGTTTTGCTTTTATAAAAGCTGTTAGCGCCAATCAGGCGCTAGCAGCCGATTGTCCCCTCCCCGCCTCGTGCACAGGGCTGAGGCTTGAGCCGTGATTGGCTCTTGCGGCTGGGGAGGCGGGACCAGAGCCCTAAATGCGGAGCGTGCGCTCCTGGCGGGCTCAGAGCGCTCCCGGCTGGCAACGAGGACGGATGGAGGACGGATGCGTCCTCAACGGGAGCAGAAGGGGTGGGCTTGCGGCCCTCCCCCTTTCCACGGCAGCTAACCTTGCCTTGTAGGGGTGGAGGAGCAGCCGGGCGAGCGGCTGCTGAGTCTCCCCTCCCCTCTTCACCAAGCAGCCGAGCGGGCTGGTGAGAGCCTTTGCCGCGGCCCGCCTGCCCCCACCCTCATCGGGGGGATGGAGCTGGGCACTGCCGCGGGCAGTGGCCAGGCGGCCAGCGCGCGCCTCCGCGCTTTCCCCCTGCCCACCCCGCGCCACCCCTGGGAGAGAGGCTGGCTGTGGCAGCGTCAGCAGCAGCGTGGCGCTGGGAGGCTGCCCAGTGGGCAGAGGGCCTGTGGACGAACGGCTCTGGGCGGCAGGTGCAGGAGCTCAGGAGGAGATGCTCTGGCTGGGCAGTAACTCCTCCGGTCGCCTGAGAGACCCAAGGCAGCAGCGAGCTGCATCAGAGTGCCTGGGAGAAGAGGACGAGGCCTCCCCCGCCCATTATTGTGCCTGCGGGCGCTTGTATCCTACTGTGAATTTTAATACACACGGGGAGGGGGGTGAGGGTCCCCTAGTTCCTGCATATGTGAAAAGAAGGCCTAAGAGAGGGGGGAGCCCCCAAGAGGCCTGCACCCCCTCTTTCCCCTTTAGTTAACAGCTCCGATGGCTCAGCTGCTATAGCGCTGATCTGTGGAGCCAGAGGCTAGGGGTTTAGATCCCTATGAGGGGAAAAAAGTTACCCCTTGTGACAGGGAGGAAGATGTTAATGAGCCTTGTTTTGTTGGCTCTTGGAGGCCCGCAAGAAGGAAACCCTTCGTTAACTGGGAGGGGTGAGGTTGGTCAGGTATCTGGTACGGGTACGCCGATGTGAGGATTTTAGGAGAGAGCGTGGGGTCAAGCTTAGTTAGCTTTGTCCCCTAGAGGCGTGTGAGTCCTCGAAAGGCATCCTCTAACGGGCCTTATAAGCTTGGTGAGCTTTATTCTCTGAAGGCCTGCGTCCTCCAAGGGTATCCTCCGAAGGGCCTTACAAGCTTAGTGAGCTATGTCCTCCAGTAGCCTGTGTCCTCCAGACGTGTCCTCCAAAGGGCCTCGCAAGCTTAGTGAGCTTGTCCTCCAGAGGTCTGTGTCCTCCGGAGGCATCCTCCAATGGGCCAAGGAGGTGTTAAGTCACCCAAACCTTCCTGAGGGAGCTGGGATTATAGGGTTGTGAGTCGGAACACTGCCGGCAGGATCTGTTTTGAGAATGCTAGCAAGTTCCCAATTGGGGGGGGCCCTGCAGTTTCTGGTTGGACTGGAAAGGTCTTTGGCCCAGGTCAACCTCACACCGGAAGGGAGTTTCTGGGTGCCGCACAGATAGTTTTGATAGGTGTGGCTGGTAGCCGGTTTTTTATGTAAGCCTACACAAGAGGAGGGCGTCAATATTGGAGCGGTTTGTGATGAGCGGGACCCTTTGCCGCCTTCGCCCCACAGTGGTTAATTTAGTCAGTGGGGGGCTTCCACCCCTTATCATCCTGGTGGGCTATTACCTGCAACGCTCACTAGGCGGGGTTCAGGCTCAGAGGCAGTCGGGGGCTGTTATCCTGCTCATGCCCGCTGTTGTCTGATCCCAGAGGCGGAGTAGGGTCGGGCCTGGTTGGTGCTTGGATGTGAGACCTCTTGGGAATGCCGGAGGCAATAAATTACAGGACTTGGGCTAATTTAGCTGTCTGGTTTTGTCATTGGTGCCTCCTGCTACTCCAGGGATAGCCTAACCGAGCCGCGGCTCTCTGCATATATGTGGTTATAGGGTGCATGGTGTTTAATGATCATACTGGCTCAGCCCGGATGCGTTGGTCGCCATTTTCGGTTGTGTGCAGCACGCGATCCGGCGCTGGATTGCGTGTCCCACAATTGGAAGTGCGTACAACTATGTCATCCCTTCTGGGTCAGCCTGGAGCTCGTTGGAACCCAGCAATGCACCCAGCAGGGCCCCGTGGGTTCGTAGCATGTAAATGTGTCTTGACTGCATGGCTCTTGGAATGGGGGGGGAAGTATGAGCCGCTCTTTCCTGCGTGCATGCGGCCGTGGTGTGCAGCACTCAGGGTCACCTGTCCCATGTTGGGGGCCGCAGACAGGGCGCAGGGCAACGGCAGGACGTAGCATCCCCTCTTTTTTCCCTCCCCCAGTAGCGTGGGGCTAACTGTGATTGGTTGCCACAGTGGCGTCCTGGGTTGTGTTCTTATTTTGTCCGAGTCACAGCGGTGTTTTGGTTGGAGGGTTTTTCTGGGGTGTTCGAATTCCGACGGCAAGGCCTGTTGAGCCCGTGCCGGTGTGAATGCAGGGTCAGTTCGTGGTTGGGGCACGTAGTCTGGAACAGATTGCTATGGTAGGTGAAGCGGACTGGGTGGTAGGCCCCCCCTTTTCCATCTCCACCTATTTTCCTCTTTGGATCTCCTTTTGGGGGTAGTTCCCAAATTCCCCGGGGAGTTTAGGTCAATTCCCATTTGTCCCTCCTAGAGGGTAGTCTTGATCGCAGGTATCTCTAGGGTCCCAGCCTTGTCTTGCATACCTGGCATTGTGCGGGGGCTTGTTTTTTGATGGGGTAGACTCACGGAGCCTGAGTTTCACAGGCTGTCCGGTCTGCTTTGGTAGGCCCTGGGAGCCAGGATACAGACCCTGAGGTACCCACTGGTGCCAGTTGGGCTTATTGACTTTGCCTGTTGGGTCGTGGTGCCAGGTAAGTTCCCCCCCTTTTTGAGGTACATGTGAGAAGCAATGGTGGAGCTGGCAGGCCTTCTCACACAGATGGGCACTTCAGCCATTAGAGAGGACATGGCTGGGGGTTTCAGTCTGCTCCACCAGTTTATGGGTGTCTTAGTTTGTAACTGGGAGGTTAGTGGAAGTTGAGTTTCAGGTACAATCAGAGGTGGTGGTGGGCTATGGTTTCAGAATTCATTTTGAAGCAGCTGGGGTGTTGCTCGTTGGCTTAGCGGTTGGGTGCAGGAAGGCATCACTAGAGCTTTAACATTCTCCGAGTTTTTTCCCCATTTTAGTCAGTTTGCATTTGGGCCCTTGAGTCCGTTAATTCCTCCTGTCGTTTCTGGTGTGCTAGCCAGGCGGTGGGTAGGATTATCGGCGGGCGAACCTTGAGTCGCCAGGGCGAAGCACTGGCTGAGAGCATTTCTCCAGTGCTTCTCAATTAATGTCTTTTTGCAGGGCTCATGCCCAAGTTAAACAGCGTTGCTGATGCTCTCTCTCATTTCAGAAGGAGCAGGTTGCGCAGCTGGTTCAGGAGGCTCGTCCATCCCCTGAACCCATGCCCCTGTGGTTGGGGAGCTCTGGCTCCGCACTGCCCAAAGCGTGATCTGGGTTTCCCTACTGACAATGCCGGGTCTGCTATGGGAAGAAGATTTGGGAGGGGTTGGTCTTTCGCTGGCAGCGGCGTCTCAGGGACGCTTGGCCTTGGCCAGTGTAGCACTGGCTGAAGTTTGTAATTGCCCTTCGGAACGTGGATTTGTCAGCACATTCGATCACATTTTACCTAGTAACTCTTTCTTTCAGTCTAGGGCACCGAGGCTGGGCGGACAGCACCTCTGAAGTCCGGGGCTGGCAAATGCTGGAGGCTTTGGGCGGAGGTGTCTCGGACTCCTGGATACCCGGGAAGCGGTCATTTGAGTTTATTACAGGGCCTACGTGCCAAGTTAAATAGTACATCGCTTTGAGGCAGTGCTGTTCAAGGCTTGTTGCCGGGCGTTATTTGCAGGGCCGTCGCCTTAGGGGGTTATCTGTTTCCAAGTTCGCCCCCGGAGGGCAGTGCCTTGTGGTGGGGTAATTGTCAGTTGGGTGTTAACCTATGTTTCTTCTCTTTAAGGTTCAAGTCTCCCTGGCGAGGTAAGGGGCAGTGGGCCCACCTCGAAGGAAAGGTTGACGTGGATCTCTGTCCAGGGCAGGCAGAGGATTGCCCGGGGTGAAGGGCAATCGTGCTGTGCCCCCCCCCCCGATTATTAACCAGTTTAGGGCAGTTTTTAATGCCACCTTACAGGGGATTGGAGTGTCAGCTGGCCAGTTGGCCTGCATTCGTTGAAGATTGGTGCCGCAGCTTGTAAGTACTATGTTCTCGGTGGCCCGCCGGTCGTGGTGGCCGGTGGTGGTAAGTTATCTGGCTCCCCCAGTGGTCGGGGGGGGCGTGTTGACTGGCGTGGCCAGCCTTGGTGTTAAGCGGAGGGATGGTCCGGTGGGAGTCCCTGGTCTGTAGCCTGCGGCATCTGGGTAGTGTGTGCTGGCTCAGTGACTTATTTTACCTTTTTTGTTACAGGTCCGCGCTGGTTGGTTCCAGTGAGGGTTCTGATCTGCGGACACTCTGTTATCTGTGTGGCTCGAAAAGGAGCGTTGTCTAGCAGTTTCGGCTCCCAGTGGGGGTCTGGGTGGCCTGGCTAGTCTCACCTGGCTGCCAGACGGGGCAAGTGCTGGCATTGGTGCTGCCCAGGCTGTTCACTATCTTGAATGGCATCCCCTCCCCAGGTAATCGGGGTGTATCTCGGCGAGAATGGCTGGAGTCAGAGGATTTTGTTGTGGTTGAGGCTCCAGGCCTGTAGGGGGTTCTCGCAGCTTCTTAGTCAGTTTCGGAGAAGGCCATTCTCTGGCAAAGTCTCCTCCCTCGCTGCTGCGGCGTTTAGTGCAGGGTGCCTGTATAGCAGGCATCACCAAGGATAAAACTATTACCTGGGGAGGGTAATGGTTGAGCTGGCCATCGGGTTGGGCAGTTGCCTTGTTCCACAGTGATGGGGGCATCTGTCACTGATCGGCATGAGTGATTTATCTACTCTGCAGCAGGGCTTGAAGGAATTTTTTCCTTGTGGGGAGCGGGGAAGACAAGTGCTAGGCTGTCATCCCCTGTGGCAGGATACGTGCGGGGCTGGGTAGGTAGGGACTTGTCTCGGTGTCTATCCAAGGCAGCAGGGTGAGGGGTAAGTCTGAACCGCTCCCATGATGCCTGACCGGCTCCAGGAGGCAGGCAGGCGAACCCCTGGCCTGGACTGGCAGGATGGCGTGGCTCGGCCAGCTAGCCTGAAGTCCGGCTGCCTTGCCCCCTCTGGGGGTGGTGTTGAAAGACCTCAGCTGGCGATTGTCGGCTAAGGCCTCGAGCCAGGTTTACGCCCAATGAGAACGTAGGGGGAGGCAGACGGCTAGAACCGTTTCCCCCATATGGCCCCGCACGACTGATGTTCAGTGTTATTGCCCTGCTGCAGATAATTTCAATAAAGTGGCCCATTTTTCATCCAAGCTGAAGTCTTGTGTCTTTATTGCGGGTGTGGGAGTAAAACAAGAATCAGCAATCATGGACTGTAGAAGAGAGCACATGACATGCCATAAGGTGTCCTGCTCTCCAAACAGGAGCCCAAAAGTTCTGACAGGTGATGTGGTGAGCCAAGACCAGAGAACCCTGGAAAAGAACTGAAAGGGAGGTTAATCCCTTTAACAGGGATTAATAGGGAGAGAACAGCCCACAGGTCTTAAAACAAGCAACAAACACCCATACTAGCAGAGGATACTAGTAGAGTGGATAGAGAAAAGCTCTTTTCCTTCTTACATAACACCAGAACCAGGAGACATCCACTAAAGTTGAGTGTTGGGAGAGTTAGGACAGACAGAAGAAAATACTTCTTTACCCAGCGTGTAATTCGTCTGTGGAACTCTTTGCCAAAGGAAGTAGCGATGGCATCTTGCCTAGACACCTTTAAGAAAGGATTGGACAGATTTCTGGAGGAAAAGTTCATCACAGGTTACAAGTCATAGAAAGTATGTCCAGTAGTTGGCAACCTTCAGTCTCGAAAGACTATGGTATCGCGCTCTGAATGGTGGTTCTGGAACAGCGTCTAGTGTGGCTGAAAAGGCCGATTCGGGAGTGACAATCCCTTCCACACTGGGACCAAGTGCAGTCTGTCCCTGGTCTGTCTCCCTGGCTATGGGCCTTGACTCCCTGGCTATGGGCTATGTCTCCTAAGGTATGTGCAAGCTCCTGGTTTGCCTCTGATTGCCAGATGCAAGGGAGGGTACCAGGACGCAGGTTGTATCTGTTGTCTTGTGTGTGCTGCATTTGGTGGGCCACTATGAGGTACAGGAAGCTGGGCCTTCTTATGTTCTTTTGTATGACTGCCATGACCCCTGCAATGCAATGCTCTCAAGTCTCATGGCAACAGGATCAGTAATCAGGATCAGGGCAAGAGGTGCGATCTGGAGTTTAAGCTGTGCTTTGCTCAAAGTAGGAGTAACCCTGACTGCAATTTGGATGGGAGACCGTCGACTAAATCACAAGTTGAGTCAGTGATGTCCATGACTCAACTCAAGTCAGCAAAAACAGTGGTGTTTTTTTTGCCACTTGAGTCAATTCAATTTGAGTTGGGTGCCCATCCCTGCCAGGAGGCCACTATTTGCGGCCGTTGGGAGCCAGGGTGGCCACAAGGGCCCATCTGCTTCCAAATGTGGCAGTGTCAACTCCCGGCAGCTCAAGGTCCCAATAGGGTTAACGTCTTGGTCACAGGCCCTGAGATGACTTTGCATTGAAAGCAATTGCAGGTCATTGAGGCAGGCAGGAAGACAACTGAACAGGACATGACTTTTGAGCCTCAGCTACAACTCCAACTCAGCAGAGCAGGAGACGACAGTACTGAAGGAAGAAGGAAGGGGCTGTGGAAGAGAAGAAAGGGGAAACCTCTGACTCCCCTTTTCTTCTTGACCTTCCACCTTTTTTTTCTTCACTGAGGAGACACAGCTGTGGGTTCTCAATGTCACATCAATTTCTACTTCAAAAAACCTGGTCACATTTCATGCCAACAAGAGGGGAAGTTATTAAAATAAATGTGGAGAACGTTTATCTCGGGTCTACAGGCTGACCAATGCAGTGCAATCGAGAGGAGAAGCAGAATATTTACAGGGTCCCATTGACATGGTTTAATAAAGTTTAATAAAGCTGATGAATCTATTAAAGCACAGCTCAGAGTCGGGAGCTGCAATCTCACCAGAGGAAAAGGAAGGGGGGTGGTGGTCCTAAAGGAATGATTCTGGTGCACATTTCTGTACTGCCTTTCCACAGGGTGGGTGCATGGTTCCTTCCCTCCTTTTGTCCATGCAACAACCCTATGAGGTAGGCAAGGTTGAGAGATAGTTACTGGCTGAAGATCACCCAGCAATCTTCATGGCTGAGTGTGGATTTGAATCTGGATCCTGCATCCTGGCTCTTTTACACACTCACACAAACCCCCCAAAAATTCATGTTTATCCATAATGAAGCTCTCTGAACAATTTGCAATAGAATATAAATTGAAAACAGAACCATCAATAGCATTGCTTTATAGCAATACCATCAGTAAAAACAGGCAAACCAAAATTCTCCAGTTTCAGCAAGAATAAGAAACTCATCAAGGTGCCTGTCTCTGATGCCTGCTCCCATTCGTGTGTCTGTAATGTGTGTGTGTGTTTGGCTGAGTCTTGATTGGAAGGATATCAGCCCAAAGCAGGAACTCAGGCACAGACTCCAGAACAGCAAGCAGCCTCCTCTGAGAGCAGGTCTAGCTGCAATTTCTTGGCATCTGAATTACCCTATACAGAGATGAGGCAGAATCCACAGATTGGAGGGAGGCAAGTCCATACTGCATAAATCATGCAAAGACACAATGAGCAGCCTCCTCTCTGGGTCTGGATATTATTATTATTATTATTATTATTATTATTATTATTATTATTATTATTATTATTATTATTATTATTATTATTAATAACAGTATTTATATACCGCTTTTCAACTAAAGATTCACAAAATGGTTTACAGAGAAAAATCAAATAACTAATGGCTCCCTGTCCCAAAAGGGATCACAATCTAAAAGATGCAAAAAATGCCAGCAGATAGCCACTAGAACAGACACTGCTTGGGTGAGGTGGGCCAGTTACTCTCACCCTGCTAAAAAAGGAGCACCCACTTGAAAAAGTGCCTCTTAGCCATACATGGGGCCCAGAATACCATGGATACCAGAATCCTTTAATGTTTTTATTTGTGTCATTTCCCATGGCAGCCCTAATGGCTCTTGTGTGCCCCAGCAAGCAGTTTTGGAATTACCAAGTGGGGTGTAAATGAATGTCCAGCTTTGCTAATATGAACAGAACATGCTTCTGTTCTCTACAAAGAGTCCATAAAAGCTGAGAGAGACTTATGCATTTCGAAGGAGGGACTGTCCATTTGCTTCTTTGTCTTGGCATGCAGAAGGCTGATTAGTCTGCAAGAATGGGCTTCATTAGCTCAAGACTGAAACAAATGGTAGATGGGCCAAAATCCACCCACTTGCCCAGGAAAAAAAAAATTCCCCTTCTCACATCTGAGAGACCTCCAATGTCAGAGACCACTCTTCATACACACAAGGGCCATTTGGAAAACCCTTTCTCCCAGGAGAGATCTGAACTCTAGGAGTTCTTAATGAAAGTCATAGGAGTGTCTTCAGGGTGGAGAGATGTGGCAATCCACTGAATTACTCATTAAGATGGACTGGGCAGTCGAAGATTCAAAATGTAAGCAGTTTATGAAAAGCCCAAGAGAAAAGGAATTAAACACACAGGGTAAGAAAAGTAAAGAAAAGTAAAAGGATAAGCAGGCTGATGGAAACAGACCTGAGCTTATCTGGAAAGCACAAAGCAGAAGCTGGTTCAAATGGATACAGGAACACCCAGCAGATAGAGCTGGGATGCTTTTCCAAAACACAACCCACAAACACCTCTTTTTCCACACTGTTATGTTAAATAGGTGAAGTTCGCAGGCTGGGCTTCATCCTATGACAGCCAGCACCCTGGTGCTTAGGTTTAACTTTGATTTGTCGTTGAGTAACCTGATTGGAGAAGTGAAGCGCACCTGGCCACTCCATCCCACCCTTTTACCTAGATAGACAGATCTGACTTACCAATGGCAAGACAGCTCTTATTGCTAGACAGCAATTGCTTCAGCAACTATAGCAGTCAAGGATTTTTAGGAATTCACAAAACCATGTGCTTGCTAGTCATGGAGTTTCAAACAAAGGACAAAAACTGCTTGCAGAAAGATGTCCTGGTAGGTTTTCAAGTTTCTGAACCTGCACAGGAGCTTTTGAGGGTTTAGAAGTGTCCAAAAATAAGGAATAATATGCAAAAGATGGGGGAACGGGACAGGGCACTCATCACAGAGGAAGATTTGGAGAGTCTCAACTCACTTGGGAAGTAGTGAGACAAAGGGATAGCAGAATGGGCCATTCTCTTGGACACTATTCTTTGGCCTGGCACTGATTTTGTTGGCAGGGATTAAAGCCAGGGCCTCCCTGATGAATGCTTTGCCCAAGGAGAATATCTCAGGCTTGATCGCCACCTCACTCACTGCCTTTGAATGATCCTTAAGAAACCCATTTCTGTTCCAGTGGCCTAGCTAATGAAAGTGTAACCTGGTGCCAAGTGCTAAATGATGCCCGGAAGTGACGTCATACCCAGACTTTTTAAAAGTTAAGAACGGAGCAGTGGCATCTGCTACCAAGGATCAAAGAAGATTTTGTAACCCCCCCTCTCCAACAAAATCAAATTTAATTTATTAAGTAAACAAATGTTTTCTGGTTAATTGACCATGACATTTGATAGAATACAGATATTCCAGAGTGGTTTGCTTCATTGCATTCAGCATTAAATGACCTTTCTGATGACATATAACATGATGGCAGTATTTGTGCATACCAAGGTTTCCAAAATTTTGGCCACTAGTGTTATACTCAGCTTGTTGCTCCGCTAAAGCTTGTGGCCCTGTGAAATTGCTACCCTCCTGAGATATGCCACCGATCTGTCCTATCTGGCTTTTAATTGATTCTCCTCCATTTTTTGTTTAGTTTTTACAGATGGCTGTTCCTGTCGACTGAGTTTTCTTGCTTGACCTGACGCATTGATTTTAGCTAGTTAAAATGAATACTTCTGGGTGTGTCTGTTGCTGTTTTTAAAAACTGTTTTATGCTAATCTGGGCAGATTTCTGTTTGAACAAGCAGTGTGTACACATACTAAATAAATAATCTTTTTTTTTTTTTTTGCCCTGGGATCATGCACAACAGGGGAGGTCGTGGGTTGTAACGGGGATCAGTGGGCTGGTTGCACAATCAGTTTTCACTGCATTCCGCCTGACTCACTTGCTGGGCTCTTGTGTGCCTTGGTGCAGACTGAAGTCCTCCAGCACAAAGCACTGCAATGGAGAAGCCCCTGCCAGAGGCAAGATTATTAATGAGGCAGCGAGGAGAGTGCAGCAACCTGATGGCTGGGGAGCTGTTCAATAAGAACCAGGAGAGATTACAGCTTGCCGGGGTTTGTCGAACAGTGTACAAACACAATGAAACATTGTCTGGGGTACTAAATATTCTTGTCATTTTTTTCTTTGCCTCTTCTTGGATTAATGGTGTTTGGCAGGCTGAAACAAAGCTACTTGCCGGCGCTGAACGTGTGTTCTTTGCAGGCCCCCTTGTCCCCTGCCAATCACTCCAGCATCTCCTTTGTCGGCAACAATGGACCACAACAAAAGGGATTCTGCCGAAGACGGGGAGAAGGGAAGGGAGAGGCGCAGGCGGTTTTGTGGGGCGGACACTGACTCAGTGAACAAGCAGGATAAGAATAGCAAAGAGGGACCTTCAGGGTGGTGCAGGCTTTATACCAACTGGACAAATTGCTCCATATTGGGCCCCAAGCCTAAGGGGTACCCACACTAGGGTAAAAATTAAAAAAAATAAAATTAATATTTTTACTAAATTATTTCACAGTCACTAAAACAAGTGGCTTCGTAACCATTTGCTTTTCAAAGGCCATCTACACATTTTGTTTGTTTACTTGCATGTATGCAATTTTTGTATTAAAATGTGCTTCGATCCATTTGGCCACTGGCTGTAACTTCTTGCAGCGGTGGGGGGGGGGCAGCGGGGGCGGAGGGAAGGCAGCAACATGATCCCCAGGAACGCATCACTCAGGGGGCTGCAGGGGCTTGGCTGCACTTACCAGAGCCTCCTGCAGCCTCCCAGGGGTGCGGGGAACCCTGCATGGGCTCCCTGAAGTTTTGAAAGCAAAAGCGGGGCAATCGTGCCCCACCTCCGCTAAACCTCCCTGCCTCCTTGCTGCCCCTGCCCCTTAAGGGGAAAGAGGCCAGGACCCTCAGGCTGGGACATCACGATGCCCCAGTTTGGAAAGCCCTGCATTTGGCCCATTAACTCACATGCACTTTTTTCAGCGCCAATTTTGGCTGCTTTCCATTCTACTGTAACGTTATAGAGTCTCCAAAAGATTTTATTGATCGCTGTAAGATTCTACAGATGTTGGCTGTGAACCTGGGAGCCTGCAAAAAAATGTTTCCAATTGGACCCTGCAGCTCCTAGGGCCAACCCTGCCTCCAGGAAGATGACATTGTGACATCGAGGTTCTCCCCAGAGGAGAGTGCACTTCCTGCGGTCACTTCGCGTTCCCCGTTCCTCCTCCCCTGGCGGCTCCCAGTCTCCAGAGGAGAAGGAAAGGGGTGAGCTGCATCCTCCGGGGAGAACCGAAGGGAGAAAAATGTGCTATCTTCTATCTACTGGAAGAATTGGAAACGATTGTTGCTCATGCCCCCCCCCCCAATATAGACATGCCTCCCTGTTGCATCCTCTGGATGTATGCTGTCCTGTTTAGACCAGTGCAAAATGCATGGATGCCGAGGCCATGGTCAGGAGGCATGTTGGCACCAGCAGGCCTGGTCCTTCTTAGTTGCATGCATGTGGAGGGGAGAACAGTCATTCAGGACAAAGGGGGTGGAAGGCACATTATGCTGTGGATCAAGGGAGGAGATCCGACTTCACCCTCATGGAGGAGGAGGCCTGACACACTTAATAGAGAACAGTGCATTGATCTGCTTTAGAATGATGGTGTTGGGATTAGTTCGCTCTAGCTGCCACCATATCAGGGATTTGTACAATGGTATTATAATATTGACATTGCAGTTCCCTTACATTGAGGGAGGCCTCCATGACTGCCACTCAACTACACGATACAGCACCCATCCCAGCAGCATAGCCGTCAGTGCTGGAAAGTTGGTTCGGATTTGGGCTTCAGGCACACACTTCTGCTGCCACCTCCCTGTTCGCCTTCCCCCGAGGCCTCAGAGACATCTTTTCCTGGTGGGAACTGGGTTGACCAGTCTTTATGGACACATTCAAGCCATGGTGAGAGTTCAAATCAACCCATTGTAAAGGCTTAGGTGCTTGGCATGTCTGCAAAAGCTCAGTTCCATTTGTAGCCAGACATGGAGGTCCATAACTGGCTGCAGCCTGCAAGACATGGAATGCAACTTCTTAAAGATGTGAAAGTACAGATGTATAAATCTGTCCTTCATTCTGGGAGTGTAGGGAGAGCCATGATGCGAGGGTGGTTTGGGAGTTGGCCTTAGACCTGGAAGATCTGGGTTCAAATCCCTGCTCAGTCATGAAGCTTCCTGGGTGATCTGGGGCCACACACTGGGTGCAATCCTGAGGTGCCCTTTGGCTGGCACAAGTCCCTTGCGCTGGCCCAGGAGGGTCACAAATGTGCCGCAAAGCACATTTGTGCCTCCTTGTGAGTCAACTGGGCTGGTGCAGGGACGCGTACTGGGCTGCGGAGGCTGAATTCAGCCTCTGCACCGATTCTGCTGGGAAGCCTTGCGTCAGCCGAGGTTGGACAATGCAAGGCACTGGGGTGGGCAGGGAGGCGGAGGAGGTGTCCCAGGGTGGGGGGAGGGAGAATGGGCGGGGAGCAGAGGGAAGGCTGGGACTCTGCTCTTATGCCAGATCCCAACCCCCATTCCTGAGCAGCGCAGAATGACTTCAAGTCGCTCTGCTCTCCTTGGACTTATACCACCTCAGGAGGTGGTGCAAGTCTGAGGAGACCCATTGGAGTGAAGGGGTAAGGGGAAGAGTTTCTCCTTACCTCTGGTTGAGCCACTTTGGGGCCCTATCTTGCGCTGGATATAGCGCAGGCCTCCTGGCCTGCCTGTTCCAGCACAAGATAGGATTGGGCTGTCTCTCTCTCAGCCTCACCTACCTCACAGGATTGTTGTAGGGAGAAAAGGAGAGGAGAAACCATGTGCACCACCCTGAGCTCCTTTGAGGAAGGTCAGTATAAAAATGTGACAAAACAAATAAAGTGGAGTGCTGGACTCCACTTCTCAGGATGGTTCAAAGAGAACCATGATCTTCCATGAAGCGTAGGGTTGCTTCAGAAAACAGGCAATGCTTCTGCTGCAGTGGGGCAGAACTCCTTCTTTTCTTCTCATTTCAATAGGAGCACAATCGTCGCAGTCCCTCCTGACTTCTTTTTTTTCCCCCACTTGCGACTTGCTGTGCACAAAACAACTTCCCATTTGGTGGCACCACATGGTTGTCTCTGGGAGCCAAGGCTTGGCTGTAGGACAGGGAATATTCCCATTCCTTCATGCTGTCCTCTGCCTGCGACTGCTCAGCCATCCCTCGCTCTGCAGCACAGCTGATTCTTGCCACAGATGTTTGCCTAAGAGCACTTTTCCCAAATCAGGAATGAATTATCCCTCAGGTGGTTCCTGTCCTTGCTGGCGGCTCATTGACTTCAGACAGTTGCTACAGGTTCTTGGAGGAGGCTCACAAAGTCAGGCAGAAATAGGCGGAGAATAGGGCAGTAGAGCCAATCAATAAGCAGACCTGAAGCAGATGTGGTTGGGAAGCCTTGCAGGCTAGGTCCAGAGCTCCTAAGCAACACTGATGACACAACATATGCAGAGGGTTGTTGTACCAGGTAGAGGGGCTGTTTACTGGTCAAACTCCTTCAATATTGAAGGGGTTTTGGAGTTGCTGCTATATGCAGTTCTGTGGGTCCGCATGTTATTCTGGTTATCAGTGTGTTTGAAAGGAATCAGGAAGCTTTGGCATTAGTGTGTAAATGTGTAACCTAGTGCGTGAGTGGATGCTGGTGCACAATCAAAAACAAAAGCATTTCCAATACAATTTCCAATTGCAGGTGCACAAAGAACATTGCGAGAGGGAGAGTCAAAAACACAGACAGGCGGTGGGTACCACTTAAGGGGTTGATCCACAGTCTTAGCGGGAAGGGCTAAAATGCAGATATACAAAGAAGGCCTCCCAATCAAGATGCAAATACCATTTCACAAGGCAGCTGTGGCAGGATGTCAGACGGATACCAAACCAAAGGTGGAAATTACATGGAAATGGGATTACAGTCATGAGATACATTGAAAGTTTGCATTTAATGCAAACATGCACATTTAGATACGTTGAGAGAAGGCATATAACATAGGCGGGAGGTTGCATATTCAGTGGAAGGAAGTTGCATAGATGGAACTTTTCTAGAGTGTGTTACTTATGGTCCAATCCGCTCTAGGCCCTTTGGCAGAAGTTCTTGCATGAGTCCTGCCCTGGCATGTCTTGCCATGAGTCCCAGCCTGGCACAGTGACATGCCCCCTGTGGTTCCATCCATGATGGTTTGGAGGAAGGTCGTGGCAGATTTAAAGGAAACCATACTCTGGCACTCCCCTGGCACTCAATGTGTACCACACTGTTTGCAGCATGGATTTTATCTCAGTGGTTCATTTTTAGCACCGGGACCCACTTTTTAAAATAACACTTTTTAAAATAACAGGGGTGTCAAAGTAGTTTCATGCAGCAAGCCAATAGCAATAGCATTCATGATTTCTGCTGAGGATCGGAAGTGATGTCATTAAGCAGGTAGTGATGTCATGACCAGAGATAAGCACTTTTGTCTCACCCATTAGCCACAAATGACAGAAAAGAAAACATGCAAATCTTGATCATTTTTTCAAGATTTGGGAGATGCAGGCTACTCTTTCAGCCATGACACCAGCACAGCTCAGCAACTGAGAACAGTTGCTTTTGAAGCATTGTTGCTTTTGAGGCATTTTTTGAGTTCCATGTTTATTGGATCAGGGCCATTCTGATGGCCTTGAGTGCCCCTTCATCTGACCTTCAATAGGAGCCAAGGCATGTTTGCCTGTTCATGAATAAACATGCATGTGTGGCTCGGTTTCAACTTCCTGAGGGCTCAATACATTTTCCTTTTACACTCAATTTTACCAGAACCAGGGGACATCCACTAAAATTGAGTGTTGGGCGGGTTAGGACAGACAAAAGAAAATATTTCTTTACTAAGCGCGTGGTCGGTCTGTGGAACTCCTTGCCACAGGATGTGGTGCTGGCGTCTAGCCTAGACGCCTTTAAAAGGGGATTGGATGAGTTTCTGGAGGAAAAATCCATTATGGGGTACAAGCCATGATGTGTATGCGCAACCTCCTGATTTTAGGAATGGGTTAAGTCAGAATGCCAGATGTAGGGGAGGGCACCAGGATGAGGTCTCTTGTGATCTGGTGTGATCCCTGGGGCATTTGGTGGGCCGCTGTGAGATACAGGAAGCTGGACTAGATGGGCCTAAGGCCTGAGCCAGTGGGGCTGTTCTTATGTTCTTATGTTCCTTGTCCTTTCGGAGGGGGGCTTCATTCTTCATTTTGGGGGGGCAGCGTTCATCAGATCAAGTCCATTCTGGTGGCATTGCATTCCTCTCGGCCTGCCCTTCGAAGTGGACTAAAACATGTTTTCCCACTCACAAGTAAACAAGCATGTGCAGCTCAGTGTTATTTTCCATAGGGTTCAATATATTTTCCTTGTCAGCTATTGGTTTGTCAGTTCCACAAGGTAGGTTGAGACCCCCCTCCCCCCAGTTTGGGAAACACTGCTTTATCTTGCTATCAATAGCAAACAGCTTTCCACTTTCTCACCAACCCATTCTAGAAAGATGGATATGAAGTGATAGTTGGTTGAACATGTGGGTGATCTGGGAAAGATCCCTGCCTGGGACCCAGGAGAACTGCAGCCAGTAAATGTAAGACAAAACTGAACAGGATGGACCAACAGTCTGTCTCTGTATAAAGCAGCTTCTTATTATAAAGGGAATTGAGACAAGGGAGTCTTTTGTCTGCTCAGTTTGCAGAATGAAAATAAACTGTATCCATGACATGCCACCCATTTAATTTGTGTCAAGGCAGAGTGAAATGTATTCTTAGGTTTTTCAGTTCGACTTTTTTGTCGGTTTGGAAATGCAAAAGAGGAACTGAGCTGGCACAGCGGATCCAGATGCAACACTGACCAAGCCTTCAAGTGATTGGCTATCTTGGCAAATTGAGTCTCTGTATACATAATGTCATGGAAAAAAAATGTGAAAAACTATTCAAAGGGGGAAGAACAGTTTGAACATATGCTGCAGTGACAACATGAAAATGTATGGAAAAACATTGGGCATAAATATGCAAATGAAGTGTGCTATATTTTTAGATTCTCGAGCAGTTCATCCTAGATCAAGGGCTCTCTCTCTGTGTGTGTGGGTGAATGGCTGCAATCCTATACACCAGGGGTAGCCAAACCATATGCAACTCTTTAACATACAATGTGTGGCTCAAAGACATATGTTGGCCAAGCTCCTTTTTGTATCACAATTAATAAAAAAGGCAAATGAAAAATTTTCAAGCTTTATAATTATTTTACTAGGTATAAACAGAGAGTCCCCTGGATTAAAACGTCAGTTTAATATTTTATGGTGAGTAAATATGGCTGCAATCCTATCCACACTTTCCTGAGAGTAAGCCCCTTTGAATAAAATAGGACTTAAAATAGTAGACTTGGTTAGGGAATGAAGAATTTAAACGCTTCATGTCCCCCCTCAGGCATCTCTTTTCTAGGCTGAAGAGGCCTAGCCTTTCCTCATAAGGAAGGTGCCCCAGCCCAGTAATCATCTTAGTTGCTCTCTTTTGCGCCTTTTCCATTTCCACTATGTCTTTTTTGAGATTCAGCGACCAGAACTTGACACAATACTCCAGGTGTGGCCTTATGCAGTGGCATTATAATATTAGCAGTTTTGTTCTCAATACCTTTTCTAATGATCCCAAGCATAGAATTGGCCTTTACTGCCACTGTACACTGGGTCGACACTTTCATCGACCTGTCCACCACCACCCCAAGATCTCTCTCCTGATCTGTCACAGACAGCTCAGAACCCATCAGCCTATATGTGAGTTTTGATTTTTTGCCCCAATGTGCATGACATTACACTTTTGCTACCCATTCTGCCAGTCTGGAGAGATCCTTCTGGAGCTCCTCACAATCACTTCTGGTCTTCACCACTTGGAAAAGTTTGGTGTCGTTTGCAAACTTAGCCACCTCACTGCTCACCCCTGTCTCCAGGTCATTTATGAAGAGGTTGAAAAGCACCGGTCCCAGGACAGATCCTTGGGGCACACCGCTTTTCACTTCTCTCCATTGTGAAAATTGCCCATTGACACCCACTCTCTGTTTCCTGGTCTTCAACCAGTTCTCAATCCATGACCTGTCCTCTAATTCCCTGACTGTGGAGTTTTTTCAGTAGCCTTTGGTGAGGGACCGAGTCCAATGCCTTCTGAAAGTCCAGATATATAATGTCCATGGGTTCTCCCACATCCACATGCCTGTCGACCTTTTCAAAAAATTCTATAAGGTTCGTGAGGCAAGACTTACCCTTACAGAAGCCATGCTGATTCTCCCTCAGCAAGGCCTGTTCGTCTATGTGTTTTGAGATCCTATCTTTGATGAGGCATTCCACCATCTTATCCGGTATAGATGTTAGGCTGACCGGCCTATAGTTTCCCGGGTCCCCCCTCTTTCCCTTTTTAAAGATAGGCGTGACATTTGCTATCCTCCAATCTTGTGGCACCGTGGCCATTTTGAGGGACAAGTTGCAAGAGATCAGCAACTTCATTCTTCAATTCCTTAATAACTCTTGGGTGGATGCCATCAGGGTCATTTATTAGTAGGGCTAATAAGAATGTGAGCCCCCCACTGGCAGTACAGTGTGCCTTGTCAATTGTCAAAAACCTGATGGTGTACCTTTTTAATTTTAGTGCCTTGTCAGCATGCCATGAGATGAAAAGACTTATTGATCTTTAATTTATCAATGAGGTCTGAAACATCTTCTCTTTTAACCTCTATCTGACTTAATTCCTTGGACAGGAGTGGCCGTTTGGGCAGCAGTATCTGCCATGAAGACAGATGCAAAGAACTCATTTAATTTCTCTGCCATCTCTGTCTCCTTTTATCTCCCCTTTCCCTCCCTCACCATCCAGAGGGCCAATCGCTTCTCTGGTGGGTTTCCTGCTTCTAACATATTTGAAGAAGCTTTTATTATTCCCCTTAATGTTGCTGGCCATGAGTTCCTCGTAGTCTCTTTTGGCCTCCCGTATCACCTTCTTACATTTCTCTTGCCACAGTTCATGTTCCTTTTTATTCTCCTCATTAGGGCAAGACTTCCATTTATGGAAGGAAGCTTCCTTGCCCTTTACAGCCTCTCTAACTTGGCTGGTTAGCCATGTGGGCACCCTCCTGGATTTAGTGGAACCCTTCTTTCTTTGTGGCATGCTGGGCCTCTATTACTGTTGTTTTAAGCAGCCTCCATGCACTCTGGAGATATTGGACTCTTTCTACCTTCCTTCTAACCAGCCTCCTCATTTGAGGGAAGTCTGCCCGTCAGAAGTCAAGGGTTTTTGTAAGAGATTTGCCCAGTATTCTTCCCCTGACGTGCACGTCGAAACAGATCGCAGCAGGATCACTGTTCCCCAACAGCTCCATAACATTGATATCTCTAACCAGGTCCTGAGTACCACACAATATTAAATCCAGAGTCACCAGTCCTCTGGTGGACTCCATGACTGTGCTCCATGACTCCATGACTGTGCTCTAAGGCACAGTCATTTAGCATGTTAAGGAATCCGGTCTCCTTTCTGTGACCAGAACACAAATTGACCCAGTCAATATGAGGATAATTGAAGTCCCCCATGATTACAACCCTGTCCCTCCTTGTCCTGTTTCCTCATTTCAAGGTCCCCTTCCGATTTCTGGTCTGGAGGATGATAGTACGCCCCCAGTATTACATCGCTCTTCAGGCCTGGTAATTTAACCCACAGAAATTCTGTGGTGGAGTCGGACCCACCTTTAATGTCTACTTTGCTGGATTCTATCCCCTCCTTAACATAAACGTCCACCCTACCTCCAACACGCCCCTCCCTGTCCCTCCTGTAGAGTTTATAGCCCGGGATTGCGGTATCCCACTGGTTCTTTGCATTCCACCAGGTTTCCATTATGCCCACTATGTCAATGTTTTCCCTTGTCACCAGACATTCCAGTTCTGCCATCTTTGCTCAGAGACTTCGGGCATTTGCATAAAATCATTTGTACATGGAATGCCCTAGGATGGGCTGCTTATTAGCTCCTTTGTCTCTGCATCCTCTCACTGTGCCAAACCGTCTATCACATCCCATCACGCTACCATTCGCAATTTCTTCTCCTACTCTGCCTTTGCCTTGTAACAAACCTAACTTCCCCATCCTTGTCCCATAGGGATGAGGAGTCCCGAACCGGATGCCCCTCGGCTCCTGTCGGCCTTTCCCCAGGGATCAGTTTAAAAGCTGCTCTGCCACCTTTTTAATGTTATGCGCCAGCAGTCTGGTTCCATTCTGGTTCAAGTGAAGCCTGTCCCTCTTGTACAGGCCCTGCTTGTCCCAAAACATTCCCCAGTGCCTAACGAATCTAAACCCCTCCTCCACTGTCTCATCTGACCCCTGATCTCCGCCCATCTAGCTGGCTCTGCGCGTGGAACAGGTAGCACTTCAGAGAACGCTACCTTTGGGGTCCTGGCTTTCAGCTTCCTACCTAATAGCCTAAATTTGGCCTCCAGGACCTCCCGGCTACACTTGCCCACGTTGTTGGTGCCGACATGCACCACAACCGCTACCTCCTCCCCAGCACTGTATATTAGCCTGTCTAGACGAGAAGTGATGTCCGCAACCTTCGCACCAGGCAGGCGAGTTGCCATGCGGTCCTCACATCTCTGCAAACCCCCCTCTCTGTTTCTAATAATCGAATCCCCCACTACAAGAAGCCCCCAACCCCGCCCGCCCCCGCCGAGGAGTATCCTGAGTGCATTCAGATACAGGCCCATCCCCTGGAGAAGGGGTCCCCCCTAAGGGATTGTTTCCCTCCTCTCCAGGATGACTTCCTCCAGCCCCAAAGCTTCCCACCCAGGCAGCTGAGGAGCTGCACGCCTGAGTTTGGGATGAAGCCTGATCGTCCCCGGAAGTCTCCCCATGGCCCTTCTCTGCTTGCCTCTGCTTCTCCAGTTCGGCCACCAAGGCTTCAAGGGAGCGGAAGCGTTCCCTGAGACCCTGGAGCTCCTTGCACCGAGGACACACCCATGACTTATGCCCCAGAGGCATATAGTCATACATGTGGCACTTGATGCAGAACACTGGATAGCCCCCGCCCTGCTGCTGGCTGTGACTGTGTAGCTTTTTTTGTTGTTTTTATTTAGGAGTACTTAAAAACCCTACACTGGTTTGCTGCCCTCTTCTCAAGGGAAGAGAAGGGGCCCTGGCCCCTCGCCCAGATGCTAAATTCACGGTGCCTTACCTGGCACTTTGCTCCCAGAGGCACTTGGTGTCCCAGAGGCCATGTGCACTTCTGCAGAGAGAGCATCTCTCTTGCAGCACTCAGTCACCTGAAGTTTATTGCATGTGGCTCTTAGGTTTAGAAAGTTTGGCCACCCCTGCTATACACACCTTATCTGGGAGTAGGTCTCACTGATCTCAGGGTGGGATTGCTTTGGAGTAGACATGCATGGGATTGTACTGTGTGTGAGAGGAGCAGCAGTAATTTTCTTGAAGTACTGTCCCTGTGGTCCACTACTGGGCTGGCCTAATCTATTTTGGTGCTGGGGCCAGAAACTCAAATGATCCTCCACCCCATACATATCAATAAAAATGGGTGGGTGGGGACACTCTATCAGGAATTTGAAATTAATGAGAGCATTCATTATTTCAAACTGGCATTTGCGGAAGGACTTTAGGCTGGATGATGTCTGCTGGGTTGGATTTTATTTTATTTTATTTCTTTATTACATTATTTCATTATACATGTTGGGCATCCCTTATCACATACAGTTTGGGCATCCCTTATCTGAAGTGCTTGGAACCAGAAGCATTTTGTGTACTGGATTTTTCCATATTTCAGAATATTTGCTTATACTGTACATGATGAGAGATCATGGGGATGGGGCCCAAGTCTAAACACAAAATTCATTTATGTGTCATATCCACCTTATATACTTGAAGGTCATTTTATACAATATTTGATATATTGTATATTTTATACAATATCTTGAAGGTCATTTTATACAATATTTTTGATGATAGTGTGATAGAAACACAGTTTTTTATTTTATTTATTTAGGTAAAATGTAAAAAAAGTCATGTTGGTGCCCAAAGAAGTTCCATATTTCAGAATACCAGGGGGGCCCTATATCCGCAGATCTGGTATCTAGATTCACTTGTGGATCAGGTTTATGGAGTCCCCCTGCTCATGACCCCCCTCCTTTCCAGAGGTGAAAGGAGCTTTGCTCCCCTCGCTTCCAGAAGGTGGGGGTAGGGGTTCCCTCATATCTAAAGATTCAGATATTCTCAGGGGGTTCCGGAACGGAACTTCTCGCAAATACAGTCACATGCTTGTACTCCATACTTCAGAATTCCAGATAAGGGATGCCCAACCTGTACTATACTGTACTCAAAGGCTTGTAGAGTCACATAGAATCACATAGAGTCACATAGAATCAAGGTACTTTACATAGGCAGGCTGATCTTAAACACCATTTTTTTAAAAAGTGTTTTTTTTTTACAAGTTTTATTGTACTAGAAAAACCCACAGAACCCTCCATTTCTCCAGGTGTTACCCTCCATGGTGCAATGGTCCTGGCTGTACAGCTCTTGTGCTTTCTAGGCTGGTTGTTATCTCTTTCTTGCCAGTTCACATTCCTTTGGCTCTAGCCAGTACCTTCTGGTCTCCCATGCAAGATGAAACCCAAGCTGATCCCCCTTAGCTTTTTCAGTCAACCTCCAGGCTACACGTCCTCCTGGATCTGCTGGCTTCACACACTTTCCTCAACAGGTAGCATCTGATGCCACTAACTCCCTGTGCCTCAAGGTGGAGCTAGGGCCAACCCATCCACATGGTCATCTGAGACAGTCATCTTACGTGGCAGTTGGGTGGGGAGGTTTTATGCCTCTATCTGCCCATCTGTTTCTGCTAACATCCATTTCCCCTTCTCCCATTACCTGGATTCAAAAAGGAAGAGGAGAACGGGGCAGAAGAGGAAGTGTAGAGGAGAGGAACATGACAGGTGAGAATGTCAATGATCCAGTTGCCGACCACTCTCTTTTCCTCCAAGAAGAGGAATAGTAGCAGGAGAGGCTGGTATGCTGCTGGGAAAGGGGGCTGGCGGTATTTGGTGCACTGGGACCACATGGCACAGGGTGGGAGGTCTTGTTGGCCTTGTAAAGCATCACTGTGCTGCAGTCACTGTGGAAAAAAGCATGGATATAGTCAGGGCTTTTTTTGTAATAGAACGCACAGGAACGGAGTTCCGGCACCCCTACTAGCTCCAACCCACCCTTTTTTTTGCCACTGCTGGCTAGGGCTGGATTTGAACCTCTGACCCCGTGCTCCACAGCCCAGCACTCCTGTAGTCAAAAGTGCTTTTTGCACTGCTGGCAAAGGCAAGATTCAAACCCCTGACCTTGTGTTCCACAGCCTAGCACCCTCTCCACCAGGCTATAGGAACTCCTGTAGTCAAAGTGCTCAGAACTAATATATAAGGTCTTGAACCCAGCTGGTGGCCATCAGCACCTAAAGTATTAGTTCCAAACACTTTGAGTCTAAGAGCTCCTGTGGCTCAATTGCTAAAGTTCTGGTCTATGGAGCCAGAAATTGGGGGTTCAAATCCCCATAAGGAATAATTTTTTTCTTCTTTTTTTTTTCAGGTGGGGAGGTAAATAAATAAAAAAAAAGATTAACAAGTGAGTTCCTGCACCTTTTTTTTTTTTTTTTTTTTTTTTTTTTTTACAAAAAAAGCATTGTAACCTCAGGATGGGGTTCTAGTCTCCTATTCAGAGCAGGAAACATTATATATCTGTTGTATCAGGTGTGTGCGTGTGTATTGATGTTGATGTCCAGGCAGTTATGGTTGTGGCTTACCTGCAACAAGCTATGGGGAAAAAGTTGCTACTGTCTTAAAGAAGATTTACTTCCGAGTTGTAAAACCCAGCATCTGCACTTTTGCAAGCTGTTTCTTCAGGGCTGTGATTTAATGTTTGTTTAAAGATAATTTCACTGCCCTCTGGGTTTACAAGCGGCTCTGGTTTCCACTAACTGAAAAGTTTAGCAAGCCATGTTAGATGTGGGAATTGTTTATGGCAACCTGTATAAACTGTAGGCGAACATTGACTGCAATTGACTGATGGAATAGAGATATTTTGACGTGGTCTGTTTTATTGCATTCTGCATTAAATTCCACACTGAATGGTATATAACATGATGGTATTATTTGTACATGTCAAGCTTTTCACAATTTTGGCCACTAGTGCCGAGATCAGGTAGTTGCCCCCCTAAAGCTTGTTGCCCGGTGCAGTTGCTACCTTCTGCTCCCCCTTACCTATGCCACTGCACAAGACCACAGGATACCTGCATCCCGTTGCAACTCCCTTGCACCTGGCCTTCTGAGACAGTCTACTTGTATAACCGGGAGATTGCACAAACCTATTACAGTTTGTAACCTGTGATAGACTTTTCTTCTAAAAAATCTGTTCTATCCCCTTTTAAAGGCATCTAGGCCAGATGCCATCACCACAATAAGCATCGCTGCCCGGAAAGGCTCTGAGGGTGAATGGGAGGGGCTGATTACACAGCACATTGTGGTACTACAACACCCCTTGTAGCTACACCACTGGCTAGAACAAAACAACAGTGAATAGCTGCTGCTTTTATTGTGGACTTCTTTTAAGCATGAAGACAAAGGATGATGGACCTGATCTTTATCCAGCAAAGATCCCTACAGGTTCAGAAACAAAGGAGTGACTTGAGAAGACCTGGAAGGCCACTCAGTCCAACTCCCTGGCAAAATCTGGGCCCTCCTCACTTCACCTTCTCTGTCCATTGAAATGTGGAACCCAATGAAATTAGGGTTTGGAAATTCTTGTGGTTCTTCTTCATAGGCAGTTGCTGCCTGTGCCAGAAATAGGCAAAAGTCACTCGCTGAATTTTGTCATGTTTCCTTAGCTCCCCTTCCATCATTCCACTGAGCCATCTGTTCACATTTGCATTTTTAATGCCGCTCCATCCCTGATTATCGTGGGGCTGGTGCCGTCTGAGTGATGGCGCTGGCTGCTTCATTCTGTTCTTCTCCCTTCTCTCGCTTGTGTCACATGAACTGTCCCTCTGCTCTTCGGGGAGCCCCCTTGCTTGCTGTGAACCCCCTCGACTGGATGTGCCTTCCCAAATTGAGATATTGCACGGGCACGTTATTCGCTCCTGGGATGAGATGAGAAGTTGGACCCAGCACGATGTGACAAGGAGTTCTCACACATCGAGGCCCAAAGAGGACTTGGAGTGAAACTGCGCAAGCCAGTTTCACATTTTGGAGGAAGAACTGAAGTCCTTTTGCCTGAGTTGAAGGTGGAAAGAGAAGATTCTGAGACAGTTGAGTATGTTGCAGCTGAGAGGTGGAATGGGCAAAAAAAGATGAATTGTCAGTCCTTTATATAACATTTCAAAATCTTCTGTATATTAATTAATTTTATATATTTATATATTAATTAATTAATTAACTAATTTTAAGTTGCCAGGAGACTCTTTTATTTGTGCCAAGAAGTTTGCATTTCTGAAGTGTACAAGTTGTTCCTTAAAAAATAAAAATAGCCCATGTGCAATCAGGAGGTTGCACATACACATGGCTTGTAACCCGTAATGGATTTTTACTCCAGAAATTTGTCCAATTCCCTTTTAAAGGCATCTAGGCCAGATGCCATCACCACATCATGTGGCAAGGAGTTCCACAGACCAACCACATGGTTCCTCCCCTCCATTTGCCCTCACCACAACCCTGTAAGGTAGGTGAAGATTTGAGAGAAAATTTTTGTGGCCCAAAGTAGGTTAAGTGAGGATTTGAACCTGAATCTTCCAGAACTGAGGGTGCAGTCCTACTTAACTTTTCAGCACTGGCATAGCTGTGCCAGTGGGGCATGTGTTGCATCCTGCAGTTGGGGGGGCAGTCACAGAGGCCTCCTCAAGGTACGGCAATGTTTGTTCCCTTATCTCGAAGTTGCATTGCCCTTATGTCGGAGCAGGAAAGTGGGTTAGGATTGCGTCCTAAGTCCAGCACCACCAAACTGATTCACTTTTCAACAATGTATGCACAGGTATACAGTAAAGAGCAGACAATAGAACTTACAGCCTGTATCTGCACTGTATTTGGGAACAGGGCCTAGTATAGAGGGGTTGGGGGTAATTTGTATCCGAGCCCAGGGTCAGAAAGGGGGCCCAGGAGCCAAAGAAGGGGGCCCAGAAAGTTCTTGGGATCTGACATTTTCCTATCTCACCTGAACCCGCTGCCTGCACATGATACTCAGGAACAACCAGGTTCATTGCAACTGCTGCTGCAAGCCATGCACACCGGGCCCAGGAATGCATCCCTGACCCTCCTTAACCCTCCTTGTCAAATCTGGGAGGAAACTGGCCTGCTACACTAGCTCTCTGGCTTGTGGATCTCATAACCGTGAAGGAGTGTATAGAAGCTCAGGGACCCAGCTGCAGGGCTACAGCTGCTGCAGAAATTCATTTTGGTTCATTCTAGTGTGAGCCTAAATACGATGATGCTAATTTTCTGCAATGGATTATCTATATTTCAAAGATTTTAGAGAGACTTAGGAGTGTGCTTGGTTTTCCATATTACATTATGTAGCTGCCAATGCTACATGGTCAGGTAGACCTGGGCTCTGCATCAAGAAGCCTAGTAGACCTGAGCTCCAAACACAATTGTGGCTGTCAGCACCCTCCCCCTGCCCTATTTTACCACTCCATTCTCCCTGCCCCCACTGCCTCCTCCCCCTTTGGGAAGGGGCCCAAAAGAAACTTTGTACCACCCAATAAAATTCCTCTCATATTCCATGTGTGGAAATGACCACAAGACCTTCACACTACAGAAAGTTTTTTTTTGTTTTTAGTATTGTAAGAAAAAAATGCCTGGATTACAGAGTAGTCTGGATTTTGGATGTCTAGATAAGGAGTAATCTACCTGTACAAGGTGAAATGGACTTTTGCACTGATCTGGTATCAACTATGAGCCCCTGTCTGACCCATGACGATCTCCTGGTGCATGTAAAATGCTGCAGTACTGGCATGTCCTTATCTGGGGCTACCCCACCCATCACATCCACAGCTCCTCCTCCTGCTTCCTGGATTCAGAAGAGAGAAGAGGAATGGAGGAGGAAGTGTGTGGGTAAAGAAAGTTTATACCTCTTCCTCCTCCACACTTCTGTTCTTTTCCCCTCCTCTCTTCTGCAACCTGAGAGTGGGGGGGGGGGCAGCAGAGGTGGGCATATGAAGAAGGCCAATTCTATGCTTGGGATCATTAGGAAGGGTATTGAGAACAAAACGGCTAGTATTATAATGCTACAAATTGTAGCATTATACAAATCTATGGTAAGGCCACACCTGGAGTATTGTGTCCAGTTCTGGTCGCCGCATCTCAAAAAAGACAGAGTGGAAATGGAAAAGGTGCAAAAGAGAGCGACTAAGATGATGCACCACCACCAGTGACTAAGACGGGGCTGGGGCACCTTCCTTATGAGGAAAGGCTAGGGCGTTTGGGCCTCTTCAGCCTAGAAAAGAGACGCCTGAGAGGGGACATGATTGAGACATACAAAATTATGCAGGGGATGGACAGAGTGGATAGGGAGATGCTCTTTACACTCTCACATAATACCAGAACCAGGGGACATCCACTAAAATTGAGTGTTGGGCGGGTTAGGACAGACAAAAGAAAATATTTCTTTACTCAGCGTGTGGTTGGTCTGTGGAACTCCTTGCCACAGGATGTGGTGCTGGCGTCTAGCCTAGACGCCTGTAAAAGGGGATTGGACAAGTTTCTGGAGGAAAAATCCATTATGGGGTACAAGCCATGATGTGTATGCACAACCTCCTGATTTTAGAAATGGGTTATGTCAGAATGCCAGATGCAAGGGAGGGCACCAGGATGAGGTCTCTTGTTATCTGGTGTGCTCTCTGGGGCATTTGGTGGGCCGCTGTGAGATACAGGAAGCTGGACTAGATGGGCCTATGGCCTGATCCAGTGGGGCTGTTCTTATGTTCTTATGAATGGAGTCAGGTAACCTTCACTAGTCCACCACCTGAGGCTACACTCCTATCCACACATTCCTGGGAGTAGGCTTCATTGACTATAATGGGACTAACCTGAGTAGAAAAGCATGGGATTGGGCTCTAAGATAACAGCTTCCAGCAGACTCAAGGACTGTGCTTGCTTTCTCAGAGGCATAAGCCTGAGCACCAGCTCATGTTTCACTTTTTATTCTCCAGCATAAAGAAGCACTTGAGATTACGGGTGTGCACAGATGTACCTCCCTATAGGAGCCAGAGTAGTTTTGCCACTTCCCCATGTTTAGAACAGACTGCCTGACACTGAGAAGGCATCCATTTCTTTTATTGACATTTTAAAAAATTTATGTATTTATTCCATTTGATTTAAAATATTCATATCCTGCCTTTCAGTCCGACCAGGGACTCCATCCATGACGGTTTACAGATGCAATTTTCAGTCAGTGTGCCATGGTGTGCCATAGGAGTTTGGAGGAGGTTCATTTACATAGGTGTGCCATAGGAGTTTGGAGGAGGTTCATTTACTAGTAGGGCGATTGGGGGTGTGAGCCCCTCACTGACAGTGCAGTGTGCCTCGTCAATTGTCCAAAAAAGTAATGGTGTGCCTTGACAATTTTAGCACCTTGTATGTGCTTTGAGATGAAAAAGATTGTAAGTCACTGGTTTACAGCATAATTTAAAAGATCAAAACAACAATAAAAGACAGAGTGATGTAGTGGTTAGGGTTTCGTACTGGGGAAGGGTTGATTTGACCTCTCTGTTTTGCCATCAGACTCACTGGGTGAGGTGATTTTGAACCAGTCACCATATCTCAGAATAGCCTACCTCACAGGATTGTTATTAGGGTGAGGGGGATGACCCATGCATGTCTGTCCAAAAACAGGGTGAGTGATTCACAGAACAAGGCAATGGTGTCATTAGGGTCTGCATATGATGGACCTCCTCCCATGCAGTGAGCATGGTGACACCCCAAGTGGTGGGTGTAGTGATGCACCATTGCTCTGCTCCATTTTTTTTACTATAACTTTTGATAGGAAAGAGATATTTCAACAGAGTTTGTTTCATTGCATTCTGCATGAAATTACACATCAAATGTAATATATATGATGGTATTATTTGACAATACCAAGATTTTATAAATTTTGGCCAGTAGTGATGTCACCCCCCTGTGCATGTCACTCGGTGTGGCCCACAGCTCCACACCTCCCCTAGCAATGCCACTGGCACAAGGTGAGTGAATTACAAGAGGGATTCACTTACTTTGCCTCCCCCCTGAATGACTACACCCGTTTGCAATCCAAGTTTGCAATGAAGTTACTGGGCAGCCATTTTACACAGAACAAGCCTAGCCACATGCTGAGAAGAATGCTATGATGGGCCTGCTCCCTTTTCTGCTCTACTTCCTGGCAATTGAATAATTCCACTGACCTGCAAGTAGCCCTATTCCTTCCCATTGCAGGGAGGCAGTTTACACCTGCAGAGAGAGAGTGCCAGTCCCCTTGTTCTTACGTCTCCTTTCCTTTTATTATGATGTGGCTTTTAAAAAGAAGCTACATGGAGGTGACATTAATCTCCACTCCCCCCCTTGCCAGTGACCCCCCCCCCCCCGTCAGTTTGAGGCATGGAATGAGACCCAAACTGTCAAATCATTAGTCAGTTCAGTGGAGGAGTTATTTGTATCAGCCGGACCTCCCGCAGAGACAGCAGCAGGCCTCCCAGCAGTCAGAGTCATGCAGCAAGAGGAAGAGCAACTCTGTAGGAAGGTGATGCTGCACCAGGCCTAGTGCACACTTAACTCTTAAGTCAAGACTGTAAAGATTTGTGAAGTGCTGTAATGAAAGGACCACATCAGAACTGGGGTCCTGATCGCTTGTTGTGTGGGAATCCAGACATGTGCAGCACAGTCCTATCCTGTGCTGGAACAGGCATGCCAGGAGGCTTGCAAGATAGGTGCCCAAAGTGGCTCAGCCAGAGGAAAGGGGAAACTCTTCCCCTTACCTCTGGGTAAGTCACTGCAGCCCCTATGGGTCTCCTCGGACCTGTGCCACCTTCTGAGGTGGTGCAAGTCCAAGGTGAACTAAGCAGCTTGAAGCTGCACCGTGCTGCTCGGGAACTACCTGATCCCAGCATAACTACCTGATCCCAGCCCCGCCTCCCATTCTCCCCACCTGCGCCCAGGACCGCCCCCCGCTCCTGCCCCAGAATGCCTCCCTCCAGCCTTCTCTACACCCTCCCCAGAGCCTTCCATCGGCCAAGCTTGGCCAACACAAGGTTGGATCCCTCCATTGCTGTGGAGGCTGAAGTCAGCCTCTGCAGGCTGGCGTGCCTCCATGTACTGGCCTAGTTGATTGTGCCCTTAAATGTGTTGGTGATGTGCAACAAAGAGAGTGTGGCCTGTGTCCAAGTCTCCAGTCAGATGAGAATTTGATTGGATCTCTCATAGCCCAGTCCTATCCCCTGCTATTTGTGTACAGGCCTTCCCCCATGTTCACAGATCCAATATCCGCGGTTTCAGTTATCTGCGATTCCTGCGGATACTGGGGGTCCACTTTAAACACATGTAGAAAGTAAAACATGTAGAAAGAAGAAAAGCCCAAGTTGTGCAGCAGTTTTGCTGCACAATGGTCAACATGGTACAGCAAAACTGCTGCATTTTGAGGGCTCCAGGCAGTCTTCTGAGCTCTCTGCAGCCTCTTCCAGGTTGCACAGAGGCCCTTCACTCAGACTCACCCCAAAATACATTTGCGGTATCTGCATGGAGGGGATTCAGAATGGAACCCAATGGATACGGGGGGGGCATCAGTATTAGTATCAGAAGAACAAGTTGATCTAGTCAAGGCTGGCCCTCCTCACGTCAGTGGAGGACCTAGGGCATGGTCAGGGGAAAAAACCCTGAGCGCCACGCTTGCCACACCCCCACCGCTGCCACCTCAGCCCTCCACCCTGCCCATCGGAATCGTTCCACAGGCAGGCGAAGCCCTGCATGGCATTCGGGAGGGCACAAAAAGCTTCTGAGGCTTCTGGAGCCTTCTTAAGCAATACTTCTGGTTTTGTCCAGAAACTGGACGTTCAAAACCATGTGAGATGCCTCATAAGGCTTTTTAAGTTGTGTTGGGAGTCGTGCAAGACTCCATGAACTTCGGTGAGTATCCCAGGGAGGGAGGGGGTGGTTGCATGATGGAGGGGCAGCATGTCGGGGGGGGGCATGTCAGGCCTCTCCCCGAGTAGTGTGCCAGCTTCTTCTGTTCCTGTTTGTAGGAACAGAATAGGAATAGGAGAATAGAACAGAAGAGTAAGTGTGGAGGAGAGGCTTTGGCCGTCATCTCCTCCACACTCTGCTTCCTTGTCAAATCCAGACAGGAGGAGGAAAGAGGTTAGATATGTAGATAGAGGTGAATGGTCTTTCACCAACCCACAGCCTGGGATGACCTGATCTCATGGATGACCTGATCCCAATAAGGAATCCTGAGCTGGAAAAGTGGGGTGGGAGAAAGAAGCCTGGGTTTTGTAATCATTCAGAAGATGCATGAAGCAGACCACAAAAATACTCTTCAAGCTGACTTTATCATCTGTATGGGCTAGTGGCACACTTTGGTTCTGTAAATGGAATTTGGCCTATATATTTTTTTTTCCTTCTAGATAATGGTTTTTGTTTGGACAGAGAAGAGAGATTAGCACTAGATCAAAGTTTATGCAAATGTTCGAAGATTGGGGGGAGTGGGAGGAGAAGCCTTCAGGAGCTTTTGGATGTGTTGTTTAAATAAACCGATTAAAAATTAATTATTTGGTGTTTTTTTTCTGCCATCCCTCTAAGCTGCTCAGGGAGGGGCGCACAACTTCATTCCTCCTTTTGTTCCTACAAAAATCAATCCTGTTGAGTTAGCTGAGAGATAAGGTCACCCAGGAAGTTTCATGGCTGAGCAGGAATTTGACCCTGCTGAGCAACCAAGGAAAGAAAACAGAAATTTCTCAAAGAAATAATCTCTAAAAAGTTTTCCTGCTGCATAGCCAATGGGTTGCATATTCCTCCTAAGCCCAGACCTTTCAGGGAAAGAAAGATAACAGGGGCATCTAATCAGAGTCTTCATAATTCTGGCAAGGAGAAGGCATGAAACCTTTGCTCTGTCATTTACAGATGTAGCAGGTGGCTGGCACCCTCTCCCTTGGAGAAGAGGGGATGACATTTAGTAATCTTGTGCACCAGCCCAATGAAGGGAGCCTTTTTAATCCCAGCTTCCATCTCCCTGGTTCCATCTCAGCACAGTTAATAAAAATCTGCAGTACTGATTGCTTAAGTGTTTGCATGTGAAGGTTAGAATAATGGTAAAAAAGAACATTAAAGCTTGTGTCTCCATTTGTTTGTGAGGAGCAAATCTGGAGATAATCTAAACCAGTGGTTACCAAACATTTTAGTACTGGGATCACTTTTTAAAATGACACTCTATTGGGACCCACTTAGCTTTACGAGGTACCCCCCCAATTAATATTTGTATTTATTTATTTATAAATAATAATAACTAGAGAAAGATACTCAAACATGCTTGCAAACTGCAGGAGCTCAGCTCTTTGGATGGCAATTAGCAGCTACCTTGCAAACTGCAGGAGCTCAGCTATTTGGAAGGCAATTAGCAGCTGCATAGCTGATTTTTTGAATAGCCTCAGGGCTTGAGGAAAGTAGTTATCTGATCTTTCCATCCCCTGTGTTTTCATTTGAGTCTCTACTCTACTAATATGACAGAAGCCATGCTAATGCTCACTCAGCATTGACATGGTATCCAAATGCGTCCTTAGTTTACCTGGCACTTTTAGAGAGGCTATCTGAGCATTTCATAGTCCTTCTGGCAGTTTCATCACAGAGCCATGCATTGAAAACAAAGAGAAAAACCCAACAAGTGGGTGTAAAAGATTCAAGAGGCTGTCTACTAAAACACAACACTGGAATGGAGTTTTGAGCCCAGTTTTGAGTCAGAATAAACTTCAGAAACTGCAGCCTTCAAAAATATCTCATACTGCCTGGTTGAAAACCATGGGTTGCTTTTAACTATAATGATCACAGGCTCCTGGGAAAGAACAGCCAGCTCCTGTATTCTCTTGGGCCAAGTGGCTCAGTCTGTTGTCGCTAACCAAACCTGACACTTCCCCAGGTTGACAGCGTTTACTTCTGGAAAGTCTCTGGGGGCAGTTGCATAAAATGTGCTTTTTATTAGCGGATGCCTGTGAGATACAGGAGTTAAGAGGAACACATTTTGGGCAGCATAAGGATGTTGTAAGAGCACAAAGACCGACAAACACACATCTTCACATTTCACCAGCAGGAGAGGGTTAGGATCACTGCTAAGCCCCTTTAGGTCAGCAGAATACAATGAAATCTTGGTGTTGTGGGCTTAGGTCAATGGTTTCCAAACTTATCCAGGTCACGGAGTCCCCCACAGCCTCTTCATCCCTGCTCAGCTCATGCCGCCACCTTAGATCTCATGAAATCTTGCTCAATGCAAGGTGGTGGCACTCAAATCTCCTAAGGTTTTGCAAGATCCAAGAAGCCAGTGGCACTCGGGAGAACTGGTAGGGTAGGAAGTGCCACCAAGGACATTCCACGGTGCCCCTGTGATTGTTCCATGATGCCCCATACTTTAGGAAGCCCTGGCTTAGACCTTGCCATTGCCAGTGAAAGTGATCCAAATAGTAGAGTTCAGGAGGTTTTGGTGGAGTAGAACCTGTTTTATGCTGAATTTTTAATGTTTCTTAAACAATTCAGAGGTACTGATTCCATTGGTAATCTTAGGGGTGTTTTTTTTTGTATCATCAAAACTTTTTAGTTATCTTAAATTTTATGTATCCTATTGCCTAATGCAATACACATCATCTAACACAGCGGCTCTCCTCAGGGTAATGAGAATTTTTTCCCCTTGCCTCGGACCGAGCCTCAGTGAGCCCCAAACTTGCACTGGATGCAGTGCAGGCCAGCCAGCCTGCCTGTTCCAACACAAGTTAGGATTGTGCTGTGTGTAACAGAATTTGAAGATTCTGTTGATTGTGTTGAAGATTCTGTTTATCTGTTGATTTAAAATATTTCTTTGATTATCTTTTAGCCCCAATAAAGGGGACATGGGAGGACCTTACAACCTAAAAATGGACAATTCACATCAGGGGAGGAATCAAGACAGCAAATAACATTAACAAGGCCAAGAGAAGGGGTCTGAAAGACTAAGCGGCCAACCTAAACCTCAAGGGGGATGCACCTCTGTAGGTAGTGGGACTCCCTGATGACAAGCACAGAGTGTGTGCAGGTTTGTGTGAGAGGAGTTTGGAAACTTGGACACTCCCAGGTCACTCTTAGAATTACAGTCACCCTTGGAAGAACAACCATCCTGTTTGAGGGGTGCCCCCCATCCACTAGGGCCGCATGATGACTTTTGTGGGCTCTAGATATTTTGACTTCATGGGCCCCTCTCTCCAAAATAATAAAAATTATTTTTGATATAATTTTAAATATAGCAACTTTGTATTTATTTTTCTGTTTTAGGTAAAATTTAATAGATTTTTGTGAACTCTAAAATTTTTTTTCTTTTTTGGTAAGAAAAAAATTAAAACATTTTTTCAACCCTAAACTTCATTTTTTCTGATTTTAAAACAAGTTTTTGTGGACCCTAGGCACTATGCCTAATGGATAAATCAACTTTGCCATCCACAAGAGTTTGGGCGTAGGGCTGCCATCTCTGACTACAGGTATTCCTTATTTAAGTATATACCAACTTTCTCTGCTTTCACACAGCATTCAAGGTGGTTTACATAGGCAGGCTAGTCCTAAACCATCATTTTTCAATGGGGTTCTTATACGAGGAGTTCACAGAACCCTCAGTTCACCAGACATTTTCAATCCAAGCCATCATCCTGGCTGTGCTCGGCACTTTTAAGGTTTCACAGTAGCTCAAGATGTTATCCAACACGAACTGACTTCTCTGCATTCCACACATTCCATGCTCTCTCACACTGTGTCTCCATGAGGTTTGTCAGCAAATTTCCTGTCTCTATCCAGTCTCCCATCCAAATTTGAGACTGTGGCTAAACCTGCTTAGCTTTCTTCAGACAGCCACCTCCTCACTCTCCTCACTAGTGGCATCACTGGGGTTTGCATCACCTGGTGCAGGAGGCCAGGACCTCCCCGCCATAATGGACCTTCTCCCATGCAGTGGGCATGGTGATCACCATTGCCCTGCCCCTGCAGTTTTTTTTTTGGGGGGGGGGCTATAACATTTGATATAGCCCAAAAAAATCATTTGATTTAATTTGAATAGAGATATTTCAACGTGGTTTTTTTCATTGCATTCTGCATGAAATTGCACATTGAATGATATATAACATGATGGTATTATTCAAAAATACCAAGATTTTCACAATTTTCACATCACCCAGTGCCGCCCGCACCCCCAGTACACCACTGCACCAGACCATTCCTCCTGCCTTCATGCAATGTCATGCTGGAAATTCCTGGAGGCCCTGTTCAGATCTCCCGGATTGTTTTCAGGAGTCACCTGAAGGTTGATGCTTTTTAGAAACTCCAGGCTAATCCTGCCAAGCAGGGGTAGCACCTGAAGATGCTCCTGTTCTGACAGATTTTTTTTCAGCACTGATGAGATTTCACTCTCTCAAATTTGCTTCCTTTTAGCAACTGCTGTTATTGGTGGTGTGTGTTAATTTTTCTCTTTCAATATTCTTTTACAAGCCTTTGTAAGCTGTATAGAGGACTGGTTGGGGGGAAACTTGGGTATAATTTTTCCAATCAATAAATACCTCTCCCGTGGCACCAGAAGCGATGTAGCCTGGTGCACTGCTGCTATCCAGGGTGATGGAATGCAAAGGAAGGGTCACTCTTCATTTTCTGTCCTCTCCTCCTGCTCCCCTGCTGCTCCCCCCACCCCAATGCTTGACAGACATACAGGAAAAAGGATTTTGATTCCAGCTGAAGAGGAATTTAGAAGTTTTGCAAACTCACCTCTCATTTGAGAAAGTATCCGCCCCCTCAAATACCTCTGCCTTCCAGAATTGTCTCTCAGAACACCTGTGTGACGCCTACCCTCATACTTCATTTAGATCCCATCTTAAAACCCATGAAGACTTTGACACTGCCTTAGGCTGCTTTCTACATTGTAACTAAGTCCAGGTCCAGTTCAAGCCAAAATGCCACCTGAAGCAGTATGTGAATTCCACTCTCTCCCTCTCTCCCAGAAACTTTCAGGCCCACACTCCCAATAGCCACTGCCACCACCTGCTATGCCTGTCCTATTTAAAGTACGAAGGAAGGGGGGAGCAGACCCCCAGCATTGTCATGTTCTTTGTCTACTTGACTGTTTTTCTAAGTAACCAGATGGGTGAGCAGCAGTGGTGTCGCTGGGGGGGGGCGTGTGAGGGGAGCAGGCCTCACTGGGTGACATACATGGGGGTGGGGGTGACATGGCCAAAATTTTTGAAATCTTGGTATTTTTGATTAATACCATCATGTTATATATCAAATACATTTGATGTGTATTTTCATGCAGAATGCAGTGAAACCACACTGAAATATATGTATTCTATCAGAAGTTATAGCCAAAAAACCAGTGAAGGCAGGGTAATGCCCATCACCCAGGGCATTGTCCTGTCCACTGCATGGAAAGAAGTTCATCATGGGGGTGACACGCTGGCCTCCTACACCAGGTGATGCAAACCCTGGTGATGTCACTGGTGACGGGAGTGAGGAGGTGGAAGCTGCAGCATCCTTCTCCACCTTCCTCAGTCCAGCAGTGCAGGAGGAATATGTGGGCTGCTGAGTAGGCTGATTCTCTTCCTGCTTGCTCTGAATGAGTGAAGCAGCTCAGTGGGCAGAAGGCAATGGGGGCACAAGCCACCCCTCCTTAATTTGCTACTCCCTCAAAATTCACTGCTTAACATGAGCAGATGGCATCATGGATGAGCTTGCCCTGAATACATTTATGAGCCCAATTCTATCATCAGGTTGTGCTGCCGTCACTTTTGTCCCAGCATTGTAGCTTCACCTATGGCATTGCAAAATGCAATGCATTATAGTGCACTACTGTGCTGCTGCCTCTGGCAATGGTGAGCAGTGGGGGGGCATGGACAAGGAGGGGCATGTTAGGGGAGAACTGGGGAGGGGGAGGGAGAAGTCGATTTGGCAGTGGTCTCACATGCCTGATCTCATTCCTTCTTTTAAGCACAATTGTGTATATGTCTACTCCTTTATGTAGTAGTAGTAAATCCCACTGTGCCCAAAGAGGGAGATATGGGGTTCTATATCATATACTCGCTGGGTTGGGACTCAGCTCTTAAAATATTTCCAATAGGTGTCCCTTAGTATCAAACACAACTTATTGGAAGCAACAGAAGTCTCTGAAAGGACAATAGTCTGACTTTGAGAAATGTATGTGTCACTTCCTGCCCATCTTTTCAGTCCTTTCCCCACCCAAATGAAGTAAAAGTAAATTACATTTTTTTCAATATTCAGAGAGTACGCAAGAAATCAAGCCTGCCAAGAGCTTTTAATTCATTAATGCAGTCTTGATCCAATGGGATCATTACCCCCCCCCCCCGGTTTTTTCCATTGGGCAAACAATAAAACCCCCCAAAATTTACGCAGGTCATTCAGAGCAGCAATATCATCCCATTGATTTTCTGTCATGTCCGTCTGTCTTTTCTTTTTGGCTCAGGTTATGCATTATTGGTTTTTAATCATAAAAATTAGGGCTGGTGGAAATTTAAAAGCCGCAGGGAGAACAAAACGGTGGGCTTTCTTGCTACATGCTCTTGCGTATGCTGTTCCATTCCAGCCAGATGCCACAATCGGAGAGAATAAAATTGATTGAAACCCCAACATAAAGGTGGATTAAAGCGGCGCAGCAAAATATGGTTTTTTGCAGGAAGAGCTGTTAAGATGCACAAGCCAAGGTATTTTTTTGTAAATCTTTGTGGGGGGGGGGGTGCAGAGGCAATCCACTGGGGCCCACTCTGGGGCAAGATCTCACAGTGCAGGAGCAACAACTATGTCCTGTATTGTTCTCATTCTGTTTTTGTTGTTGTTGTTCATAGGAGATGTTTCTGTTACAGCTCTGGAAATACCATCCTATGTGGATCTCAGATGTGGCTGCTTGCCAGACCTTTCGGTCTTAAGTCAGTGAAGTAAAACCCTCATAGGCTAACTCCTGCAGTGCAGATTTACACACTCCCTACTTCTCAGTAGTCTATCAGCCATCTGACCCAGCAGCAGACAAAGGGGGTGGCCAGGGGAGTGATCCTAAGGTGCCAGGCCTGGGGGGGGGTGTCAAAGGGGCCTGTGGCATGCAGGGGGGTGACTGGAGCAATGCGCCCCCCTCCTCCATGGCACTCCAGATATTTCCCAAGCTTGTTGTCAGGGGGGCACACAGCACTTGTCGCTGAAAGGAGTGAGTGACTGAGTGAGTGAGAGAGAATTGAGCCCACTCACACTCCCTTGCTTCAGAATGACTCCAAAATGGGGCCATTCCAGAAGCGGGAGGGGGGGGGATGTCTGACACAGACTGGGAGCGATGCAATGATTTAGGGGGTGACATTTCCATGTTTCAGCATTGCCCGGCCTCTAGAGCCAAGAGGTTCCCAAATGTTGCTGGTCTGACCAGGGCTGACCCATCAGTAAGAAGAACTCAGGTGATTGATTCAGGTAACATATTGTAAAGGGCACCCATTTTTCACCTGCTGTCATCTGTTTCTGCTGCACTGGCTCCTCCTCCCACTCCCTATATTCAAAATGGAAGAGGAGAATGGAGCAGAAGACAATGTACACAAGAGTGGAGAGTGGTTGGCTAGAGTATCAAGAGATACTCTAGCCCCTGATTTTCCCCTCCTCCCCACTTCCTTTTCCACTCCCCTCTTCCTTTTTTAATCCAGAGGTTGGGGGAGGTAAGAGTGGCTGAGATGATGACTGACATACTACCCACTAAGGGAGTGACAACATTTGCTGTTCCACCTCAGAAACCAGAAGCTCTCAGCATATTCCTGGACAGCAATACAAGAATACCCAATTAGAAAATGTTGCAAATGGATCGTAAAGGGAGCCCACTCCCGCCTCCCCCCACCTCCTCTTCGATGCAAAACCAAAACATTAACCTTCCCTGCCTTCTGTCTGGAACTTCCCTGCTGCTTGCCCGGTCTGAATGATGGCTCTATGCGGTCTTTCATAATGTGTAAAAAGTAAACAAGCACACCCAAACATGGACAGACTCGAGACTGCATGTGTGGGAGTCAGTGGCATCAGACTCAAGCTAATACCCGAGTCATTGATGCAAGTGACTTGAGTTTGCATGAGTCAGCGAAAAACACATGTTTTTGCAACTTGGACTCAAGTCACCTGACTGGAGTTCCCATCCCTGCTGAGGTGAGGTCTGTTTTTTGTTGGGATGGGGGGGGGGAATGATGGGTCTCTGTGGATCCATGGGGGATCTTTCAGGGGATCTGCAGATTGCTGTGACCATTTTTGACCTGCTTTTGCAGTGACCTCTGTAATTTTTTTTCCAGCCGATGAAGATATTCACAAAACTGATACAGCCTTTTCAGTTTGGTCTCTTATTTACTTTGTCCAAAGCATGATCATTCCCCTGTTTAATCAAGTTTCCAAGAGTAGGAAAAGGAATCCACAGGAGTTTGGAGGCTCTTAATTCAATGCCAACCTAGTTGGCATAGAGTTGCTGTAGAATTGAGTAGCCCCAATGCAGGACTACTTGCCTTACCCAGGGGAAGGAGACAAAAGTTCCGTTCTCCTGAGGAGCCGCTGGTGCTGCCTGCTAAGTGCTTGGGATGCTACAGCAGCCATTTTCAGTGCCACTGCAGCCCTGGGAGCTGGGCAGTTCAGAATTGGGCTGCCCATCATCAGTCTGTGGTTTTGGTCTATAACAGGGGTGTCCAAAGTTTTTGGCAGGAGGGCCACATTGTCTCTCTGACACTGTGTCGGGGGCTTGGGGAAAAAAGAATTAATTTACATTTCAAATGTGAATAAATTTACATAAGTTTACATAAATGAATATATTAAAGATGAACTTATACAAATGAATGAAGGTCTTGTAATAGCTCAAGGCCTATAAAAGGCCTTGCACAAAGCAAGGCTGGCCTTTCCTTTTCTGCCGCAACTGCATCACAGATGTGAAACAGCAAGCAGTGGAGGGAGACCTCATCCCACAGCTCACCGAGAGATCAAACAGTTGCCCTCGCACTGAGAGCAGTTGCGTCGGGCCAGTGTGGGCTCCAACAAATCACCAGAGGGCCAGAGGCTCACTGGAGACTGGGAGCTGCCTGAGGGTCGCATTGAGAGGCCTCGAGGGCTGCAAGTGGCCCCAGGGCTGGGGTTTGGGCACCCCTGGTCTATAAAGACTGATCAGAGTAATAGTTAAGTTAGTGGTTTCCAAGCTCATGATGCCCCCACAAGCTCTTCTCACTGGCTCTGCTGCATGCCACCATCTTGATAGCGGTACCCAAATCTCAAGTTCCAAGACAGCAAGATTTTACAAGACCCACAATAGCACAACTCAGGGGAACGGGTAGGAGGGGCTACCATGGTGTCCCTATGTGTGCTATGACGCCCTAAGGCATCATGATGCTCACTTTGGGAACCCCTTGTTCTTGAACCTGGACAAGAATAACCACACTGGAGAAAGACCAAACAGCTCATGACCCAATAACCATGAATACTTCTGCTTAATTGAATCAGAATCTTCATTGCTCTCTTAATTCACTTGGCTACCTCCTTTGACATCACTTCTTTGTTTTAATTGCTCTGCATGGATAAGAATATCTTAACTGCAGAATTGTGAACATAGATTTAGGCTCTTCACAATCCTTTTATGTGATAAATTTATACTCTTATGTAATCCCATTGTATCCCATTCTTATTTATGTGAGATTTAATAGTGATTCAAAGGAAATTTATTTCGTTATACTAATCCAGTGTTATTCAAACTGTGAGGTGCGGCTCTTTAGGGAGGCACCAAGAACTCAAAGGGGAGGCGCGGGAAGTCCTCTCACAGCGACACAGTCACACCCCTGGGCCCGTACAAGCCCGTCTTCTGCCCGTAGTCTGCGCTTTTTTTTTAAAGCAGAAGAAACGGGAGTGGGGGAGCTGCTGCTGCCCCCCCATCTTCTCCCTCCACTCAGTCTGCCGCCTTCTGTGTTTCCTGCATGCTGTTTCCAAAGCTCTTCCACTCCAACCCCCATCTGGCAACATATTGCCAATCAGATGATGCTCAAAAATTCCTACCCGGTCCTCTGTAGAACGACCAGCTAATCCGACACAGTCACACCCCTGGGCCCGTACAAGCCCATCTTCTGCCTGTAGTCTGCGCTTTTTTTTTTAAAGCAGAAGAAAGGCAGCTAGCGTGCCCGTATGGGCACGCTAGCGCTGATTGCCAGGCTAAACCCCCCCTATCAGCCGGCAGCAGGGCTTTGCTGCCAGCTGATTGGCTGGCTGGCCTTGGAGGGCGGGACAACTGAGCCTGATCTAGTGCGCAGGCGCTAGACCCGGCTCAGTTCCGTTCCTGGAAGCAACCGAGCAGGTTGCTTTTCCAGGATCGGAGAGAGGCTGCCCCACGACGGGGCTTGAGGCGCGGAGATCTGCGCTTGCAGGCTCCCATCACTGTGGCAGAGGGCAGCCTCTCGGGAGTGAGCTGCGCGCTCTGCATTTTCGCTCCGGGGCGCAGGGACTAGCAGCCCCGTGAGCGATAGTGAGGAGGGCGTCCCGTTGCGCGCTCTGCGGACTGCGTGGGGGGGGGCCGCTGCGCGCTCTGCAGAGTGCCATCAAGGGGGGTGGCCCGCTGCGCGCTCTGCATAGGGACCGTCGTCGGGGGGGCTGTTGCGCGCTCTGACCGAGCGGCAACAACAAAGGGCCGCCCAGGCGACGACCCGCTGTGCGCTCTGCAGGCGAGCAGCAGTTAGGGTGGCCCGTTGCGCGCTCTGACCGAGCGGCAACATCAAAGGGCCGCCTGCTGTGCGCTCTGCCTGCTGCGCCGTGGGATGCAGGGCTCTAGAGCACCCCAATAATAGGGGCTGCTGGTGCCTCCCTGCCAGAGGGGAGGTTGTTCGGGCCTCATTTTGGCAGCCATTGGGGGGGGGCACCTCGGGGCTGGCCGCCATTTTAGGCCTGCCTCGTGGCGCGCCGCCATTTTGAAACTTAAAAAAAAAAAATTTGACCGGCGGCCATTTTAAGGGCTTCAACTGCCCTAGGGTTTTTTGCCTTACAGAGTTGGGGACTTTCAGTCAGCGGGCTCCAGTCGCCTCGTGACGGGCAGGAAACTGCTGCGGCGGCGGCGCTGCCACGACCATCCTCTTTCCGGATTGCTCCCTTTCGTATCGTATCCAGTAAAAAATTAGAACACAGGGGGTAGTGGGCCCCTACTGGGATATTTCTTCACAGGGGGTGGACATGGGGAAGAAAGCCCAGAAGTCGGGTGGCAAGGCGGCCAAAAAAGCAGTTCCAGCTTGGCCTCTCCCCTCCCCTCCCTCATCGTCGGCTGAGGATGATAAAATGGCAGAGTTGCGGGCTATAATGGCTCGCTATGATGCGCGAAAACAAGAGAGGGCCCTTAGCAAGGCGGGGCAGGGTGATGGGGGCTCCAGCTCCAGGGCAGTCCCTGTACCTCGCAGATCAAGTAGGATAAGTAAAGGGGCCTCTCTCCCTCCCCGGCAGGTTCATGTTTTGGAGGACAAGCACGTTACTGTCGAGGAGGACGAGGCGCAGGACGGCAACACCCTAGAGGCAGAGGAGGAGGTGGTCCGTCCTGTTAAAAGGCCTCGGCCACAGGCTAATAGTGGCTGCGATGGGCAAGGCGAGCGGTGGGCGGGCTTTGCTCACAACGCAGAGTATGCGTGGGAAGACAAGGAAGGCATTCCTTGGGCACCTAGCCGGGCTGCACCAGATCAGCCCTGGTCTCCTTGGGGGCCTCCTTCCTTCTGGCAGGGGCCCAATTACCCCCAGTACCCCTGGGCCCTGGGTTGGACATATCCCTGTCCCAAATCTGGTCCCAGGGCCAGCAGGGCACCCCCCCAGTGTGGTCATTATCCTGCCACGGCCGACACAGAGTTGGACCAGCAGGATGTGGACTGGGGGGAAGAGTCATTGGGATTGGTGGTGGAGAGGGAGAAGCCTACAGTTTCGTATGGCATCATCGCCATCCCTCTGGGCTCTCACCTCGCCATGTCAGTCAAGGAGAAGATATGGCGAAGTGACTTTGTGGACATGTTCAGTCTCCTTCACATTGAGCCTGAGCCTACCCCCAAAGTGGGAGACCCTGTGCGTGACGAGGAAACCGTCAGGCAGAGGAAGATAGACAAGAATTGGACCAATTGGCTAAATGGGTTCATTGTCTATGCTGGGGTCACTGTCCAGTTGCACCCCAAAAAGGCGGGGAAACTATTCAAATACCTGGACATTATTCATCGCACTTTGCGTGATCATGCTGGTGCGGCTTGGATGGCTTATGACCGTCAATTTCGCATCAGAGCCGCACAGGACCCATCTTTGGACTGGACTATACCCCAGTGGGAACTCTGGGTGCAGTTAGTCCTGCCGGCTAGGGCAACGTTGGGGGATAGGGCGGATAGCGGGCATTTGATTGCTCATTCCAGACCCGAGCAGCCTGCGTCACCTGAGGGTGCGCAGTGGGTTCAATCCCCTCGCGCTTGCTTCCAATTTAATGCCACTGGCAAATGCAACTGGCCAGGATGTTCGTTTTCCCATGGCTGCCCCATGTGTGGGGCTGGGCATCCCGTGGCAAAATGTCCACGGATCAGTGGACCACGGCAAGGTTTCCGCCCCTTCCGTGGTAAAAAGCCGGGTGGTGGACCCTCAACTGGTGTTGGCAAAGGGCCCGACGCCAATTGAGATTCCCTCCTTGGTTTACTGGCTGCAATTTTATACAGATCGTTCTGCAGCCAGAGTATTTGAGGGTTTTCGGCTTGGTTTCGAGATCCTAGTCCCGCCTCCAGTTAGCCCCACGTTCGCTCGCAACCTCCGGTCAGTGACTGACATGGAGGAGGTGGTGCGAGGTAAAAATAGCCAAGGAGTTAGAAGCGGGTAGAGTAGCTGGACCGTTTTGCGGTTCCTCCGTGGAGGAATTGCAGGTATCCCCCCCTGGGTGTGGTGCCTAAAAAAGCCCTGGGCCAATTTAGACTGATTCACCACCTGTTCTTTCCGGAGGGTTCCTCCATAAATGATGGGATACTGACCCACCGGTGTTCAGTCAGATACACTTCTTTAGATGAGGTGGTTGCCTGCCTCAAGAAGTGTGGCCCTGGGGCCTTGATCGCCAAGGCAGATATTCAGTCTGCCTTTTGATTGCTTCTAGTGCACCCCCAGGATTTCTGCCAGACAATAGGGCATTGCCAATGGGGTGTTCAATTTCCTGTTCGGATTTTGAGGCGTCCAGTACATTTTGGAATGACTGTGCGTTTCAGAACTGTGTTACGATCCACTGCCCACTACTTTTTATGGGACCATCTGGGTCTGTCGTCTGTGCTCGGCTCCTGGGTGACTTTACAGTGCTGTGTGAGCAGCTGGAGGTCCCCCTGGCACACGAGAAGACAGAGGGCCCCCCCCTTGGCAAGCTCACCTTTTAGGTATCGATTTGGACTCGGTTACACAGACCAACCGCCTGCCAAGGGACAAATTAGATAAGCTGATAGGGATGTTGACTAGCGCCCTAGGGTCCCGGGTTATGAATCTGGTTAGAGTCTTTGTCAAACAGTGTCTTGCTATCACCACTGTTTTATCAGCCAGACATGAGCCTGGGCTTGAAAATAGCATGGCCGTCGCTCTCTCTCGATTTCAGGGGGAACGCTTTCGGCTGCTGGCCTTGCGGCCAGGCTGTGTCCGGATCCCAGGCCCCCACGGCTGCTTTGGTTAGGTCACGGTTTGCCCCCCCCTGACAGAGTCCTTCAGTGGGGGGACTGTGTGTCACGGTCTGGGAGTTTATCCATAACATACCAGTTAGGGCATGAGCAGTGGATTCAGTTGTAACAGGCTCCGAGCCTGTGTCTTTGTCCAGTATCTGTCAGGGAACAGTGCTGCTTAATGGCTCCTGCAGGAGTGGGCCCGCTATTCCGCCACGAGGATCGCCCCACCCCTTCCCCTTTACCAGTTTCGGGCCATTTTTTAAACAAGCGCAGTCTCAATTAGGCCTGCGGCCTGAATTGTTTGGGCTGCATTCATTTAGGATTGGGGCTGCATCCATTTAGGATTGGGGCAGCATCCATTGCGGCCAGCATTGGTTTCTCCCCCCAGGGCATCAGGCGCATCGGTAGATGGCGCTCTGGTGCCTTTAAATCCTAAGTGCGTAAAGGTGCCGCCAGGGCTCTGTGTGCAACGCCAGTGGGCACAATGTGTGCACTGCCAGGTTGGCACGATGTGTCAGAGCCAGGTAGGCCCTGTTGGCAGCGCTCAGTGAGCGTGTGCCACGCCAGTGTTGGTGAGATGTGTCAGAGCCGAGTAGGCTCTGTTGGCAGCGCTCAGAGGGCGTGTGCCGCGCCAGTGTTGGCGAGATGTGTCAGAGCCGAGTAGGCTCTGTTGGCAGCGCTCGGAGGGCGTGTGCCGCGCCAGTGTTGGCGAGATGTGTCAGAGCCGAGTAGGCTCTGTTGGCAGCGCTCGGAGGGCGTGTGTCGCGCCAGTGTTGGCGAGATGTGTCAGAGCCGCGTAGGCTCTGTTGGCAGCGCTTGGAGGGCGTTTGCCACGCCAGTGTCGGCGCAAGGGGTAGGTGGGGTCCTGTAAGTTAGCTAAGGCGGACCAGGTCACTGTCCGTGACTGGCCATGGGAGTGAGTATTAGAGCGGAGGAAGGCTTCCTCCTTTCTCTTGGCCTGTCCAGTGAGCTTATCTCATGATGTGCTTCTTTTTCCCACAGGTCCGCAAAGGAGCTGCCCAGCCAGGGTCTTGATCTGCGGACACTCCATAGATTTTTGGGCCCGGAAGCATGCCATGTCATCCAGTTTCGGCTCTCAGCTGGCGCTGGGTGATGTTGCGTACATTGATTGGTTGGCCAAGAGGGGTATGTGTTGGGGCCAATTTTTCCCAGCCATTTTGGAGTACATTGCTGTTAACCCCCTGCCGCAGGTAATCGTGGTGCACTTGGGCGAAAATGACTTGGGTCAGAGGACGTCCATGTCCTTGAGGCTCCAGGCCCGCAAGGATTTTGACTCATTAGTCCGTCAGTTTCCCGGGATTACTATCCTGTGGTCTGACATGCTGCCTAGGAGAATTTGGCGCTGGGCGAGTTGTGTAAAAAGAATTGAGGTAGCATGAAAAAGGGTCAACGCTTACCTGGGCAGGGTCGTCACGGAGCTTGGTGGAGCGGCTATCCATCATCCCAGCATTGCTTTTGAGGAGCCTGCTCTTTACCGTGGCGATGGGGTTCACCTTTCTCCTATGGGTTATGGGCGCTTTCTTTCAGAGTTGCAACAAGGCTTGGCCCTCTTTTTGGGTGTAGGGAAGGCCAAGCGCGAGGCTGACCTTCCCTTGTGGCGGTAGAAGTGTGGGGTGGGTAGACAGAAGACCTTCTCCGGCGTCCAATCTAAGCCAGCAAGGGCAGGGGTGAGCCAGAACCGCTCTTTGGATGCTTGTCCGGCTCGAGGAGGCAGGCTGGCTAGCCCCTGGGGCCTTGCAGGGGTGACCTGAAGGCAGAGTAGTTTGGCTGGCTTACCCTCTTTGGGTGACAGTGAAAGGCGGGCTTAATAATAATTGAGCTACGCCTGGAGTTGGGTGGACGCCCCATGAGACTGGGGGACGTAGACGGCTAGGCCGTTTCCGCCATTTAGAACCCCGCACTTAGTTTGGGTATTGTTTCCTATTTTGCCTTGTTGCGCTTGTTGTAAGTTAATAAAGTGGCCCATTTAATCCCATACCTGTTGTCGGCTGTATTTGTTGGGGAATGCATGGTAAACGGGAGTGGGGGAGCTGCTGCTGCCCCCCATCTTCTCCCTCCACTCAGGCTGCCGCCTTCTGTGTTCCCTGCATGCTGTTTCCAAAGCTCTTCCACTCCAACCCCCATCTGGCAAGTACAGAGCATGCTCAGCTTGCAGTCCTTAACCCTTGCTGATCCTTAGCTGGTTGGTTCCTAGTTCCCAGCCTGGGACCCCTTCTCATCAAAGTGAAAACTCTCTTTTCAACCCCCTCCCTCTTCCACTCCCCCCTTTCAGTCTCCAAACCTTCCGGCTTTCCTCCCCCTCCCCAAATAAAACGCTTCCTATTTTACCAGTCACCAGGGGTCTTAAAGTTGCTTCCATGCAGTTGGCAAAGGGGGAGGGGAGAGACAAGCACACACTTTACTTGGCCAGGAGCAGAAAAAGGGTACTGTTTTTAAAGTGATTTATTAATCTTGTTGTTTGACTGAAGAGGACAGGCTGTATTTTTAAAGTGATGAATCTTGCTATTTGAAGGGAATACTTATCAGTCATTGATGAAGTGATTGCCAGCCCAATCCTATCCACACTTTCCTGGGAGTAAGCCCCATTGACTCTAATGGGACTTACTTCTGAGTAGACATGCATAGGCTTGAGCTGTGCATCTCCTAGTATAGGAGACAAATCAGCTTCCTAACCAAACCCTTATCAGCTCTGATATATTTTCATGGTCTATTTTTGTTTTCCCTACCAGCTGCTGGAAAAATTTAATTTCATTTAATTAATAAAGGGTTCAATCCTATCCAAGGAGAATGGGAGAAATGACTAGTTAGATTGGGGTCCACAGGGGTGTGTGTGTGTGTAATATTGGTCAGACTGGTTGTTCACAAAGTTCATTTGATAAAACAATTCTATTGGTATGCTTTACAACGTTTTAAAAAATGGTCCTCCTGGACCAGACAAAATCTACCTACTCCAGCATCCTGTCTCCAACAGTGATCAGCAGCTGATCATTTATAAAGCATGTATATTGCTGTGTATTAATAACATATTTTTAAGATCTGCATATAATTAATGATATGATTAATATAATTAATATTAATATAGTTAATATATATTTAATATTTAATATATATTATAATATTATATTTAATATATTTAATATAGTTAATATATCTGGCCACTTCCTGTTTAATGATGTCACTTCCAGCCCTCAGGAACTTTACTTGGCCAGGAGCAGAAAAAGGGTACTGTTTTTAAAGTGATTTATTAATCTTGTTGTTTGACTGAAGGGAGTCATGGCCAACAGCCAGGGGGGTCAAGGGAGCCACTGGCCAGAAAAGTTTGAGTACCACTGGTGTAGTGGATTGGGTGTTGGCTGCAATGCTAACCCCACTTTCCTGAGAGTAAGCCCCATTGAACAAAATAGGACTTACTTCTGAGTAGGCCTGGTTAGGATTGTGCCCTTAGACCTGGAAGATCCAGGTTCCAATCCCCTCTCACAAAGCTTCCTGGGCAACCTTGGGCTAATCACCATCTCTCAGTCTAACCTACTTTACAGGTAGTTGTGAGGACAAAAAGGAGGGAAGGAACTATGTACATCATCCTGAGCCCCTTGGAGGAAGAGTAGCATTAAAATGTGGAAGTAAATAAATCTCCAGAGGAACAAAGACAGCCAATTTTAGCCAAACCTTCTGAATAAGACTAACCTCTCTGAAGTTGCTTCAGGGGGATCTGGTTTAGGCTGGGGAAGGGCAATGGACTTTAATTAAGGACTAGATAGATTCATGGTCTATCAATGGTTATTAGCTGTGATGACAGATGTAGGGGAGGGCACCGGGACACAGATTGTGTCTGTTGTCTTGTGTGCTCCCTGGGGCATTTGGTGGGCCACTGTGAGATACAGGAAGCTGGACTAGATGGGCCTTTGGCCTGATCCAGCAGGGCTCATCTTATGTTATTAACCAGGCCTGGAGGGGGGTAGGGGGCAAAATTCTCAAGGCCCAGGCCTTCAGGGGGCCTGGATTATACAGTATAGTATAGGGATACAACAGTTCGATCAACTGTACAGTACAAAACAAATTTATTAGCAAATAAATGTGGGTACCATTCTTAGCCTATCCAGGGCTGCATTTCCACTACAGTTTAAACCCACTTTCAATGCACTTCTATTACCCCAGTGCATTTAGAAAGGGGGGGTGGTGGCAGTCAGGCATCTTGTCCCAGGCCCAATGCCAGCTCTCAGTGGCCCTGAATAGAACATCCATTTTCAGAGGCATCCTGCCTCAGTGCTAGGTGATGAGACCAGCACTCTAGCCTTCGTGACCTGCTTGTGAATGTTTAGAACAGCGGTTTTCAACCGTTTTCATCTCATGGCACACTGATAAGGTGATAAAACTGTCAAGGCACACCAGTTTTTTGACAATTGACAAGGCACACTGCACTGATAATGGGAGGCTCACATCCCCCAATGGCCCTACTAATATATGACCCTCCCTCTGTGGCACACCTGCAGACCACTGGTGGAGACCACTGGTGGAGAACACAAACCACAGACCACTGGTGGAGAACTGGTTTAGAAGTTCTGGGCTAGGTGCTGGATCTGACCCACAAGGCAAATTTCATGTTTTCCCAGCTGCAGTTCCTTATTCTAAGTCAGTGGTTCCCAAATTTAGGAGCCTGTGGACACTGAGACAAACATTGGAATTGTCCTGGACCACATGCAACCCCTGCATTCCCACCACATACACAAAAATACAATTCAATTTGATAGCTCATAGGGGAGCGCTCAGCAAGACAATGGAAGTGCAAGCTGCAGGGGGTCCATTCTTGGCCCTCCCTGGTGGTCCATGGAGAAGCATCTTGCCGAGTCATAATCTTTTTTCCTGAGACCTTGCAGATCACTTCTCAGGGTCTCACGGACCACCTGTGGTTCCCAGACCACATGCTGGGAACCACTGTCCAGTGGACATTTGTGTCTGTCCCTCTGAGCTCTCCGTATTCCTTCCCCAGGATACAGTAGCAACTTCAAACCTTTCCTGACCATCTTGTACAGAGCCCGATTTCAAAACTTATGTTCAAAGTTCCCCACCAGCTGCTGGAAAAATTTAATTTAATTAAATTAATAAAGGGTTCAATCCTATCCAAGGAGAATGAGAGAAATGACTAGTTGGATCGGGGCTCACAGGGGTGTGTGTGTAATGTTGGTCAGATTGGTTGTTCACAAAGTTCATTTGATAAAACAATTCTATTGGTATGCTTACAAAGTTAAAAAAATGAGTCTTCCTGGACTCTATTTACTACCTACCTACCTACCTACCTACAAAATCTTCCTACTCCAGAATCCTGTCTCCAACAGTGATCAGCAGCTGATCATTTATAAAGCATGTATATTGCTGTGTATTAATAATATATTTTTAAGAGCTGCATTTAATTAATGATATGATTAATATAATTAATATTAATATAGTTAATATATAATATTTACTATTATATTATAATAAATATAATATTATAATGTTATATTTAATATAGTTAATATTTCTGGCCACTTCCTGTTTAATGATGTCACTTCCAGCCCTCAGGAACATGATGGGGAGTCATGGCCAACAGCCACGGGGGTCAAGGGAGCCACTGGCTGGAAAAGTTTGAGTACTACTGTACTAATCAATTACTTCAGCCTTGGAGTATTGGTTCTGTAGCAAATTGTCTTATTGTTAATTTCACTTTGATTTGTAATATGCTTGATTTGAAACCTCAGCAAAGTTCCTGATGACTAAGGTCCATATCCTATCCAATTTTCTAGTGCTGGTGCAACTGTGTCAGTGAAGTACGCGCTACATCCTACAGTAGGCAAATAGTCACAGAGGCCTTCTCCTTACCTTCTCCAGGTAAGGTTGCACTGGCAGTAGAAAGTTGGATAGGATTGGGTCCTAAGTTGACTTGATTTGGTGTATTAGGAAGTGGTAGGCAAACTTCAAACTAATTATTTATTATTATTTACTATTATTATTAGTACTAGTAGCAGTAGTAATAGTATGTACAACCCACCAGATGATGGTGGCTAGATTTGATCTGTTGAATATCAGGCCCTTCCCAAGGACTTAGGATATTTACAAATATTTTGGTAATATGTGTGCTGTTTCAAGTAAGGCTTCTTTCTGTAGTTCGTGTGTTGTGATTTTATTTACAGGGGGCCCTCCTTATCAGTGAATTCTTCCCCACTCCTTAGGAGGCCTCAAGGAAGGCCTCCGCAACTGGAAGTTGTGAAACAAACTGGAAGTCACTTTTGGTTGTGTCTTAGAGGACTTCTAAGGCACTGGGAGGCCAATGGAGTGGGCTGTGGGCCCGGCATGACCACAGGAGAAACCAGTGCAACCTCAAAATAAGATACTTTTGGTACTATGAAACTGCCCTCCACCCCATTTATTCAAGACTCCAGTATTTGCAGATTTTGGTATCCATAATCGGTCGTGGAACCAGTTCCTTGTGGATACTGATGATCCACAGTACTTTCAAACTCTTTTGGTAATGTGCCTAAAGCAGTGTTTCTCAAACTGTGGGTCCCCTTAGGTGGGTTCAGCCAATTTCACCCAATTGAAAGCCAATTTCAGCCACCTGAAAGCCAATTTCAGGTGGGTCCCCATTGATTTCAATATGTATTTCAATATATTAGACTTGATGCTACCAAGGTATATGACTGCATATGGGGAAAGCTACAGATCTACTACAGATTTACTACTATGTATATGCTTTTAACAGTGGTAGTCAATGGGGCTTACTCCCACGTAAGTGTGCATAGGATTGCAGCCCTCTGGATGTTTGGGGAACTTTTTAAAAACACATCAGCAATTGCTTGGGAGGGTTCTTCTTTATTTTAAATAATTTTTTAAAGTTATACATATTCTAAACTTTTGATTAATTGATTTGATTTTATCTTAGGAGTATGACAAAAATTTTCTGGTTTGATGACATCACATCTGGTCATGACATCACTTTCAGGCTAGTGACCACTTCCTGGCAGACTGTCATTCAAATAAGTGGGTCCCGGTGCTAAAAGGTTTGAGAACCACTGGCTGAGAGCTATTAATATGATGATGATTAACCTTAATTTTTTAGTTACAATGGTAACTGTACAGTGTTTTATCTGCAATGGAGTAAAAGAAGTACCCTTCTAAAATTCTGTCCTTCAGATAGCTTTCTTTTGAGATACTGTGATATTTATTTTACTCAAATACAAATTGATAATATAAATTAAAATGGCTTTAGTGTCTATTTTAAAACAAATATCCAGCACAAGGGCTGGGGTGTGTATATGAGAGAGAGAGAGAGAGAAAGAGAGAGAGAATGACTATCCACCAAATGACATTCCTTCTAGACCAACAGGGGGAAAATGCTCTTACATAAAATATTCATCCAAAATCTCTGTCTTTGAACTTTTTTTCTCCCTTCATCCAAGTGGGAGAAGGGATGAAGAAGCCTGTTCCTCTGAGAAATCTCCATCTTTTGACAAGGCGCTGAGTCCTATGATTGAAGCCCTGGGGTTGTGTAAGGGCAAAGAGCGAGGAGGAATAATTGGCTGCTGGTGTGACTTCGATGCTGCTGAAAAGAGTGCTCCAGCCCCTCTGTGGCTGGGAGCAGTGAGATCTGGGCAAGGCACTCAGCCTACTTTCCCTCGGGAAAGCATCATTAATGCTTTCAGGTGACCGATGGAGACCCTGAATTGGAACTGTGAGAGCTGGCATGTTTTACATCCTTGAAAAATGAGTTTCTAGGGCCTATAAAAGACGCCCATTCCAATCACATTGAGGGGACGGTGCAGAGACTACTACAAATGCCAGATTGGCTGGGCTGAGAAGGATCCTTGGCACGTGTGAACGTTTTAATATGGAAAAAGGCATTGACAGCCAACAGGTTAATACAGCGGTTCCCAAACTTTTTTGACTGGCGGCTCCCTTGACCTACTGGGCCATTATCATTATTATTATTATTATTAACAGTATTTATATACCGCTTTTCAACTAAAAGTTCACAAAGTGGTTTACAGAGAAAAATCAAATAACTAAATGGCTCCCTGTCCCAAAAGGGCTCACAATCTAAAACTGTGGCCATTGGCCACAGTTCCCCATTAGGGTTATAATCCTAGACGTTGTATAGGACGGCAAGTTTTTCACAAGGATTCCACGGCTCCCCTGGATGGTTTCTGCCACTCCTTGGGGAGCCACTGGCCCATTTCTATGCTTGTCTAATGCATAGGATGCTAGAACCTCAAAAAAGAATGCAACCTGAGTGCACTGGAAGCTTAAAAAAAAAACTCTCTAGCACTAGCAGCTAAAAAAAGAGGTCTCTCAAGAGGTTATCCATTTCTTGCCAGCTGACAAGGCTGGGCACCACAGAGGAGGAAGTCCCACATCACTTTCCTTTGCACCTCACATGGTGGGAAGGAGCACGGAGAAGGAAGTCCCCTGATGGTGATCAACCCCATACTGCAGGTTGATGCAAGAGGCAATGGTAAAACTGTTAAGCACATCCATGGCCATCTACTACCACATCTGAGCAAGGCAAGCAATGGGAAAATATGTGGGTATGTTATGATTGTTATGATTTATTACAGTCAAGGTCTACAGGTTCCAGCCTCCTCCTCTGTTGCAAGAAGTGTTGGAGAGTTGTACTGTGGCAACAGTTGCCTGTGAGAGAACCAGAGGGATGCTAAGCTTTTGGGCATATGTCTTTAATATGGTTCCTCTCACTCAGCCAGATGGCTCAGGCTAGAGCACAGCTTGAAAGAGGGTGAAGGGGGAGAGAGGGATTCTCATGCAAAAACACACACATACACAAAAGAACAACAAACCCTGTCTGGAGTCACTGGCGAGGTCTTGGTGACTGCTGGACGCTGTCAGAGCTGCCGTCTTGGGCACCCTCTGCTTTTTTCTTACTGGCTTCAACATTAGCAGAATTTCCCCATTGACAGCAACCATTTAGTAGGGTTGCTTTGATGCTCTTGCCAAAATGAAGTCAGTTCTCTTTATATCTGTGAGTTTCCTTATCTGCAAGGGGCAGAATTGCTAACTTCCTCTCATCTGTGGTCACGTTATCCATGAACACTGTGCCAGTGCACTCGGGGCAGAGGGGGAGGCTTGGCTAATTGAGGGCTGCTACCTGAGGGCTGCTCTAGGACTGGGACAAGTTCAGGGAAGGAGCCAAGAGGAGGACAGGAGAAGCAACCTCCTGCTTGCTGCTGAACTCCGAGACATCATTCAAAACCTTCAATACTGAGGGTTAGCTGGCACAGAGAAATTGCTATTGCTATAACCTTCAACACATGATGGGATATCCAGCATGATGGGATATTCAACACATGATGGGATAGGGTGACCAGACACAATGGAAGACACAGTGTCTCTACCTTTAACCATTATAGAGAAGAAGGAATTTGGGCAGGTCCAGCTTTTTAAGCCCTTCCATGTTGAGATGCACCTGCCAATATAAAGGGTATAGGCACCATGTCCTCCATTGTATCTGGTCACCCTGCATGGAGAAGGAAGCATCAGATGTTAGAGAAGTTGATAAGCTCTCCCAATCACCCAGCCCCACAGACTTCAAGTTAAGACTCAGGTTCATAAAGAGTATATGGTGAAGAGGGTCCCCTAGCCCCATTTTTCCTATAGGCTCAATGATTCAGTATCCACCAATTTGGTATCCACTAGGTTTTCCAGGAACCTAACCCTAGTGGATCACAAGAACTGACATTTATACAATGCAGTGGAATTCCTTTCAATGTCTGGAACAGTAGCCATGCTAGTCTGTTGCAGCAAAGAGTCTTGTACCCCCTTAAAGAATAACAAATTTGATCTTTGAATAACAACATAAGATCTTGTTCTTTTTGTGAACCCCTTGGGCAAGTTTCTCCTCCACTGTTTATCAACAATTTACATGAAGGTAATAGAATCATAGAATGTAAGAGTTGGAAGGTGCCTTAGAGGTCATCTAGTCCAAACTGGAGTTCAGTGCAGACAACTGCTACAGAATCCCTCAGAGGTGGCCATCCATCTCAATGCATTTCATGCAGAAGGAAAAGTGCACTGTTTTGCCAGTTCATCATATGGGATGAACTGCTGTCACATTTGGTGAAGCTGAGCCATAATTGCATTTGCCTTCAGCACAATGGTCATTCACTGAGAATAGAACTAGATCCAATGCAAGAGAGTGTTCTGCTAGATTCCCAGTCCAAGTTCCACCTGGAGAATTATGCCCACTTTTAGCTAATTAGCTCCCATTCTTTCCTCAAAAATGACCCTGGTTCTGCCCTGCAGTACTGCTGGACCCCACCACCAAGGTAGCTCACCTGTTTAACCTACAGAGGTCCTCCTTCCTGCCAGCAGCCTCCCCCCACTACAGCAGCCCCTTGGTCCGCAGCAGGTCTTGAGCACAGCAGCCAGCCTTAGTGTCTCCAGTAGTTTCTGCTCCAGCAGCTTCCAAAGTCCATTCACACATCAGTCCATCAGCAGTTTCAGCAGTCCATTAGCCATCAATTCCTCAGTCCATTAATCCAGTCTGGCTTTCCTCCTTCTGCTACCCACACCAAACTCTCCCTTCATCAGATGCTTTCATGCCTGATGGACCTATTGCCTTCAAGTGGCTGCAGCTGTGCAGCACACTCTGCAGGATGCCCAGGCCTTACCCTTAAAGGGCCCATTGCTGACACCACATCCTACCTTCTCACCAGATCTTCTGTGATTCCAATACAGAGAGGAGATACTGGTTGGATATCAGGAAGAAATCCTTGACAGGAAGGGCGGTTTGGCAGTGGTGCAGATTGCCGAGGGAGGTGATAGATTCTCCCTCATCAGAGATATTCAAGCAGAGGCTTGGCAGGCACCTACTGGGGATGCTCAAAGAGGATTTCCTACTTCAGGCAGGGGGTTGGACTAGATGACCTTGTGGGTGCCTTTCAACACTATGTTTCAGCTGACTTTGAGAGGGTGGACTGATCCATCATGCACTGATGCTCATGCTGCTGCCAGATTTCTGACTGATAGACTGGAGACTGTGTTGAAGTGAGCTTTAGCAAAGCACTATGCAACTCACATAATGATATAAAAATAGCAGCCTCTCTTATTTTCTGTTCCTTGCTTGGTGTTCTTTACAGAAGCTTCTCTCCATACAGTCATGCATGGAATATTTAGGCCCCTACTTTGTTATCTGAAAAACACTCTCATTGGGCTGGCAAACATTTCCCACATGCTGTGCATAGGAACTGGCAGACTGCATGGCTTTATCAAGAACATAGGATACCAAATTAATACAGGTATGCACCACTTAATGACTTTCCACTTAACAACGAACCACATATATGATGGTGGACAAAGCACAACAAAGAGGCTCTTTATGGAACAGTCAGGTCTCCCATAGCCTGTAGCAGAGTGTCTGTTTACCCAACAAAGAGGCTTTTAATGCAAAGAAGAGGTAATCGGTCTCCAGTAGCCTGCGGAGCCAGCTAGTGTCTGGCAGGGAGTGTCTGTTTGCACAACAAAGGCATGAGGTTGGGCTAAATGTTCACTTAATGACATAATCACATAACAATGGGGATAAGAGAATGTATCCCCATCATTAAGTGGCGCACATCTATCTTTTGTCATTGGATTCAAACACGTGGTTTGTGCTTTATCATTCTTCCCCAATCCAGTTGGTTGAACTTTTATAGTGATTGGTTTTCCTACAGTGATATTAAATATAGTTAAACAATGAACTATTGTTATTGGGTTGCAGTGATTCGGTTTCAGAAGACTGGTCCAAAGGTTAAACCAGAAATAAGGTGGAAAAATTTGGGGAGGAGGACTTTTCCAACCAAAATGTAATGCTGATTTGATCTGCTGTGCATTCCTCCCCCCCCCCCCACACTTTATTGTTTTTTTCATGCAGCCCAAAGATGGATGCAACTGAATCACCAAAGACATTATCCAATGCTGAGATTTCCCCAGCGATTTAAAAGAAGGTGCCAAGAAGGGGAGCCCATGAGAAGACTGGTTCTTTTCCCTCCCTCACTGCCCCCAAATGAGCATTGTTGCTGCCATAGGTTATTCCCTGGGTAAGGAAATGAATTTCCAAGCGAAGGGGAACTTGGAGCTGCAGGAGATTAATAGATGTTATTGTGTCGCCTCTTTGCTGTAACCTCCCTGGGGCTTGCTAAAGGAATATCATAGCATGCAAATATCATTTGTATTGTGATCATCTGTGTGAGCAGTGGGAGGTGCTTTAAGTCACTGAAATTCTCCCCAAGGCCCCCAGAATTCTGTAAGTGCGCTGTGGCATTTAAGGGATTGCTGCTTGTTCCGAGCAGATGTTCTCAGGATTAGACATCTCACTTTGCCAGACACTTTTCATATTAGAAAGGGGGGGGGAAAGAGTGTGTGGAAATGCTACAGTATTTTCTGCATCATTTTCTCTTGGTTTTTTTTTAATGGCATGTATAATAAGAAGGGTCTCCAATGTCCAGCGTCCTGGTACTCTGCCAGCAATCTTGCTTAAAGCTGGAAAAGAGCAGAGTGGTGGATCGAAACATGGTTAAATTAGCATCTCTTGAATATTCATGTCCATTGCCTCTAGATCCTGAAAGCTGAAATGCTAGCTATGGCCAGAGGCCCCATTAAGTCTCTTTCAACTGAGAAAAAAGGCAGGTTCTCTAAACGATTTATTAAGGTAAGCAGAACATGCTTTTTAAAATTTTGGGTGAGATGATTTTAGCAAGAGATCCAAAAGTAGATTTTCAAAAAATAGATTTTCAAAGTGGACCAAAAAAACCCCCACTCATTGTTTTTTCTTATTACCCGGGATTGAGTTCTTAACATGTTCAAAGACGTTCTGAAGCTGAGCCTTGGTTCCACCTAAGCCCTCTTTATTGTTGCTTGTGTTCAACATCTCATAGGCCTACAGACATTTTATTGTCCTATTGTTGGGCATATTTGGGGTGCTGAATCCAAAAATGGCATCGGTTTTGCCCAGTTGGGCATAGTTTTGGGGGTTCAGCATAGCCAATGGTTGGCAACCTTCAGTCTCGAAAGACTATGGCAGTGGTTCTCAAACTTTTCTGGCTCGCGCCTCCCCTGTTCCTTGTAGCCATTGGCCATTGCTCCCCATTACAACACCTCACCTCAGTTACCCCCCAAATGGGGATGAAGGTGTTATAATTATACACTAGAAACAAGGCTGCCAGCACTCTGAGGCTGCAATCCTAACCACACTTACCTGAGAGTAAGCCCCATTGAACAAAATAGGACCTACTTCTGAGTAGACCTGGTTAGGATTGTGCCCTGAGTTTGTTAGCAGCACACCTGGAGGGTTTTGGAAAGGGAGGGGGAAGTGATGAATTTGCTGGGGGAGGGGAAGACTTTGTTTTGTGTGTATCTGCTAATTGCAAACTGATGCAAACTGAGACCCAGAGACTGTTTGGCTGGAATCCTAATCCCACTTTCCTGGAAGTAAGTCCCGTTGAACACAATAGGACTTACTTCTGAGTAGACCTAGCTAGGATTGTGCTTTTTGTCTTACAATAGCAGCCAACAGAGTACCCCCCCCCCCAAAAAAGGAGGCAGGAGGAAAAAGGGGATGGCTAAAAAGTAATAGGGATTTTTATTTTTAATCCATTTTTGGAGACAAAGCCATCAGGAGTGGCTTTTTTTCTTTTTTGAAGGGGGAGGAAAAAGAGAAAGGTGAAGATCCTGGGTTAAGGTGACACAGACCCCAAGCCTTTGTAGGTCTACTCAGAAGTAAGCCCCATTTGAGTCAATGGGGCTTACTCCCAGGAAAGTGTGGAGAGGATTGCAGCCACACCCAGCAAGATGTGAGCCACACTCACCCCAAAGTAGATGGGGGCTGCTCACACACACACACCCAGCATGCAGATGTTCCCCCCAGGCAAGACAGAGGAATGCAGGCTGGGGCATTTGGACACCCCCCACTAGGAGCAGGCTGGCTCCTTCCTTCCCAGGCAGAGGAGGAGCAAGCCCTCTGCTGATGAGATGCACCACCTTCTCCTCCAGCCTTGGTCTTCTCTCCTCCAGCCTTGACCAATCCCAGGATGCCCAGGGCGAGGGGCACACTGGGAAATGTAGTCCTTGGGGTGAGGCTGCACATGGAGAGAGCTCCTTGATGAGATGCACCACCTCCGCACTCTTCTCTCCTCCAGCCTTGACCAATCCCAGGATGCCCAGGGCAAGGGGCACACTGGGAAATGTAGTCCTTGGGGTGAGGCTGCACATGGAGAGAGCTCCTTGATGAGATGCACCACCTCCGCACTCTTCTCTCCTCCAGCCTTGACCAATCCCAGGATGCCCAGGGCAAGGGGCACACTGGGAAATGTAGTCCTTGGGGTGAGGCTGCACATGGAGAGAGCTCCTTGATGAGATGTGGCACCTCTGCCTGCCCAGCCAGCCTTCTCTCCCACCTCCCCCCACCATGTTTCACACTGCCCTACCCACCTCAGCCTGGGAAAAGCAGCATGTCAGGAGGCAGCATGTGCAGCTGAGCAGGAGAGCAGCTGCTGGCCACCTCTCTCCCCAAGATGCCTGGCGACACCCCTAGAGGCTAGCCACGCCTCACTAGGGAGGTGGGACGCACAGATTAAATACCTCAGGTTTATGGGAATTACAGTTCTGCTTCACATACAGGGAGCTTGCAGCAATAACAGTTCAGTATCCCCTGATATTCAGGCAACCACTCAGAAATTAGTTGCACAATCACAGGGAGTGGAAAATACCAAGGCCAAATTGATCTTGCTGGAGGACATTTATGGAATGTCTGTGGAACTCCTTGCCACAGGATGTGGTGATGGTATCTGGCCTAGATTCTTTTGAAAGGGGATTGGACAGATTTCTGGAGGAGAGGCCCATCACAGGTTACAAGCCATGATGGGTTTGTGCAACCTTCTGCTTTTAGAAATAGGCCACCTCAGAAGGCTAGCTGCAAGGGAGTGGGCACCAGGATGTAGTGTCTTGTGTCTTGTGTCTTGTGTGCTGCCAGAGGCATATGGTGCCCACTGTGTGATACAGGAAGCTGGACTAGATGGGACTTTGGCCTGATCCAGCAGCGCTCTTCTTATGGAATGTTAATTCACTGTGTCCATGTCCCTCTTGTCCAGATCTGGTGCCATTTGCTAGAGGGGGCCAGTCCAAAGTAGTGTGAACGCAGTACAAGCAATATTAGTGGCAGTGTAACCCAGAATGCCACTCAATGCCACCTCAAGTCTAATGCCTCTGCACAATGAAACAAAAGAAACACCCTCTTCCTTCAATGCTTGCACAGTTTTGGTTTTGTTTTTTTCCTCCCCAACTGTGGAAGTGCAGGGCTCCCATGTCTGATTAAAGGAACCACACAAATGAAGGCGTTTCCACTTTTGCATGGTCTCAGCAAATCAAAGCAGAACTCCTGCATGCACTTCATGGCACCTGGGGCAATCCACCCCACCCCGTGACACCACTCCCAACATGACACTCCCAACACACTTGCAAATTGATGCTGATTCCTGGACATTCCAGGCTAATCCTGAAAGGCTGGTAACCCCTGACAGGTGGGAGGAGAGAACTTGCTTCCTACCTCCATGTCCTCCTTTTCTTCCTTCTCCCTGAATTGAAAGAGGATGTGGGGTAGAAGAAGTTAGAGCCATCACTCCACCTCCAGCTTGCTGAATTCGAAAAGGATGACGGGAACAGAGAAGAAGAGGATGAGGGAGAGGAGAGTTGTGTGCTAGAGTGTCTCTGACACTCTAGCCCACCACTCTCTGCCACAGTTGCTCTTCCACCGACTTTTGAATACAAGGAGAGGAAGCTGGTGGCAGTTGGAAAGCCAACAGTTGGGGGGGCAACATTTAATGCACTGTCTCAGTTGCTGGCAGCAGAGGTGGTTGCAGTGGATCAGCTGCCTGAATTGGTGCAGATTTGCCACCCCTGCCACCTTGCCCTCCTTTTTCAAATAAATGAAATAAACCAGACTGCTGCCATCAGCTGCCCAGGGAAACAACTGGAGGGAAACAACTGGAGAGGAAAGGAGAGCAGGGGCAGGATGTAGCAGAATCACCTGGTTGCATCTGGAAGGTCCTCTTGAGCCACGGGCTTGCCATCCACTGATACTCAAATCCGCAGATGTCAAGTCCATGGATAAGGAAGGCCCACTTGGTGCAGTCTGAGTTGTGTGAAATCCTCAGGGCAAGTTTCACTGCTCAAAGTCTTTTTTAAGGAGTTTGATGCACACTAAATACATTCTAGAGGACATTAGGGGATGTTGCCACCTTGGGCCTATGGGCTGAGGGGATTCTGCCCTGGCCGTTTGCTGACCTCCCTGTTTGTCCTCCAGCCTGCAGCTTGTCACTGGGGTTTTGGTTTCCTCCTTACAGTGAAAGTGCCCATCTCAACTACAAGAGAAATTAGCATCATCAGACACCCAGGAACGCACATTCATATTAGCAGAATATTAAAAGGGCAATTGTCAGTTCTGAGCTGTGATGAGCACTTAAGCAAATTATCTATATTAAAACGGAATGAAGATCGAGGAGCCACGCGTGTCGCAAAAACACTCCAGCGGAATGCAAGGTGCCTGTCACTGCGGTTTTAATATTTACTTCTGTTGATGAGAATTCGTCACGCTCTATTACAATTCATAGAGTTCTGTTTCCAAAATGTATGCATCAAAATGCATTGATTTATCACATCTCCAAGACTTCTGTTCTTGTCTTCTCTCCCCCCCCATCTCTCTCTCTTTAAAAAATAAATGTGACCAGCGAGGCTTATCTCATGCTGTTAATGTGACTCATTTAATTATATTGTCTTGAAGAAGAAGTTTGGAGGAAAATATGAATTGTGAACTTTTGTCTCTCCTTCTTTTAAGGCAAATGGGGGATTTAACAGGAAGAAATGGGCTCACATAGTTCTGTGTAAAGTAAAGTATCTCTATCAGCAAAGATTGAGAGTATGCAGATATGATTATCTCTCACTCTCTCTCAAGGAGAGTGAAATAAACATTTTTAAGAAATTGTTGCCCTGACGGAAGATGGGTGGGACCATATCTGAGATGGTGAGAACTTCAAAGTGTGAGCAATCTGTGTGCCACCATCATGTCTTTTTCTAGTTTGCAGCTTTTGTATTAATACATACTAGAAATCAGGATAAGGCAAGTGATTACTTATTTAAGAGCTCCCCTTAATCCTCCCCTCCCACCGCTGGTGCAGTCACACCAAAAACAGGTGTGCTATATCCAGCATGAGGGGTGGGTGTATCCAGTGGTGAACCTCCCCAGCTCTGTGCCCTGGGGCAAAGGTCCATGATGACACCCCCCTGCAGGATGTCCCCGCCCCATGTGCAAATCCACCCCCCCCCCACTTACCTACAGCACACAGAGGTCTTGGACCATCTCTGTTGCCTATCTGGAATATTCAGGTTCTCACATGTGACATAAGAACATCATTCAGTACATATATATAGACTTGCGCAACTTCTGTGAAAACTGGTGCTGCAAACCACTGTGATTGTCTGAAGTCAAGAAAGCTGCAACATCTGCCTTTGCCTCTTCCTTTGCCTCTAACTGCTTTCTGCATCGTCTTTGCCTCTTGAACTTGACCGAAACCATCAGAGGCTCTTAGGCTGCAATCCTACATGGGAATAAGTCCCATGGAACTCAGTGGGACTTGCTTCTGAGTAGACACATAGTGTGTCTGAGTGTGCTGTTAGTTGTCATTCTGGCCTTTGCCTGAGTTGCAGGATACCAAAGCCCTTCCCTAGTTCTTTTTCTTTTTGCACTTATAGGGCCTGTGCATTATAACTCCTTATTGATTACCTGATCTGTGTAATTACAACCAGAACAGCTGGAATTTCAAGCCTGATTGGGTTCAAATTAGAAATCCATTCGCTTTGTTGGACTCTCACTCCAAAAGATTGCAGGCGAACAATGTTGTGTCTGGCTATCTTGTTTACTTTCCCTTCAGTATGATTTATTTTTGAAAAGCGCAAGGTTCACCCAGATGCCAGGCTGATTGTCACAGACCCACTCCGAGTAATGTCTGAACGCTCACATGTGCCATACACATGGCCCACGTAGAGTGCAACATGTGAGCCAAAGCACAAACCCATAGTTGCCCCTTGCCTTAGGTGCAGTTGACTTGCACAAATTCAACTTCACCCAATCGGCAAACACACAGACACACCCAAACTAGCAGTTAAAAAAGTGCAGGCGACTTCACTTAATAAATGCATGTCTGAGAGTGAGTGTGAGATTAGAGCAGGGGTGCTCAAACCCCGGCCCTAGGGCCACTTGCGGCCCTCGAGGACTCCCAATCCAGCCTGCATGGAGCCCCCAGTCTCCAATGAGACTTGCTGGAGCCGTTGCTGACCCAACTGCTCTCAGGGTGAGGGCCACACGACCTCTCGTGTGAGCTGTGGGATGAGGGCTCCCTCCACTGCTTGCTGTTTCACATCTGTGATGCAGCAGTGGCAGCAAAGGCCTTTGTGCAAGGCCTTTTATAGGTCATGAGCTATTGCAAGACCTTCATTCATTCATACAAGTCCCACCTCTAATGTATTCATTTATGTAAATTTATTCAAATTTGAAATGTAAATTAAATCTTTTTTTCCCTGGCCCCTGACACAGTCTCAGAAAGATGATGTGGCCCTCCTGCCAAAATGTTTGGACATCCCTGGATTAAAGAATAACGCAAAAGAAGGGCAAATCCAGCATGGCTTGACTTGAGTTGAGTCACAAGTCTCCACCCCTTTAACTCGACTCAGAACAAATCCTAACAGGTGGACTTTCCAAATTGCCCAGAGCATTTGGGGAATTTTAAATGACTTGGGTTTGAGTTTTTTTGGTTAAAAATGTCAATTGCGGCTCTGTGGAAAAAAACCACAGAGCTACTGTTGGTGTGTGTGGGTGTGGATGTGGGTGTTCTCTTTAAACACTCCCCTTCTCTCCCCATCCTATCTGTAAACAAGACAGGAGGGATGGGATGGACTGCGAGTGAGTGGGGACAGAAGTGGCAGGAGGGAGAAGGGTCACATGCAGCAGCCTGCAGCTATATGTTATGTGAGGGTCATATGTGAGGGTTGCGCACATGTGTTCTTCTGTTTGTTTGGTTCATTAGGTCACCATATATAATGCATGTGTGTGACCCTACTCCTGTAAATCTGAAAGTGTCGCTTTCTTGAGCTATCTGTTCCTGCCTGCACTTTTAGTTCTTGCACTGTGCTCGTGACTGTGTTAGGCAGATCTATGATGGTGGCCCCCATTCATCTGTTGATGGATTGCTTGGTGGAAGGGAACTTGTAAACACACACAATAGCTGTACATGAAAAAGTTTATTTATAAAGAACTACAACACCACTGCAGTGTTAAAAGAGTTATTGAAAACTCAGCAAGCACAAACCACATAACTGGTTTCATTCTTCATCAAGGCAGAAATGGGAACTAGGGTTTTAGGGCACAGTCCTAACCCGCTTTCCAGCACTGACATAAGGGCAATGCAGCTCCAAGGTAAGGGAATAAACATTCCCTTACCTTTAGGAAGCCTCCATGAGTGCCCCCCAACTGCAGGATGCAGCACTTGCCCCAGTGCTGGAAAGTTAGTTAGGATTGCGCCCTTAAGCACACACTTTCTTCTGTAGGTTTAAAGACTACAACAATAATCAGAGTATACTGGATAGCAATTCTAGTTAGAAACACTTTGTAGAAGAGTAACATTGTCCCCCTTTAACATGATTTGACCCAGCTGTCTCCTTGATTTTGTCTTGGAGTGAGCCAGCACCAGGTTCATATATTCAACAAACCCCATAATACAACCTTCTGTCCTCTTGTTCACCAGTTCATAAAGACACACCTGAATCCTGGACCCATTCTGTAGGTATCTGAAGATGAGGTTCCGGGACAAGTGAGTTCTGCAGCTTCTGACCCTGCCCACGGTATGCCATGGCTGAAAGCTGAATGAGGGAAACCACACGGCCAGTCACAGAGTCATCTCTCACCTGTCCAATAGCTGTAGACCTTAGGTGAGCAGAATATTTTTGGGTGCCATTTTTGGGTGCCATTTCCATTTACTTTTCTTCATGTTTAAGTCCTCAACTTTTTAAGAAACTAGTCCTCCTTTGCCCCACCTTTGCCCCTCTCTGACTTGTTTTGGGTCCTGCTTTTCATGTAGGCTGGTAATTCAAGCAAGGGACACACTCCTTTTCCCTACTCCTTGCCACCTCAATCTGCATCCCTACTTCCTTGCCTACTTCCTTGCCTTCATCCCTACTTCCCTGCCACCCCAATCTGCAGACACCTTGGATTTTTTTTTTACTGCCCAAGCAAATCTGAAGATATCTCATAATTGATCACAGGAGGCCAAGGGGGCAAACCGAAGCATTTTTTTCCCCCCTAGGCAGCTTCAAAATCTGAACAATCCTTTATGTTAACACTTGAAATGAAACTCTCATCCATGGGATAGTTGCTGTAGAAAAGGAGCCGAGGAAAAGTACTAGATTGGTTTTGGGAGGGAGGTGGTGGTGGTGGGAGCTTGGGAATAATGCCTCCTCCTTCTCTCTCGATTTCAAATACGTTTCTTGGTTAAAAAATGCCAGGGACTGCAGATTAGTGTCTGCCTCTATAGGTTTCCTAAAGATAAGGCTCTGGAATTGATTTCAATTACCAAAGTGGATAAATGGAGCTGCTCCACTTCACCACCCCCACCCCTTTTTGCAGGGAGATTATTAACCCTCCAGGGGCTAAAACCAATAAAAAAAATCAAGGATTCTCTCTCTCTCTCTCTCTCTCTCTCTCTCTCTCTTTTTTTTTTTTTAAAGAATCCTGAACAAAAGCAAGGCAACAACAAAGTCTCCTCTAACCTTCCAACCAAGCCGCTGAGGCAGCAGTATCAGTTGTTGGACATCTGAGGGAGGTTTAAATCTTCCAGCAATTACAAGGGCAGCTTACAAACAGGAATCTGGAGGTAGAATGAAGGCTGGTGTAGCACAAGCTAGGCTTCTGATCCTACAACAGAACTATCAGGGGCAAACCCAGGCAGCTCAAGAGATTAGGCCAAAGGAACCTTTAAGCATGAGACACAACTTTTATAGATGGTGTTCCTACAAGAATGAAAGGAGGTGGAAGGGTAGGAGAATCAGGAATCAGTAGCACCTCCAATGACTCCCTCCCTGGGGATTGTCTCTCCCTGCATAGTGCAGTGACTCCAGGAAGTCACTGACCTTCTTCATCCTTATTTGGAGCATTCATGAAATTCAACCTGATCTAGACAAGAAAGTGCAACAGTACCAAATATATGATTTCATTCATTCATTTTCATATTTTATACCACCCTTCCTCTTTGGCGCTCAGGTTGGTATACATGGTTCCTCCCCTCCTTTTGTCCTCACAACAACCTTGTGAGGTAGGTGAGGCTGAGCGATGGTGACTGGTCCAAGATCACCCAGGAAGCTTCATGGCTAAGCAGGGATTTGAACAAGGATCTTGCTGGGAGTTTCCCAACTCCCAAACCACTACACCATTCTGGCTCTCTAATTTATGACTTGATGTATCCACCAATATTCAGAACAATTTCTATAAACCCACAAGAAGAGTCCTGCTGGATCAGACCAAAGCCCCATCTACTACAACTTCCTGTATCTCACAGTGGCCCACCAGATGCCTCTGGGGACACATGAGACCACATGATACCTGCATCCTGTTGCAACCTCTATACAAGGGAGTGGTCCCTTGTACATGGCATTCGTGATAGGCTACCTCTAAAACCCAGAGGTTGCATATAGTTATCATGGCTTGTAACCTGTGATGAACCTTTCTTCCAGAAATTGTCCAATCCCCTTTTAAAGGCATCTAGATCAGATGCAATCACCATATCCTGTGCAGTTGCATGCCTGCCATAGACTTCTAGGAGGCAAAAGTCCCAGGTGCCAGCTGCTAGGACCCCGCAGAAGCCTCTCTGAGGTTCCCAACAGGGGCAGAAACCATTCTTCCAGTTTCCCAGAAGCGCAGTTTATATCGTCGGAGAACCTCAGAGAGGCGTCCCCAACATGGGTGGAGGTCACATGAGGCTCCGTGAGCCTCTGGTGAGTAGGGGGTGCAGATTTCTGCGTGGAAGGGGTGGTGATAGCCTGCAAGGGCCACCATCGCAGAGCTTTGCCTTGGGCGCAGGGCTACAGAAGTCTGCGGCTGATCCTGTGGCAAGGAGTCCCACAGATTAATTGCCGGGTTAAGAAAAGTTTATCACCTCTGGATACTACTGGATGCTTCCTTGCACCTGGCATTCAGAGATAGGCTACCCCTAAAACCTAGTCCTAGAGGTTGCTTACAGTGATCATTTCTTGTAACCTGTGACATACAAACTTTGCTATGGCAATAAGTTTTTTTTCCCCCCAAAGTAAAATGAATTTTAAATATTTATTTTAAATATATTTTCAAAATAGAATACTCAAATAAAGCTCATAATACATGTAAAGACAGGAACACTTCAAAAGCCGGCCCGGCCTACAGGCTTTGGTGACCTTCAAGAGGGAGGGAGTTCCACAGGAGCAGCCAATGATGTCCACATCTCCTGGATGGCATCAACCAGGCATGTGGGTGATAGCTGATCTCAGCTAACTGATGAGTCAACAGCATCCTCTTCCAACACATAATTCAACTAGCACAGTGTTTAGCACTCAGATGAGATGGTTTATCATAGGGTTTTTAAACTTGAGATGCAAAGATTTAACAAACAAGCTGCCCCAGCGCAGAGAGCCAGTTATTGTGCCTGCTGGGTGACCCTCCCTTGCTGTCGTCTTCCCTCTGCACATCCAGAGACCCTCAACAATTTCCTCCATTTTGCAGAGATTACTTCAGTGGGGACTCTGGTTCTTGCCTTATTTCTTTCAAGATTCAGTTCTGTCTTTTTCCCAGCTTGGCTGATGTCTCATAATGGCCCCCCTTGATAACAGATTTTTACCTCCCATTCATATCCTGGTCCTCTTTCCCCCCTCGACAATCATCGCATGAGGGAGAAAGTGCCCTTGAACAATCCTCGATGCTTTTCCCAGCTTGAGCTTTCCATGAACTGTTATTGTGAGCAATGGCTCCTGCTGATCTCTGATATGCTCTGGCCTGTATTTTCCTACAATGGTGTGACTTTGCAAGCTTGGCAGTGTTCTCAGCCAGTTAATAAACCACCTGAAATACTTATTCTCCCCCCCCCCCGCAAGAGGATGGAGTGGGCAGCTTGTAAGAGGCTGGATTGTAAAGAGAAATCGTAGCCTGCTCCAAAGAAGATTGGCTGGAAATTAATTTCCCAGTGGCAGGAATAACACAGTTTGGTGGTGACGGGCAAGTCAAATGCCAAGGACAATTTGCTGATCAAATCACACTTGAGATCCAAACAGAATGAATTCATCATTGGGAACATGAAAAGCCTTTTGTAAGAGGTCTCCCTTTGCTCCCTTTGTAAGAGGCAACCCTTTGCTGCTGTCTGGCTTTCGAAGGGGCTTTGACGACATTCTGGTAATACATTTAAGAGATGCGACTTGGAATGAGCTGGTGTAAATTAAGAATAATCAGTGTGTTTATATAAAGCATTCTGAGCATTCAAAAAAATTCATATACATAATCACACTCTGACACCTTCTCCTTGAGTAAAAATAGGGAAACAGAAAGGGCTCGACCTTTTCTCTTCCTTCCTTCCTTCCTTCCTTCCTTCCTTCCTTCCTTCCTTCCTTCCTTTCTAGAACTTGGAAGATGGGAGTTTACCATTTATAAATAAGACCTGCCCTAGTAAAATCTGACAAAAATCATAATGGGCTCGAATCCTAGAAGCCTATACCTGGGCACAAAAGCCATTCTCAAAATCTCAAGTCTTTGCTTTGGTAAGTCTAGGAGAAGAGAATCAACACTCTTGTTAGGTGGATTACTTAGCTCAGGGGTGTCAAACATAAGGCCTGCAGGCTGGATGTGGCACCCAGAAGCTCTTTATCCAACCCACATGATAAATGGGCTCTCCCATGTATTGAAAGTATGGTCAAGATGTGCATATTTTGTCTTGTATCATTGGCAACTAATGAGTACCTACATGAGAACAAAGTACTTATTTCTGGTCATCATCTGTGTAATGACAATTTGCTTATGAGGAAAGGCTACAGCATTTGGGCCGCTTCAGGCTAGATAAGAGATGCCTGAGGGAGGACATGATTGAGACACACAAAATTATGGAAGGATAGAGTGGATAGAGAGACGCTCTTTTCACTCTCACACAACACCAGAACCAGGGGACATCCTCTAAAATTGAGTGTTGGGAAAGTTAGGACAGATAAAAGAAAATATTTCTTCACTCAGCATGTAGTTAGTCTGTGGAACTTCTTGTCACAGGATATGGTGATGGCATCTGGCCTAGATGCCTTTAAAAGGGAATTGGACAAATTTCTGGAGGAAAAATCTGTCATGGGTTACAAGCCATGCTGTGTATGTGCAACCTCCTGATTTTAGAAATGGGCTATGTCAGAATGCCAGATGCAGGGGAGGGCACCAGGATGCAGGTCTCTTGCTGTCTTATGTGCTCCCTGGGGCATTTGGTGGGCCACTGTGAGATCCAGGAAGCTGAACTAGATGGGCCTATGGCCTGATCCACTGGTTCTTATGTTCTTAACATCACTTTCTGCTTAAAGATGTCAGGCCCTCAGAGGTGCCATGAATGCTGTTTGACCCACTATATCAATGGTTCTCAAACTTTGAGGGAGCCCTCAGTAAGTCTTTGCGGGGGAGGGGCAAGGGCTGCGACTTGATTCCCAGGATCACATCCGGGGGGGCCAAAGCGGGGTGCTTGCACTTACATAATTAGGGCTGCTGGGGGCTGCAGGAGGTGCAGGGAGCCCAGCACAGCCCTCCACAGGGCTTCCCGAGGCTTGGAATCTTGAAACAGAGCGATCACAAAGCACCTCCTGGTAACTGGAAGGGCTTTGCAATATCTCTGTTTGGACATTGCAAGCCTCAGGAAGCCCTGCAGAGGGCTGTGCAGAGCTCCCCACACCTCCTGCAGCCTCCAGCAGCCCTAAATACTTAAGTGTACGTGCAAGCACCCATCACCCTGTGGGGGGTCATGACCCACCAGTTTGAGAACCACTGCACTATATGAAATGAGTTTGACACCCCTGACTTCGGTGGATCTAGCCATGCAGTAGAATGAAGCGAGCTGCTATAGCCCTAATATAGCAGAATGGAATGAGACATTTAAGACTGCAGGTCTGTGTGTGCACAACAGGAAGAGGGCTGGACTAGAATCATTTTTGCCCTGCTAGTTTTCTTCTTGCAAGGAGTCATTACATGGGGAGAATTTTAAATTGGTATTCTTGATCTGTAGCAGTAACAGCTCTCTGTCATCTGACCATAAGAATAGCTTACTGGATTAACTGGGCAAGGGCCCATTTAATTCATCTTTCTGTAACTTAGGGCACAATCCTAACCAGGTCTACTCAGAAGTAAGTCCTATTTTGTTCAAAAGTGTGAATAGGATTGCAGCCTAAGTGACTGCACAGTGGCACATCGAATGCCTTTGGAAGCACTCAAGACTACTAGGTCCTGTATCAGTTTGCCACTCTCTTGCCTCTGGAATTCAGAGACAGTCTACTTTTAAAACCCAGATGTTGCATATAGTTATCATGGCTTGTAACCTGTGATGAACTTTTCCTCCACAAATCCCCTTTCAATTTAGGCCAGGAGCCATCACCACACATCCTGTGGCAAGAAGTTCCACAGACTCATTGTGGGGTAAGGAAATATTCATCCTCTCCAGATCCTGCCATCTAATCCTACTGCCTGAGCAGATCAGGCTTTAAAGGTGCCGTTAATTAATGGCAGATGAGCCCCATGTCCACACACACACCCATGGTGTACGAACCCATGGGGTCTTTCTGAATTTCCATGGGGTTTCTAACCAGGCTTCTTCCTTGCCTTTTCTCAGTGCATTTGCTGCCAGTGGTTTAAGCTAGAAGCCTGAACAGAAGCACCTGTTTCTCAGTGCATTGATAAATTTGAGCTCATAAATTATGGCAGCAACAAAGCTCTTTAGCTTGCCTGACAATTAAGCAATGTTCTGATAAACCTCCTCTTTTGTTTCCTTTCACTGAAAACACCTTTATTTTCTGTGCAAAGGCCTATTTCTTTAACAAGAAGAATTTCGTCGTTCCCCAGCGCTTGGTTAATTAAATGTGGGCCGCGCAATCTCCCCCAAACAAGCTGTTTTATGCTAGCTGATAACAGGGTTTCCATTTCATAATGTGGACAAGCGAGCTGGACCACGGCTCCAGTGTCGGCCTCCTCTCTGCAGAATTCCCAGGTAGAAACATCCCAATTAACACAGCTAAATGGCATTAACTGCCAGCCAAAGACTACTTATCAGTTAAAAATGTCCACAATTTAATTTTAAAAATGACATTTTTTAACCAGCTGCAGTCTCCCATCCTATAGTTGTAGTTATTCTTTTTCTAAATTTCTCCAGTCAGTCAATACTTGCAAGAACCTAGAAATCAGTTTTAAAACATACTCTCTCTCTCTCTCTCACACACACACACTTTTGCAAAACTGCTAGAGATATGAAATTGTGTGCATTTGGACAGACTGGATGAACTGCCAAAAATCTGTGGAGGAGATCCTGGTTGTTTTGTTTTGTTTTTTAAAAAAGAGAAAGTAAGAAATTAATAGATTTTCCAGTAACCAAATGTCATGTTTTATTTGTCAGCCTAAATGTTTACAACATCCATTGGGCAAATGGCTGCTGGGCTGCAACCTAGAGATCTGTGCTGCACCTCTCAAATTCCCTGTTGCTGGGGAAGATATGGCAACCATGACCTCTCCTGCCCATCTTATCCTTCAACCTGCCACTAACTGCCTTCAATCTCCAGCTTTGCCACCCTGCAAGCAAAGGATGGGGAGGACAAAAGAACTGGGAGGGGTGGGAAGTAATGAGGGGTACAGACAAAGCCAATTTTTCTGCTGCTATTGCTTTCTACAGAGTCAGACCATTGGTCCATGTCATGCTCTCCCTGGGTCCCAAGCAGGTAGGAGTCTTCATCAGTATCTTTGATCTTTTGAACTAGAGATTGAACCTTGGGCCGAAGCAGGTGCTTCATCAAGGAGCTATCCTACGATAATTGCTGCCTAATTTCCCCTGGCATTGGGCAATTTAAAAGCACAGCATCTGATCTCTTGGTTGCAACACGGTGGTTCTGTTTAGGTGGTGGCATAGCTAAGAGGCGGTAGGAAGATACATTGCCCTGGGTACCACACCTAGAGGGGGTGCCAGCTTTCACCTCCGAGGGTAGACCCTGAGGCCTTCTGAGACTCAAGGAAGCCTCACTCAGCCTCCCCAAACCTCAGAAGGCCTCCTGGGGGTCTTAGAAAGGTACTTCTGGTTTTGGCAAAACAGGAAGTGCCTTTCTAAGGCCTCCAGAAGGTCTTCTGAGGAGATGTTCTGGCCCTTGGGGGATTATATTTTTGTGCCCCTGGATGCCAGATCCCTTAGTTACACCACTGTATTTAGGGACAGAAACAATTCATAAGCAGTATAAAACAGTAGTCCATGCCCGCTTCGAGAGGAGTTTGTGACATGCTGGTAGAAGAACCATGCCAGGTAGGGGCTCTCCTATTCCTTGGTTGAAAGAAACAGATTTCTGTAAGATTCTAAAATTTTCAAGTGCTGGTCGACCCGAAAAAGATGCTCCATGTTTCTGGTTCTCTGGGGCCTTGCAATGCCATTCATGGGCAAAGTGCATTGTGCTGCTTCGGCAATGGCCAGCTGCCATTATATCGGAAGAAGGTGCAGAGATGAGATAAGATGAGATAAGATGAGATAAGGTGCAGAGATAAGATAAGATGAGAGCAAGATGGTCCTTGCTAACCTGATCAAGATTGCCAGTGTCTCTGTTCCCTATTTATTCCTCCCCAAATGACTGTTCCTGCAAGATAACTCATATATAATACTGTACATACATCTTTCTGGAGAGAAAATGGGGTGGGGGGAGAGGCAGTAAAGGACAAAGACTGTACAAAGAAACCTTTCTCTTGCTCCCTCCGTTTGGTGGTTTAAAGTTTCTCCATCAGCACCAAAGGAAAAATAAAGGCTCTCTTTTAATAGTCTCAACTTGGAATAGAAGCAGATCTGAAAGCTTGTCAAACAGCCTCGCCATGAAATTGGCGGATGTCTCTCAAATCCTGGCCAGTCCCAGGGGAACGTAACAGAGCATTGCAGCTCCATCACAAAGCTTTGTACGGCTTCCAAAGTGAAGTAATTTAACTTTATATCAGCCGTGTTTGCCGCAACCGTCAGTCACTGCAACAACAATATTAACACTCTTGATACCTTTGTCGTGTGCAAGCGAATGTAATATTCAGGAAGGGAAAAGCAGCCTAGAACCAGGCAAGGTTCAAAAGGGATTGTCAGCGTTCAAGAAGAGACAACTTTCTGGGCTTTGGGGGAAAAATTGTAAATAGGTATGAATTGGTTTGATTTTAAGGCAAACAATGACAACAAAACAAGCTGGAAAAGAGAAAGTATTCAATGCTTGATGCAGGGTCGGGGGGGGGGGGGGTGTTGGCAAAAGCATCTTTTCCAGAGCTGAGTGACACTCACAGAGTGGGGCTTCATGTCCTACTGTATGCTGTATCCAGCACTCAAATTGGGTAGGCTGGAGGTCTCCTCAGGGTAAAGGCACATTTGTTCCCTTACCCCAGGGCTTTTTAAACTGGGGTGTCACAACGCTCCAGCCTGAGGGCCCTGGCCTTTAAGGGGCGGGAGCAGCGAGGAGGCAGGGAGGAGGCAGTGGCGTCATCCCTGGGGTGCGGGGAGCCCTGTGCGAGTGTCTGCAGGGCTCCCTGATGCTTTAGAAGTGAAAGTGGAGCGATCACGCCCTGCCTCCACTAAACCAGAAGTGGAGCATGATCGCTCCACTTTCACTTTTGAAGCATTGGGGAGCCCTGCAAACAGTCGTGTAGGGCTCGCTGCACCCCTGGGAGGCTGCAGGAGGCTCTGGTAAGTGCAGTCAAGCCCCTGCAGCCCCCTGAGCGGCGCAATCCTGGTGATCACGCCGCTGCCTTCCCCTGCCCCCACAAGAACTTAGAGTAGCTTCCAAACTCCCGGAGAGTTTGAAAACTGCTGCCTTACTCCATATCAAGCCCCAACCTGCTCAATGAGGCTAGTTGCAGCTGCACCAGCTAAATCGCTGGTGCAGGTCTGAGAAACCCTATGTAGGGCTTTCAGGCCTGGAATGGGGGTTAGGATATTGTGGAGGCCTTTGCTGCTGCCCCTGCTTCCTCATGAGCCTGATCCGCCTCAGTTCCACCCTCCCCTGCCCTGTTACATCCCTTCCTCTTTCTCCCCCCCCACCTCTGTGCTGTCCGGTGTAGAACAAGCCTCCCTCAACAGCCACAGGTCTGGATCCGGCCCTGGCAGGATGGTGCACGTCTTCCCGCTGGTGCTTCTTACTTTAAATCAGGGCTCTCCAGACTCCAGCCCATAGGACGGACCTGGCGCCTTCCATCACCTCTTCCCTCTTGAATGGCGCTTACCCTATGGAATCATGGGGAGCCTTGTGGTCACAGCGCTAATCTCCCCTGAACTGTGTCCTGGCTTACCGTGTCTGCCTGGCAATGGCTGTGGGGCAACAGATCCTGGAAGCGGCTGCGCAACAGGCTGTCCGGGCAGATGTGACTGCCATGAGTGTCCTGGTGTCCAGGTCTACCAGGAGGACCCACTGTGTGGGAGCAGATCAAAAAGTTCTGCTCACCGGGCAGACGGATCCACCTGAATGCCAAATCCAGCCCCTGGGTTTGTGCAGCCCTGCACTAGAGCACCCGTCACGCTCCTCTCCTCCACACTTCCTGTTTTGCATTATTCTTCTATTCCTTTTCAAACCCAGAGAGTGAGAAAAAGAGAGGTGGGTGGGTCGGCAGAGATGGGCATCCATCACTTAAAGCAGCTGCCTCAGGCAACCACACATATGGGCCAGAGACCTTGGAAGGCAGATGAAGACCAGGAAGGGCAATAGGATTTCAGTACCCCCTTCCTGGCCTTGACCTGGCCCTGTCCCATCATGCCCACTTCCTGCCTCCTGCTGACTTACTGGTGCTGGGGTTCATTGGCAGATTGCTGATGCACAGCTGTTGCTGCATGTTGTATGTGGTAGCAGCCTGGCTGCAGTCCAAGCCACCTGTGCTTCAAGGTACAGAAGATTTGTTTTTGGAGGTCTACGCTTGGGGAGCAAGTGAAGTGCACAGGTGACGTGTGTGGGACAGATTTGGGCATAATGTGGGCCATGTGAATAAGTGCCAGCAGGGCAACGAGCAGGGCCAGTCAAGACAATGAGGAGGAGAAGGCTCATCTCCCACCATTTCCCGCTTCTTGGGCCCATCCCAACTTTTGTGGTTCCTCTAGCTGGCCACATCTCTGGGTTGTTTGCAGTCTCTCTGTCAAAGGGGCAACCATTGGGACAATTCACCACAGAGTGTCCCCTGCCACTGTCATATGCTTCAGAGTCCAGGGAGGGTCAATTGTTCGAGGAGGCAGGACCAGGTGCATCCGGTGGGATCATTCCAAGGCGCTCAGGTTTGGGGTGGGCGCTAAGGCCCAGGCTATCAATACCCTCCCTGGAAGATTCTTCCCAAGGATCATGTGTCTTGTTGACCACAGGAGGTGCTTGGTGTATGATGTGGTGCCTTTTGTGATAGCCACAAAGCATGCTGTGCCACCAGAATGTGAGTTCCGGTAATGCAGCAGCCCAGTAGGATTCAGTCCTCAGTGAAGCTTGTTTAGGTGACCTTTCTGGTGGTTGTGCCCCCGGGTTAAGTACTCAGCGGGGGAATTCTGTGCCTTGGCTCTCTGCTTTCTCCTCTCCCAAATTGTTTCCCCCCCCCACCCTCTCCTTCCCCATGTAGTCTCTGCTGCTCTATCTTCACATGCTTTCCATTTCTCTCTACAGAAGTTTCCAGAATTGAGAAAAGGTATTGATTGCTCATTTGGGGAGGATGCAACCTGCTTAATTAGTTCATTATTTCTTGTTACACAACAAGATGAATGACTTATTATGCTGCAGCTAATTACAGAGTTTATTACTGTGGAGGTTCAAAAAAAAAAGGAAAAAAAATACTTTCATCAACTTGCTGATGATGTTGACTGTGAAGGGTTTGTTCTTTCATCTCTGCACCTCTTTCTTACCATGGGCCAAACTGTACATATTTAAAACCCCTCTCAGCAGGAATGGGAACTCAAGGCAGGTGACTCAAGTTCGAGTTGCAAAAACACATGTGTTTTGCTGACTTGTGTGCAGTCACGAGTCTGAGGCCACATGTGTCAATGACTCCAGCACTGGCCGAGTCTGAGGCCACTGACTTGGAAATCAGCCTCCATGCATGCAGACTCTAGCCTGTCCGTGTCTGGGTGTGCTAGCTGACTTTTTCTGCAGTGTGAAAGACCTTGTGGGGCCATCATTCAGACCAGGCAAGCAGTGGGGATGTTTCAGCCAGGAGGCAGGAAAGGGTTAATGTTTTGTTTTGTATTGAGCAGGAGGCGGGGGTGGGGAGGAGTGAGCAAGGTCTCTTGTCTATTCCTGGGCCCTGTAGCATTACATGGGTTGCTTGGATTTGCACCAGCGTTTTTGCTGGCGCAGATCCAAGTAGCCCCATTGGGGTGGCTGGAGTGCTAAATGGGGTAAGGGGAAAAATATCCCCTAGTTGTCCTCCAGCCACGTCTTAACCTGCACTAGGTACAGCACAGGCCACTTGGCCTGCCTGTTCCAGCCTGGATTAAGATTGGGCCACGCAATTCTGTTTACTAAGCAGGTTGACCTAGAACCTGAAACACCCATTTGTCACCTTCCCCACCCACGATCTACACCCTTCTCTGGAGCCACATTATTATTATTATTATTATTATTATTATTATTATTATTATTATTATTATTATTATTAATCAGTATTTATATACCGCTTTTCAACATCACCTTTACCTTCTGCCCAGGGGCATTACTAGGGTGTAGGCCACAATGGGTGATGCACATGGGGGTGAGAGGTAACACCATTACTGGTCAAAATTTTTAAAATCTTGGTATTTTTGAATAATACCATCATGTAATATATTATTTGATGTGTGATTTCATGCATGATGCAATGAAGCAATATCAAGCAATGTTTTAACATCTCTATTGTATCAGACGTTATAGCCAAAAAACCAGCAGGGGCAGGGCGATAGTGCATCACTATGCCCACCACCTGGAACATTGCCCTGCATTGCATTGGAGGAGGTCCATCATGGGGACTGGGTCATGGGGACATGGTCATCCTGCACTGGGTGACACAAACCCTACTGTCGCCACCAGTGGCGTCACTAGGGTTTGCATCACCCGGTGCGGGAGGCCAGCGCGTCACCCCCATGCAGTGGGTGGGGCAACACTCCAGGTGGTGGGCGTGGTGATCTACCATCGCCCCGCCCCCACCAGTTTTTTGGCTGTACCTTTTGACAGAATAAAGATATATTATGCCATTAAAGGTTGTTGACACACTTTTTTTTCATTGGATTCTGCATGAAATTACACATTGATTACACTATAACATGACAGTATTATTTTTACAAACTGTGATTTTAGTGATTTTGGTCACAAGTGGTGTCCCCCCCCCCCCGGGTGTCAACTTACTTACACTTTATTGGAGCAGTTCTCAAACCTTTAGCAATTGGACCCACTTTTTAGAATGACATGGGTCAGAGTCGGTCCAAGATCCATCATAAAGCAAATTAAAATAAATAATTATAAATAAATTAAAGTAAAACAAATAATTAAATAAGCCAGCCCTGTTCCACCAAGTGAATTTTCTCTGTAGCCTGCCTGCAATAACACCCCCCCCCCAAAAGAATCAGTAAGATTTTCACCCCTACCCAGTACCCAGTTCAATTTTAAGTTCTTATATTTGTACTTAATACAAAGAACAGTGAGAACCTCCATGGCTACCCAGGATTTGGCAGTGGAGGGGTTGGATGTCTGGGTGCTGGAGGGAGAGGAGTTACTGGGGGATATCTGGGGGCCAATATTGGGGAGATGTTCTGGTCATTGTGGGGTGAGGGGAGTGGAAATTAGGGGAAAATCTAAGGGTCAATATTGGGGGTATTATGGGGTGAGGGGAAGAGTTGGGGTGGTGAAAATATGGGGGAGTAAAAGAAGGGTGGTACATTGGGGGAACTCAATTGGAGGGGTTGATATTGGTGGGTTGTGCGGGAAGGAGAGGACTTTGGGGTTGATATTGGTAGATTTAATTTTATTATTTTAATTAATTACCCAAATTAATTTTTAATTATTCTGAACATATACCAACTCCAAGGGTGACAGAAAGCAAACGAAACATAAACTATAACAAACCCCCCCACCTGCCAAAAAAACCTATGTTTAAGGTCAAGCCAAAAAATATTTTGGAAACACTGGTTTAGAGCCAAACCAGATATTTTGCTGAAATCTTTTTTTTCCTTTTAGAGTAGAGTGCAAGGAAGGGCATGATTGTAGTCTAGGTTGGCCCTTAGCCTCTGACAACCAACTTTCTCCTTGCTTGAGCTTCTTAGGGTAGCAGATCTGGCCATTCCTTGGAAAAGCTTCATGATGGACAGCACCCAAAGGTTGTAAAAGTGTGTTGAAACCCCTCTGTAAATTTATTACTAGCTAGAGGGCCAGCCCATCCTTGAGGCTGACAGAGGTGACTGCCTCAGGCAGTAGATTGGCAGGGGACCAGAACTGTAAGGAGGGAAATTAGCGCCCGGGGCAAGGAAAAAAAAGAGCACCTTGCACTTCTATAATTGGCAGAATTAGAATACCTTTAAAGTGTGGTGTCACCTCTCCTTTTCATTTAAAATGGCACCTTTCTAATTGAGTCCTTGAGTCACGTATTTATAATACATGTGCTATTCCAATTTTTCTAGCAATAGTTGTCATTTGCTATTTTGTCTTCAGAAAAAGAATCTTTTTAGGATTATTTCATGTGTTGCAGTGATATCTAATGAATGTGCAGAGCACCTCCAATGCCTCAATGCCTACCAGTACAATGAAAGCTGAAATCTACCACTTTCTCCCACTTCAAGAGGTGGGTGGGACTTGGTGCATGGTTTGGATACAAATTCAGGCAGCTGGGTACAATTCATCAAGTAATATATATAGGGGAGAGACATTCTGGGGCAGGGGGAGGGTGGGGGGAGCAGGGCTGGAGGGGTGCAATATTGGTGGAGCTCTGTGACATGGGGACTCTCAGCTCTGCAGCAGCAAAATAGCCAGCACAGACTAGAGTAGCCTGCTCCCCATTGCGGGGCCTGCTCCCTTTTCCATACAAATGTCCCCAAATGTTTAAAAATAAATTGAGGTGATTTGTAAAAAGAGCAGGAATTGACTCTCTATGTCATCCAGGATGCAAATATCCTAGTACCCATGCGCAGGATGTTCTTTTCCCTCTCACACAACACCAGAACCTGGGGACATCCACTAAAACAGAGAGTTGGGAGAGTTAGAACAGACAAAAGAAAATATTTCTTTATCGAGCATGTAATTAGTCTGTGGAACTCATTGCCACATGATGTGGTAATGGCTTCTGGTGTAGACACCTTTAAAAGGGGATTGGACAGACCGATGTAGGAAAAGTCACAGGTTGCAAGCCATTATGGGTATGTGTAACCTCCTGGTTCTAGAAGTAGGCTACCTCAGAATGCCAGGTGCAAGGGAGTGGCAACAAGATGCAGATCTCTTGTTGTCTTGGGTGCTCCCTGAAGCATCTGGTGGGGCCCACTGAGAGATCCAAGAAGCTGGACTAGATGGGTCTTTGGTCTGATGTAGCAGGGCTCTTCTTATGTTCCTATATGTTCATGTTCTTAGAAGGCAGTATACTTGAAGGTAGCTGGGAAACAAAGCTGCCTTTCTTCCTGTGTTGGGGTGAGAGAGAGAGGGAGAGAGGGAAGAGGCACCCAAGACATTTTGCTGATCAGTCGACATGGGCTTCAGCAATTCAGAAATTAGGGAATTGGGGACCTCCCAATGCTCATGGTGCTACTCTGACCCTTTGCTCTTCATGCAGGTACCCGACGCCAAGTACTTGTATTTAAATGTGTATCTCCTGCATGCCTTAAATCAAACAGAAATAAACTGTGGACTATATAACAACCTGTCTTTGTGTGGTGGGTCACAATGGCTTCACTGAGAAGATGAGAAGATGACCTGCACATGTGTGATTGAAATGAATGGGAGCTGTGTCACCACGTAAGGGGGGGGGTGTAGCATTTGACTAACTAGATCCTGATGACAAAGATGGATTGAGTATTCACCTAGAGGACCTAGAGGACCCAGTCTGCTCATAAAGCAGTCATATTCTGAATTAGGTCCAGTATGGTCTACTCTACTCTGCTTTGCAACAGCATTATTGATCCTCAGGCAGAGAGAGGCTTTTGCAAGCCTTGCTACCTGGAACCCTAACTAAAGGAGCCAGGACCTTGTATTTGTCCAGTTGTGCTTTGTCAATGAGTTCATGCAATCACCCTAGTAATGTGTGAAGTTGCATCAAATCAACCTTAAATCAACAGTGAAATTTAGCCTCACCTAAGGTAGCACCTAATCTAACCTAAGGAAGGGAATCTAAAGTCCAGCGAGGTGGGACACAGGAGCTAGGTGAGGGCAATAAAAATAAATACGTAGGTGTGTACATAGGTCTACTCTGAGCAGGAGCAGAGTTCTACTCGTGAGTAGGGTCAGGCACTTAGGAAAATAAATACAACAGGAGGATAAAGTGGAAAGCAAGTTTTTCTACTTTGTTTTAAATTAACCCTGTACTTAACCCAAGTTAAACTTAATCTAAGTTAGAACATAACCTAAACAGTTCAGTAAATTGGGACACAGGATCTAGGTGAGAGCAATAAATAAATAAATAAACAAACTCAAATAAAAACTAGCTTGAGGTTAAAAAACAGTCCAGCCTAAGAGAACTGAACTAGGGTAAGAGGGTAAGAACCTAGGAAGGGCCAGTTCCCAATCACCCAGGCAATTTAGCATAGTCAGTGACCTTTAGAAGGTGAAAAGAGCCCCATTAGGCTAATCCAAGCAACCCATTCAGGGGCCTGCAGAGTGGATTAGGCTCATCAGCAGCCTTTTGTCTTCCTGATCTTTTGTAATCTCACCTGGGAAGACCAGGGACGATCAGGCTTCGTCCCAACCTCAGGCATGCAGCTCCTCAGCTGCCTGGGTGGGAAGTCTTGGGTCTGGAGGACATCATCCTGGAGAGGAGGGAAACAATCCCTTAGGGGGGACCCCTTCTCCAGGGGATGGGCCTGTATCTGAATGCACTCAGGATACTCCTTGGCGGGAGGGGGGTTGGGGGCTTCTTGTAGTGGGGGATTTGATTATTAGAAACATAGAGAGGGGGGTTTGCGACGGATGTGAGGACCGCATGGCGACTTGCCTGCCTGGTGCGAAGGTTGCGGACATCACTTCTTGTCTAAGGCTGGTGGACAGTGCTGGGGAGGAGGTAGCGGTTGTGGTGCATGTCAGCACCAACAACGTGGGCAAGTGTAGCCGGGAGGTCCTGGAGGCCAAATTTAGGCTTTTAGGTAGGAAGCTGAAAGCCAGGACCTCAAAGGTAGCGTTCTTTGAAGTGCCACCTGTTCCACGCGCAGGGCCAGCTAGGCAGGCGGAGATCAAGGGTCTCAATGCGTGGATGAGACGGTGGTGTAGGGAGGAGGGGTTTAGATTCAGCATGGCTTCTGTAAGGGTAAGTCTTGCCTCACGAACCTTATAGAATTCTTTGTAAAGGTCAACAGGCATGTGAATGCAGGAGAACCCATAGACATTATATATCTGGACTTTCAGAAGGCGTTCGACACGGTCCCCCACCAAAGGCTACTAAAAAAACTCCACAGTCAGGGAATTAGAGGACAGGTCCTCTCATGGATTGAGAACTGGTTGAAGACCAGGAAACAGAGAGTGGGTGTCAATGGGCAATTTTCACAATGGAGAGAAGTGAAAGGGGTGTGCCCCAAGGATCTGTCCTGGGACCGGTGCTTTTCAACCTCTTCATAAATGACCTGGAGACAGGGGTGAGCAGTGAGGTGGCTAAGTTTGCAGACGACACCAAACTTTTCCAAGTGGTGAAGACCAGAAGTGATTGTGAGGAGCTCCAGAAGGATCTCTCCAGACTGGCAGAATGGGTAGCAAAATGGCAGACTCACTTCAATGTCAGTAAGTGTAAGTGTAAGGTCATGCACATTGGGGCAAAAAATCAAAACTTTACATATATGCTAATGGGTTCTGAGCTGTCTGTGACAGATCAGGAGAGAGATCTTGGGGTGGTGGTGGACAGGTCGATGAAAGAGTCGACTCAATGTGCGGCGGCAGTAAAGAAGGCCAATTCTATGCTTGGGATCATTAGAAAAGGTATTGAGAACAAAACGGCTAATATTATAATGCTGTTGTACAAATCCATGGTAAGGCCACACCTGGAGTATTGTGTCCAGTTCTGGTCGCCGCATCTCAAAAAAGACGTAGTGGAAATGGAGAAGGTGCAAAAGAGAGCGACTAAGATGATTACTGGGCTGGGGCACCTTCCTTATGAGGAAAGGCTACGGCGTTTGGGCCTCTTAGGGGCCTCTTCAGCCTAGAAAAGAGGCGCCTGAGGGGGGACATGATTGAGACATACAAAATTATGCAGGGGATGGACAGAGTGGATAGAGAGATGCTCACATAACACCAGAACCAGGGGACATCCACTAAAATTGAGTGTTGGGAGAGTTAGAACAGACAAAAGAAAATATTTCTTTACTCAGCGTGTGGTTGGTCTGTGGAACTCCTTGCCACAGGAAGTGGTCATGGCGTCTGGCCTGGATGCTTTTAAAAGGGAATTGGACAAGTTTCTGGAGGAAATATCCATTACGGATTACAAGCCATGATGTACATGTGCAACCTCCTAATTTTAGAAATGGGCTATGTCAGAATGCCCATGTAGGGGAGGGCACCAGGATGAGGTCTCTTGTTATCTGGTGTGCTCCCTGGGGCATTTGGTGGGCCGCTGTGAGATACAGGAAGCTGGACTAGATAGGCCTATGGTCTGATCCAGTGGGGCTGTTCTTATGTTCTTATGCATAACACTGAGTCAATCCATTAGTCCAGAGTTCCTCACACTGTGGGTTTACAACCACTGGTGGGTTGCGACCCAATATGTCATGACCCCATGCTCAATACGCTACCTCAGAGCTTTTCTGAGAGTCCCCGGAGTCCACTTCTAGGTAGCACTGAGCCCAAGACCCACTCCATTGGCCTCTGTGGACCCCAGAATGCCTTGTGGAAGCAACTAGAAGTTACAGAAGTGAACATTCTGGTTCCTTCCATGAGGCATTCTGGGGCCTGCAGAGGTGATGACATGGGTTGTGAACCTGGCACAACCCCAGAGCAGCTCTGAGGGCTCCTAGAAAGGCTTTGCAGTAGAGCATTGAACATGGGGTCATGACCCACCATGGAGGACAAGATGTGTTGCTGCAGGCTAAAGTTTGGAAACCACTGCATTAGAGCCCAATCCTGAGCTCCTAGTGCATCTCTGTGCAGGTGCTGAGTGTTGCAAATGTGCCATAAGGGCACGCCTGTGAAACTCAGTGCCAGGTCAGTGCTGGCGCCAGTCTGAACTGAGCCCAGTGCCAGCTAGAAGCCCGCTACATGCTGTCTGGGTTAAGGGAAGAGCTACGAGTTGCGGAGAGGATTTTTAGGGTGGGGGAAAGGCGAATGCAGGGGCAGCGGGAGGCCTGGGGCAGGGGGAGGGGTGCAACATCGGTGGAGCTCTGCGACACGGGGACTCTCAACTCTGCAGCGGCAAAATAGCCGGCACAGACTTGAGTAGCCTGCCCCCCATTGCAGGGCCTGCCCCCTTTCCCAAGGGGACAAATGTCCCCTTCTCCCAAGGAGATGTTCACAACTGCCCGGCAAGCATAGGATGCAGTATCAGCCATTTTGGTGCTGCTGCTCTTCTGGGCTTCAGGCAATTCAGGATTGGGCTGTAAGTCCATCTCGCCCAGTATCCTGATGAACAGTGGCTCTCTAGGGTTTCCATCACAGGCAAAATTTGGGAAACAATTTGGGAAATTTGGGAAACAATTTGGGAAACAATTTGTCAGTTCTGTTACCTGAAATCCTTTCAACTGATAATTCTGAAGATAGAGCCTGAGGTCTCAGATGCGCAAAGTTGGGCGCCCTGCTGCCCAACAGTCTCCCTGCCTGAGCTGACTGGGGTGATCTCGGGGGTGGCATTGAAGGCCCCTCGCCTGTTAGTGCTGGGGGACTTCAATGTTCATGCCGAGGCCCCTGTGGCAGGTGCAGCTCAGGATTTCATGGCTGCCATGACAACCATGGGCCTGTCCCAGAAGATCTGGGCCCTGACACATACAGCAGGACACGTGTTGGACCTGGTGTTTACAGCTGGGCATGGGGGCAATGATCTGGAGGTAGAGGAGATCAACATCACTCCGTTGTCATGGACAGATCATTTCCTGGTAGGGTTTAGGCTTGTTGCGACTTCCTACCTCCGCAGAGGCGGGGGACCGTTTTCTATGGTCCGCCCCCGGAGGCTAATGGATCCTGAAGGCTTCCTGAGGGCCCTGGGGGATTTTCCCACTGCCAAGACTGGCGCCTCATCTGTGTCCCTGGTCGACCTCTGGAATGGGGAAATGTCCAGGGCTGTGGATGAGATTGCTCCGGAGCAACCTCTGCCACGCCGCAGACTCGGAGCGGCTCCTTGGTTTACTGAGGACCTGCAAACGATGAAGCGGCAGGGCAGGCATCTAGAGCGACGGTGGCAGAAAACTCATGATGAATCCGATCGGACACGGAGTAGAGCTCATTATAGAGCCTACTTCGTGGCGGTGGTAGCAGCGAAGAGATCGTTCTTCTCTACTACCATTGCGTCTGCTGATAGCCGTCCGGCAGAGCTGTTCCGTGTGGTGCGGGGCCTCCTTCATCAGGCCCCTTCGGTAGTCCAGGAGGAATACATGGTCAGCCGCTGTGACGTGCTTGCCCAACACTTTGCAGATAAAATCGATCGTATTCGTCGTGACTTGGATGCCACATTGACAATGTCTGTTGATGTCCCCTTGGCAACTGCTTGTCCAGTATTGTGGGATTCTTTTCAGCTTGTGCAGCCTGAGGATGTGGACAGACTCCTTTGGAGTGTGAGGCCGTCTGCCTGCCTGCTTGACCCTTGCCCAGCTTGGCTGATTAGAGCGGCCCGGGGGGGACTGGCTGAGTGGACGGGGAGGGTGGTCAACTCTTCTTTGATGGAGGGGACATTGCCGCTCGCCTTGAAGCGGGCAGTGGTTCGCCCCCTCCTGAAGAAGCCCTCCCTGGATTCCACTGTGTTGAATAACTATCGGCCAGTCTCCAACATCCCATTTCTGGGCAAGGTAATTGAGCGGGTGGTGGCGGCCCAACTCCAGAGGGTCTTGGATGAAGCGGATTATCTGGATCCTTTTCAATCTGGTTTCAGACCGGGCTTTGGGACGGAAACTGCCTTGGTCGCCTTGGTGGATGACCTACGCCGGGGACTGGACAGGGGGAGTGCGTCCCTGTTGGTCCTGCTGGACCTCTTGGCGGCTTTCGATACCATCGACCATGGTATCCTTCTGGGCCGATTGGCCGAGTTGGGAGTTGGAGGCACTGTTTTGCGGTGGTTCCGCTCCTACTTGGAGGGTCGGTCCCAGATGGTGGTGCTGGGGGATGCCTGTTCGACACCCTGGCCCTTGAGGTGCGGGGTGCCGCAGGGTTCAATTCTGTCCCCCATGCTATTTAATATCTACATGAAACCGCTGGGAGAGGTCATCCGGGGGTTTGGAGTGAGGTGTCATCAATATGCTGATGACACCCAGCTCTATCTCTCCTTTCCTCCAGACTCCAAGGTGGCGGTTGAGGGCCTGGAGCGCTGTCTGGAAGCAGTGAGGATCTGGATGGGGGCTAACAAGTTGAAATTAAATCCGGATAAGACAGAGGCTCTCCTGGTTCGGAAATCCTTGATGCAGGTGCTGGATTATCGACTTGCTCTGAATGGGGTTGCACTCCCTCTGAAGGAGCAGGTTCGCAGCTTGGGGGTCCTCCTGGATTCCCAGCTGCTCCTGGATTCCCAGGTGGCGGCTGTGGCTAGGGGGGCCTTTGCTCAGCTTCGGCTGGTGCGCCAGCTGCGACTGTACTTGAATCGTGCAGACCTGGCCACGGTGATCCATGCCACGGTGACATCGAGGTTAGATTACTGTAATGCGCTCTATGTGGGGCTGCCCCTGAAGACGGTTCGGAAACTACAATTAGTACAGAATGCGGCGGCCCGTGTGGTCACCGGAGCCAGGCGGTTTGACTCTGTCAGCCCGCTTCTCCGGGGGCTGCATTGGCTGCCCATTCGTTTCCGGGCCCAATTCAAGGTGCTGGTTTTGACCTTTAAAGCCCTATACTGCTCTGGGCCAGGATATCTTAGAGACCACCTACTCCCGTACAATCCGGCTCGCCATCTCAGGTCATCAGAGAAGGCCTTTTTGCAAGTGCCGCCACCCAAGGAGGTCCGGGGGGTGGCTGCAAGAAATAGGGCCTTCTCGGTAGTGGCACCAACATTATGGAACTCCCTTCCCCTTGACTTGAGAATGGCTCCCTCTCTTGAGAGCTTTCGGCGAGGCCTGAAAACACTGTTGTTTAAACAAGCCTTCTGATTTCTGGCCTTCTTAACTTTTTATACATCTTTTAGTTTTACAGGCTTGATTCCTCGGTGATCTGCTCTTTTACTCTTTTAATCTGACTACTGTTTTTATGGCCCTGTAGTGTGTTTTTAAATGTTTTTATCTGTTTGTATTAATGTTTTTTTAATTCTATTGTTTTTTAATATGTTGTTAGCCGCCCTGGGTCCTGTTAGGGAGAAGGGCGGGATAAAAATAAAGTTTTATTATTATTATTATTAAAGTATGCCTTGTACCACTGAACTATAGGGCCCTTTTTCTTCCACAAGCAACCTTTTCTGTCCCTGTTTAACATTTGAGCTCCCGTCAGACTCTTGCATGAGGATTTAAGAAGTATTGAGTTTGCCAAGTAAGCACCCTTTAAAAAAAAAAAAGAGAGAAAGATGTTTTTCCATTAAGGGATTTCATCTTTTGAAAGGAGGTGTTCAACATTGTCCCTCTTTCCATCCTGTAAGCCGGCTTTGCAGCGAGAATTGAAATGGGAAATGAGAGCGAGGAAGAGAGAGAAAGCAAGATATCAGTGTATTTACATTTAATTTAAGGCTGAAGGTCTTAGCTGGAGTGTCTAGAAAGCTGAGCTCCAATGCAAAGTACACATGCGGTGGTAATTATAAATCGAAAGATTTGGGTAATAGGAGAGTTCCGCGCACTCTTTTTTCTGTAATTAAAGCACAGCAAATAACTCCGGGTTCCACTTATTTACACCAAATTGTTGGTGGAAAGGTGATTTATGGAGAACACCATACACTTAGTGGGGATCACAAACAGGGAGAATTATTTTCTTTGCTCCCAACTAAATTCAACTGGCTAGTTTCCTTCTGAGCCTTGTATGGTAATTCACAGGGAGATGGACACAGTGCTTAGACATAAAATGATCTCTGGGATCCAGAGTTTAATTCCCAAAGCAAATTCAACAATGGAGACATCTGTTTTGAATGGGGAAGTAGCAGAGCCTCATGCACACTGAAACAGAACTGAACGTTCCCACTGGTTAAAGAAGAACAAACATATTAGGTGTCCCCCTTCACACATTACATGGACTGGTGACTGGGACATTTGTTGTGTAGAGATCCACAGGGAGAAAAAGGGCATGAGGTAGCAGGAGAACTGGCTTGCGATCCATGTCCATTAAGAGCACCACTGAGATTAAACCACCGAGCCAGAAGGGCATCAATCTTTCTTTGTGGTGGGTTGAATTCTCAACAGTTTCCCCTACTTCGGTACAGCTGAGAAGAACAATCAAGACCAGGGTGGAACCCAAACTCTTGCTGGGAGTGTGTATCCTCTTTACTGTCCCTGACAAAGTGGGAACGGGACTCAGTGGCTGGAGGGGGGCAGCGGCACAAAAGCCCCAGGTGCCACCGCTGCCTCCACCCACCACACCACTGCTGCCTCCTCCGCCTGGCCTTCCGAGCCATTCCAGGGGCAGGTGAAGCCCTGAACTGCTTCCCTGGACCCTCTGAAAGCCTTCTGAAGCCTCCAGAGTGCCCTTACAGTACTTCTGGTTTTCGTTGGAAAACCGGAAGTACTGCTTAATGGTGCTCCAGAGGCCACAGAAGGATTTTGGAGCATCTGGGGAAACATTGTGTGAGGCTCCAAGGTTGGGAATGTATTGTAGAGGGGGTGGCATGTCCTGCCCAGGGTGGCACAGGAACCAGGTCTGCAAGTGTTGGGACTGAGCTGGATCAAGGCGCAGAAGGCAGAAATGTCTGCTCTTTTGATCAGGAAAGGGCAGATGTTCAGATTGCCTCACAGGGCTGGGACCAGGTTGTGCCACACCCTGGTGCACCATAGCGTTGTTGCAGGTAAGGTGCCAGTGGGCAAGGGTCATGAGCAGTTTGGGGAGTGTTGGGGCAAGGAGCAGGGAGGGCAGGAGGGAGTGGATATCAGTGGTGGCAGTGCATGTTGGGATCCTAACCTCATCTTCTTGGCCCAACACACTCCCTGCCTCTCCTTGGACTTACAACAGCAAAATAGCTGACATAGGTTAAAGGAGACCCATTGATGGCCTGGCAGCCTAAGTGGAGGTAAGTTTTACTTACCTCTCCCAAGCTGTTTGGTTGCCCCATTATAGCATGCACCACATACTCAATCAGCACAGTTGCATAGCATCACATATGAGTGGGCCATTTCTGGGTACTGATGGGGAACAGAAGGAAGAGAAGGTGATTGGAAGCTAGAGATCGGCATCCCATCAGTAGCGTAGCTAGAGTGGGGGTAAAATGGTAAGTGCTGCAGGTGCTGCAATGCACCATGTAGATGGCTCCTCCCACTTGCCATCAGAGCCATTCTGGGCAGTGATGGCAACATGCAGGCACTCACCAAACCCAATGGCATCTCCTGACCTTTATGATAATTACCATTTGTGCCCCCTCCAGCTATGCTACTGTACCCCCTGCCAATCACCTGACCTAGTTAGCCTGCCTGAAGCACCTAACGTAGTGGGCCTCCTTGATTGTCTGACTCTGAGAGGAAACCTCCAGGGTCATGGGAAGAGGAAGCCCACAGCTGCTTCTTGTGGCTTTCCAAAAGAGACAGCCCGCCTGTCCCTTTTTATTGAGTACATTTTTCCCTATAGGCACACAACACATGTGAGAGCTGCGTCTTTGTTTACCAGATGCCAGCTGTTAGCGAGGAGATCGGTTTCAGCACGGAGTGCCGTGGAGGGGAGCTTGGAGAAGATGATGAAGCCAAGCTGTTGATTTACTGACCTCTCCCTCTCTCTACACATGCTGCACGAGCTGGGTTGAATGTAATCTGCCTGAAAATACCCCAACAGGACTCGTAAACTTTATGCAAGGAGCCTTAACTCAGAGGAAAAGAGGCTCAGAGGACACGGAGAGAGCAGTGGAAACATGGCAGGCTCTGAGTTTTGCACCTGGTTTATTCTGCTTTGCTTTTAATCGCATGAGCTGCTGCCACCAGTTTACTTTGTAAATCAAAACTGGTCCCCTCCCTGCCAAAATGCGCAACCCAGGGGGCTCGCTTGACACCAGCAAGGAGGTTTTATATGAGACCTTGTTTGATACTACAAGGAAAAGGTGCTAGAAAGCAACTGTTAGCACAGGTAAGGATGGGGCTTGTTGCAAGGGATTATGTTTGGCATAAAGTAGGGACATGGTCATCTAATGACCAGGGTAATTGAGAGCCAGGCTGTTGTAGTGGTTTGGGAGGTGGACTTAAACCTGGAAGATCCAGGTTTGAATCCCCCCTCAGCCATGAAGCTTCCTGGGTGACCTTGGGCCAGTCACTTTCTCTCAGCCTCACCTACCTCACAGGGTTGTTGTGAGGACAAAAGAAGGGGAGCAGCTATGTACACCACACTGAGCTCTTTGGAGGAAGGGTGGTATAAAAACGTGAAAGATAAAATAAAAAGAAATGAATAATGTGCTTTTCAAAGAAACCAGTTTGGCCATGGAGTGCTCATTTAGCAGGGAACTTAATCCTGGTTTCACATGGGTACCTTCCAGGTAGGAGACAGCCCTACCCTGAGTTCATTTAGCTCAGTATTGTCTGCATTGATTGGCAACAGCTCTATAGAATTTTAGCCAAAGGTCTAAGAAAGATTCATTGGGAGATGTCAGGAATTGAACCTGGGACCTTCTGCATGCGAAGCACAATGCTCATGTTCTTCCACAGACTTATGACCTGTGGAGTACTCTGATGATAGTGCTCTAATGATAATCCCCCAGTAGGCAGTGCTGGAGGAAAGGTAGCGGTTGTGGTGCATGTCGGCACCAACAACGTGGGCAAGTGTAGCTGGGAGGTCCTGGAGGCCAAATTTAGGCTTTTAGGCAGGAAGCTGAAAGCCAGGACCTCAAAGGTAGCGTTCTCTGAAGTGCTACATGTTCCATGTGCAGGGCCAGCTAGGCAGGCGGAGATCAGGGGTCTCAATGTGTGGATGAGACGGTGGTGTAGGGAGGAGGGGTTTAGATTCGTTAGGCACTGGGGAACGTTTTGGGACAAGCGAGGCCTGTACAAGAGGGACGGGCTCCACTTGAACCAGAATGGAACCAGACTGCTGGTGCATAACATTAAAAAGGTGGCAGAGCAGCTTTTAAACTGATCCCTGGGGGAAGGCCAACAGGAGCCGAGGGGCATCTGGTTTGGGACTCCTCATCCCTATGGGATGAGGATGGGTTGATTAGAGAACAACAAGACAAAGGCAGAGTAGGAGAAGAAATTGGGAAAGGTAGTGTGATGGGATGTTATAGACGGTTTGGCACAATGAGAGGATGCGGGGACAAAGGAGCGAATAAGCAGCCCATCCTAGGGCATTCCATGTACAAATGCTTTTATGCGAATGCCCGAAGTCTACGAGCAAAGGTGGGAGAACTGGAATGTCTGGTGACAAGGGAAAACATTGACATAGTGGGCATAACGGAAACCTGGTGGAATGTGGAGAATCAGTGGGATACCGCAATCCCGGGCTATAAACTCTACAGGAGGGACAGGCAGGGGCGTGTTGGAGGTGGAAGGAAGTGTCGTTTATGTTAAGGAAGGGATAGAATCCAGCAAAGTAGAGACTGAAGGTGGGTCCGACTCCACCGTAGAATCTCTGTGGGTTAAATTACCAGGCTTGTGCAGCGATGTAATACTGGGGGCGTGCTATCATCCTCCAGACCAGAAATCGGATGGGGACCTTGAAATGAGGAAACAGATCAGGGAGGTGACAAGGAGGGACAGGGTTGTAATCATGGGGGACTTCAATTATCCTCATATTGACTGGGTCAATTTGTGTTCTGGTCACGATAAGGAAACCGGATTTCTTGACGTGCTACATGACTGGCTTAGAGCAGCTAGTCACGGAGCCCACCAGAGGGCAGGTGACTCTGGATTTAATATTGTGCGGTATGCAGGACCTGGTTAGAGATGTAAACGTTACTGAGCCATTGGGGAACAGTGATCATGCTGCGATCCGTTTTGACATGCACGTTGGGGGAAGAATACCAGGCAAATCTTTAACAAAAACCCTTGACTTCCGACGGGCAGACTTCCCCCAAATGAGGCGGCTGGTTAGAAGGAGGTTGAAAGGGAGGGTAAAAAGAGTCCAATCTCTCCAGAGTGCATGGAGGCTGCTTAAAACCACAGTAATAGAGGCCGAGCAGAGGTGTATACCACAAAGAAAGAAGGGTTCCACTAAATCCAGGAGGGTGCCCGTATGGCTAACCAGCCAAGTTAGAGAGGCTGTGAAGGGCAAGGAAGCTTCCTTCCGTAAATGGAAGTCTTGCCCTAATGAGGAGAATAAAAAGGAACATAAACTGTGGCAAAAGAAATGTAAGAAGGTGATACGGGAGGCGAAGCAAGACTATGAGGAACGCATGGCCAGCAACATTAAGGGGAATAATAAAAGCTTCTTCAAATATGTTAGAAGCAGGAAACCCGCCAGAGAAGTGGTTGGCCCTCTGGATGGTGAGGGAGGGAAAGGGGAGATAAAAGGAGACTTAGAGATGGCAGAGAAATTAAATGAGTTCTTTGCATCTGTCTTCACGGCAGAAGACCTCGGGCAGATTCCGCTGCCTGAACGGCCCCTCCTGACCAAGGAGTTAAGTCAGATTGAGGTTAAAAGAGAAGATGTTTCAGACCTCATTGATAAATTAAAGATCAATAAGTCACCGGGCCCTGATGGCATCCACCCAAGAGTTATTAAGGAATTGAAGAATGAAGTTGCAGATCTCTTGACTAAGGTATGCAACTTGTCCCTCAGAACGGCCATGGTGCCACAAGATTGGAGGATAGCAAATGTCACGCCTATTTTTAAAAAGGGAAAGAGGGGGAACCCGGGAAACTATAGGCCGGTCAGCCTAACATCCATACCGGGTAGCATGGTGGAATGCCTCATCAAAGATAGGATCTCAAAACACATAGACGAACAGGCCTTGCTGAGGGAGAGTCAGCATGGCTTCTGTAAGGGTAAGTCTTGCCTCACGAACCTTATAGAATTCTTTGAAAAGGTCAACAGGCATGTGGATGTGGGAGAACCCGTGGACTTTCAGAGGGAGTGGTGGTGGACAGTTCAATGAAAGTGTCAACCCAATGTGCAGTGGCAGTGAAGAAGGCCAGTTCTATGCTTGGGATCATTAGGAAGGGTATTGAGAACAAAACGGCTAGTATTATAATGCCGTTGTACAAATCGATGGTAAGGCCACACCTGGAGTATTGTGTCCAGTTCTGGTCGCCGCATCTCAAAAAAGACATAGTAGAAATGGAGAAGGTGCAAAAGAGAGTGACTAAGTTGATTTCGGGGCTGGGGCACCTTCCTTATGAGGAAAGGCTACGGCGTTTGGGCCTCTTGAGCCTAGAAAAGAGATGCCTGAGGGGGGACATGATTGAGACATACAAAATTATGCAGGGGATGGACAGAGTGGATAGGGAGATGCTCTTTACACTCTCACATAATACCAGAACCAGGGGACATCCACTAAAATTGAGTGTTGGGAGGGTTAGGACAGACAAAAGAAAATATTTCTTTACTCAGCGTGTGGTCGATCTGTGGAACTCCTTGCCACAGGATGTGGTGCTGGCGTCTAGCCTAGACGCCTTTAAAAGGGGATTGGACAAGTTTCTGGAGGAAAAATCCATTATGGGGTACAAGCCATGATGTGTATGCGCAACCTCCTGATTTTGGAGGTGGGTTGTGTCGGAGTGCTGGATGCAGGGGAGGGCGCCAGGATGGGGTCTCTTGTTGTCTGGTGTGTGCCCTGGGGCATTTGGTGGGCCGCTGTGAGATACAGGAAGCTGGACTAGATGGGCCTATTGCCTGAGCCAGTGGGGCTGTTCTTATGTTCTTAACTACAATTCCCAGGAAGCCTTGCAGGTCTCTTGTTATCTGGTGTGCTCCCTGGGGCATTTGGTGGGCCGCTGTGGGATGCAGGAAGCTGGACTAGATGGGCCTATGGCCTGATCCAGTGGGGCTGTTCTTATGTTCTTATGATAGGTGTGGGATGTAGATGCAACTCAATGGGAATGCACATGGTTTGCATGCAGAAGTCCTGCCACCTTTAGGTAGGGCAGAGAAAATTTCCTGTTTGAAATCCCAGAGGGCCACTGCCAGTCAGTGACAATAGTCCTGAGCTAGACGGACCAATGGGATGACTCATTACGAGGCAGCTTCCCATGTTCTTAGATGCATTCTGACAAATATATGCTTGTTGCATTCTTACCCTCAAATATATATTTAGTTTTCCATTTAAGAATGGTTCAATGACCCTTTGAGATTTTTATCAGAGATGTGCAGTACTTTTAAGAGTTTGCTCTTGGCTACTGTTCATATTTTGGTCCTTAACAAGATGCTTATTGGCCACCTTGACTTGTAAAAATGGTGAGGAACTATGTGAAATGGGCAGATCCCATAGGAAGACTTCCCAGTCCCATGAAAATGAGCAGGAGCTCCCATTGGTGAACCTGCCAATGGGAACTGCACTGGAGAGCTTCTCACTGAGCGATGTTGTGGAGATACTGTAAAACCATCATTTATTTATTTATTTATTTATACAGGTATTTATATACCGCCTTTCTTTGGTCGTCAGATTTCTCCTCAGACTTTAATCCAAGGTGGTTTACAGAGGCAGGCTGTTCTAAACCCTGCAGGGATTTTTACAATTGAATGGTTCTAGTCTTTCATAGAACTCCTCCTTCCAGCTGGATTCCTTCCCGGTCTGGCCTCTCTCTGGCCCTTCGCCTCCCACACTCCACTTGACGGCAACTCCTCTCTGCCACCAAGGGTCAGCTCATCAGTATCATGGCTGACTGTGTGGGAATAGGGGAGGAGCAAGGCACGCAGACCTGCACCTGAGCGTCACATCCCCCCCCCCCCGGGTACTTCACAGGGTCTGTGTGATGGGATTCCTGACTCCTGACAAAGGTAGTCTCAGAAAAGGGTGAAGGAAAGGAAAAACAAAAAAAAGGGCATCCTTAAGAACATAAGAAGAGCTCTACTGGATCAGGGCAAGGGCCCATCTAGTCCAGCTTCCTGTATCTCACAGTGGCCCACCAAATGCCCCAGGGAACACACAAGACAACAGGCACAACCTGCGTCCCGGTGCCCTCCCCTACATCTGGCAATCAGAGGCAGCCTGCCTCTAAAACCAGGAGCTTGTACATACCTACCATGACTTGTAACCTGTAATGAACTTTTCCTCCAGAAATTTGTCCAATCCCCTCTTAAAGGCATCCAGGCAAGATGCCATCACTACTTCCTGTGACAAAGAGTTCCACAGACTAGGAAGGAGGAGATCCTTCCTTCGGTGAGTGCAACTACTGGGGTTCTTTCACTGCTGAAACCAATTGCTTCAAGAAGTGCCTGGAGAGCCAACTGACCTGGCCAATCCCAGCTCCTCCACCCCCACCCACCCACCTCTTCCCAAAATGTGAATTTTTTTCGCCTTGGTTATTTAATGTGCTTATGGTACATTTCATTTTGTTTATTTATGGACTCTCAGCAACCTGTATGTTCAGTGTTTTGGATTTTGACCACACATCTAAAAGTCTTTAAACTGTATTTGATGATTTTTAGGTCTCCCAGATCTCTGGGATGGAAAAGAAAGAACAGAAATAATGCAGAAAAGGGAGAGGAGAGGAACTGTGAAAATGAAAGACAAAGGAATTACCAGTTGATTTAATTTTCAGGTAAGAGAATAAGGGGAAGTTTATGACTTTTTAAAAAAAATTCTAGAAATATGAAACTGCTGTTTTTTAAAAAAATTGTTTGTGGTGTTTTGATTTTTGCAGAAAACACCAAGTTCTCCACCATCATTTCAAAGAGAAAAAGCAACCCAGGGGCTTCTAGATTTCGTGCTCTTCTTCCCTTACATGTTTTCTTTTCGCTCTCTCCTGCCCTGGAAAAACACTATAAAAGTATTGATTGGAGCTGGTGAGAGATGATGAAGTCCCTTTAATTACTTCATTAGTTCTCGGCACATTGAGAGTTGGATTAATGCACAATTAAGTCCAGGCTAATCACAAGAGTTTATTTCTTACTAAAAGTTTGCAAGATATCAATTGGAAACAAGACCCAAAAGTTAATCACAGTCAAACCTGCTTTCCGGGCTCTGGAGGAGGAGAAAGTGTGTGTGTATGTACAGCTGTTGCTGGAGTGCTAAGAGGAAAGATGGAATAACTATTTTTTCTCTAAGAATATTTGAAAAAACACGCTTGCTTATATCAGACACTTGGTCAAAGCAAAGAGGTCATAAGAACATAAGAAGAGCCTCACTGGATCAGGCCCATCTAGTCCAGCTTCCTGTATCTCACAGCGGCCCACCAAATGCCCCAGGGAGCTCACAAGACAACAGACACAACCTGCGTCCTGGTGCCCTCCCCTTTCTCTCTTCAAGGTTCTTGTGCAGCCTGCCAGTGATGTGGAATGAGGTGGAATAAAAGGTGTTTCATCAGGTTGGTCCTTTCCTAAAAACATATCATGGCCATTACCTGAAACCATGTCTTAGCTAGGTCAGTGTTTCAATGTTTAGCCAGATAGGGAGAGAGATGCTGAAACTATTTTGGAAAGATAGCTAAGGTGTTCCTGGATAGTTTTTAGAATCTTTGGACAGAGAGTGGCATGCCTTTGGATCTTTGGACAGATGGTGGCTATGGCCTTCCTATGTGCCTACGTTTGTCCCTTGGTATCTGTAGGAGATTGGTTCCAGACTCTCTGTGGATACCGAAATCTGTGGATACTTGAGCGTGGTACTGCAATAATATATCTGAAGGTCATGCCCAGCCCTCTGAAGGTTGTGCTGTCCCATGGCCCACTCCATCAGCCTTCACAGGTTTCAGAACACCTCCTGGGCAAAACTGGAAGTTACAGGTGCTAATTGGAAGTTGCTTCCAGTTGTGTCAAGGGGCTGTTCTGAGGCCCAAGGGGGTGGGTGGGGAGGCACTCGCAGTTGCTAGAATGTGCAGGTAACAAGATTGCAGATTCCGAGGGCCCACTGTACTTGCTTCCAGAGCCATAGCTAGGGGGCTCAAGGGGGTGAAGGGCACTGCCTTCTTTGCCCCCCCACCTTCCTCACCCCATTTGGAGGCCTTTGGAGGGCCACAGAGGCTATGCGTAGACTCCATGGCCCTCTGAGGACCTTCTGGGGCCTCCAAAGGGCCTTTCAAGCACACATCCAGTTTTTGGCTAAAAACTGGAAGTGATGTTTAAAGCCTTCCAGAGTTCTCGGGTGGCCTTCAGAGGGCCAAAGGAGCCTGCACACTACCTCCTCCAACCCTCAGAATGCCCTTAGTAGGGGGCAGTTTTCAACTCGGTGGTGGGCAGCATTCTGTGGTCCTGGCCCAGGTGGCACAGGGGCCAGGATCCCCAGTGCTTACTATCTGCCTGCTCAACCTGCAAGTTTGCAAATGAATAGTTATGATGAAAACCCCACCAGTCACTAAGGAATTGGCCTATGCAAAACTGCTTGGGAGCTTGCTATTTAGGACTTGCAGCCCTGAGTGAAGCTTTTTCTGGACATATCTTTCCCCAGCATGATGTGAAGTTGGAAATTCTCGGGACCCTGCAAACATCTCCAGGATAGCTTTCAGTACGTAGATTCCTGGAGACTCCATCTCTGTCTTGGAGGATTGGCAGCCCTATTCCTTCTGTTTAGGGAAGTGGGGAGTTTAATACATACCATGCAATTAAGGCCCAAATCCTAACCCACTTTCCAGCACTGGCATAGCAGTGCCAATGGGACGTGTACTGCATCCTGCAGCTGGGTGGCACTCACAGAGGCCTCCTTAAAGTAAGTGAATGTTTGTTCCCTTACCTTGGAGCTGCATTGCCTTTATGTTGGTGCTGGAAAATGGATTAGGATTGCGCCCTAAGTCATATTGAAACATCATATTTTGTTAAAAGGAGGGTGGTAATAGAACATGCACATGCACAGAGAGAGAGAGAGCGAGAGAGAGAGAGATTTGAACACTCCTGCTGCTGACATCACTTCTCCTGCTGTAACAGTCCAGGAGATCCACTTTTGTCCTGCTCCCCTTAAACTATACCTGGCTGCCAACTTCAAGATGCTAAAGCAGCTGGACCATCTTGTCCATAAGTCTGACTGCGTTACCTCGGTTAGTGGATTGGCAGGGACACCTGGCTGCTTCCATTGCTCTCCCCCCCCCCCGCTCCTTGGATTTTAAAAGGAAGTAGGGGACAGAGTGGACAGGAAATTGTGGTGGAGAGGATACACCTCAAGAGTCCAAGGCAGAGGCAGCCTGTCCATTAGGCAAAGTGGTGTGGGTTGCATCAGAGGCAGATTGCCGGGGAGGGCGAGAGAACAGCAGATTTGGGGTGTCTTCCACCCCTAAACTTCCACCACCCACTGGTGTAGCTAAGGGGGAGCTGGAGGGTCAATTATCAGGTGCCACACCTGGGGAAGTGTCAGGGGGTGCCCTTGTGGCGGCTTCTGAGGCATTGGGGGCTGCACGTGGCCTCCCCAGGTTTTAAAAGAACTGTACTGTCTTTAAAAGGCACTTCCGGTTTTAGCAAACCAGGCCTTCTGAAGCCTGGGGAGGCTGTGTGCAGCCCCATAGGAAGCCAGGCACAGCCTTCCCAGCCCTTAGAAGGCTTGCAATAGGCCTTAGAAAGGCCTTTCCAGTTTTTGCAGTAAACTGGAAGTACCTTGGGGAGGAGGTTATTTTTGCCCCTGGGTGTCAGTTGACATAGCTATGCCGCTGCCACCACCACTGTCCCCCTCCAGCCCACTGTAGATGAGAGCCACACTGAGCTGCTTCCTACTATCTAAAACAAGTGAAAAAGCAGATCTGGTACTTCTATCTGGTACTGACTGCGTCGGGCCAGTGGTGTGCGAACCCATCACAGATGAAGCAGATCTTCTCTGCTCTACCCTTCCTTCTCTATTCCGCTTTGTTGTTTTCCAAAGTCAGGGAGTGAGAGAAGGAGCTGTAGAAACAGCTGGCGCAATGGTGAGTAAGGGGGGGCAGGATGTGGCACACGTTATTTTAGCTGGTGCTGGGTAGTGGACAAATTATCCAAAGTGTGCCTGCTGGTGGCATGATGCTGTCTGGATTGTGGAAGTGAATGATTGAGGGACTGGTGGGTGGATGCTGCATCCTGGGGAAGGTTAGACTAGATGACCTTGTGGTGCATCTTGCTCATTCCTCCGTGCTGAAGTCGATCTATTGAAATACCTTCTTCATTCTTCAAAAAAACCTGTTAAGACCCTATTTTACACAATCTCTCTCTCTCTCTCTCTCTCTCTATATATATATATATATATATATATTCTGAAACCATGTATGAAACTCCATTATTTTCAGCCAAGCAGCAGGTAACTGCAAGCCTTATCTTCCCTTCCGACCCCTCTACTCTAATGCTTTTTGAAAATTAATTTGGCATCCTGTGATGTCTGTCTCTCTCCTCCCCCCCCCCATTTCTCCCTTTTCATAGGCCAAAGTAATCCACACACAGGAGTGAGGCTGGTAAATCTCATGTGCCATTATGTAAAAGTTTAATGATGTCTGTTAGCGCTTTTCTGCCTCAACCCAGAGTGTAAATTATGGAGTAATAAACCAGCGGGAAAGCTCTAATCAAAGGCCTGATGGAAAGAGCATGTATTAAAGCCAACCCCCATGAGGAGGCCAAGCTTCTTTCCCCCTCCCCATTTTTAGCTGCTTGCTCAATATCAGCCCGGTACCCTCTTAATTCTTCCTGCCTTTGGTTTTAAGGAAGATGAATGCGTATTGGCATAACTAAGGAGGGGCCAGGGGGTCTGTTTCCCTGGGTGCCATGCCTGGGGGGTATCAGGTGGTACCTTTCTCAGAAGGTCTGTTGGAGGCCTTAGAAAGGCACTTGTGGTTTTTGGCAAAAACTGGAAGTAACTTTTTAAGGCCTTGGGGGGGGGATGTTAAAAAATTTGTGTCCTGGGTGCCAAATGGTATAGCCACAGTGAAGGCATGACACACACACAAATGTCTCCATGAAAGATTTTGCTATTTTGATGGCTGCTGATAGGCTTCTAACCCTCATGGTTGGGATTTAAGTCATTTAAATAAATAAAATCAAACAACCCTGGAAATACTCGAGGATGGTTTGACCACATGACATGACCAGGCAGCATAATCATTGCAGATTTGGGCCGGGGGGGGGGGCAGCAGCAGAGCCAGAAGGACCATGAGGTCAACTGGCAAGAGGTTAAAAGAGAAGATGTTTCAGACCTCATTGATAAATTAAAGATCAATAAGTCACCGGGCCCTGATGGCATCCACCCAAGAGTTATTAAGGAACTGAAGAATGAAGTTGCAGACCTCTTGACTAAGGTATGCAACTTGTCCCTCAAAACGGCCATGGTGCCAGAAGATTGGAGGATAGCAAATGTCACGCCTATTTTTAAAAAGGGAAAGAGGGGGGACCCGGGAAACTATAGGCCGGTCAGCCTAACATCCATACCGGGTAAGATGGTGGAATGCCTCATCAAAGATAGGATCTCAAAACACATAGACGAACAGGCCTTGCTGAGGGAGAGTCAGCATGGCTTCTGTAAGGGTAAGTCTTGCCTCACGAACCTTATAGAATTCTTTGAAAAGGTCAACAGGCATGTGGATGCGGGAGAACCCGTGGACATTATATATCTGGACTTTCAGAAGGCGTTTGACACGGTCCCTCACCAAAGACTACTGAAAAAACTCCACAGTCAGGGAATTAGAGGACAGGTCCTCTCGTGGATTGAGAACTGGTTGGAGGCCAGGAAGCAGAGAGTGGGTGTCAATGGGCAATTTTCACAACGGAGAGAGGTGAAAAGCGGTGTGCCCCAAGGATCTGTCCTGGGATCGGTGCTTTTCAACCTCTTCATAAATGACCTGGAGACAGGGGTGAGCAGTGAGATGGCTAAGTTTGCAGACGACACCAAACTTTTCCGAGTGGTGAAGATCAGAAGTGATTGTGAGGAGCTCCAGAAGGATCTCTCCAGACTGGCAGAATGGGCAGCAAAGTGGCAGATGCGCTTCAATGTCAGTAAGTGTAAAGTCATGCACATTGGGGCAAAAAATCAAAACTTTAGATATAGGCTGATGGGTTCTGAGCTGTCTGTGACAGATCAGGAGAGAGATCTTGGGGTGGTGGTGGACAGGTCGATGAAAGTGTCGACCCAATGTGCGGCAGCAGTGAAGAAGGCCAATTCTATACTTGGGATCATTAGGAAGGGTATTGAGAACAAAACGGCTAGTATTATAATGCCGTTGTACAAATCGATGGTAAGGCCACACCTGGAGTATTGTGTCCAGTTCTGGTCGCCGCATCTCAAAAAAGACATAGTGGAAATGGAAAAGGTGCAAAAGAGAGCGACTAAGATGATTACGGGGCTAGGGCACCTTCCTTATGAGGAAAGGCTACGGTGTCTGGGCCTCTTCAGCCTAGAAAAGAGACGCCTAAGGGGGGACATGATTGAGACATACAAAATTATGCAGGGGATGGACAGAGTGGATAGGGAGATGCTCTTTACACTCTCACATAATACCAGAACCAGGGGACATCCACTAAAATTGAGTGTTGGGAGGGTTAGGACAGACAAAAGAAAATATTTCTTTACTCAGCATGTGGTCGGTCTGTGGAACTCCTTGCCACAGGATGTGGTGATGGCGTCTAGCCTAGACGCCTTTAAAAGGGTATTGGACAAGTTTCTGGAGGAAAAATCCATTATGGGGTACAAGCCATGATGTGTATGCGCAACCTCCTAATTTTAGAAATGGGTTATGTCAGAATGCCAGATGCAAGGGAGGGCACCAGGATGAGGTCTCTTGTTATCTGGTGTGCTCCCTGGGGCATTTGGTGGGCCGCTGTGAGATACAGGAAGCTGGACTAGATGGGCCTATGGCCTGATCCAGTGGGGCTGTTCTTATGTTCTTATGGAGCAACTACCTCAGGGCGTGAATACATGGGCAGGTTTTGGTTTCTAATCACCCACCTCTACCACACATCCTCCTTCTGTTCCCTGGAGTTGAAAAGGAAGAAAGGAATGGAGCAGAGGAGGATGTGGTGGAGCAGAGGAGAGTGGTGGGCTAGAGCACCCGTTCCCCCTCTTCCTTTTCAAACCCAGGGAGCAAGTGCAGCAGAGGGTGCACCACAGAGTGCACACCACAGAGCTTGGGCCACCTCTTAGCAGCAGCATAGATCCAGATGGACATGACCACACAGCTCCCATTTTCATTTCATGGGACAAGAGAACTGCATGGTGGATGCACCATGCACTTTACATTAGTTAGTGAAAGGGGACACTGTTTGAATGTTGCACCACAGGTATCAAATTTTTATTTATGTATTTGTTTGTTTGTTTAATGGCCACTGCAAAACACACCTCAGGCTGGTTCTCAGAATGTCATCCATTTCTTGCCAGTCCACATTCCTTCACCTCTAGCCAGCAGCCTCTGGTCTCTCATCCAAGGCAAGACCTGAGCTGATGTTGCGTAGCTTTTTCAGGCAAGGCAACGGCTCAACCTCCAGACCACACCTCCCGCCAAGTCGGTCTAGGTGAATGCTATGCATATAGTGGTTCCCAAACTATGGGTCGGGACCCACTAGTGAGTTGCACCTGATTTTTGGTGGGTGGCAAAACTGGCAAGCCAATAGCTGATAAGGAAAATTTCATAGAGTCCTATGGAAACCAAAAAGAGCAACATGGGTGTGTTTACCCAGTAGACGACAGTGCCGTGTTCCAGTTGAAAGGACAGGCTGAGGGGAACACAGTGCCCCCAGAATGGTCCTGATCTGATGAATGCAGGCTCCAACAAACTCTCAAGAAGGAATAGAATCATAGAGTTGGAAGGGGCCTAATAGGTCATCTAGTCCAACCCCCTGCCTTAGACAGGAAATCCTCTTAGATCATCTCCAATTGATGCTCGTTGAACCTCTGGTTGAATAGTCTGCCCCCCCCCCCCAGCTGACATGGAAAATGTATTGAGCCCTATGGGAAACAAAACTGAGCCACACATGCAGGTTCACTCATGAGTCGGCAAAGTGACCTTGGCTCTTACCAAAGGCCAGGTGTAGGAATAGTCCCAATCCTAATGAATAGTCCCAATCCTAATGCAAGGCCACTGGAATAGTCCCAATCTGATGAACATGGAGCTCAACAAATGCTCCAGAATTCCCCCCCCCCCCAACAGTAAAAAGGATAAAATCAGAGGCTTGGGCACTGTTAAAGGGAAAGTTTTTTTTAGTCTCATTAAGCTAGGTGAGTCCCAATAGAATGTTGTTTTAAAAAGTGGGTCCTGGCGCTAAAAAGTTTGCTGTAGAAAGTTGCTGTCTCTTTTAAATTAGTCACACCAGTGGCCACCAAAGAAGTACAAAAACAGAAGTTCTGTAAAGGCTTAATTTGTCCCTGAAATTGATGTTGTATCCAAACATCCAGCAAAATACACACAGCAGAGCACAAGCCGCAACTTTCCAGTTTGGGGGCTGTCTAGAGTGCGAAATACGTTCACGTTCATCATGTTCTCCCCCAGAACTTGCAGCCTCCGTATCATGGCATTTCATCTTCATTTCCCTCCATTGTTCTGAGTAGAACAAGTAACCTATTAAAAGTGTACAATCTGAATTGTCTGCCCGGCACTAGAATGTAGTGAAAATACATTATCTTCCCAGGACCCAGTTAAAACCGAGATTCAGCTCTTTGGTGACAGTTAGAGATAATTGTTTCAAAGGAGCTGGAGGTAGAAAATACTTTAAAACAACTTTAGAATCGATAGCCATTTTAATTTGTAGCGTGCAGCTCGTGCGCTGACAAATAACCTCGCACGATGGCTGAATAATACAGCTTCAATTATATTTCTGTACAATATCTATCTTATTTTGTGTCATGGTGCTGCCAAGCTAATTTAATTCTCTGCCTGCCAAGTCGCTGCATGTTCCCCTTTCAGCAGCAATATATAGCATTATGAAGAGCTGCTAAAACCTCCTGCATGTGAATGACACCTTCTCTTGGAATCCGAACATCATCAAAGGGGGGGGGGTAGAGAGAGAGAGCGCTGCCAGGCTTTCTTTCCCTTGAACAAAAATGTGGTTTACACAGGAGAAAGAAATGGGGGATAAAAATGTAGCTGCAATATGCCCATCTGCAAGACAATCCTGCAAGACCACGCAGGATCCGATTGGCACAATCCTAGGCCACATTCCTGCCATCAGAGCATGTGCTGCACCTGTGCTAGCCTTGGCAAAAGTGCCATAAAGCGGCAGTTCTCAAACTATGGGTCTGGTACCTAGCAGTGGGTTGTGACCCAATTTTTGGTGGTTTGTGAAACTGACAGGGCAGATTAGGCTCTGTGCATCAAGGGTTAAACAAGCTTTTACCTGGGGTGGCAGTGCACTGCTGCCCAGTCATCATTATAACACACTCCTTGGTGCTATAATAAGCTATAAGGCATCTAAAAAATGCCTCTAGGCTAGGGCCTCTAAAAAAGTTTGAGAACCACCGCTAAGCACTTTGCTACAGCATAGCACTTCAGAGCACTGGTGGTAAGTGCTGGCACAAGAAGCAGTGACGTGGTAGGTTCCTGGGGTGGGGTGAAGCACAGGGGTGGGGGAGAGCAGTTCAGGCCCATGAAGGGGTGAGATCAGCGGTGCCAGAGCATGCTGCAACATATCCCCCTTCCTGGGCCCAATCCACCAACACATAATGCATCATGCAAATGTTCTGGGAGGCAGTGCGGGCTTAAGGGTCTGGAGAAGGGCAGAGTCATGAAACAATGTTCTGTCTATGCTGCACACTTCATACAGTGGAGATGTTGCAAGCATTCTACCAGGAGAGCTGGGATGGGGCTGTCAAAAATGTGGCCAGAGTAGACCCAAAGCATGAACTCGCTCCAAGACCACGGCACTTAAATTACCCCCAACCCCTTCCCCTGCTTCACTTTGAGCACCCTGCTGAACAAGCAGTGCTTGAATGGCTAAGGGGGCAATCCTATATGCGCTTATCTGAGAGTAGGCCCCATTGAATACAATGGGACTTACTTCTGAGTAGACATGCCTAGGACTGTGCTCTAAAAGGTTCTTTTCTTCCTGCTTACTCAAAGGTGATAGAGTCATCATCACAGTGATTACAGATTATTGACATCCTTAATTCTTATGAAGCAAAACAAACGAAAGCCGCACAGTTATTTCACTCAGTTTGTCATCAATTTTCCCTCTTCCACTTGACTTACACAGAGCCTGCATAAACCTATCCATAAATCTATCCTCTCTTTACACAAGATATTTATGCAATGCAAAGTGTTGATCGTAAGTTGGTAAAGCCATCTTGTCTTATAAATAACTGTTTGTAGGTAGAGATTTGCCATGACAGCAACATGGAACCTCTGGGCTCAAACATAGTGCACTTCTGAATACCATTAGCTCTATGTCGGGGGGGGGGGGAGGGTTGGAAAAGCAGAGAAGGACATTGATAGTAAGGCCACACCTGGAGTACTGCGTCCAGTTCTGGTTGCCACATCTCAAAAAGGATATAGTGGAAACAGAAAAGGGGCAGAGGAGAACAACCAAAATGATTACTGGGCTAGGGCACCTCCCTTATGAGGAAGGGGGGAGACATACAGTATTATGCAGGGGATGAATGAATAGAGAAATGCTCTTTTCCCTTTCACACAACACTAGAACCAGGGGACATTCAGTAAAACTGAGTTTTGGGAGAGTTAGGACAGGCAAAATAAAATATTTCTTTACCCAGCATGTAATTATTCTGTGGAACTTCTTGCCACAGGAAGTAGTGATAGCATCTCGCCTAGATGCCTTTAAGATGGAATTGGACAAATTTCTGGAGGAAAAGTCCTTCACGGGTTACAAGTCATGATAGGTATGTGCAAGCTCCTGATTGTAGAAGTAGGTTACCCCAGAATGCCAGATGCAGGGAAGGGCACCAGGATGCAGGCTATGTCTTGTTGTCTTGTGTGCTCCCTGAAGCATTTGGTGGGCCACTATGAGATACAGGAAGCTGAACTAGATGGGCTTTTGGCCTGATCCAGTGGGGCTCTTATGTTCTTATGACATTCCTCCTTCACATCTGCTCAGGGGCTTCCGTGAGGCACTTGACTGACCACTGCATTAAGCAGGAGGGATGTTGGACTGCACAGGGGCTCTGGCCTTGATCTAGTAAGGCTCTCCATAGTACCTACAGAATCATAGATTCATAGAGTTGAAAGGTACCCACAAGGTCATCTAGTCTAACCCCTTGCCTGTAGCAGGAAATCATCTTAGAGCATCTCCAGCAGGTGCCTGCCAAGTCTCTGCTTGAATATCTCTAGTGAGGAAGAACCCACCACAACCCTTGGCAATCTGTTCCACTACTGAACTGCCCTGACCATCAAGAACGTCTTCCTGATGTCCAGCTGGAATCTCCTCTCTTGCAGTTTGGACTGCACCCATTGGATCTAGTTCTATTCTCAGAGGCAGTTGAGAACAAATTTGTCCCTTCTTCCTTATGACAGTCCAGGTCTTTGAAGAGCACTATCCCTCTCAGCCTTCTTCAGACTAAACATACCAAGTTCCCTCAACCTTTCCTCATAGGGCCTCCCCCTCCCCCATCATCATAAATAGATAGATAGATAGATTGATTGATTTGGGGTGCAGCCTCAACCTCTGGTTGGGCTGGTGCAAGTCCCTTGCGCCAGCCCACCAAAATCATGTAAAGCTGTAAAGCATTTCACAGCACCAGGAGAGCAAGGAGATCGACGTGAGCCCCACTTGGCCAGCACAACAGGTAAGCCCGCGCTGGCTGAGCTAGGCTGGCGCAGGTGTCTGGGGGAATGTGGGGAGGGAGGCATTTTGGGGTGGGGGGAGGACAGACAGCTGGTGGGCCCACGGGCAGGGGGCTGACTGGATCTGTGCCACCAGATCCAACTAGCCCCATTGGGGCTGCTGTGGCTTTTCCTAGGGTAGCGATTCCCCGTGCCCTTGGCTGAGCTGCAACTGGTCTCAACCCTGCTCTGGATGTGGGGCAGACCCAGGACAGATTAGGATTGGGCTGTTGGTGTGTCGGATGCTGGGAGGTCTCAACTCAAGCATTTTATACAGTATATTTTGTATTATGAGTTTTTTTAAATCCCTTAATTGTACCCTTGTAAGGTGCCTTGAATAGTGTGTAGAAAGGCAGGGTAAAAATCAGTAATAGCAATAATAATTCTCATCCCCACAATGGCACCTGCTGGCCCTCTGCTTTGCTCTTAGTACCCTCAGTAACCACTCCGGCCGCCTGGGCTGCTGGGGGAGGAGAAGGAGAGATAGCGGTGGCCAAACAAGCTACAAATTGATGGTTGTTTAAGGTTGGTGGATGAATTCCCCAGTGGACCCAACTAATGCTTAAAAAAAAACAAACTGCAAAAAGCCAGGGAAGTAAATTGATTTCAAGACTTGTTTTCCTGGGAAATCCTTCCTTGGAGAGATGAACGACAAAGCTGACATTTCCGCAGGTTTGCATTGCAACTTGCAAGCTGGATAGGAAAAGGATGCTGCTAAGAACCTCTCCCGGCACATTCTCACAGCTGTCTGAACACCAATTAAAGGGCTGCTGCTCTCCACTCGAAATGGGCAGCATCTGAATTAGGACTGGCTTTTAAGGGGGTGCAGCTGGGTCCCTTCTCCTGAGCAGAGTCCGAGATTTCCTTTCCCACCACAGCTGAGTTGTCGTACATGCAGGGAATGGTCCTTGTGGCCATTATGAATGTTTAAATGCATACATCCTTGCTAGCATTCTCAAGGAATGATCCTTGAGATCATTCAAGCAGCAGATTGAATGAGAGGGTGTCTGTCACCCACCTGTCTCCACCATTCCTCCTTTTCTTTCCACTCCCCCTATTTGAAAAATAAAGGGAATGAAGCAGATGTGGACACATGGAGGGGAGGAGAATGGTGGGCTAGAGTGCCTCCAAGGAAGTTCATTGGAGCCATTCTCTGTGCAGTGAGAGAATCATCACCTATCATTGCATCACCCAGTGTAGGAGGCCAGCGTGTCCCCCCATGATGGACCTCCTGGGGCAACCCCCAGAATTCCACCCCCACACCCTGTTTCACCCCCTTCTCCGCCCCCCCATGCATGTGACCCAGAAGTAATTGCGGTGACGTCATCGTCACTGCAATTACTTCCACGCAGCTGCCTCCTCCGTTCCCCCTTTGAAAACAAGGGGGAAACAGAGGAGGCAGCTGAGGCCCCCACGGAGCCTTCTGCGCCGCGGGGGTCTCCTTGGCAGCGGTCTGGGGATGCTCCCAGCTTGTAAGCTGCGTGGAAGGCTCCGTGGGGGCCAGAAAGCGGTGCATGTCCCCTCCAAAGTTGGAGGGGGCGCGCACCACTTCCACTCTGCCCCTGAGGGACGTCTCGGTGCTGACTGGACCCCCCCCCTCCTTTATAGGAGGAGACGAGATGGGCACTCTAGAGCATAAGTGCCTCTCTAGGGCGCCTGTCTCCTATCCTCTTATAAAGGAGGAGGGGAGGGGAGGGGTGGCCCATTCGGTGCCCAGGCACTGATGTCTCCATCAGCCTCTCCGCAGCGCTCCTGGGTGTTCCTCCTGATGGGGGTGGGGGCGGGGCAGGGCGAGGCTCCAAGGTGCCCCTGGAGGGTCGGCACCCGGGCATTAGCCCCGCTTGCCCCCCTAGGTACCCGAGTGCTTTCATGTAGTAGGTGGGCCAATGCCCTGGGCAGTGGACATGGTGGTGCACCAACACCCTGCCTCCTGGTTTTTTGGCCATAACTTTTGATTGAGTTATTTCAACGCAGTTTATTGCATTCTGCATGAAATTATACATTGAATGATACATGATAGTACTATTCAATAATACAAAGATCTAAAAATTTTTGGCCCGTAGTGGTGTCACCCCCCCGTGCATGTCACCTAGTGTAGCCTGCACCTCCCACACCCCTAGCAATGCCACCGCCTCTAGGCTTCCTCTCTGGCTTCATTCCCCTCTTCAAATATTGGGAGGGGAAACAGTGGTATCACTCTGGAGGTGCAGGTGGTGCAGAATGCACTGGGTGACACCATTGGGGGTGACATCAAAACAACCCACCATTGTCTCATCCCACTGCAGTGTGGCAAGCTGACCAGTCTGGAGGCACCACAGTGGGGCAAGGTGACAGCAAGCCATCTTGGTGTAACCCCCCAATAATACCCCATGGCAACTAACCGGTCTGCAGAGCCAGCCGTGTTCTCAAGGGAGAAGTAGGGAAGGGGTGAGTGCGCCTGTCATCTCCACTTTGTCCTTTGCCCCTCCAGTCAACTCTAATCAACCTTGAAGATGGGCAGTAATGCCAACCCTGCCATGAGCAGTGAGAGCAACAGCAGCAGCAGCTTCAGCAGCACCTGCCCCATCAAACTACTCCATCGTATGCACAACTATCTTTGGGGCTCCCAGGAGCTGCTGCCACATCAGGAAGGGCAGAAGTGGCCCTGCCAGGCTGGTCCCCACACCCCTCCCTCTTCCACAGAGGGACAAGACCAGAAGGTGCATGGCCATGGGGGTGACATCAACCTCAGAGATGCCACTGAGTGGAAAGAGGAGGAGAATGAGTCTCAGAGGCAGCAGCAGGTACATCACCAAGGAGCAAGGCTGACCCTTGGGCTGACCCTGCTTGTTGGAGAACAAGGAAGGCTAAAAGTGCACACAGACTGTGTTTCTCATCTGTACCTAATCATTAGTGTTGAAAGGCAGAACGTGCCCAGAAAGTGAATTTTCCCTCTGCTTGTTCAGCCCCAATCAGATGATCCCATTTTATCATTATCCAAATGGAGACGTTGATCAGGACATCCACTCTGCTGCTGTCACCACAAACAGGAGCTGGCTTTGATGTCCATTATGCCTCTTTGTCTTGCTGGATTCCTTTGTACCATACAATGGGATAAACACAACCTCTGGAGGTACCCATTCTAATGCGAATGGGATAGCAAATTAGAGCCCCCAACTCTTCCAGCCAGTGATAGAAAGGCATGATATTAATATCAATGTCAACAACAACTGTCCCTGTTGTGTCATTGGTACAATCCCCAAGGCCCTGGTCAATGTAGGAATTGACAAAATGATGGCTGAACAATTGCAATGAGCTAAACTAGTAGGAACATCAACCATTATACCGTACAGTGATATCTCACCCGTCCTTAAACCAGTGGGTCCCAAACTGTGCCTTTCTTAGGGCACAATCCTAACCAACTTTCAAGCACTGACTTAGCTGCATTGCAGCCCCAAGGTAAGGTAACAAACATGCCCTTACCTTGAGGAAAGATTGTTTGGATTGCACCCTTACTCTTATAGTCAGGCTGCTGCTGGTGTGTGTGTGTGTGTGGGTGGGGGCTCTCTGTTCTGTTATCTCCACTGGTACTGCATGCTCACCTCCAGCTCCAGAGTGCCTTTTAGCACTAAAAGTGCTGTAGGTGGGGCTGGAGCAATGGCTGTATGCCCAATATGATTGGGCCCTAGTGGATATGGATAGATTTGATTAAAAAAAAAAACATTGTGGAAATTTAATTTAATTTAATTTAATTTACAACACTCACCTAATGCCTGTGGAGCAGGCGCTACACCATCCTATACTGTTGCAAACACGCCATAAAGCACATGTGGCAGTGTAGGACATTGTAGCGCCAGTGGGGAGGCCAGTGCTGCCCTGCCAGCACCAATGCAAAGTTTGCCCACGCTGGAGCAGGTAAATTCCATGTCAAGCAGCAGGGGGCAGGTGGAACAGGGTGGAGGATAGCAGGGAAACTGATTGAAACCAGTAGGGGACAGGTTCGAGGACAGTGGCTACCACTATATCCTATCCCCCTACCAGACTGAGAAGGTCTCAGAATTCTCCCCAAAGGCTGCTTGAACTTGGGCCAGCTATTTTGCTGGCACAGGTCTGACTAGCCCCATAGTGTACTGGAGCCTTCCCTGGGGTAAGGGGACAAATGCCTTTCTTTTGGCAATGTTCTGGTAAGGCCACACCTGGAGTTTAGAGTTCTGGTTGGCACATCTCAAAAAAAACATAATGGAAATGGAAAAGGTGTGGAAGAGAGTGACCAAAGATTACTGGGATGGGACACCTCCCTTATGTGGAAAGGCTACGATGTTTGGGGCTCTTCAATCTAGAAAAAAAGGTACCTCAGGGGTCACATGATTGAGACCTAAAAATTATGCTGGGGATGGATAAAGTGGATAGGGGAATGTTCTTTTCCTTCTCATACAACACCAGAACCAGGGGACATTCACTAAAATCAAGGGTCAGGACAGTTAGGACAGATGAAAGAAAATATTTCTTTACCCAGTGTGTAATTAGTCTGGGGAACTCCTTGCCACTGGATGTAGTGATGGCATCAGGCCTGGATTGGATAAGTTTCTGGAAGAAAAGTCCATCACAGGTAACAAGTCATGATGGGAATGTGCAACCTCCTGATTTTAGAAGTAGGCTACCTCAGAAGATCAGATGAAAGGGAGGGCACCAGGATGCAGGCCTCTTGTTGTCTTGTGTGCTCCCTGAGGCAACCTGTGGGCCACTGTGATATACAGGAAGCTGAATTAGATGGGCCTGATCCAGCAGGACTCTTTTTATGTTATGTTCTTTTGTTCTTATGCTGCATCACAGTGCAGAAAGTTAGTCAGGCTTGGGCTGTTAATGAATTTAATGCAGGCCTATCCGCGTTAGTATGTTTGTAATCTGGCTGTTAGAGTACATCTGGATGTTGCCCTAAGGATAATCTGTACAAATTTACATAGAGATGGTATTACACACTCGAGAGATTAGTTAAGATGTTCCATATGGGGTTCAGAGCTTTACTAGAGATACTGAATTACAGAAGTACTTTCTCCCAGGTGTGGTGAGAACCGTTCATCAGTGCAGGTGCAGTGTACAGATATTTTGTCAGTTACAAAGGGTATCATTGGCTATGATGTGTGTTAAATCCAATAGCTGTTCTTCTGGAACTTTTGGAAGGTCATGTCAGAAGAAACAGCAGGGTGATGGTCACAAGGATGCTAATGGCCATGCAAGCCTTGTTACTGAAAGAATGGAGAATTGCAGAAATCCAATTGATTATATTTGGAGTTTGGGGTGTGATGGCGATGAATACTGACTTGTTATAGACATTTGTGGGAGGAAAGAACATTGGGGAGAATTGGATACCATGAGTACATTTTGGGGATTGTACCATTTCAAGAGAGAAGCAAATTCTACTATTGCTGTTTAAAAAAATTGAACTTTTTCATGCTTTTGAACTTACTTGTATTTTGAAAAATAAGAACATAAGAACACAAGAACAGCCCCACTGGATCAGGCCATAGGCCCATCTAGTCCAGCTTCCTGTATCTCACAGCGGCCCACCAAATGCCCCAGGGAGCACACCAGATAACAAGAGACCTCATCCTGGTGCCCTCCCTTGCATCTGGCATTCTGACATAACCCATTTCCAAAATCAAGAGCTTGCGCATACACATCATGGCTTGTACCCCATAATGGATTTTTCCTCCAGAAACTTGTCCAATCCCCTTTTAAAGGTGTCTAGGTTAGACGCCAGCACCACATCCTGTGGCAAGGAGTTCCACAGACCGACCACACGCTGAGTAAAGAAATATTTTCTTTTGTCTGTCCTAACCCGCCCAACACTCAATTTTAGTGGATGTCCCCTGGTTCTGGTATTATGTGAGAGTGTAAAGAGCATCTCTCTATCCACTCTGTCCATCCCCTGCATAATTTTGTATGTCTCAATCATGTCCCCCCTCAGGCGTCTCTTTTCTAGGCTGAAGAGGCCCAAACGCCGTAGCCTTTCCTCATAAGGAAGGTGCCCCAGCCCAGCAATCATCTTAGTCACTCTCTTTTGCACCTTTTCCATTTCCACTATGTCTTTTTTGAGATGCGGCGACCAGAACTGGACACAATACTCCAGGTGTGGCCTTACCATCGATTTGTACAACAGCATTATAATACTAGCCGTTTTGTTCTCAATACCCTTCCTAATGATCCCAAGCATAGAATTGGCCTTCTTCACTGCCACCACACATTGGGTCGATACTTTCATCGACCTGTCCACCACCACCCCAAGATCTCTCTCCTGATCTGTCACAGACAGCTCAGAACCCATCAGCCTATATCTAAAGTTTTGATTTTTTGCCCCAATGTGCATGACTTTACACTTACTGACATTGAAGCGCATCTGCCACTTTGCTGCCCATTCTGCCAGTCTGGAGAGATCCTCTTGGAGCTCCTCACAATCACTTCTGGTCTTCACCACTCGGAAAAGTTTGGTGTCGTCTGCAAACTTAGCCACTTCACTGCTCACCCCTGTCTCCAGGTCATTTATGAAGAGGTTGAAAAGCACCGGTCCCAGGACAGATCCTTGGGGCACACCGCTTTTCACCTCTCTCCATTGTGAAATTTGCCCATTGACACCCACTCCCTGCTTCCTGGCCTCCAACCAGTTCTCAGTCCACGAGAGGACCTGTCCTCTAATTCCCTGACTGTGGAGTTTTTTCAGTAGCCTTTGGTGAGGGACCGTGTCAAACGCCTTCTGAAAGTCCAGATATATAATGTCCACGGGTTCTCCCACATCCACATGCCCGTTGACCTTTTCAAAGAATTCTATAAGGTTTGTGAGGCAAGACTTACCCTTACAGAAGCCATGCTGACTCTCTCTCAGCAAGGCCTGTTCGTCTATGTGTTTTGAGATCCTATCTTTGATGAGGCATTCCACCATCTTACCCAGTATGGATGTTAGACTGACCGGCCTATAGTTTCCCGGGTCCCCCCTCTTTCCCTTTTTAAAAATAGGCGTGACATTTGCTATCCTCCAATCTTCTGGCACCGTGGCCGTTTTGAGGGACAAGTTGCATACCTTAGTCAAGAGGTCTGCAACTTCATTCTTCAATTCCTTAATAACTCTTGGGTGGATGCCATCAGGGCCCGGTGACTTATTGATCTTTAATTTATCAATGAGGTCTGAAACATCTTCTCTTTTAACCACTATCTGACTTAACTCCTCGGTCAGGAGGGGCCGTTCGGGCAGCGGTATCTGCCCGAGGTCTTCTGCCGTGAAGACAGATGCAAAGAACTCATTTAATTTCTCTGCCATCTCTAAGTCTCCTTTTATCTCCCCTTTCCCTCCCTCACCATCCAGAGGGCCAACCGCTTCTCTGGCGGGTTTCCTGCTTCTAACATATTTGAAGAAGCTTTTATTATTCCCCTTAATGTTGCTGGCCATGCGTTCCTCATAGTCTCGCTTGGCCTCCAGTATCACCTTCTTACATTTCTTTTGCCACAGTTTATGTTCCTTTTTATTCTCCTCATTAGGGCAAGACTTCCATTTACGGAAGGAAGCTTCCTTGCCCTTCACAGCTTCTCTAACTTGGCTGGTTAGCCATACGGGCACCCTCCTGGATTTAGTGGAACCCTTCTTTCTTTGTGGTATACACCTCTGCTGGGCCTCTATTACTGTGGTTTTAAGCAGCCTCCATGCACTCTGGAGAGATTGGACTCTTTTTACCCTCCCTTTCAACCTCCTTCTAACCAGCCTCCTCATTTGAGGGAAGTCTGCCCGTTGGAAGTCAAGGGTTTTTGTTAGAGATTTGCCTGGTATTCTTCCCCCAACGTGCATGTCAAAACGGATCGCAGCATGATCACTGTTCCCCAATGGCTCAGTAACGTTTACATCTCTAACCAGTTCCTGCGTACCGCACAATATTAAATCCAGAGTCACCTGTCCTCTGGTGGGCTCCGTGACTAGCTGCTCTAAGCCACAGTCATGTAGCACGTCAAGAAATCCGGTTTCCTTATCGTGACCAGAACACAAATTGACCCAGTCAATATGAGGATAATTGAAGTCCCCCATGATTACAACCCTGTCCCTCCTTGTCACCTCCCTGATCTGTTTCCTCATTTCAAGGTCCCCATCCGATTTCTGGTCTGGAGGATGATAGCACGCCCCCAGTATTACATCGCTGCACAAGCCTGGTAATTTAACCCACAGAGATTCTACGGTGGAGTTGTATGCTTACTCTGGTGACGGTGGAGTACGGTGATGTTGTATGCTTACTCCGGTGAGTTACACAGCAATCTCATGCATATCTACTTAGAAGTAAATTCCATTGTGGTTGTGGGCTTACTTCCAGGAATGTGTGTACAAGTTAGCCCTCTTTACCTGTGGCTTCAGAACCCACAGATTTGACTCAGTGCAGGTTCCGAACCATGCTGAAAGGCCTCACTTGACCTCCTGGATGTGACCAGATGTGCCTTCTGGCTACGTCTGGGAGGCTTCCAGCTAAACCTGGAAGTGCCATTCTGACACTGGCAGGGGGCTTTCCAAGACCTGTAGACCTCTCTGGGCCTCAGAACACCTCTGATCGTGACTGGAAAGCACTTCCAGTCATGTCTGGAGGTCCTCTGATGGACCAGAATTGCAGATTCAATGGTTTTGGTATCCACAGGGGATTCGGAAACGGTGCAATCCTATATCTGTCTACTCAGAAGTAAGCCCCATGGCACTCAATGGGACTTAATCCCAGGTAAGCATGTATATAGGATATAGCCTTAATTCATCATATGTTTCTCTTACTTCTGCCTCAGTGAAGCAATTGTCAACTTTTCCCATTTGGTCTTCTCTAGCATTAACGGCCCACTGGGAAGGTTCATAACTTGCAGGGTTTTCCCTCCCCACTCGCATTCTTACTTTGTTTGTGCATGCAAAAAAACCTGCCTCTATTCTGCCATGCATGTTTTAATTGCAAATTTGTACTTGCAAAGTAGCTGGAGGCAGGATCTAGGGGGCAACACCTCCTTGTACAGTATTTTCTCTCTCCAACTGCTGACATAAACCAGGGGGTCAAACCAATTTCTTACAGCGAGCCGAATAGCACTCTTGATGCCTGCCAAGGACCTGAAGTGATGTCATAAAGCAGGAAGTGATGTCAATAAGCAGGTCATGACCAGGAACAAGCACTTTTGCTCACTTAGCTGCACAAATGGCAGAAGAGAAAATAGGCAAATCTTGATCATATTTTCAAGATATGGGAGAGCCCCAATTATCTTGTGAGCTGCCCCTTCAGTAGTGACACTGCAGCACAGTTCAGCAGCTGAGAGCAGCTGTTGATGGTACTGGGAGAGTTTGAGGGCCAAATAAAGAGCTTTGGGCAGCCACATCTGGCCCACGGGCCTTGACACCCTGGACATGAACTCTTCCATGGTGTCATTACCTGTTTCAGGTCAAATTGCAATAGTTTCCCCCCTTCATTAAATATGGGAGGGGAGAGAAACCACAAACCACAAATTAAAACTACTGTACATTATTCTGTTGGTGCAACCCTATCTCAGAGTTGCACTAATATCACTGCTACCTTGGCACAACATCAGCATGACATCTGTCATATCCTAAGCCCATCCAGGGATGAACAAGAGCCTAGGCAACTCTGTGTTGGCACACCCCTTCCATTCATGCTAACAGCGTCCATGGAAACCACAATTCAGCCCACCTGGTTGACCAAAGAGTGCGATGTCAGCCTGATGTTGATCAGATGTCAGGCATTTGTCTGACATTGGCCCAATCTGCAAGGAGCCAATCATAACCCTCAAAGCTGAAATCAGGTTAGCAATGCAAACACAAACACGGGGCATAAATTCAGGTAGGTTCTCTAGATACCTCTAGGTTCTCTTTCCACCTCTTATTTATGGAAGAGGACTTCAAAGAGCAAGGGAAATGGCAGGTTGTAGTACATGGACTGAAAATGTTCTTTCTGAAAACAATTCCATAATTTCCAAAGTATACTTGTGCACATGCTTAGTGTCCTTTTTATCAATGGACCAGTTCAGATTATATTTGTTCCCTTGTCCAGGGGTAAGCTTCCACTGTGTCAATTGGTCTACCTGGACCTGCATCAGGAGGGGAATTTGATAGGATTGTAAAGCAATGATAGTAAAGTGTCAATTATCTACAGGTCTGGCCTTTTAATCTGTGGATTTGGGACCCATGGATTCAACTCACCAGGGTACAGAACCTGCAGTGGATGGTCGGACTTGAGCTCCCGGACGTTACCAGAAGTGTTCTCTCATCACATCCAGGAGGTTTTCTGAGGCCTCTGAGAGCTTCAGAAATACATCAGGAGGTGTTGAAACAGCTGGTTTTGACAAAAACTGGAAGTGCCTTTCCAGCACCCCCCCCCCGGAGGCCATTCTGAGGCCCATAGAGGCCGTGCACGGCCTCTGTGGGCTCCAAAACACCTCCAGAAGTGACTAGAGAACATCTCTGGCTGCGTCCAGAAGTCCTGTTGATTGCAACCCACAGATTTCATTATCGTCAGGATTTAGCATGGGGGGGGGGTCCAGGAATGGATCCCTGAATACCGAGGTCCAACTGTATTTACTTGTGGCACACCACAAGTATAGGGGTGGACCAGTGCAGGATAGAGAGGGGTCAATGGATGGACAATCAGCGCAAGGCAATTGTTCTAAATGGCCCTTTGATGCATTTTTTAAAATTTATTTTTTGACAACATTTTATCCACAAGAGCAATATCAACTCCAGAAAGTCCTGGAGCCCAGATTGAAAGAGAAAGGAGGGTGCATTCCTTTCATTAAACATGGACAATCATTCTTCAGAAAGCAGCGACCCAATTACTTGCATTACTTATTGACTCAGGAGTGTTCTCTATTGAGTTGGACACGGCACCAATCAAATCAGCCAATTCAGCCGCTGGATCAATGACACCACATTTAACTCAGTGCAGCGCAGTGCTTAGTAAATTATACCCATAAGAATTAAGGAGATGAATATATTCAAGGCTGGTGACGGGCTGCAGGCCCTCCTGTTTTGGCACATCCCGGCTAAGATTAAGGAGAGATCAATAGGCAAGAGAAAATGTATTTGACATCAATCACAGCATTTAATACATTAATTTCTCCACCAGATTAATCAGTTATTGATCAAGTTTCAGCTTTCTGACAGAAACGTCATGTTGTCTCAATGAGTTTTCTCTCTCATTTCAAAATCAAAAAAGCCCTATGGAGCAAGCACCACCAACATACCCCAAAGTATAGGATGTGGCCCTCCTTTGGAGTCATATAGAGCAGTGCCAGGATGGTGAAGTTGTTCAGACTTAGACTTGGAAGATCCACATTCAAATCCCTGCTCAGCCATGAAGCTTCCTGGGTGATCTTAGGCCAGTCTCTCTCTCTCTCTCTCTCTCTCTCTCTCTCTCTCTCTCTCTCTCTCTCTCTCAACCTCACCTACCTCACAAGGTTGTTGTGAAGGCAAAAGGAGAGGAGGAACTATGTACTATCTATGTACTAACTATGTACTATGTAACTATCAGGGAGGAACCCTGATCTCTTTGCAGGAAGGGCAGTATAAAAATGTGAAAAATGAAACAATATACCAATCCATACAGCTCTGTGGGAGAGAGAGAGAAGGAGAGAGAGAGAGAAAGAAATTGTATTGTAGCCCAGTGCTTTCCAAACTGGAGACTGCTGTGCACCAGGAAGTCTTCCCTGGCACAAACGGCACTTACCGGCACAAACAGCTGAAGTCTGGTGAGCCATGTTATAGCCCATGCCTCTCTTCTCCTCTACACTTCCTCTTCAGCTACAGTCACCTTTAAAAAAAATAATAACACTTTAATCTATTAAAGGGGTAAGTGTACTCTTTCTAACTCTTTGTCTTTCTAACTCCCTGTCTTCTAACCTTAACTTTAACTTTAAATCAACTTTAAAGCAAAATTGAAAGTTAGCACCTAAGGGAGGTATGTAGGTCTACTCTGAGCAGGAGCAGAGTCCTACTCATGAGTAAGAGCCCAAGGGTCAGGCACTTAAATCAAAGTTGAAAGTTAGCTGCACCTAAGTTAGCACCTAATGGAAGGAAGGGAGGAGGATAAAGTGGAAAGCAGGTTTTTCTACTTTGTTTTAAATTAACCCTATACTTAACCCAAGTTAAACTTAATCTAAGTTAGAACATAGCCTAAACAGTTCAGTAAATTGGGACACAGGATCTAGAAAGCAATAAATAATTAAACAAACTCAAATAAAAACTAGCTTGAGGTCTCCTAGTCCAGCCTAGGAGAACAGAACTAGGAGGGAAAGAACCTAGTAAGGGCCAATTCCCAACCACCCAGGCATAGTCCATTTTAGAATTTCAGCATCACCACCTTAGGAGGTGATAAGAGCCCCATTAGGCTAATCCAAGCACTCCATTCAGGAGCCTGCAGAGTAGGTTACGCCCATCAGCAGCCTTTTGTCTTCCTGAGCTTTTGTAAACTCACCTGGGAAGACCAGCCCCCCTTTCAATCAGGAAGGAAGGAGGGAGGAGGAGCCAGCCAGGAGTATAAAGCAAGGCCTGCCATCACGTGAGGCTCTCTCCAGACACGTGTGGCCTCTGTGAACCCCAAGTGCCAGGTAAACTGAGAGTTTAGTATCTGGGCGTGTTCAGCAGCAGGGCGAGGAGGCCAGGGCCCCATACACTGCCCTTCCTCTTCCCTTGAGAAGAGGGCTGCTATACAGTGTAGGGTTTATAAAAGGACCCCTAAATAAAACAACAACAACAACAACAACAACAAAAGCTATGCAGTCAGACAGCCAGCAGCAGGGTGGGGGCTATCCAGTGTTCTGCATTGAGTGCCACATGTATGATTATATGCCTCTGGGGCATGTCATGGGTGTGTCCTCAGTGCAAGGAGCTCCAGGGTCTCAGGGAATGCCTCCACTCCCTTGAAGCCTTGGTGGCCGACCTGGAGAAGCGCAGGCAGGCAGAGGAGGACTGTGGGGAGACTTCCAGGGACGATCAGGCTTCGTCCCAACCTCAGGCGTGCAGCTCCTCAGCTGCCCGGGTGGGAAGTCTCGGGACTGGAGGATGTCATCCTGGAGAGGAGGGAAACAATCCCCTAGGGGGGACCCCTTCTCCAGGGGATGGGCCTGTATCCAAACGCACTCAGGATACTCCTCGGCGGGAGGGGGGTTGGGGGCTTCTTGTAGTGGGGGATTCGATTATTAGAAACATAGAGAGGGGGGTTTGTGATGGATGTGAGGACCGCATGGCGACTTGCCTGCCTGGTGTGAAGGTTGCGGACATCACTTCTCGTCTAGACAGGCTAGTAGACAGTGCTGGGGGAGAGGTAGCGGTTGTGGTGCATGTCGGCACCAACGACGTGGGCAAGTGTAGCTGGGAGGTCCTGGAGGCCAAATTTAGGCTTTTAGGCAGGAAGCTGAAAGCCAGGACCTCAAAGGTAGCGTTCTCTGAAGTGCTACATGTTCCACGCGCAGGGCCAGCTAGGCAGGCGGAGATCAGGGGTCTCAATGCGTGGATGAGACGGTGGTGTAGGGAGGAGGGGTTTAGTTTCGTTAGGCACTGGGGAACGTTTTGGGACAAGCGGGGCCTGTACAAGAGGGACGGGCTCCACTTGAACCAGAATGGAACCAGACTGCTGGCGCATAACATTAAAAAGGTGGCAGAGCAGCTTTTAAACTGATCCCTGGGGGAAGGCCGACAGGAGCCGAGGGGCATCCGGTTTGGGAATCCTCATCCCTATGGGATGAGGATGGGGAGGTTAGAGAACAACAAGACAAAGGCAGAGTAGGAGAAGAAATTGGGAAAGGTAGTGTGATGGGATGTTATAGACGGTTTGGCACAATGAGAGAATATGGGGACAAAGGAGCGAATAAGCAGCCCATCCTAGGGCATTCCGTGTACAAATGCTTTTATGCGAATGCCCGAAGTCTACGAGCAAAGGTGGGAGAACTGGAATGTCTGGTGACAAGGGAAAACATTGACATAGTGGGCATAATGGAAACCTGGTGGAATGCGGAGTATCAGTGGGATACCGCAATCCCGGGCTATAAACTCTAAAGGAGGGACAAGCAGGGGCGTGATGGAGGTGGGGTGGCCGTTTATGTTAAGGAAGGGATAGAATCCAGCAAAGTATAGACTGAAGGTGGGTCCGACTCCACCGTAGAATCTCTGTGGGTTAAATTACCAGACTTGTGCAGCGATGTAATACTGGGGGCGTGCTATCATCCTCCAGACCAGAAATCGGATGGGGACCTTGAAATGATGAAACAGATCAGGGAGGTGACAAGGAGGGACAGGGTTGTAATCATGGGGGACTTCAATTATCCTCATATTGACTGGGTCAATTTGTGTTCTGGTCACGATAAGGAAACCGGATTTCTTGACGTGCTACATGACTGTGGCTTAGAGCAGCTAGTCACGGAGCCCACCAGAGGACAGGTGACTCTGGATTTAATATTGTGCGGTACGCAGGAACTGGTTAGAGATGTAAACGTTACTGAGCCATTGGGGAACAGTGATCATGCTGCGATCCGTTTTGACATGCACGTTGGGGGAAGAATACCAGGCAAATCTCTAACAAAAACCCTTGACTTCCAACGGGCAGACTTCCCTCAAATGAGGAGGCTGGTTAGAAGGAGGTTGAAAGGGAGGGTAAAAAGAGTCCAATCTCTCCAGAGTGCATGGAGGCTGCTTAAAACCACAGTAATAGAGGCCCAGCAGAGGTGTATACCACAAAGAAAGAAGGGTTCCACTAAATCCAGGAGGGTGCCCGCATGGCTAACCAGCCAAGTTAGAGAAGCTGTGAAGGGCAAGGAAGCTTCCTTCCGTAAATGGAAGTCTTGCCCTAATGAGGAGAATAAAAAGGAACATAAACTGTGGCAAAAGAAATGTAAGAAGGTGATACTGGAGGCCAAGCGAGACTATGAGGAACGCATGGCCAGCAACATTAAGGGGAATAATAAAAGCTTCTTCAAATATGTTAGAAGCAGGAAACCCGCCAGAGAAGCGGTTGGCCCTCTGGATGGTGAGGGAGGGAAAGGGGAGATAAAAGGAGACTTAGAGATGGCAGAGAAATTAAATGAGTTCTTTGCATCTGTCTTCACGGCAGAAGACCTCGGGCAGATACCGCTGCCCGAACGGCCCCTCCTGACCGAGGAGTTAAGTCAGATAGTGGTTAAAAGAGAAGATGTTTCAGACCTCATTGATAAATTAAAGATCAATAAGTCACCGGGCCCTGATGGCATCCACCCAAGAGTTATTAAGGAATTGAAGAATGAAGTTGCAGACCTCTTGACTAAGGTATGCAACTTGTCCCTCAAAACGGCCACGGTGCCAGAAGATTGGAGGGTAGCAAATGTCACGCCTATTTTTAAAAAGGGAAAGAGGGGGGACCCGGGAAACTATAGGCCGGTCAGTCTAACATTCATACTGGGTAAGATGGTGGAATGCCTCATCAAAGATAGGATCTCAAAACACATAGACGAACAGGCCTTGCTGAGAGAGAGTCAGCATGGCTTCTGTAAGGGTAAGTCTTGCCTCACAAACCTTATAGAATTCTTTGAAAAGGTCAACGGGCATGTGGATGTGGGAGAACCCGTGGACATTATATATCTGGACTTTCAGAAGGCGTTTGACACGGTCCCTCACCAAAGGCTACTGAAAAAACTCCACAGTCAGGGAATTAGAGGACAGGTCCTCTCGTGGACTGAGAACTGGTTGGAGGCCAGGAAGCAGGGAGTGGGTGTCAATGGGCAAATTTCACAATGGAGAGAGGTGAAAAGCGGTGTGCCCCAAGGATCTGTCCTGGGACCGGTGCTTTTCAACCTCTTCATAAATGACCTGGAGACAGGGGTGAGCAGTGAAGTGGCTAAGTTTGCAGACGACACCAAACTTTTCCGAGTGGTGAAGACCAGAAGTGATTGTGAGGAGCTCCAAGAGGATCTCTCCAGACTGGCAGAATGGGCAGCAAAGTGGCAGATGCGCTTCAATGTCAGTAAGTGTAAAGTCATGCACATTGGGGCAAAAAATCAAAACTTTAGATATAGGCTGATGGGTTCTGAGCTGTCTGTGACAGATCAGGAGAGAGATCTTGGGGTGGTGGTGGACAGGTCGATGAAAGTATCGACCCAATGTGCGGCGGCAGTGAAGAAGGCCAATTCTATGCTTGGGATCATTAGGAAGGGTATTGAGAACAAAACGGCTAGTATTATAATGCTGTTGTACAAATCGATGGTAAGGCCACACCTGGAGTATTGTGTCCAGTTCTGGTCGCCGCATCTCAAAAAAGACATAGTGGAAATGGAAAAGGTGCAAAAGAGAGTGACTAAGATGATTGCTGGGCTGGGGCACCTTCCTTATGAGGAAAGGCTACGGCGTTTGGGCCTCTTCAGCCTAGAAAAGAGACGCCTGAGGGGGGACATGATTGAGACATACAAAATTATGCAGGGGATGGACAGAGTGGATAGAGAGATGCTCTTTACACTCTCACATAATACCAGAACCAGGGGACATCCACTAAAATTGAGTGTTGGGCGGGTTAGGACAGACAAAAGAAAATATTTCTTTACTCAGCGTGTGGTCGGTCTGTGGAACTCCTTGCCACAGGATGTGGTGCTGGCGTCTAACCTAGACACCTTTAAAAGGGGATTGGACAAGTTTCTGGAGGAAAAATCCATTATGGGGTACAAGCCATGATGTGTATGCGCAAGCTCTTGATTTTGGAAATGGGTTATGTCAGAATGCCAGATGCAAGGGAGGGCACCAGGATGAGGTCTCTTGTTATCTGGTGTGCTCCCTGGGGCATTTGGTGGGCCGCTGTGAGATACAGGAAGCTGGACTAGATGGGCCTATGGCCTGATCCAGTGGGGCTGTTCTTGTGTTCTTATGTTCTTATTTTTCAAAATACAAGTAAGTTCAAAAGCATGAAAAAGTTCAATTTTTTTAAACAGCAATAGTAGAATTTGCTTCTCTCTTGAAATGGTACAATCCCCAAAATGTACTCATGGTATCCAATTCTCCCCAATGTTCTTTCCTCCCACAAATGTCTATAACAAGTCAGTATTCATCGCCATCACACCCCAAACTCCAAATATAATCAATTGGATTTCTGCAATTCTCCATTCTTTCAGTAACAAGGCTTGCATGGCCATTAGCATCCTTGTGACCATCACCCTGCTGTTTCTTCTGACATGACCTTCCAAAAGTTCCAGAAGAACAGCTATTGGATTTAACACACATCATAGCCAATGATACCCTTTGTAACTGACAAAATATCTGTACACTGCACCTGCACTGATGAACGGTTCTCACCACACCTGGGAGAAAGTACTTCTGTAATTCAGTATCTCTAGTAAAGCTCTGAACCCCATATGGAACATCTTAACTAATCTCTCGAGTGTGTAATACCATCTCTATGTAAATTTGTACAGATTATCCTTAGGGCAACATCCAGATGTACTCTAACAGCCAGATTACAAACATACTAACGCGGATAGGCCTGCATTAAATTCATTAACAGCCCAAGCCTGACTAACTTTCTGCACTGTGATGCAGCATAAGAACAAAAGAACATAACATAAAAAGAGTCCTGCTGGATCAGGCCCATCTAATTCAGCTTCCTGTATATCACAGTGGCCCACAGGTTGCCTCAGGGAGCACACAAGACAACAAGAGACCTGCATCCTGGTGCCCTCCCTTTCATCTGATCTTCTGAGGTAGCCTACTTCTAAAATCAGGAGGTTGCACATTCCCATCATGACTTGTTACCTGTGATGGACTTTTCTTCCAGAAACTTGTCCAATCCAGGCCTGATGCCATCACTACATCCAGTGGCAAGGAGTTCCCCAGACTAATTACACACTGGGTAAAGAAATATTTTCTTTCATCTGTCCTAATTGTCCTGACCCTTGATTTTAGTGAATGTCTAAATGGAAAAGGTGCAAAAGAGAGTGACTAAGATGATTGCTGGGCTGGGGCACCTTCCTTATGAGGAAAGGCTATGGTGTTTGGGCCTCTTCAGCCTAGAAAAGAGACGCCTGAGGGGGGACATGATTGAGACATACAAAATTATGCAGGGGATGGACAGAGTGGATAGGGAGATGCTCTTTACACTCTCACATAATACCAGAACCAGGGGACATCCACTAAAATTGAGTGTTGGGCGGGTTAGGACAGACAAAAGAAAATATTTCTTTACTCAGCGTGTGGAACTCCTTGCCACAGGATGTGGTGCTGGCGTCTAACCTAGACACCTTTAAAAGGGGATTGGACAAGTTTCTGGAGGAAAAATCCATTATGGGGTACAAGCCATGATGTGTATGCGCAACCTCCTGATTTTAGAAATGGGTTATGTCAGAATGCCAGATGCAAGGGAGGGCACCAGGATGAGGTCTCTTGTTATCTGGTGTGCTCCCTGGGGCATTTGGTGGGCCGCTGTGAGATACAGGAAGCTGGACTAGATGGGCCTATGGCCTGATCCAGTGGGGCTGTTCTTATGTTCTTATCTCATTTGCAAAATTGAATTGCCAAGCCTGAGGCACCCCAAACTTGATATTCAGGGCCCAGTCTTCAGGCCCATAGCGCCAGCAGTAGTTGTGTAACACCGGCTTTTTGTAGATATGCTGTAAGGCATGCTTACAGCACCGGGAGAGGAAGGCGCTCCAGTGCTGGTCCAGTACTAGTAGATGCTGAGTCTCAGCACTGTGTGGACAACCGTCCAGCATTGGCTGGCAGTAAGACTTCTTGGGGTGAGGGAGAAGCAGGGAGTGGGTGGAACAGGATGGAGGGAGGGGAGGATCGGTCCCAAGATGGGAGAGGAGAGGATGGTAGCCTTTGCCACTGCATCCTAACCCCCCTCCCGAGGTGGGCGATCAACACGGATCTTCTCAGCAGTGCACCCACTAAAACGCGGGCACAGAGCCATTGGTCTTACCTGCAGTAAGGCAGCAAACATTTGTTTACCCTGAAGGGAGCCCACAGGATGCAGCAGTTGCCCTTTTGGAGCCGCTGCAGCCTTGGGCACCAAGGTGAATATTATGAAATATTATGAATATTATGAAAGTCACGTAGCTATATGTCCAGGGCTGCAATGGCACCAAAATTTATTTATTTGTTTGCTTATTTGATTTTTCTCTGTAAACCGCTTTGTGAATTTTTTGTTGAAAAGTGGTATGTAAATACAGTTTAATAATAATAATAATAATAATAATAATAAATTTTTATAAAATTTTTTTTAAAGCTTATATCCTGTCTTTTCCAAGTTGCTCCAAAGCAAGCAAGCAAGCAAACAAACAAACAAACAAACAAACAAACAAACAAATAAATAAAAAATCCTGCAATAAATATCCTAATCCAAGATCTGACAGCCTTGCGGGAGAGTCTGAGGCAGTCCTCCAAACCCTGTGATTTGGCAACCATACTGCAAAGATCACTCTTCTAAAGTCCCTGCCAGGGTGAAAAGAACAGGCCTTTTTTGCGTTCCATTCAGTTTTGCTGTGCTTTAAGTTGTGAACTTTGGAACTGTGGCATTATTTTTGCATTGACTAATGTGTTGTTTATTTTATCTACTTTATTAATCTTGAGATAGCTGCTGTGGAGCAACTTGGAAAAGGCAGGATATAAGCTTTTAAAAATACGTTTTAAAAAATCACAGCTTAGATTAAAATGAAGCAGCAGCATCCGGATGTAATCATTGCAGACCTCCACCAGGACCTGTCAGTACCACGTCTGATTGGCACTCCAAAAAGAAGGCGGACAACTGTAGAATGCTAGAATGTGGATCTTGGAGGACATCTAGTCCAACACCTGATCAGTGCAACTGCTACAGCATCAGTGGCATCACCGGGGGACACGGATCGCACCATGTGACACTGAGGGATGATAGTGGCCAAAATTTGGAAACCTTTTGGAAAATTTGTGTTTATGCATAATACCATCATGTTATACATAATTGGAAAGGTAATATCAAGCAGAGTGTAATGAAACAAATGGCATTGAAGTATCTGTATTCTTTCAAAAGGTATGGCAAATTAATCAGAAAAAGAAAACACAGCTGCCTTATGGAACAAAAAGTGGAATTCTTAACTCAAAACTGACCAATGAGATTGTTCCGAGAGCCATCGAGGTGTTTATTATTATGACACAGCAGGGAATCAGTAAGGTATTAGTATGAGTCAGCTCTCATTTCCATGTATCATACTTGAACTCTTATTCAGTGGTGTGTGTGTCATCTAGTTGACCACTGGTTTTTGATTGGTTATTGATTTGTTGGGTGACCCATATTGTTATATACTTAAATAAATAAATAAATATAATGATGCTTACACCAACCCTAGTGATGCCACTGCACTTACGCTGTATGTATGATATTGTAATTTATTCTGTATGGTCTGGTGTAGGAGGAGGTCCATCATAGCAGGTGACTCAATGAACTCTTGCAAACTGGGTGACGCAAATCCTTGTTATGTCTCTGTATAGCATCCCTGACAGGTGGCCATCCACCTCAAAAACTCTGGCGTTCAGAATGGGGCAGACTGCTCCAATGAAGCATGAGGATTCTGCAAAGAATTTGAGCTCCCTAAAGAGAACCAAGTTTGCCCCTGGAGGGCAGCTGCTCAGCTCTTTTGTCTGCTGTCTGCCTAGCACAAAGAGAAGCCTCTCTCTCCCCCCATCAACCTTTCATCAGTGAAAATCAATTCTGCAAGGCTTAGGATTTCCTGGGCCTGAGCAAGAAGATGACGAGGCCGATAAAATTAATTAGCGGACAGAGAGACAATTCTCCAGGTTGTTTGATGGGCTCAGTATATTACACATCAACACCGGCTTTATCACCCTGACAAAAGATGAACACTCTCGCCACTGAAGGTTATCGCAGGTGCTGTGACAGGTACAATTGTTTTCTTTTCAAGAGTCGGCATAACAGGTTATTGAAATGGAGTGCATTGCCAGCTCGTGCTTGGCTGTCAGTCATTCAAATTAGCAAACAGAGCCATGCTGGAATTCTCTTGAATTTATATTAGAATTAGAGATGAACTGGCAGTCATGGGGTCTGCACCCTTCTCTGACGGAACTCTCAATGAACAGAACCCACCAACTCTGATGTGGGTTGGTGGTGATGCAGTCAACTCTTGTGACTGCAGGTCCAACATGAAATTTCGGTGATGGCATCTAGAGGACGTCAGCAAGCCATCTGCAAGACTCACCTGACCTCCCAGATGTGGCCGGAAGTGCATTCTGGTTGCATCTGGGAGAATTTCTGGGGTCTGGGGAGGCTGCACACAGACTCTCTGGGTCTCAGAACACCCCCCTCCCCCCACCAAGGTGTTGGAAAGGGAATTTTCCAGTTTTTCTCAGAGAGCCACCAGGAAGGCTCTTCCAGTCACATCCAGAGGTCAGGCAAGCCCCAACCTGTGGATTTGCTTACCTGCAGTTTCAGAATCCAGGGAGAATTTCCCTCATTAGATATATTCAAGCAGAGGTTCGACAAGCACCTGTTGGAGATGCTGTAATAGGATTTCCTGCCTAAGGCAAGGGGTTGGACAAGATGGACTATTAGGCTCCTTCCAACTCTATGATTCTATGAGAGCTCTGAGAACGGAACACCGTGGATGCCCAGCATGGGCTGTGTCTTTTTGCTTCTATATGCATTGGTAGCCATGTAAATATTTCTACTGCTATTAATACAATTAATATTATTGTTACTAAAATATTGTTCACTGTGTTTTTTCCATGGACTTTAAATTGCCCCTCAAAGCAATAGCTGATTGAGTGATTCTTTCACTCAAGAAAAAGCCACACAGTACAGGTATAACCTAATTATCCACGGATTTTTCTCATAGTCTCATTAGTGCAGAAGAAGGCAAGCCAACAGACAACCCATCAATCATTCTCTTTGCAGGTGCTTAGAACAGCTTCACTCCCAGGCAAGCCTTTCTTCCCCCTGAGCATGTGAAAGAATGCAAGTGTTTATCACCTCCTCTGGTGAAGGGAGGGGTCACTGCCTCAGAGTGAAGCCTTTCTAAGCCTCTGGAGAGAGAATGATTGATTCTGCCTGAGGGTCTGCCTGATGCTTCTGTCCTGCATGACAAAGATCAGCAAGGCTGTTTTTAAATCGCTGAGCCAAGAGACACTGTTTTTAAAATGGACTTTCTCTATGCGATTTTCGGTATCCACATGGGTGCTGGGAACAGAACCCTTGTGGATGCCGAGACTCAGCCTGTATCATTCATTCATTCCTATTATGGTTTTCTACATAAAATGTACTCAAAGTGGCAATGGCTATTAACTTTAAAACATAAGCACTACAAAACCGTTATACAAGCATAACCAATAGAACACCAGAAATAACTATAACAAAATTAACAGCCCAGTACTATTCAACACCCCCTGCCCCACATACACACACTGATGCAGGTGAAGGCCACAGGTGCAGGCTGCACTGCATCCTATAGGGAAGTTGGAAGGTTGGATTTTGTCCCCTTGCCCTGGGGTAATCCCCAGCCTGTGCAATGGTTCCACACAGACCTGTAGTTGATGCAAGTCCACTGATCCATGTCAGTGGATCAGGCATGGGAAGGGGAACGGGATACAACGTGCATAGCTGTTTGATCCCATCCCCTCCCAGGCCCGATTGGCCCACCGCAGCCCCATTGCTGCCCTCTTCCACCTCATCACACTCCAACCTGTCCTTCTTCCGCATGTACCACCTCCACACTAAGTGCGGAACTCACCTTCCATGGCACAGCCTGCTCCTTTTTGCCGGAGTGTGTGAGAACTGGCAACCCTGCTACTATGAAGTGCTTCTTGGCACTTTTGCCAGACAGCTAGCACTTGTGCACTTGTGCTAGCAGTGTGCTGCACTGACCCACACACTGTGGAGGACTGTGATGTAAGGTAACCCAGAAGCAGTTAGAGCCTTATTTATTTATTTATTTATTTATTTATTTATTTATTTATTTATACATACCACCCTTCCTCCAAAGAGCTCAGGGCAGTGTATACAGCTGCGCCCCTCCTTTTGTCCTCACAACAACCCTGTGAGGCTAAGAGAAAGTGACTGGTCCAAGGTCACCCAGGAAGCTTCATGGCTGAGGGGGGATTTGAACCTGGATCTTCCTTAAAGTTGACATGCCAGATATTTTCTAAAACTTTTCACAGTTCATCTTTGAGCAAAAAAAAAAAAAGGAAAAAAAAAAAGAGGATGACCCTGGAAGATCATTCCAGGTGATTAAAAATGCTGAGGTTTTCACCCAAACAAGTTGCCAGATAGATACACAAATCTAGTTTATTGGCTCGTAAGCAAGTCTGTAAATGGGGGTCATTTCTTTCTTAGACCCGCCCCCAGCCCCCAATTGCACTCTCTCTTGTAATTTATTTATTTTATTTATCATATTTCTATCCTGCCTTTTTGTCACTGACATGGGTGCCCAAGACCACCCAATGGCCCAGCCGCTGCTCAATGGGGAGGACTCTTAACGGTTCAAAGTCACCTTCCACATCCACACTTACTTTTGTCCTTCACTGCAATCAATACCTCATCCACAGCAAAAGAGACTTCCTTGAGGCTGGTTCCCCAGGCTGCCTTGTTAAATGCAACTTTTGCTAAAATTGAGCTGTGCATGAGATATCCTCTCGTCCTATCTATCCTCAATAGATCGCTAACTTTTTTCATTACAGGCTTGCCTCAAAAGCTTCCTCCTCTTCTCTGTCTCATTTCCCCCCCTCCTTTTCTGCTGACTGGCAGATGTTTTAGGCCCTACTTTGTGATGTGCTGATGTGACAAAGTCTCTTAGTGGTAACATTTCCACAGATGCTTCAGACAATTATGGTACCATTGAGCTGCAGGCTGAAGCCGGATGAAACCCAGTTTTCAGCTGCCCTTGGAACAGTGGTTCCACAACTGTGAGACATGGCTCCTGGACACAAACCAGCCAGGCTTCTGCAACTGCCCCCCACAGGATGCAGGGTAACCACTTTGGTGTTGCTATACCAGGAAAGGGGGGGGGATAAATAATAGGATTGGGCTCTTAGAGCTTGGGCTTGCAAAGGTTTGCATTTATTCTAGCTAGAAGTTTTAGAAAAAGCAGCTGTAAAGTACTGAATCCAAGAAGTTAATGTGCAATATTATTTCTCAGAAGGCATTTCCAATGTTTAAGACTTTCAATACCAGATTTTTAAATCAGCACTCCACCGTTAAATATAAATATTTCAGTGCTCTAGTCACAGCTATGCACAATTTCTGCAGAAGAGCAAACATGATGGGTAGACTGGGTGAAGCCTATGCTGCTGTCTTTGGGTTGGCTTGGAAATTCAGATTGACTTGGAAAACTTGGGAAGTCAGATCATTTCCTGAGCCAATCCTTGAGAAATGGCACTGCCTGGCAGTATCCCAGTTCCCTGAACAGTCTCCCTTCCATCCCCCCCCCACCAGCCCAAAACACACTCCCTTCCACCTCTTTATGTCCATGTGCAGCTGTGGGTGGGAGTAGCATCACTGTGGTCGTTGTCAGGGCAGCACCAGGGGAGTGAAAGCCATTCCTTCCTTCCCACCCCAACACTATAACTCAAAACAGTTTTTATTTTTAAATTACTCAAGCAATGCAGAGTGGCTCTGACTTTGTCTATCCTACAGTGGCATAGCAAGCGGGGGGCAAGGAGTATGTTGCCCTGGGTGCCAGGCTGGAAGGGGGTGCAGTGTGAGATCCATCCAAGATGATGATGGTAGGAGACACCTCCTTGTGTTTTGGTGACTTTGCAATCTTGCCACTGCCCCATTCCTTTCTCCTTGGAGTCCTGCTGCCCTGCTGCCCTGCTGCCATCTGTTCGTACTCTGAAAGGTGCAGGAGCTGAAGGTCTTCTTACTTCCTTTACAACCACAACATCTGGACATGGAAGTGATTGTGGTACTTCTCCAAACACCTTGCTTTGCATTAACCAGCTGTTATTAACATGTTATTAACATGTCTGGTTTTGGAGCCATTCAAAGAGCCTCTGGGTTTTGCCTATAAAACTGGTGAGCCAGGAAGGCTGTGTAGCAACAGATGACAGACAGACATCAAGGTTGCTCAGGCAGCAGCTCTTACACTGCTTAATGGTGTAAACTGTGGCAAAATGAGGAGCTTAATGACACTTTTCGAGGTGTTTAAATACAAAAGAATTCACTAATATTTCCTTGCAGGAAGGTGGGGAATCAATGAATCTACCCAGAAAATTCTGTAGGAGATGATGGAGATGGTCTGTAGCTTTACACAGCCCTTGATTTATATATTTTATTTCTTGCTCCCTGCCTGCCTACAATTACCTCTCAGCAGTGCCAGCCTGTCCACAAGACAGGCTGCATTTGTCTCTGCAATTCTAAGCCTGCCTCCTTGGCTCCTCTTTCTGCTACCACCACTTTGATTTGAGAAAGAAGTTGAGAACACAGCTAAAGAGGAAGAAGAAATGTTGTGAACTAGAGCCAGAGGTGTTGCTGGGTTTGATGTCACTCAGTGCGGTGATGTGATGATGTCATCATGTCACCACCAAATGTCTGGGTTGCCCCAGTGCCCGCCTCCATGGCTCCCTCCACCACCGCCTCCCCCCCTTCCCCCTCCAGCATCACAGACCCATCCTACCTCTACCTACACTCTACGAGCCATGGACTGCATGCACTTTTCCCTGGAGACTAGCCAAGTCCTGCCTCGCTTCACCTCCCTCTCCTGGCCCATATGGTGGGCAGAGTGCATTGCTCTCCATCATCAGCTGGTCTCTCCCACTCCTCTTACTGTACCCAGTACAGTAAGGTGCTCTTGGCTTGAAGGGGCAGGCTGTAACCCCCTCCTTGGATTGGCAAGGCAGGCACCTGTGCAGCCCCCACCAGCAGAGCACATTTGCTCCTTTGATGCCAGGTTGCTTCTCTTTGGCTGCCCACAAGCTATGCCTTGCCCAGCAGCACCCTCATGCTTGAGACTGTGGCATGCCTTTAGCACCATCTTATGCCTGGTACTGGAGGCACCCATCACCTCCCACCCCGCCATTGCAATGCCATTGGCTAAAGCCGCAGTTCAGCTTTCACACCTTTCACCTCTTCCTTTCTTGAATCTGGGAGTGGAGGGGAGAGTGGTGCAAGTAGATGGGTGAATGCCCCTGCCAATCTACTCCCTAATGCAGTGGTACTCAAACTTTTCCGGCCAGTGGCTCCCTTGACCCGTGGCTGTTGGCCATGTCTCCCCATCATGTTCCTGAGGGCTGGAAGTGAAGTGGCCAGAAATATTAACTATATTAACTATATTAAATATATTAAATATATATTAACTATATTAATATTAATTATATTAATCATATCATTAATTAAATGCAGCTCTTAAAAATATTAATACACAGCAATATACATGCTTTATAAATGATCAGCTGCTGATCACTTGGAGACAGGATTCTGGAGTAGGTAGATTTTGTAGGTAGGTAGGTAGGTAGGTAGAGTCCAAGACTCATTTTTTTTAACTTTGTAAGCATACCAATAGAATTGTTTTATCAAATGAACTTTGTGAACAACCAGTCTGACCAATATTACACACACACACCCCTGTGGACCCCAATCTAACTAGTCATTTCTCCCATTCTCCTTGGATAGGATTGAACCCTTTATTAATTAAATGAAATTAAATTTTTCCAGCAGCTGGTGGGGAGAACAAAAATAGACCATGAAAATATATCAGAGCTGATAAGGGTTTGGTTAGGAAGCTGATATGTCTCTTATACTAGGAGATGCACAGCTCAAGCCTATGCATGTCTACTCAGAAGTAAGTCCCATTAGAGTCAATGGGGCTTACTCCCAGGAAAGTGTGGATAGGATTGGGCTGGCAATCACTTCATCAATGGCTGATAAGTATTCCCTTCAAATAGCAAGATTCATCACTTTAAAAATACAGCCTGTCCTCTTCAGTCAAACAACAAGATTAATAAATCACTTTAAAAACAGTACCCTTTTTCTGCTCCTGGCCAAGTAAAGTGTGTGCTTGTCTCTCCCCTCCCCCTTTGCCAACTGCATGGAAACAACTTTAAGGGGAGAGGGAGGAAAGCGGGAAGGTTTGGAGATTGAAAGGGGGGAGTGGAAGAGGGAGGGGGTTGAAAAGAGAGATTTCACTTTGATGAGAGGCGATCCCAGGCTGGGAACTAGGAACCAACCAGACAAGGATCAGCAAGGGTTAAGGACTGCAAGCTGAGCATGCTCGGTACTTTCCAGATGGAAGTTGGAGTTGAAGAGCTTTGGAAACAGCATGCAGTGAACACAGAAGGCAGCAGCCTCGGAGTGGAGGGAGAAGAGGGTGGCCAGGGGTGTGACTGTATTCTGCCCAGGGGTGTGACTGTATTGCTGCGAGAAGACTTCCCGCGCCTCCCCTTTGAGTTCTTGGTGCCTCCCTAAAGAGCCGCGCCTCACAGTTTGAATAACAGTGCCCTAATGTGAAGTGGAGGAAGTCCATGTGAAGTGGAGGAAGCCAAGACCTGGAGGTTTCGTCAGATTCATCCTGTGAATCTGAGCACCCACCCACATCTATAGCTGCAGACCTCTCCAATAGGAGGTTGTTAACCTATTGCCCCCTGTACCCCAATAAGGGAGAACAAAAGAAAAGCCCTGCTGAATCAAGTCAGAGGCCCATCTATTCCACCTTACTATATATCACAGTGGCCCATCAGATGCCTCAGGGTGCACACAAGGCAACAAGAGACCTGTACCCTGTCGTCACTCCCTTGCATCTGGCATACTGAGCCTCAAACACTGTAGATGTTCCTCATAAAGAAGGTGCCCCAGCCAAAGGCTGGGAGTGTGTTCCACCAAAATCCCTTTAGTGTGACCCATTCATCCAGGCAGGGAAGCTTTTGCTCTGTATGCCCAACATGGACTGAGAAAGTCCATGTATGTCGGTTGTGCAGAAAATCCTTCTTTTCAGATGCCCAGATGCTGACTTTTTGCAAATGATGCCTTTGGCAAGCAGCAGCTGTGGAGAGTGAAAGAAAAAGCCTAGCAGAAGAACTCCAGAAACCCTTCTGTGGCTTCCTAGCCAGAGTTGCTTCTTGTTGAACTCTGTGCAACTGGAAGAGGCATTAAAGCTTTCAAAGAGCTGAGGGTGGCCTTAACCAGTGCTCTGAAAGGTCAAGATGAGCGCTCCACTGGAGGCGCCTCTCCTCTCCTCTCCTCTCCTCCTTAATCAGGTGATCAAACTGTGCTCTGCTCTCTTGGCTCAGAGGACACCGTCGACGTTGATTGCCTGATTGGAATGTGCTTGATGCTTCACTGATGGTAAAAGCCATGTGCCAAATGAGCAGAGGCAGCCAAGGCAGAAGAGTGCACATCACACAAAGTGGCCACCTGTGTGTGTTTAAAGTGCGCTGGAGTGAGGGTTCTGGAGCCATTGTGAAGAACCTTCTGTTTTCTTTATTGACTCCTACATTTGTGATCCCAAATCACAAATTTGTGATCCCAAAGGCAGGTGGGAGATGGCAGGAAGAGTCCTATCCTGCTCCATTTCTTTCTCTCTTTTTTTAGCATATAAGTCCTTTTTTCAAGCATCTGTAAGATGCAGAGAGAGGGCAGCACAACAAACGAGGCCGGCCTTAGGAGCTGTGAGGCCCCATTGGAAACATCAATGCGGTGCCCCAAGTTCACAGTCAAGGTCTGTAGAATCTTACAGCACAATCCTATCTTGTATCCAGAGCAAGACAGGGGCCAGTGGCTCAGCTGGAGGTAAGGGGAAACTCTTCCTCTTACCCCTTGGCAAGCCACTACAGCCCTAATGGGGGGCACAATCCTAACCAGGTCTACTCAAAAATAAGTCCAATTTTTTCAGTGGGGCTTACTCTCAGGAAAGTGTGGTTAGGATTGCAGCCTGGGTCTCCTTGGACTTGTGCCACCTTCAGAAGTGGCATAAGTCTGAGGAGAGTGGAGTGCCTTGAAGCCGCTTGGGAAAGGGGGCTAGAATCTGGCATAAGAGCCGGGTCCCTGCTAGAGATGTAAAATTTCTGGAAATTTTGAAGCTCAGAAAAAAAAAACCCAGTTTTTTACTGTTTTTTTGGGGGGGGGGGGTGGAAATGGATATTTTTAGAAAAATTGAAAAAAATGCTACATTAGCACTTTTTGTTTTTCTTTTCCAGATTGAAAGTCATTCTGTTACTTTTGGAATATAAAATATGACTATGGACAATCTGACTTGGCATAAAATTATCACAACTAGCATATTAAAAATATAGTGTAGCCAAACAATTATTACAACAGAATTTACTCTTTAAATAAAATTAATTTTAATTGTAACAAATGGAACAACAGTCTCCTGAACTGTTTACTAGTTTATGTGGAACAGACAAAAAAAAAACAAACAAAAAACCTCCAGAAGACAATTTTTTAAAAATCCAGAAGTAACAATTATTCATATTTCCTCTCCAAAGTATTAACTAAATTTTTTTAAAAAAGCCCATTCTCATAAAAATAATTGAAGAGGGAGGAAATGTATGGAAGGGCCTAAGTTTCACTGAAAGGGCGTGAAATTTAATCAGAATCAATTTCTGAGGATTCTGAATCGAGCCAAGCTTTCTGTACCAAGTAATCACTGAGTAGGTTACATCTTGGCAAGATCTGCAGAGTAACTGATTGTTTTCTGTCTTTTAAATAATTCATGTTTGTATGTAAAATGTAATGTACGTTCATGTTTATGCCTAATAAAGGTTTCGTTGACTGTTGACTGACAATTTCTGAGGTGTAATTATCAGTATCAGTTTCAGAGCCCAATCCTGGGCTCGGCGCTGTGGCTTCGCACTGGGGCGGGTGCCCAGCCTCCACCGCTTGGTGGAGGAGTCTCACAGACTGCCGAGCCGTGGCACGGTAAGCAGGGGGTAAGCAGGGGGTAAGCAGGGGGTGGGGAGGAGGTGTTCTGGGGAGGGAGGAGGCTGGTGGGGGGTGGAGAGAGGGTGGGGGAAGACATGATGAGGGGTGAGGAGGGGGGCAGGCGGGAGGCATACTGGGGGAGGGAGCAGGGAGATGGGTCTGTGGAGCTCCGCTCCACTGGATCCTGTCCGTTTGTGGAGGGCTCGGCGCCCTACACAAATGGCTTTACCTTACCGCCGGCCTTTTGAATGAATGAATGAATGAATGAACCTTTATTAGGCATAGATAGAGAAATCATAAAAGCAAACATAATTAGTCCTAATCCCGTTTATCAAAAATGGAGTTAAGATACTAAATTACTAATAAAACATTTACAGTTCAACATAAAGTATCAACATTTTTGACAAATTACATTAAGAAGGCTTAGAAATCACCGAAAGTAAAAATTTAGAAATTTCCTCTAGCACATCTGGTGAGCAGTCATTTAGGAGACACTTCAGTTTTGCCTCATCCGAAAGCCCATTCATTTTGCCAAGAAGTGGAGTCATGTAAGTGTGGCGGGATCTAGTGTGCCGAGGACAATAAAAAAGAATGTGTATGATTGATTCAACATTTCCCAAATTACAAGGGCAGAGGCGTTCTTTATATGGTATTTGCCTATATCTGCCTTCTATGACCTTGGATGGAAACACATTGAATCTTGCCAAAGAGATTGCACGATGTTCAGAAGGGTTAATCAGAATACTCAGATAAGGAGCCATTTGCCCATACTTTAGCGGGATAGAGAAATTAAGAGGGGAGCAAATTCTAGAAGCAAGTTCAAAGAGGTTTTGTGCCTCAATGTCTAGCATTCTTTGCTTTACCCTTTGATAAACTCCAGGGAATGGATAGAAACTTAAAAAATCCAATGAAAAACCAATTGATTCGATTTTTTATTTAATTTGACTATACCATTTAGAAGAACCAGACTCAAGATAGCATTCTGGATAGCAGGCTGCCTGGTTTCACGTTATAATGTAATTGGAGCCAATAGCATATGGTTAAAAGCCATGCTCTTGATACTAAGAGCAATTGTCCGGTCTCCAAACATAATGCAGAGTATGGTACAGATTTAGGTAAACCCAGAATAGCCCTCAAAAATTTAGCTTGGATACTCTCAAGGGTGTGATTTATAGAGCTAATCCAGATAGGGCACCCATACAGGAGCTGTGCCGATACCTTGGCATTAAATACCTTGAGAGCAGCTGGTATATAACGATTGCCCTGACTAAAAAAGAATCGATTGGTGCTCTGCAAAGTGACACAGGCCAAGTTGGTAACCAATTTTTGATGAGTACCTCAGCAAAGATTGTAGTGGAAGTGAATTCCAAGGTATTTAAAGCTTTTGACCTGTTCCAGTTTCTCCCCTCCAATAGACCAAGTGCCTGGACTCCATGATTTTGAAAAGACCATAACTTTGGTTTTCTGAGAGTTCAGTTCGAGTTTGTTACATTTCAGATAGTCAGAAGTTCTATTTAAAAGTCGCTTAAGTCCACTAGGTGTACAGGAAACTAGCACTGCATCATCTGCATAAAGCAATGTTGGAATATGCATTGAACCTAGTTTGGAAAAATGTCCATCTATCTGAAGCAAAAAGGGGGGCCTTTTGGTTGGCGGCAAACTGCATAGCCCCATTGCGGGGCTGCTTCCCTTACCCGGATGCCGCCTGCGGTAGCCCAAGACACACAGGATCCGGCGGCAGCCATTCTCTGTGCTGCCGAAGCTGGGCACCCTGGGCAGCTCAGGATTGTGCTGCCAGTCTCTGCTTCTGCAGCTACTCTGTTGTATCTGTCATTTTCACAGTTATTATGGACTTCTAAAAAGTGAAGGTTTGCCTGAATTGAAACAAGCTTCTCTACCCTTTCACGTGTCAGTTTATTTCTTGATTTATTGTGTTTCCAAACATAGACCAGATTCTTTCACATGCTGCAGAAGATGGAGGAATCTGAAGAAGGCGAGAAGCAAGAGGAGTCCGAGGCTGTGTCGTGCAAAGACCTTGCCACCATCTTGCAGGAGGAATATGTTTGGCAGAATCCCAGATTGCATTCCTGGATCAAATCCCTGAAGATGTTCTAAATTCTGCAGCATTTGAAAGTCCTCAATGTGACTTGCTTGTCCTCAGTGCACAGAAATCAGAATAATCTGATACCATACATAGAAATGATTTAGAAAATATTTGAACACCTTGTCTTAAAATATTTTATTCAATATGTTAAATTAAAACATTCCATATTCAATTTTCTTTCTTTTTTTTCTTTTTTCAATTTTTCCAATTTTTTGGAAAAAAACAAAAAAGTCTTCAGGAAAAAAATGGTTTTTTTCCGAATATTTCCGGTCTTTTTCCAGGCCTTCACATCTCTAGTCCCAGCCCTGCCTCCTGCTCCCTACTCATCGGCCCCCAGGACCGCCCTCTGCCTGCCCTCTCCCGCCCTGGAATGCCTCCCTCCCACCTGCTCACCTGCCTCCTCCCTGTTCTCCTCCACAGAGCCTTGCATTGGCTGAGCTCATCTGGTGTAAGGTTCATCCCCGAGTCGGCGCAGACGCTGGATTCAGCCTCTGAGGACTGGCACACGTCCGTGCACTGGCCCAACCGACTCTAGAGAAGGTGCAAACATACCTTATGGCACGTTTGTGACTCTCCTGGGCTGGCGCAAGTCTTGCACCAGCCCAAGGGCAACTCTGGATTGCGCCCTTAGAGTTATAAATAACATTTATTATAGTCTTCCTATCTTTTATGTGCACTTCAAAAGTGCACCATCAAAATGTGCACTTAAAAACTGCAGGAGAGTTAATGGACCAAATAGATCTAAGGCCAAATGGATCAAATAGATCATTTTAATACATGTTTTATATATGCACATTTTAATAAATTGCATACAAACTAGAATATATTATCCTAGCATTGGGGCCCCTTAGGCGCAGGGCCCAGTTGGGAGCAATTAATCTAATTGGCTTAAAGTTGGCTCCGAAGGTAGGTTTCAGAAGACAGGTGCAGAAGACAGGGTGAGGAGTGGGGAGGAAAGGAACATTGAGGTGGGTTCCCAACTGGTGTAAAATAACAGATCCGATATGCCACCAGAAAGGAGTTCATATTGTTTACTGATGCAACATCTCTCATTCTCACACTCTCTGTCCAGGAAACCTACGGACGAACCATTTAGGATTTGACCAAAGATCCATCTAGGAAGGGATCCTGCTGCCCACAAGATGCCCACATGCCAATGTTGCAAGGCATTCTGAGACCCAGGTCAGACATTCAAGGCTCCTGACCTCTGCTGCTATTTGAAAGTCAAATTTTTTCAGTGTTATACTGCCCTTCCTCTAAGGATCCTAGGGTGGTGTATGTAGTTGCTTTCCTCCTTTTCATCCTCACATCTGACCCTGTGATGTAGGTGAGGCTGAGAGAGTCAGCGACTGGACCAACGTCACTCTGTGGCCATCCCCCTAACTGCATGATGCAGTGCAGTGCATCAGTGCTGGAAGCTTCATGGCTGAGTGTGGATTTGAATTTGGATCTTCTAGGTCTAAGTCCCAAACCACCACAAGAGCGACAAGGCTATAAAATGGTAGCTTGTGGGTGTAAGATGGTGGTCTGCCAAGATCTGGTCTGCCAAACAAGCCATATCAAAGACACTGATTAAGGGTTTGGGAAAGTGAATGCATAAAGGACATCCTTTACCGCTTCCTCAAATAAAACAGGCCTACAAAATTGAAGGTCAGAAAAGTTTTTCCCAAACTTTATGGTGGCTTGATATGAATTTGGGGTGCCGATTCCAAAAATGGCTTTCGTTTTGCCCTATCATGTCTAGTTTTGGAGCTATAGTATAGCCTCATTAGTGAATGGTTCAAGCAGCTTCCTCATGAGGAAGCCATGATGAAGGTGTGGATGGTATTGTAGTCTTATAGCCCAATCCTGAACTGCCTTGAGCATGGGGCTTCTACGGTGCCAAAAACAGCTGTGGCATCCAACACACTTTGGATAAGTGCTGCCAGCTCTTCAGGAGAAGGGGACTTTCATCCCCTTCCTCCAAGTAAGGGAAGTAGTTCCACAATGGGGCTATTCAATTCTGTAGCAGCTCTTGAGCCGGTGCAGAATTGAAGAGGCCACGTAGCCTGACATGGGTCTCAGGACAGGGCCTAGGAGAGGGGGGTAAAGGGGGTAATTTGTACCAGAGCCCAGGGACAAAAGGGTGGCTCAGGAATTTCCTGGGATCTTACATTTTCCTATCTAATCAGACTTGGTGCTCGTACGGGATGCTGCGGACACTACCATGACTGGGGATGCTGGGGACACTACTGATGCCATCTGGGTGGGTAGACCTGGGTTCCAAAGACTTATCTAGCTGTCTCTACCCTCCCTTCACCCTGCTTCACCCCTCCCTGCCCCTCTTCTGCTCACCTGACACAACCCTCCCCTTCTCTGTTTCACCCCCACCCTTTGCAAAGGGGCCACAAAGAAACTTTGTACCCCTCTGATAAAATTCCTCTCAGAGGCCTGGCTCAGGATCCAGTTGAGCTTAGCACCAACGATCTTGCTCCCCTCCCACCCCACTCCCTTCCCCTGCCATGCCTCCTCCCCAACCTCTCCCTGCCCTCCCCCTGTCTCCCCCACTCTGGAACACCTCCCCCCACACCCCCACTCACTGCCACCCGATGGTCTGGGCAGTGGAATGCAGGCCCAATGAGGAGCTGGCTCAGCGTGGGCTTGCACTGGGCTAGCTCCGGTGCTGGGCTCTTATGGCATGTCTGGGACAATGCACACCAGTGGTAAGATGGCACACACTGTTCAGGACTGGAACCTTAATCTGCTTGATTGGAAGCTCCCCTTCTCTCCCAGATTATTCTTGAAAAAGGATTACTCTCTCTCTCTCTCTCTGCATCTGTGTTGACTGCAACTGGTTAAAAGATGCCGTATTGGGAATCTTTTTCCCTTGGAAGGAGGACTGATCACCCTGTATCCTATCCCAGGGAACCGTTTCAATAATTCCCCCATGCAGCTCCCCTGGTGCTGACTGCCCCAAGTCTGGCACCTCCATCCAGGCTGGCACCTCCATCCTCAGAACAGTGGTGCCAAAATGGTCCTGGCTACTGCATTTGCTAATTCAGGCCCTCTCATCTGCAAAACTTGGCGCAAGATCACTTGAACTCTTGCACTTCATCAGAAGCCGGACATCAGGACCCTCCTCTCCAGTGAAACATTGGAGAATTTGAGCCAAATGGTACGGCAGATAATGAACAGCCAATTTCAGTTGCTTACCTCTGAATCTACCCAATCCAGCAGGGGGGGAGCAGCCCATCTGTTTGTGCTCTGTTGCAAGCTGTGTGGCCAGGCTCATCTCTTCGTTAGTAGTCTGCTAATGAGTCATTTCCAAAGCGTCCTCCTCACTACTTTTGTCTGCCAATTACATACAAACAGATGCACTGTAATATTACCAGTGACACTGATGAACCAGGCATTTAAATAAGAGGACGGCAAGCCAGCCTTTCCTTCCTGAACTGCAAGCTGCTGAGCATGAGAAATGAAGTTGGGTTAGAGGAAGAGGCCAAACTTTTTCTGGGTAGAAGCAGCAGCTGGATCCAGCCACGATGCACCTTTTGTCAATAAAACTAGAAAGGATTTGCAAAGTTTTTTTTTTTTTTTAATGCCTCTTTTCTGCAAAAACAATATACAGGTGTCTGCCACTTAACAACGGTTCATTTAATGATGAACCGCAATATATGATGGTGGTCAAAGCACAATAAAAATGCTCTTAATGAGGCAATCACATCTCCCATAGCCTGCAGCAAAGTGTCTGTTTGCACAACAGAGAGGCTCTTAATGCAAAGAAGGGGTAATCTATCAACAGTAGCCTGTGCAGCTGCCAGTGCCTGGCAGGGAGTGTCTGCGTACACAAAAAAGGCAATAGATTGAACAGAACATTCACCTAATGACCTAATCACATAACAATGGGGATCAGAGAATGTATCCCTGTCGTTAAGTGGCACACACCTGTAATAACATATATTTGGGTCACAGGGAGCCTGCATATGTTTTGAGGCTAGCAGCTAGCAGGAAGTGACATCCACTAGCATGCTTCTAGTTCAATCGTGATACACAGAAGCACAAAACATTGCATCTTGTTCTACTCCAGGGGTATTAGAAGCTGGCAAACAATGTAGTGCAGTCATCTTGGTCCAGGGAGGTTTCTTCCCTAGGAGTTCATACATGATCAGGCATCAGTTCTGCCCCTGCACATACACCTCCACATTCAGCCAAGTGAGTGCACTTTTTATATACCTGGGTCCTTTCCTAGCCTGACTTCACAAGACTCTTCACCAGGCCTTTGGAAGAGTTCTGTACAGGCCTGTAACCCAATGATAATGTTTTGCCTGTTGGATGTCCAAGTGCCATAATTGTTTAGTGTACTTGTTACTCTAAGGTGGGAAATGACCCTACCTGGTCTCTGAGCAGCTGCTTCAGACAGTGGGCTGGGGGAAATAGTGAATGGCGTGGGGCTTGTCACACAAGCAAGCTGCTACTGCTGGGGGGGGGCAAGGATGGAAGGGTGACATCAGCATGATCTTCTTCCCACCTGTGACTGGAGCAAGTGGGAAGAAAATCATGATGCCAGTTTCCCCTACCTTCTTCCCCGGTTCCAACTGGTGTGATCTTCTCTGGCTCCACAAAGGTGAAATGACCAGGAAAAAGCTTTCAGGAGTGACAACTGGATCAGATGAGAAGCAAAATGGATGATGATGATGATGGTATGAAGAAGTGGAATTTATACAACACTTTTTAACCAGAGCAGTTTACATAGCAAAAAAATCAGTAAATGGTTCCCTGTTCCCAAAGGGCTTACAATCTAAGAAAAAAAGATGCAGAAGCGACACCAGCAACAGCCACTGGGGGAAAAAAATAAGATGCCAAGCTGGGGTAAAGAGGGACAATTGCTCTCTCCTTGCTATTTAGGAGCAGCACTTGCTATAAAAGGAGCAGCACTTTAAAGGGTGCCTCTTTGCCCTGTTAGCAGGGGTAATGTAGAGGGTGCCAGCACTGTTGTCCTCTTTCCAACCACTCCCGTCACAAGTGGGAAGAATATTGTGGAAATCACAGTGGTGCCCCTCCTATTTTCTTCTCCTCTTCCTTCAGCCACCGCTGCTGAGATCTTCTTGCCAGGTGTTCCCTTTTGAAAACCACAAGGGCAGGCTCTTCCCCTCACTAGTAAGGCTCTTTGTCCACCCTGCCTCTTTCAAAGCAGAACAGCTGGCAAAAAGGTCTTGGAAGCTGAAAGAGGAGGAGGAGGTGATGTGCTTGAGTGTGGAGGGGCAATAGGGGGTGGCAGCAAAGAGATACTCTCAGGCATCATCCAAGCTTGGGCCAGGGTTGTTGGATCTTATGCGGATCAGTCAAAGAGTGCAATTCCTGGTGTTGTTAGCATCAGCGAGTCTTGTTGGCTGCATGGAGAGAAAAAGAGATAGAGTCACTTGGAAGAACTGAGTTTCTTTCTCCTCCCGTTAGGGCAGACCGGCGACCCCATCAAGCTCAGTCTAGATGTCCTGCCCAGATCCCTTCTGCTGCTGAAGTTTCTCTGCTGCTTCTTGGCAACTCCACATGGATGGAGCATTTCTCACCATCCTTCTGCTCAGGTGAGTCAGCCAGGATTCTCAGTCACTGTTCCAGCCACCAGATGCCAGCTTCCCATTTGACACCTTCCTGCCACAAATTCTTGTCAGTCTGGTTCACCACACTGATCATGCAAGGGGGGATTTAGAACACCTTTCCTGGCATATCCTTCTGTTTACCATTTCTTCTCTTGAAATATTTTCAAAACTGGCTGCTTGAAAAACATGAAACATACAGTGGATTTGCCTTATCCGTGGATTTCTCCTGGCCTGCACAGCCAGCTGCAAGCAAGAGCCCATGGATTTCTGTATCTGTGGATGTGGGGATCCTCTTTTAAAAACATTTTTTAAGCAAAACTCAGGAAGAAAATAAGCTTCCCTACTTTTGTGCCACAAAATCACACTGTTTACTGCAGACTGCAGGGCAGTCTTCTGTGCTCCTGTAAGCCACTTCTGGTTGGCATTTCCCCTCCGTTGGCATCTCCCCTCCATTGTCCCTTGCTCTATCTAAATTCATTCACACCACCAGCATTTCATCCACTCCAAACTGGCTGAGACTTCTCCTCCCACCTTTTAATCAAGGGTCATTGGCTTCTTGTAGGGGCTCCCAAAGTGTGTGTCATGATGCCTTAGTGCAGGGGTGGGCAAACATTTTGGCAGGAGGGCCACATCATCTCTTCAACACTGTGTTGGAGAATTGGAAAAAAAAAGAATTAATTTACCTGTCAAATCTGAATGAATTTACATAAATTTACATAAATGAATACATTAGAGTTGGAACTTATATGAATGAATGAATTTTACTGAGCTTATTTATAATACACATGAGAACTATGACATAGGCATGTGGAACTACATGAAAATTATGAATAGTTTGCCACACACCTTTTGCACAGTGAAAACATACAGACCAAACCAGAAACACATGGCGACATAAGTTGTTCAGAGGCAATGGGGCGGGGGTTAAAACAGTGCCCAGGGAAAAGCAGAAAACGCATGGAGGCTATAAAAGACCTTGCTCTATGTCTGCCCACAGCTCACTGCTGACAGTCACAACCGGCAGTCACGGGCCAGCACGGGCTCCAACAGTCTCTGATGGGCCAGAGGCTCATTGGAGAAGGGGGCTCCCTGCAGGCTGAATTGGGGGACTCCAGGGGCCACAAATGGCCCCCGGGCTGGGGTTTGCCCAGCCCTGCCTTAAAGTGTTGCAGCACACTCACCGGGGTGCTGCAGGATGTCCCTCATCGCCCCTCCTACTTGTTCGCCCTGGGTGCCCACATCTTGGATCTTGTGAAATCTTATGAGATCCAAAATGGCAGGACCCAAATCCGGATGGCAGTGCCCAAACCTTGTGAGATTTCATGAGATCCAATGTGGCAGCATCCAACTCTTGTGAGATTTGGGTACTGCCATCTTAGATCTCATGAGATTTTACAAGATTCAAGATGTGCCGGGCACCGCCATCTTGAATCTCATTTGTGAGATTCAAGATGGTGATGCCCGGCTCAGCTAGGAAGAAGAGGCTGCAGGGACATCACGATCCAGGTACGTTTAGGAACCACTGGCTTAAAGGCATTCATCCCAAGTGTTCAGCGAACCCTCCAAAATGGAAGACGTAGAGCAAATGCATAGTTGATTTTGCAGCTGTTGTAAAATTTTACTGGGGGCACCTCTGGAGGGGAGGCTGTCACAACAGCTCCTACACTACAAAAGTTACTGCTGCAACTTGTGTATTAGTTAAAGAAAATGACAGAGTTTTTACAGAAGTGCCCCAAGCCTCATGTGCTACAAGGAAGGTGTAGTAGTTCTTACATTTTCCTATCTATTCAGACTTGTCTGTATGGGATGCTGGAGACACTACCATGAGCATGTGGCTGCAGCTACTGGCAAGCCATATATGCACTGCCCCGAGGAATGCATATATGTTAACACAGTGTCAAATCTAGGAGGAAACTAGCCTGCTAATGTAGCTCCTTGGCTTGTGGATCTGCCAAGTGGATCTGCCCTAAACATGAACGAGTGTTTAGGGTTGCGGTTTTCAAACTCCCAGGGAGTTTGAAAGCCACAGTAAGTTCTTGCAGGGGCGGGGGGAAGGCAGCGTGGGCAGGGGGAAGGCAGCAGCGCGATCCCCAGGATCGCGCCACTCATGGAGGCTGCAAGTAGTGGGTATACTTACCTGAGCCTACTGCAGCCTCCCAGGGGTGCAGGGAGACCTGCGCGGCTGTTTATATGGCTCCTGGATGCTTCAAAAGTGAAAGTGGAGCGATTGTGCCGCTTGTGGAGTGATTTGTCCTGGCTGCCCCCGCCCCTTAAGGGGAAACAGGGCAGGGCCCACAGGCTGGAAAGCCCTGGTACAGGGACACATGGGTGGGTAGACCAAGGCTCCAAAGACCTTTCCAGTTGAATCCACCCTCCTCCCACTTTGTTTTGCCCCTCCCTGCCTCCATTCTGCTCACCATGCTCCCCCTCTGTTTCACCCCTCCCCCTTTGCAAAGGGGACCAAATGAAACGTCGTACCCCCCTGATAAAATTCCTCTCAAAGGCCCTGCCGGCAGCCACAATAACTTCTGGCTGCTTGGGGAAACAGAATCCTGAAACGGTATCTTCAGGCTCCATCATCCAGACTGTCTGAACAGCCTTTGCTTGCAGCCTGTGATAACTGCTCCTCAGTCACGTGCTGGGTGAAAACCTCTGCTTGGTGTCCTGTATGGCAACTGGTCCCATTAATCTATTCTGACCTTTCAGTCCCTCCCTTTGCCTTGATCTATTGCGCTGGGGGCCACCACAATTTGCATCCAGCGGTCCTGACACTCGACTTAAACAAATTACTTTCTTTCCAAACTGCCTCTGAAGTATCTGAACTTAATGGACTATAACATTTATGAACATCTGAGTTCTTCCCTCACCAGCTGTAGCGGGTTATTGATGACCTAATTGAAATGCTGGCAAATATATTCCAGCAGTATATGGGAAGCAACAGACTACCCAGAGAGACCCTAGAGTCTGGGAAACCGTATGGTGTGCATGCAATTTATTAGATACATGCAGGAGATCCTTGGCTACGTGAAAACAACAACAAGCTGGTTTTAATAAGAGAAACTGCAAGGCAGACACCAGACTCTGGCAGAAGCCTGTATCGATGTGGGATTCATTCTTCCTTTCTGGAGTTTCACTCTTCTTTTTTTTTTTTTGTACCATCACTCCATCTTTTGTCTGTTGTTTGCCGTCCTAAAGGCTGGCAAACTAAGGCCCAGACCAGTTGCGGAACATACCACTTCCCCCGCAACATCCCCTCTGGGATACTTACCCAGGCTATGGAGTCTCGTTTGATGTTCCTCAGCCCTCGGAAAGGCATCTGAGGCTTCTGGCGCACCTTTAAACAATACTTCTGGTTGTCCTCTGGAGACCTCAGACAGCTTTCCAAACACCTGAAAATGCAGTGCAAGGCTTCATCTGCTCCTGGAACAGCTCTGGAGGGTGGGTGGAGGTGGCACCGCAGCGGGCACAGCGGCACCACCTCAACAGGGCCAATAGATGCAGCACCTGAGGCTTTTGCCCCCCGTCTTCCCCAGGACTGCCACTGGCCCAGACCAAATGTGCAAGTAACCCACATGGACATGGAAATTTCTCATGAAATAAATGCATCTTTAGACATGCAATTCATCTCTGATGCTCTAGACCAGTGTTCTTAAACATTGGGTTCTTCAATGACCCCAATGTCCTCTCGTGGATTGAGAACTGGTTGGAGGCCAGGAAGCAGAGAGTGGGTGTCAATGGGCAATTTTCACAATGGAGATGTGAAAAGCGGTGTGCCCCAAGGATCTGTCCTGGGACCGGTGCTTTTCAACCTCTTCATAAATGACCTGGAGACAGGGTTGAGCAGTGAAGTGGCTAAGTTTGCAGACGACACCAAACTTTTCCGAGTGGTAAAGACCAGAAGTGATTGTGAGGAGCTCCAGAAGGATCTCTCCAGACTGGCAGAGTGGGCAGCAAAATGGCAGATGCGCTTCAATGTCAGTAAGTGTAAAGTCATGCACATTGGGGCAAAAAATCAAAACTTTAGATATAGGCTGATGGGTTCTGAGCTGTCTGTGACAGATCAGGAGAGAGATCTTGGGGTGGTGGTGGACAGGCCGATGAAAGTGTCGACCCAATGTGTGGTGGCAGTGAAGAAGGCCAATTCTATGCTTGGGATCATTAGGAAGGGTATTGAGAACAAAACGGTTAGTATTATAATGCCGTTGTACAAATCGATGGTAAGGCCACACCTGGAGTATTGTGTCCAGTTCTGGTCGCCGCATCTCAAAAAAGACATAGTGGAAATGGAAAAGGTGCAAAAGAGAGTGACTAAGATGATTGCTGGGCTGGGGCACCTTCCTTATGAGGAAAGGCTACGGCGTTTGGGCCTCTTCAGCCTAGAAAAGAGACGCTTGAGGGGGGACATGATTGAGACATACAAAATTATGCAGGGGATGGACAGAGTGGATAGGGAGATGCTCTTTACACTCTCACATAATACCAGAACCAGGGGACATCCACTAAAATTGAGTGTTGGGCGGGTTAGGACAGACAAAAGAAAATATTTCTTTACTCAGCGCGTGGTCGGTCTGTGGAACTCCTTGCCACAGGAAGTGGTGCTGGCGTCTAGCCTAGACGCCTTTAAAAGGGGATTGGACGAGTTTCTGGAGGAAAAATCCATTATGGGGTACAAGCCATGATGTGTATGCGCAACCTCCTGATTTTAGAAATGGGTTAATTCAGAATGCCAGATGTAGGGGAGAGCACCAGGATGAGGTCTCTTGTTATCTGGTGTGCTCCCTGGGGCATTTGGTGGGCCGCTGTGAGATACAGGAAGCTGGACTAGATGGGCCTATGGCCTGATCCAGTGGGGCTGTTCTTATGTTCTTATGTTCTTAATGGGATTGTGAAGCCTCAGTTGTGGGGCCATGGCAACTTACAGGAACAAAAAAAGGCTGAAGGCCACTGAACTAGAGCACCACCAGGTAAAGAGGGAGGCATCTGGTGTACCCTTCAGGGACCAGAAAACTATGTCTCAGTCCTGCTCCACTTCTGAGCAATGGTGCTAAAATAGCTTTCACTTGTGCCAGGCTTCATGGTTAACTTTTTCTGTCCTCTCTAATAAGAATATTTGGTTACAGTAGACAGTAAGAGGAGGACATTATGGGGACAGGGAGTGGGTGGTGATGGGGGCAGGGTGAGTAAATGGGGTTCCAGAAGGGGGTAGGATCAACAGAGGGTCCCCAGTCTCATACTTTATTTAGTTGTTTATTTATTGGGGTAATGACATGAAAAAAGTTGAAGACCCCTGTCTTAATCCATGAGTTTGGGGTCTGGGACTGGAACAGTCTGCATCAAGCAGTAGTGGACTTTCCCCCATTGGTAGTTTTAAAACAGAAGCTGGATGATCACCTGTCAGATATGCTGTCATCACCTGAATGGAGCAGACAGTTGGACTAGATGACCTCCAAGATTCCTTCCATGATAACATTCTATAATTCTAGGATATGCTGGACCCTTAATGGCTGGAATTGGTTCCAAAAAACATGACGTGTGCATTAACTGCCCATCCTCTATACTCCTTGGTTTGTGGCTGTGAAAGTTACTGTCTCACTTCATGAAATATCTTCTTGGAAAATTGACCCGTTGAGTGCTAGGCACCATCCGCCTGGACAAGTACATTTGTGCTCTGGCACCAAATGATTTATACAGCTAGACTTGATTCATTTCTCTGAGCCGGCAGAGGAGATGCTGTCAGTGGATTGCAATCATAATGTTTGGCAGCCAATAATTCATATATTCGGAAATAATGACAGCAATTTAAATGCACTGTGAAAATATAGGAGGAAGGGGCTGTACATGAAACCTCGGCAGTGCAGAGCTAAGAGGGGCCTACAGTGTTCCCTTTTTTTTTTTTTTTTTTTTAAAAAAAGGGTGTTTCTATGTGAGTCCCAACAGGAAGAGACTCCTCTGTAGAAAGCAGAGGGGAAAATCAGTCCAAAATTGTACAGGGGAGATGAAAATCAACATCATCTTGAAGAGGTGGAAAGTCTCTCTGGCTCTGTCCACATGACTGCGCTCTTCCTCCCACCCAGCCTGCTGAAAGGAAGCAGATTAAAAAAATGCAAATTAATTTTCTACACCTTACTGGACATCTCTAAATGGAGGGTGTCACTCAAGAGGCAATCTCTCCTACACATTTAAAAAACATCACACAATTTATATCTTGTGCTTGACAGAGCATCCAAAAGTAATTCCGGTGCTAGGGAGTCAGGCTGTGATTATTTGCCGGGCGTGCCAGTCACAATAAGAAGATTGTCGCCTCCACCGCCGAAAGTGGCACACGTTCTCTTCCAGCTCCAGTGCTTTGAACACCTTGGCTTCTGTCCTTCACCAAACATCTTGAGGTTGGAGTCAGTCATTTGGCTGCTAGAAAGACCCCATGACCCTGGGATGGGATTTACTGGACCCCCAAAAAGGAGGTTCTTCAGTGGAACAGATTGTCGAGGGAGGTAGTGGATCTTCAAGCAAAGTCTGCTGGAGATGCTGCTCCAGGCAGGGGGTTGGACTAGATGACCTTGTGTGTACCACTCTATGATTCTATGATTGAAGAAAAAAAAAATCCCTGGTTTAGTAAGTTCCCCAGGATGGCTTAGGAACTCTTTTCTGTAGGCTCCCTGTCTCACCTGCATATAGTATGACTTCCAAAAGCCTCCATTAGTATTCCATCAGTCAAATCTGTTTGAAAGGCTTCCTGATACAGCTGATGGCCTCTTCAATCAAGTTAAATTGCCCTCATCAACCAACAGGTCCAAAGAGAAGGTAGCTCCCTTGCACTTGGGCCTGACAGATTGCTGGGCCATTGCACAACATTAATCAGTGAGGAGGAGATTGGCTTGTCAGTGACGACAACATCTTAGGAACTCGTACTTGCAAAACATTTGGTGCACGAAGTAAGTAGGATGGGTGCACACTGGAGGACATGCGTAAGCCTTATGGTGCAATCCTATGCATTTCTACTTAGAAGTGAGTCCCATTGTTTTCAGTGGGGCTTCCTCTCAGGGAAGTATGTCTAGGATTGCAGCCAAACAGCCCAATCCTGAGCTGCCTGGCATGTGGGCTACTGTGGTATCCTGAGCACAACTGGGCAGCCGGTGATGGCTCCTTGGAGGAAGGGGACATTCATCTCCTTCCCCTAAGGAAAGCAGTCCCACAATGTGGCTACCTAGATTCTGCGTTGTCTATTTAGCCAGCACAGAATCAAGGAGCCTTGTGTCAGGCTGTGAGGCCTGTCACAGGGCTCCGGATCCGGTGAAGCTGAGCTCTGCCAGTTCCGCCCTCCTCCTGCCCCACTCTGACCCTCACCACGCTTTTCCCTGCCCACTCCTCCCTTTCTCCCCCCACACCCTGACTTACCTCTCCACCAAGCACTTTGCTGGCCTCTGACCTGCGCTATCCCAGCGCTGGCTCATTCTGGGCCAGCTCTGGCACTGGGCCAGCACTAACACCTGCAAACAGTGCACGCCTGCAATGAGCTGGTACACACTGCGTACACACATTGCCCTAAGGTCCCAATTCTAGCCCCTCCCATGGCATAGTACGCAGCCATACCAGTGGGGGGAGGGGAAGGAGATCAGCTAGCCTGCAGGTGGTAAGTAAAATATATATACATAGGAAATCTGGTGTACATGACTGCCCTGGATCCACATCCTCCCTCCCCCAACACAACCTTGGTTCATCCCCAACATGCCCCATTCCTCCTCCTCCCTATCCAAGAACCACCCTCTACACCAGCTAACCAGTACCAACATGCTTTGGTGCAGCAGCAATGATGTTGCTGCTTTGCAGCGGTGGCTCGGAAATGCTGCCAGGGGGGCACTCCAAATGTCATCGACAGCCAATTTACAACAGTGGGACAGTGTCCAGTGCAGTAAATCCAACAATAAAATTGCGCAGTGAGTGGAAATGGGAGGAGGATTTTGTGGAACACGTTGACATCTATGAAACTCCTCCCCGCCCATTTTGATTATCTTGGGGAGGCCATTGGGGCGACCATTGTGAAGGACCAAAGTATTTGCCTGCTCAAAGGTAGCTGCTCCCACTCCAAAGGAGGCAACCTGTGCCTCTGTATCAAGAGCAATCATCCCCTCTCCTTGGCAAATTCACAATTAAGGGGGAGGGTCACGCACTGCATGTTACCTGCAAGGAGCTCCATGAAAGTGGATGCAGAAAGGGGTTTGATGAGACTCCTTCTGATCCGTTGATATGGGTTTTGCCAAGTGAAGACGGGTGATTGTGACTTGGAAGCCACAGTCCAGCCTGCAGATTTGACAAGAACCCTGCTTCTGTCCTGGGATAGCAAAGAAGAAAGGGGTTTCTGGTTCTCTCTCTGCATCTCCTTTGCTGACCCAGTGAACTCCCTCCTCTTGCAGGTTTTAATTCACTTGAGAGCATCTGTGGCTTTTAAGCCTCTCAGAAATGTCTGCGAGGCAAAATCAGGTGCAGAAAGGGATGTACTGAGCCAAGAAGTGGCCTTCAGCAGAAATGCCACATGCTCACTCTGAGGAGTTTAATTTTAACCACTCATTTTTTCTGGTGCATCCCAAAGGCAAAATGTGTCGATCCTTTCCACAGTTACATATGCAAGCTCTCTCCTCCTCCTCTTGTGCTATCTTAGAGAATAAAAATGATTGACAAAGCTTAATCTCCCCCCCCCCCATCACCACTACTTGATTCCAACAACATTTCAAAGATACATGGCCCATTTGCCAATAATTTGGATGAAGGGATACAAAGGGACCTCATCAAATTTGCAGATGGAACCAAGCTGGGAGTTGTAGCACACACAATAGAAGACAGCTTGACAGAATGGAATACCTACCTGAAATGAATAGGATGGCGTTCAACAGGGGCAAACACAAGGTTTGGCACTTACGCAAAAATCATCTAGAAGAACATAAGAACATAAGAATGGCCCCACTGGATCAGGCCATAGGCCCATCTAGTCTAGCTTCCTGTATCTCACAGCGGCCCACCAAATGCCCCAGGGAACACACAAGACAACAAGAGACCTGCATCCTGGTGCCCTCCCTTTCATCTGGCATTCTGACATAGCCCATTTCTAAATGAGTCAGCAGTGTGATACAGCTTCATGAAGGCGAACAAAATTTAGCTTGCACCATTCAAACTGTTGCTTCCACAGTCTCAAGAAGTAGTGGTTGCACTTTGCGTTGGTCATACCTCACCTGGAGTACTGTGTCCAATTCTGGACACCTCGGTTTAGGAAGGATGCCATCAGACTGGAGCAGATTCAGAGGAGAGTGACCAGGGTGATCAGAGGGTTGGAGATCAAGCCCTGCGAAGAAAGGTTGCGGGAACTTGGTATGTTTAGCCTTGAGAAGGCTCAGAGGGGATATGATAGCGCTCTTTAAAACCCTGAAGGGCTGTCATATGGAAGAAGGGTCAAATTTGTTCTCAGCTGCCCCTGAGAGTAGAACTAGATCCAATGGGGGCAATATGCAAGAGAGGAGTGTTGCAGGAGGTTTAGGGGTGGAGTGTAGGAGTCTCCAGCAGAGCAAAATCAAACGGCAGCACAACAGAAACTTGAAGCTGATGTCCAAGGCAAACTCTCAGAAGGCAAAGAGGCACTTGACACGAGAGTTAGGTTCCATCACCAAGATATATTATATACAAGGATATTTACAGCAACACTGGTCAATCATACAGCAACACACATTACGGCATCCTGATTCCTATTCCTTAACACTCACCACCCTACACACTCACCCTCACTCACCCCCTCACTCACCGAGGAGTGTTTGTCTTCGGCCTTGGTATATGCACAAGGCACACCCACAATCAGCTGCACAGAGTCAGCAATCAGGAACAGCTGCTCCCTGTTACTTGCTACAAACTGTCTGTTCACCACAGCGTTTGTTGCATTCCCTCCTGTGCACAGGACCTGAGTGATTTCCCAGGTTCAGACCTCAACAAGGAGATACTGGGTGGACATCAGGAAGAAATTCTTGATGGTCAGGGTGATTTGGCAATGGAACAGATTGCCAAGGGAGGGGGTGGATTCTCCCTCACTGGAGATCTTCAAGCAGAAGTTTGACAAGGTGATTTTGGAGGATTTCCTGCTACAGGCAGGACTAGATGACCTTGTGAATACCTTCCAACTCTCCTGTTTATGTTGATCCCACACAATCATGCCAGAATAGCTGATTGCCTGGCCTCCTCAGGCATGAGAGACCCTCCTTCATGGGAGGATTGGATGCGGATGGAGGCGTGAGACGGTCTTAGGGGTATTTAGGCAGCCCCCATTGGGCACAGCATGCTATTTGAACATGGTTCATACATGCTGCACACTCTGGGCCAGCCATGGCTAGTACTGAGCTGTAAACCTCTGCCACAGGACATCCAGTTAGCAAGTTCCCCAAGTTCCTAAGTATCCAAATATATGCAAGTCTTACTCCCTGACAATCACCTTGGGCTTGTTTCAGATCTGCCTATCATTGATTGAGGGTTGGGACAGTTAGGACAGACAAAAGAAAATGTTTCTTTACCTAGCATGTAATTAGTCTGCGGAACTCCTTGCCACAGGAAGTAGTGATAGCACCTCACCTGGATGCCTTTAAGGGGGGATTGGGCAAATTTCTGGAGGAAAAGTCCATCACGGGTTACATGTCATGATAGGTATGTGCAAGCTCCTGGTTTTAGAGGTAGGCTGCCAGAGTGCCATATACAAGGGAGGGCACTAGCATGCAGGCCTGTTTTTGTCTTGTGTGCTCCTTGGGGCATTTGGTGGGCCGCTGTCAGATACAGGAAGCTGGACTAGATGGGCCTATGGCCTGATGTATGCGCAACCTCCTGATTGTATGCGCAACCTCCTGATTTTGGAAATGGGTTAAGTCAGAATGCCAGATGTAGGGGAGGGCACCAGGATGAGGTCTCTTGTTATCTGGTGTGCTCCCTGGGGCATTTGGTGGGCCACTGTGAGATACAGGAAGCTGGACTAGATGGGCCTATGGCCTGATCCAGTGGGGCTGTTCTTATGTTCTTATGGCCTGATCCAGGGGGGCTGTTCTTACGTTCTCAGCTCCTGGTTTTAGAGGTAGACTACCTCAGATTGCCAGATGCAAGGAAGGGCACCAGGAGGCAGGTCTCTTGTATGCTCCCGGAGGCATCTGGTAGGCCACTGTGAGATATAGGAAGCTGGACTAGATGGGCCTTTAGCCTGATCCTGCAGGGTTCTTCTTATGTTCTTATGTTCTTAATGTCGCTGGGCTTGTGCTGTTGCTGGTGTGTGTCTTCAAACTAGAATTTGAGTCCCCCCCCACCCTGTTTCTTTTATAGCTCTTGCTTTTAAGTTTCGTGTTCCTGGACATTCAACAATTATTATTCCCCCCCCCCCCCCATTTGAGAGTTTTTACTTCCTAAGTGAACACAGCGTGGTTTGTGATATGCATTTTTCCGCTTTGATCAGCCATTCAGCAGATCTGTTTGCATGTTTAGAGTACAGACGAATCCATAATGATTGCAAATGCTATGCATTATGGAGACAAGCATCGAGACATCTGAGCCTAATCCTTGTGAAGCTCCTTCTCTCTTCTCCCCACCCCCCGCACCCACCTGAAACAATGTTTTCATATTAAACACGTACAGGGATTCTTCTGCTTTTATAAATCATAAATTAATCTCATCTGGATGGGATCACAGTGATAGTTTTTGAATGGGCGGGGGAGGTACACTGTTCTCAGAACCTTAAGAAATCATTTTGATATATTAACAGACTTGCCTAGAATTTTTGGTGGGTTTTAAAAATTTTTTTAAAGTCTAGTCATACTGTAGCGCTCTTCATTTTTAAAAAAAATTTTAACAGCAACTTTTAAGGATGCTACTACTAAAGAGAAATTGGACATAGTGTTGTCACCAGGGTTTATGTCACCAGGTTTGGGAGGCCAGCGTGCCACCCTTATGATGGACCTCCTCACATGCAGTGGGCAGGGCAATGCTCCAGGCAGTGGGCATGGTGATGTACCATTTTCCCCTTGCTGTATTTCAACACAATTTGTTGCATTGCATTATGCATGACATAACACATCAAACCATACCATGATGGTATTATTCAAAAATACCAAGCTTTTAAAAATATTGGCCAGTAGTGATGTCCCCCCCCCCGTGTGCATCACCCAGTGTGACCCACACCACCCACACCCTCATAGCAATGCCTCTGCACAAAGTTCAGGGTAAGCTTTTGTGTAAGGTTCTTTGCATCTCTCTTGGGCATATCTGGTGCATGTACAAATCTTGGTCTATACAGGACCCAACCCTGTGGGCCTGCAGCACCTCCAGAACTTGTGTTCAGGTGGCACAGAAAGCTTTCTGGGTGTTGGAAAAGGTGACACATCATTCTGCACACCATAGACCCGCAAAGGATTCCTGGCATGGGTAAGTCGGTACAGTGGTAGGTGAGGGGGTAGAGGGTGAACAGAACTCAGTAGGAAGGGGAAGAAACAGGGCAGAGATTATGATTGGAGGACAGGGGTGTGTTGCGGCTGGAAAGGGGGTAGTATTGGCAGCAGCAGTGCTGTTGCTTTCCCTTTCCCAGCCTCGGATCCACCTTCCGAGTCTACTAGGATATGTGCCATCAAAATCACTTGCACATGTTCAAGTAGTCTTAGTGGGGCAATGAGGGCTTACCTGGAGGAGACTTGTACAATTGCCCCCTCCCCCACAAGATGCAGTGGATCTGCACTAAATAGGCTAGATAGGATTAGACTAACAGTTACTGACAAGTAGGAGTGTGTACAGGGCAAGCCCAAGACCTACCGGAATGCCCCCTCCACTGACTTACCTGCTCCAGCAGGGGATCCAGAAATTGTTGGTGCACCGCTGTGGCCACCAATGAATTGTGCTGGTGGCCCTAGCCCATTCACCATCACAGCAACTGCTGCATGGAACATGAGTTTGGTCAGCACAAGGCCCAGATAGGATTGGGCCATAAGATCCCTTCCACATGTTGTACTTCTAAGCCAGCAACATTGTTCAATACCTTTGACCTTTTGCCCAAGTGCAGAATCTTGGAAATGTCTCCACTGAACTTCGTTTTGTCAGTTTCAGCCCCGTATTCTGTCAAGGTCCTCCTGAATGTTCCTGCTGTCTTCTGCAGAGAATCACACACAATTCAAATTAATTTAATTAAATTATGCAAGTCAATCAAACATCTGATTTTTTTTTCTCTTCCAAAATGGGAAATCCTGGCATCCCGTGAAGTGGTTTGTGGCCACAGAAACCGGCAACACGGACTCCCTACAACTTGTAATGTGTTTCCTCAGTACCACGGACAGCTCCATGCAGTGCAAGAAAATGAGATGCTTGCCTTTAAAAAAAAAATAAAAATTTAATAAGCGTCTTTTTCACATCTCCTCCCCCCCCCCCCCACAATGTAGCTTGTGGTCCCAGGGTGTCCTGCGAAGCACAGCAGCATGACAAACCCCGCCTGATGAATCGCAAAGCAGCAAACCTCATCTGGGAGCAGACACTTAAGCAACAGTGTTTTGTAATTTGCTGCCTGTAAGTCATTGTCACAGAACATTCCTCCTTCTTGCTGCTGCCTTCTTGCCTGATCCAGTTCCAGCTACAGGCAATAGAGGTCTGTATTGCCTCTGATCAGGGGTCTCCACACTTTTTGGCCACATCAAATATCTGGTGCGGTGTTGAGGGCCAGAAAAAAAAATTAAATATAAAATTTAAATAAATAAATTTGAGATGGAACTTAGATGAATGAATGGGCTCATTCAATCTCTCCAGCCCTCAGAACACCCTCCAGGCACAACTAGAGCATAGCTCTGGTCGTATTCGGTTGAGTGAACCAGAGACTTTCACGAGTCTGGTAGAGGCTCGCTGCAGGCTGCATCTGGCCCCCAGGCCAGGGTTTGGAGACCCCTGTTCTAGTTTGACAGACTGGGACATCTTCTGGGAGAGGTGTGTAGGGTCGCTCAGTCTACACGAACATGATCGTTTTGACCATAATTAATAGCATTGGTTCACCTGGCTTTTGTTTCTGATAACAGGAAAATCAAAGTATAGTAGTTGCTTGGTATCTGCAGGGGTTTGGTTCCACTCCCCCTATAGATTCCAACAGTGGTGTCGTTGAGGAGTATGGGCCACACACTTTTGGGGGATAACACCACTATTCATCAAAATTTTTAGTCTTTGTATTTTTGAATCATACCATCATGTCAATCGACATGTAATTTAATGTAGACTGCAATGAAACAAACTGCATTGAAATATCTCTATTCAATCAGAAGCTATAGCCAAGAAACCAGCAGGGATTGGGCCATGGTACATCACCATGCCCATCTCCTGGGGCGTTGCCCCATGTTCTGCATGGAAGGAGGTCCATCATAGGGGTGACACACTGGCCTCCTGCAGTGGGTGATGCAAACCCTTGTGATGCCACTGGATACCAATATCCATGGATACTGCAATCCCCCATTAAAAAAGTTTGAAACAGTAAAAATTGATCAGAAAATAGCCCTCCCTACCTTCACGTTGCACAAATGTGCCATTTGCAGGGCAGTTTTCTGTGCTCCTTGAATCCATTTCCGCGTCATGGAATCCCCACCATTGGCTCTGACTCACCCAAGAATGCATTATGAAACAAGGAAGTGGCTTACAGGAGCACAAAATACTGCCCTGCAGCCTTGCAAATGGTGCGGTTTTGTGGCACAAAGGTTGGGAAGGCTATTTTTTGACTGATTTTTGCTTTTAAAAATGTTTTTAAATGTTTTTAAAGCAAGACCCCCCCTCCACGTCTGAGGCATCTGTAGGTAGTGAAATTTGTGAATGCCGAATGTATGGCTAAGGCAGGTTACATCTGCACATCTTACATTTGTTCATTTGTTTAAAATGCAATCTGAACTGAGAGCATAGTGGCTTCACATTTGTGACTTGCACCTCAAGAAACTCCACCTCCCTTTTCCTTTTCCAATCCAGGGAGTGAAGGCAGTGGCGTCACTAGGGTTCGCGTCACCCCGTGTGGGATGTCAGCACGTCACCCCCCCAATGCAGTGGGTGGGGCAACACCCCAGGTGGTGGGTGTGGTGATGTACCATCACTCCGCCTCCACTGGTCTTTTGGCTGTACCTTTTGATAGAACAAAGATAGAACACATGCTGTATGAAATTATGCATTGATTGATACATGCTGGTATTATTCATCCAAACTGTGATTTTAGTTATTTTGAACACTAGTGGTATCACCCCCCCAAGGGTGTCAACTTACTAACACCCTATTGCAGCAGTTCTCAAACTTTCAGCACTGGGACCCACTTTTTAGAATGACAATCTGTCCAAGACCCACCAGAAGTGATGCCATGGTGGAAGTAACATCAACAGGCAAATTAAAATAAATAAGTATAAATAATTAAAGTAAAACAAATAAATAAGCAGAAGCCAACCCTGTTCCACCTAGTGAATTTCCTCTGTAGCCTGCCTGCAATAAGATCCCCCCTCCAAAATCAGTAAGGTTTTCAGTCCCATCCAGTGCCCAGTTCAATTTAACAACTTCTGTTTAAACCAGATCACTGTCAGGATCCACCTGGCTTTGCAAGTCTCAAAAAGGTTCACCTTATCAGCTGAGGCCTCTGTTTTGATCATTTTTAGTGGGGGAGGGGGGAGGCTGCCTTCTGGAGCACTCGTTTAACTCCAGGTGCATAGGATCAGGACCATTCTGGTAGCCTTGCACTTTCCTTCACCTGATCTTCCACACCAGCCAAGGCATGTTTGCTTACTCGCAAGTTAATGCGACCGTGAGGTTTAGTTTCGCTTTCCATAGGGCGCAATATATTCATTGGCTTGGAGGGAAGGCCTTCCTTCTCAGGTGTTTTTGGGGACTGCATTCATTGGATCAGGACCATTCAGGTGTCGTTGGATTCCTCTCAGTCTGCCCTTTCCGATGCACTAAGGCAGGCTCACCTACTCACGAGTAAACGTGCGATACAGCTCACTTTCACTTTCCATAGGGATTCATGCATTTTTTGTTCTCTGGTTTTTTGGCAATAACTTTTGATAGAAAGGAGATATTTCACCCTCGTTTTTTTCATTGCATTCCGCTCAAAATTTTGCATCCAACAGTATATAATATGATGGGGTTATTCCTAACCACTGCTATTTTAGCATGTCACCTCCCCCAGTATGCGTCACCCCCCCTGTGTACGTCACCCGGTGCGGCCCGCACCCCCCTAGTAATGCCACTGAGTGAAGGAACCATGGAGGGAGGTGGGTAGATGGAAGCAAGGGGTATGGCATTAATCACTAGAGAACGGGGGCAGCATTTGGCACACTGTCCCAGATGCCAGAGCTTCTTGGGCTGTCCCTTTGGGACAAACACAGTACATCTGGACTGCACCAGTACAGAGATTTGGTCGTTCCATGCAGTGGTTCCTTCCAGAACTGGTAGCAGAAATCACTGTCTTTTTCTTGCTGTGAGATATTTGTAATTTTTAGCACCACCATATCTGTCGGCCGCGGATCTCCTACATTTTAACCTCCCCTTCCATCACTACTGTAAGGAAACAAGAGAGCTCCTCTCTCTTGCCCCCTCCCCAACCCCCTCTTTTTCCCCAACTCACTCATCTGCTCCAGCAATGCTGGCCAGAATCTTGGAAATAACCTTTTTTTTCACCCTCATGTCAAAGATTCCTCCTGAATTTTAGATAAAAAGGCAGCTTACCTTTCAATAATGCATTCTCCCCTCAGCTGCCTTTGCTATCAAATAAGTTCCTCAGAAAAGAAACCTCAAAAGATGAAGTTTCCCAAATACAAAACTCCTGAACTGAAGCCGAGGCCTCCCAGAAGGACTGCTGGAGAGAGCAAAGAAATCAATTTATGAATTTCACAGGCCTTTTTTTTCTGTTACTGCTGAGCTCCTGAGGTCCTGGCCAGAGAGTGCAAAGGATTGGGATTATGGGCTTCATTAGGGGCTGTGAAAGAAAGAACCCATTCCCTCATCCTCCTCCCCCAAAATCCCCAACAATATGATCTGTTCCCATAGAGGTGAGAGAGCCCCCAGATTCAATTATTGCAAAGCCTGAAGATTACAAAATGTGTGGCCCACGAGGGAAGCTTCACATGTGCACTGGCACATTGAGTTGCAAAAGAAAGGAATCGGATTTGCATAACCTTCCTTCTGATTTGATCGGGTGCATAAAACCAGCATGAGCCAGTGCCCAGCCCCATGCCCAGGGCCACAATGCCTGTCTTGTGAGATGCCATTGCCCCCTGCACACAAATCTGCCCCCCCACTGGATCTCTATGGAACCTAGAACTCCAGAACACACCATAAAAGTCTCCTGCACTCTTAAACTGTGCTTCCGGCAAACCGGAACCACAGTTTCCAACTGCGTGGGGAGCCTCAATACGTTTCCAACTGTGTGGGGAGCCTTCTGTGCAGTCTTAGAGATGTGCGAGTCTCTGCGCCCGGGGCAATTGCCCCATTCACTTAATGGCAGGTCTGCCACTGGCATGAACTGGGTTTAGCATGGGTAAAACTACTGCCCAACATTATTTGTTGTAGCCTTACACCCCATCTTTGTTTGTTAACATTTTTGTTGTATTTTTTTCGATAAAAATATTCCCAATTTAGCATATTTTTTATGTTTTGTTTTAATGAACATCTTCCTGCAAATATGAAGTGTGTGATGGTGCATTTCACATTGTGGTTAAAGAAATCCATACAGAGAAACAATTCCCCCTCCACCCAATTTCAGTTCCTATAACCCCCATTTTTGGAAAATCCAAAAGATGATGAATTCATATGTTGAGGTTACAAACTGATGTGAAATTTGGTGAAAATTCATAGAAGAGCAGCAGAGTTATCAGGGCTGACCAAAGACATACGGAACGTGCCGCCACCGGCCATTTTTGAGCCACAGCCACAAAGGGGAGGTGGCATTGGAGGCATTGGTGGCAACAGCCAACAGCCTGCTCCAGTGCAAGTATGTCAGTGCAGCGGGCAGGTTGTGAGTGAGTTTGGGAAGGTGAGTTTGAGAAAGAACTGGGGGGTGGGGTGGGGAGGGATAGGAAGGGGTGGGTCGAATGGTAGGCCTTAGATAGTCTATGGAGGAAGGGACTTGTTTCACCATTATCCTTCTCCCTGCTCATGGCTCCTTGACAGGCTCCTCACAGGCCTGTCAGCTTCCTCATGAGGCAGCCTCCTCCCCACCACTGACCTTCATTCCTGGCCTGCTCCTGCCTTATAAAGGGTTTGCTGGTCCTCTCTGGACCCACCCCTCCCTCCTTGGTATAAAGTGGATCTCAGGATCCTACTCCCCCTTGCTCCCTTGGTGCCTCTATTCTTCCTTGTACTCTATCCATGTCACCTCTGTCTTCCAAAAGCCTCGGCCCCAGCCACGGCTGTTTCACCATGCTCAGCCTCTCCAGGCTATGGGCCCTGTTGCAGGGGCTCTGTGGACTTGTTGGATGGGCTGCCAGCTAGGAGGGGAATCGCTGCACCCCAGGATGCCTCAAATCATATGGGTGCCCAGCTGGGACCTGGACATCCTCTATTGGCAACATACGTATTCCTGTGGCCAGACCTATAATAATAATAATAAACTTTATTTATATCCCGCCCTTCTCCCTAAAAGGGACCCTATGCAAGAAAGCTCCCATATTCACCTTAGAAGAGTGTGCCTAACCTGAGTTGTTCTCTCCGAAAGGAAAACTGATAAGAGCAACTCCTATAGAAATGAGTTGCTGGTAGGCGATTTGCTGTGAAGGATACATCCTGTTCAGTGCAATCCTATTAGGCTAATTAGAAGCCTTGTGACATGAGCTGTTGGGTAGCTGTGAAATATTCATGCAGTAGCACTTATGAACATCATCTGGATCCATACGGCAAACAGGCTAATCTGTTCTCCACTGAGTTGCATTTATCACGGCAAAAGCAAAGCATCCACCTTAGCTGGCGCAATGAGCTGTTTGCAACAATAAAACCAATGAACCACTATCTGGCCTGTAATGGTGTGAAGAGCATGCCACTGCTGGGCCATTTGAGGCCACTGCCATATGGCAGCTGCAGTAGCTGATCTCCACTGCTATGGACACCAATGGCAGTCAGTGGCATAGCTAGAGGGGATGCAAAACATTAAGTTTTGCAGGAAGCATCACCATGGTGTGCAAGCATCCCCTCCCCCTTCAGAGGGGGCTTCAGAGCCATTCTGGGCTGTGAGAGCAAAATGCCTGTTTTGCCCTTGCGGCCCGGAATGGCTATGAAGGGGAGAGGGAGGAACTGCTTGTATGCCGCGGTGAGGCTCCTTGCAAAACCTAGTGCTTTGACCCCCTCTAGCTACGCCACTGGTGGCACCAATGAAGATAGTGCTGTGCAGGGGGTGGTTTGTGGGTGTGGAAGACAGGTAGAATAGCAAGGCAGAGAGGGGCAGGAACCGTGGGGTCAAAGCCAGGAGGCAGTGACTTTCGCCGGACTCTATCCTCCACTTTCCAACACATTCTATTTTCTGCTTAGGACCAGAGTATTTGAGAGACCACCTCCTTCTGTACAATGTGGCTCATCCTCTCTGGTCAGTAGGTTAGGCCCTTTTACACGTGCCGTTGCCTATGGACGTGGGAAGAACAGTGGCAAGGAATAGGGCCTTCTCTGTAGTGGAACCAACTCTATGGAGTTCCCTTCCTCTCAGTTTTCAAGCTGCTCCCTCCTTAGAGGCTTTCTGGTGAACCCTAAAGACTTTTTTGTTTTGATCAGCCTTCTGTGTCCAGGGCTTTTTGATTTTGGATAATTGGGATTTTATACTGATTAGATCTATGGTACTGATTCTCAAACTCTCTTGGAGTTTGAGCCCCAGGGTAAGTATTTGCGAGGGCAAGGAGAACAGCAGTGACACGATCCTCAGGATCGCACTGCTGTGGGGGAAGAGGGGCTTTTTTAACATAACTTACCTGCTGCTGGGATCCGGGGAGTGCAGGGAGCCTCATGGAGACCTTGGCAGGGCTCCCCTGGCTTGTAGAAAGTAATAAAAACTATCGTGATCCACTTCCAGAGGGCTCCATGGAGTTCCTCACACTCCTGGGTCCCGGCAGCAGGTACATTATTTCTTTTTTTAAAAGCCCCTCTTCCCCCACAGCAGTGCAATCCTGAGCGTGTTGCTGCCGTTGCGCTGGTGCTTATTGTAGTTACAAATCCACAACTCTGCCTCCTCACAGGGGCTCCTACATGAGATCTGATTTTCCAGAGAAATGTCCAAACTTATATGAACAGGAAAGGAAATGTGAGCAGAAGGTGCGCAGGGCTGTAGACAGGGTGGGGCCATTGGGTGTACCACCCCACCAAAAGCATTGCCTTGCTTGGCAGCTGCTGCTCCCCCGCCCCTCCCCAAAAGGCAGCAGTGCTCCAAACTCCACTCACTCGACCTTGCACAGCTCTGCACACTCCGGATTTTCCTGGCTCTCAAGCTGGATTTTCCATGATCGCTGTTACTCTTATGAATACTTGAGTGATCCTGAACAAACATGCCGCAAGGGCCATTATAATGCTAAGGAGAGCAGGGTGCTTAAAAGGGTGTAAGAGGAAACTTAAAGTGATCTTGACAAATATCTACCTTAAATAACTGATTTCACTTTTAAAGCACCCTCCTCTGTCACAATCCTAGTTTCCATAGGGTGTGTTTTTTCAAATGTGTTTCTACTGATAAAAACACACACATGTGTGGGAAAACCTTCCCACAAACACATAATCTTGGGTGTGGCGAGACAGGGCAGGTGCCCTGAGTGCCACTGGGCAGGGTGGTAGGCAAAAACTTATTGGGTGGCAAGCAGTAGCAGTGGTTGACCCCCACCCTGTCCATGATGCTTCGGGTAGCTCCCAGCATCTCCAGGATGGGGGGCCTCCCCTGTTTGGTCCACCTGCCCTCCAGAGGGTCCAAATGGCTCTGAAAGAGAACCATTCCTGGAGAGGGGTGTAGCGCGCAGGTATGGGGGTGAACTGATGACACACAGGGGGTCATGACACTGTCACACTGCATCACATTGCACCACCCTGGCACCATTAGGCCCTGGGATGCAGCCACATGTTACCCTGCCACACAAAAATGTGGGCCTCTCCTCTTCACATAAACACATGTTCACACACGTAGTGACAGACAGAACCCCACCTACAAAGCAAGAGCCTTGTATAAAATAAAACTGATTTATTTTATGTTGTTTATTACAGTATAAACAACATATACTCATGTTGTATATACAGTATACAACAAATATACACTACCTTTCTCAAAGACTTGTAGACTTAAGTCACATAGAACCACAGCACTTTACGTAGGCAGGCTGACCATTTCCTGCCCCCCCCCAATGGAATTTTTAGAAGTGTCATTCTATGAGAGAAACTCATAGGATCCTCCATTCCTAAAGATGTTTCCCTTCATGGCGCAATCGTCGTCCTGACTGCACGGCTCTTGCGCTTTCCAAAGGCAGCTGCAAAACACACCTAAGGCTAGTTCTCAGGATACTACACATTTTTTGAGAGTCCATAATCCTTTTGGCTTTTGGTCTCTCATCCAAGGCAAAACCTGAGCTGAACCTGCTTAGCTTTTTCAGGCAAGATAATGGCTCAACCTTCAGTCCACACCTTCTGCCCAAGGCATAACAGGTGGCCATATGTCATCTCCTCTTTTTCCAGTCCTGCAATATTGTACCACTACCATTCAACGCTTGTAGCTAAGGAAAGGGAGGGGGACAGACCACCCCCAAGAGATAAATAGAAGCACTGGGCACACTCCCATTAGCTGGGCATCTCAACACGATTCAGGCCTGGGTTTCCAGCACCCCAGAATTGCAACTTTTCCATAGCCCATTTGTGTTGGTTATGAAGAAATCACTCTAACACAGATGCTTGTTTTTGAACCTTCTGAGAACTGTGCCTGTCCCCACATAGCAAGGAAGTTGGCCACAGCTCTAGGGGACAAGGCACAGTGGCACAATAAGGTTTTTGGTGCCACTGTGTGAGCGACCCCAAACTTACCTGTCCTCCTGATTGGAAACTATGATGGGGCAAAAATATCTTCCTCCTCAGAGATGAAGCTGCCTTCTCATCTCCCCCAGTATTGTCCATTCCAAGCATCACTGGTCCTCAAAGCATTTTCCCAGCCCAGCCACCCTTTCAACTAAAAATGCCAGGGGATGGAGCTTGGGTACCGCACACCATGAAGCTACAGATTTGTAAGAACCTAAGAACATAAGAACGGCCCCACTGGATCAGGCCATAGGCCCATCTAGTCCAGCTTCCTGTATCTTACAGCGGCCCACTAAATGCCCCAGGGAGCACACCAGATAACAAGAGACCTGCAAGGCTTCCTGGGAATTGTAGTTTAAGAACATAAGAACAGCCCCACTGGATCAGGCCATAGGCCCATCTAGTCCAGCTTCCTGTATCTCACAGCGGCCCACCAAATGCCCCATCAAATTCTCTTACCACTGATTCATCATTCAGTGGGAAAAGCTGCCATCCTCGCCCACAAGCAGCAAGGACCTCTTCTGAGCTCTTTTCCCCCCTCCCTCTCCTGACAATCCCCTAGCTTCATCTTGACAGTTTAATGAGAGGTTATTTTGTTTACTCCCGTGTACTTCAGAGGAGATCATTCAAAACAGCGCCTTCCAATTTGCCTGGCAAATCTTGACACTGTGTCTCAAAATTCTTGAGAGCGTTCCGCCTGACAAACTCAAGCTCTTGTTTGGTGCAGAAAGAAAGAAAGAGAGAGAGAGAGAGAGAGAGAGAGAGAGAGAGAGAGAGAGAGAGAGAGAAGTCTTGCTCAGTGGCATTGCTAGGGCTTGCATCACCCAGTGCGGGAGGCCAGCGCATCTCCCCCATAATGGACCTCATCCCATGCAGCGGGCAGGGCAATGCCCTAGGCAGTAGGTGTGATGATTCACCAACGTTCTACTCCCACTAGTTTTTTGGCTGAAACTTTTGATCCTTCACACCTAAGCACAGTGGCTCCCAAACCAGGGGTGGCAACCAAAACAAGGGGCGCATGGATCTTCCGGAGAGTCCCTTTTAGCTGTGCTCAACTAGAATTGAAGCCCTGTGGCGTTTCCCTTTCAATGTTCTGGAGCTCAGCAATGACAGTAACATCATTAACAACAACATATACCAACTCCAGGGGCTGCCGGCACCACACTGAATACAGCATTAGATCTGAGCAGGCAGGAGATAAAGAGCCCTAATCTGCTCAATGGGGTTACTCAGATCCATGCAAGCAGATCTATTTAGCTGGCAGAACCAAATATCCCTGTGTAGGGCTTTCAGGCCCGGGATGGGGGTTAAGATACAGGAAAGTCCTGCTCGGCCATCCCTGCCCCCTCCAGGGCCTGAACGTCCCCTACCCACCCTCCCTCACCCCTAAATAGCCACTCCCCCTTCAAAATACCCTTCTGCCACTCTCCCCCTGCCCCTTCATTGCGCAGAAAACAGTTACCTGCCCTGGAGGCCACTGGGCTGGATTACTGGACCCATGAGATAACATAGGCCTTCCCGCCAGAGCCACTTACTCTCTGGGTGTTACAAAGTGCTTCATGGTGCTTTTACAACTCCCAGCACCGGATTGGGCTATAAACCTATCCTATCTCTTATAATACACATGAAAATAAAGAAGAGAAGAAAACCAAACTTATGTATATGTTTTGATTATCTGTTGTTAGCAGCCTTGGGTACTTTGGAAAAGCAGGGTACAGATATATAAAAGAAACAAAAAAATAAATAGATAAAGCACATAACAGTGAGTCAAAAATGTGAGATAGGCTAATGTGATTTTGGCACTAGCCTCGCACGCTAGCAAGAGAGGGAGTGGCCACTGGACAGGGTAAGTGCAGCACCCAATAGTGGGGAGGCATTCCAGGACAGGGAGAACATGGAGAGGGGGCTAAAGGGAGTGTGGATGGGGTGGTGGTGGTGGTTCAGGGCTGGAAGGGGGTGGGACGACAGCAGAGGCTTTCGCTGGATCCTATTACCCTTCCACATCTTGAAGCCCTACACGGGTCTCCTCTGTTCATGCCAGCAGTTGAGTTGCTGGAGATCTGAGTAGATATGTAGCAGCTGCTGGGAACTTTTGTTCCCTTACCCAAGGAGACCACCTGGAGCCTATCTGCCAGGTGCATCTGCCAGCACAGGTGCATCACAGTGTGGGCAGCCAGGATAGGATTGGGCTGTTGATTTACTGATGTATGAAATTTTAGATTATTTTGAACTTCATCTATTTCAAAATTAGTAATAGCTTTTGAGCACATTGAGATAGGGAAATATTTTTTCATTTATTTTTGCTATGTAAAATATTTTGGCAACTCCTTGGCTTAAAAGTGAGATATAAATATTTAATTATTATATTTGATTGCTATTTAATTATATTTTATCATTAATAATAGGGAATGTTCCAAATTCTCAAGGCCAAGTGAAATTTTCTCAAGTGAAAATAGGCTTCTGGATTTTTGGTTGTTTGTTTATTTTGTCTGTTTCCACTGAGCAGCAAAATCTATCATATTCCCAAGTTCTTTCACACTTGGGAGAAAATGTCACTTTCCTTCACAATCTTCTTAAAAGAGAGGTTTGCTTGTGGGTTTTAAATATGTAAATAAGTTTATATGTACCTAATTACGTAATTGACTGACTGGTTAAAAGTCAGATAGTTAATTTATTACCTTTTTTTAATGGATGAACTTGATCCAAATCACTATTTAAGGATTTACACAAACCCAGGGGAACGTTGCATCATTTCTGTATTTGTAAAAAGGTCCAGTAAAAAAAAGAAAAGAAAAAAAAGACTAATGTATCTGGATAGGCTTCAGATTATGTGGTTTTCACAGACCAATTTTAACTCACTCCCCCCCCCATGCAACCATACCAACAGAGCGCATGCTACAGTCTGCTGGAAGGGCAGTCCAAGCGGTCTCCCGAGGCAAGAGAACTTTCATTTCCTTACCTTGGGGTAAGCCTCCACTGCTTCAGTGGGTCTCCCTGGATCTGTGCCAGCCACTTACAGCCAAACTGATCTTCCTGGCACCCAGAGGGACAGCGGTGCCCAAATGGCTACCACTGCAAACTTTGGGCGCCATGGAAGCCACCACAGTCTCCTCAAAGAAAGGGACAAAAGTTCCCCCTGGTAAGGGCGCAGTTCCCTTAATGGGTCTCCTCTAGTCTGCACCAGCTCTAGTCCTCTAGTCTGCACTCCTCTAGTCTGCACCAGGGGATCTGCCATCCTATCCCCTTCTGCCCCAGTTCACCCTCCATTTCCACCCAGTTCATTCCCCACTCCCACTCCACCCTCTCCACCCCAGAGCACCTCCCTCCACCCCAATAAAGGGTTCCACCTCGAGATCTTCCTTTGCTTCAGTCAGCACCCATCAGGTGCTGGGCTCAGTGCCAACTGGCACTGGGCCAGCACTGGCAGTTCCTACATGCAGGGTGCCATAAAAGTGCTTTATGGCACATTTACTACACCCAGCATCCACAGTGCGCTCATACTGCTGGTGCAGACAAGCTCAGGATTGGGCTCTTAGCTGGAACAGAACCAAGGAGAGTAAGGGAGAAGAAACAGAGATAAGATCCCGATGCACATGGGTGCCACCAGGATTGACCCCTCCTGCCCCTATTCTGCCTCCTCCCTGCCCCCTCCCTATCCAGAAACTCCCTGTTTCTCCCCATCTCCATTCCTGTCAGCCCTCCTGCCATCCAGTGATGGCTTACCTGTCTCAGCACTGGCCAACCTCTGCGGCAGCATGCTGGGACCACCACCAATCCTTGCAGTGGTGTCCCCAAAACAGTGCCGAAGCTGCACTGTTTGCCACATCATAAGGGCCTATGTGCTATCCAAAGCCCAGTGAAGATTAGACCCTCAGTATTCGTCATTATTCATTTTTTCCTGATTTTTATACTGCCCTCCTTCTGAGGAGCTCAGGGTGGTGTATCTAATTCCTTTCCTCTTTTGTCCTCACAGCAACCCTGTGATATAAGTGGAACTGAGAGAGCGAGAGAGTTGCTTCGTGGCTGAGCAGGGATTTGAACCTAAAACTTCTAGGGCAGTGTTTCTCAAACTGTGGGTCAGGACCCACCAGGTGGGACACCAGCCCAATTTCAGGTGGGTCCCCATTCATTTCAATATTTTATTTTTAATATAGTAGACTTGATGCTACCATGGTATGTGATTGCATTTGGGGAAATGTGACAGACCTGTACGTTTAACAAGCTTCTATGTATATTCTTTGAACAATGATAGTAAATGGGACTTACTCCTGGGTAAGTGTGGGTAGAATTGCAGCCTAGGATTGTTAAAAGTTTTCCTGCTTGATGTTGTCACTTCCGGTCATGACATCACTTCCAGTGGGTCCTGTCAGATTTTCATTCTAAAAGTGGGTCCCAGTGCTAAATGTGTGAAAACCACTGTTCTAGGGCTAAGCCCAACTCTGAAACCACTACACCATCCTCCTTTGTATTTTGCAAACCCCAACAACTGTTGTCATATTCAGGCAACTGAATGATTTCTCCCCCCCCCACACACACACCTGTAAATATCACAAACATCACTCACAGAGACTCAAATTATTTTGTTTCCTTTCAATTGCTACACAGTGAATGCAAGAAAAAAGTGTGGAAGGTTAAAAAAAACAAAACACACACACACACAGCCAACAAACAAAAGGAAAACTTTTCTAGGAGGCATTCAAAAAGCTATTGGCAGTATTAAGTAGTCCATTAAATTGTCCCCAGGAGTGCTGAAGATGCAGTCAGTTTACAGAGTTGAGGGCAGGAGGCTAAAGTACTTTCCTTGGCAGGCTGGTGTGATTTAAAGCCTTGGCTTCTTCAAGCTGAAACACAAACCATGTTTGAGTTTTCCAGCCTCTGCCATAAATATTTGCAAGGTGACGGCTGCTCAAAAGATATGGCTGCGATCGAAGGCTGTTTGGATAACCGGCATGGCGAGCCTGTATTGGCAGCCAGATGGACATTTTAATTATTGGAGCCGGGCCTCGATACTTGCGGCGAACTGCCCCGTAGCCAAGGTTCATGATTTCCCAGGACAGAATGTGGGACTTGGAAGATTGCCACAGAGGATACCCTAAATGCTTGTGCAGGTGAGTAGAATAATTGCAGGCATCTTGCTGGTCCAGCCTGTCTTTCGTTGGGGGAAGGGGGAATCAGCTGGAAATAATACTGTACAAGCACATTTACATAGTGCTTTCTGAGTGTGCAAAGCACTTCATATGTGCTGTGGGCCCTTTTTATCCATAGGGTCAACATCTGCAAATTTGAACCACCACAATGCCTTCCTGAGCTTCAGAACGCCTTCAGGAAGTGACCAGAAGTGACTTCCAGTCAGTGGCGTCACTAGGGTTGGTGTCACCCAATGCAGGAGGCCAGCACATTCTTAGGTATGGGGAAGCCCCGTGGGCCACCCCACTGACCTCCCCGTGTCTCAGAACACCTTCTGGACATGACCGGAAGTTGCAGGTGAGAACTGGGTGGCTTCTGGTCACTTCCTGGAGGTGTTCTGAGATGCTGGGAAGCCAATGGAATGGGCCAGAAGGTCTGGTGTGACCTCTGGAGGGCCCAGCACAACCTCAAAATTAGGTATTGCAGTGCCACAACCCTGCCGTACTTGAACTTTACCCTGGACTCCAGCATCTACTGATTTTGGTATTCACAGGGGGTTCTGGAACCAGTCCCCAGTGGTATGACCTTGGTATTATCTTGATGCCCTTACAATGACCCTGTAAGGTAAGTATGATTATCCCCACATTGCAGCTGAGGCTGAGAGGGAACAGCTTGCCTAGGACCACCTACTGAGAATTGGTGGGAGAGATAAAATTCAAACCAGGGAAATCAAGATTTGCATCTTGGTCTCTGATCTACTGTATCTTGCAAGGGATTGATCTGCACAACCAGGCTTCAGAATGAGGGGAGGGTTGGGTCAGAGGGATTTTTCTCCTTTCTGATGAGGGATTTGTTTTGGAAGCATAATTTCGCAGTGCACCTGTTCACTGTTTGTGAGGCTTTGGACCCCATATGGCATTGACTGTTCTGTGTTGGGCCTACCTGTGTTGACCCTACCTTGCTGATGATGGTTGGACTAGATGGCCTCTTTGGTTCATATGATCCTAATCTGTTCTAGAGCTCTGGGAGCTCTCAGTGCCCTGATTAAAGGAGAAAGAATCCAGTATTGGCACAGTGCCTGAAGCAGCCATGATTACCAAGGCAAGGACCTCCAAGAGTGGAAACAAGAGTTGCTACAGAAAAGGGGTAGGGACGCTTTGGTCCTCTGTGGTTTTATGCTGTTTGCTGGAGCTCTGAGAACTTCCTGTGAGCTGGTGATGGGAGTTACTTGGCAACACATAGACACACACACACACACACACGCGCGCACACACACCTCATTTGTTCACTCAGTGTTCTCCCAATGCTCAGAACAAGGCTGTGCTGGAGCTTGAGCATGAGTTCATAGAATCATAGAGTTCAAATGCACCAAGAAGGTCATCTAGTTCAACCCCCTGTCTAGAAAGGAAATCTTCCAAGAGCATCTCCAGCAGGTGCCTTTCGAGCCTCTGCTTGAAGATCTCTAGCGAGGGTGAATCCACCACATTCCTCAGCAATCTGTTCCATTGCTGAACTGCCCTGACTGTCACGAATTTCTTCCTGATGTTCCTGGAATCCAGAGAGGCCACAAGTCTAAAAAAAATCAATCTACCTACAGCCCTATGCTTCTCAGCGCCCACTGAAGCAGCAGCGCCAAAGCAGCTACTGCTGTATCCAACAGGTGCCGGGAAGCAGCTGGAAGTCTCCTTGGGGGAAGGGGACTTTTGTTTCTTTCCCCCAGGGAAAGCCCCAAGCCCTGCACTGGGGCTTCTCAAGTCCACACCAGCTATTTTGCAGGCACCAAGAGACTCCATGTTGGCCTGAAAAGCCCGACACGTAATTCAGGATGCAGCAGAGCAGAGCCCACCCCCATCCCACCCAATCCTGCCCCCTGCCCCACCCTCATTCCACTTACCACCTTCATCTGAAGGTGGTACCACCGCTGGGCTACCACTGCTCAGCATCTGACTGGCCCAGCGCCAGCACTCCCTACTCACCTGGTGCCATAAACATGCTTTACAGCACATTTAAGGCACTCAGTGCCAGCCGGTTCAGTGCCAGTGCTGAGAGGGTTCAGGATTGGGCCTCTCGTTAGGTTGGTGGGCAGAAAGTTGGAGAGTGACTTTAGATCACCACCAGAACTACGGATATATCAAGAGGAACATTTGGGCTGCCCCTGGTATAGGAGATGATGCAGGCATCTGTTACCATATCCATGAATATGTGGCAATTTTTGTATCACATGTATGATGCATGGGAAATATTAATCTAGACTGATTCCAGATAGGTTACAACAAAAAGCCCCAGATGTGCCTTGCCTCCTGGAAAGGAAATGAGCTTCGGGGATGGAAAATTTTAAAGTAGATGTTCCTATCTCGAGAATTGCTTGCAAAATGAATTGAATGTCCAGCCCCTCATGTATTTTTTCAAATAGCCTTCACAACAATTAATATGAATTATTGTAAGATTTTGAAATATGGGTGTAAAGACTCAAATTTGACAGGTTAATGCATGCCTTAAAATTAATCAGCAACCCCATGTCCCTCACAATCAAATTTTAAAATTAAAAAGGTAGAGTGTGGAAGAATTTCACTCCAGCTCTCTCAGAAACTTATTGCGATAAGCGCTTTTGAAGACAACCGCTGATTTTATGAGAATGGGTTGAGACAGCATTAGGACCCTATATACATAGGGGAACATGAACAGCACTGGAGGATGAGCTGAATTAACAAGGTAAAAACTAAAGATAAATAGGAACATTATGCTTTAAAGAAAAATAACATAAAACATCGCATGTTGTTAGACCCGGAGGGCTAAAAACCAATATATTAGATAATGAAAACGTTTTTGGATGTAACACTGGATAAGGTGTTACAATTGGTGTATCTTTGTTTGAAACAGGAAAGGAGTGAACAGCCATCTTAATTGAATCCATTGAAATACAAATGGTTTTACAGAAATATGATGTGTGTCCCCCTCCCCAGAAGCAGCTGAGATGCTATGGCAGGAAGACTCAGACAAACTATACATTATCTCTTGGCTTTGCAGCATGGACATATAGAGATTCTAGGACTAGAGAGCATGCATTCCTAAGCTCAGCCCAGTTTGCTAAGGATCCAGATTCTGAACAGGGACATCAGTGGGGGGAAACTTAGATTTTTGTCCTATATCTGAGTTCTCCTGTGCATCAATTAAGCTGACTGGCTGAGTTGTTGCTGGCTGAATCACACTGCCATCTATTAAAGGCCCTCAGGTAGTACATATTTCTCCGGTTAACAAAGCATTGCTGGCCACTTCCCCCAAACATGCCAACATTTGTTCAGTACCAGATGATGTGCAGCCCACTCCTAACCTATGCTGGAACAGGCAGGCCAGTAAGCACAGGGTTGGGACTGACTGTGCCTCAGTAAGGGGAATTAATTCCTCTTACCCTGAGTAATGTGACAGCAGCCCCAATGGGTTGAATTTGCGCCACCTAAGAAGTTGGTGCAGATCTGAGGAGCCAGGCACTGCACCGGGTCACCTGGGAGGGAGTGGCCCAAGTGCTGGGCCAAGATCCTGGCTCCACCCCCTCCCAGACTCAGCCCTTCCACTGACCCGCCCGCCACCTGCCTTCCTCCTACCCTGGAACGCTCCAGTTCCACCCTCTTCCTGCCCCCCAGACCCACAAGGAGCCTGACTCAGCCAGCGTGAACTCATCCATTGCTGGAGGGGGTCTGGGGCAGAGAGGCCAGCTTGTGTCTGTGCACTGGTCTCCCTGACTCACAAGGAGGCTCAGACGTGTTTGTGACACTCCCAGGCCAGGGCAAGGGTCTTGTGCCAGTCTAAAGAATACTTAGGATTGTGCCCTAAAGCTGCATTCACTTTTTGGCTAGAAAATAGCCAGAGATGAAGTTACAAGCATGCTAAAAATGCAATCGTTTAAAAAAACGGAAGGAGAATAGTATGCTCAACACATAGTTGAGCATACTTCAGGGTGTTTTCTTGAGTTTCATCATTGCCTTATAGTTATTAAAGATACCATAAAGTTATTCACTTCTGTATAAGCTTTTTAAATCTCAAGAATGGATAGCTCCTTTTGTCCAAGTTGAAAAACCCTTTCTCTACGTCTGCTTGACATACAAGATGGCTGCGACCAGTTGTTTCATCAGAACAGAGTGATAGGATAACATTATTCATGGAAGCGGTCATCTTTCTAGCCCCAAACTGGTAGGGAAGATTGCTAGCATGGTGGGTGGGCATGCTGGAAAATGAATGGTGACTCTAGCATGCTAGAAGGAAGGGGGAAAAAACAGCTCTCTAGTGCTTCTAGCAGGGCCTCTGAGAGGAATTTTATCAGGGGGTTCAAAGTTTCTTTTGGGACCCTTTGCAAAAGGGGAGGGGTGAAACAGAGCAGGGGAGGGTGGTAACGGTCAAGCAGAATAGGAGCAGGGAGGGACAAAGCAGGATGAGGGGAGGGTAGAGACAACTGGAAAAGTCTTAGGAGCCCAGGTCTAACTGCCCATGTGGTATCAGTAGTGTCCCCAGCATCCCGTACGGGCAACAAGTCTGAGTAGAAAGGAAAATGTCAGATCCCAGGAAACTTCTGGGTCCCCTCCTTTGGCTTCTGGGCCCCCCTTTAGACCCTGGGCCCGGGTACAAATTAGCCCCTTTACCCCCCTCTGCTAAGCCATGGCTTCTAGCTGAAAGAAGAATGCAGTCTAAATAATGTGTTATGCGCAATGGTAGCCTGATAGTTCCTTGGAGGGGGAATGAAAAGTTTTCTTGGCCACCCTTTCCTTTCCTGCCACGTCTTTGTTCTCAACCACCCTTTTTCATCTTAAAAAAAGGCCATAACATCATTTGTGGGCAATGTGCAGTTAGACCAAAAACGTGTGCTCTCAAGGGAGATGTGGTAACAGACCTCTGGGCTTCTCCTGCTGCCTTTGAAACATCTTTCTAAAGAACTGGAGACCGAGCATCATTCTTCAGCAGAAGGCAAACTGAGAAATTTGCCTAAGGGCATAAGTTAATATTTAGGCCAGTGGTTTTCAACGGCTGTGACGCGGCACACTGGTGTGCCGTGAGACTGCCTCAGGTGTGCCACAGGATCAGAGGAGGCAGGCAGCAGCTGCGTGCCCGTGGGCCGGAGAAGTGGCTGCTTTGTGCCTCCCACAGCAGGCAGCACAAGCAAGGGAGCAGCCAGAGAAGGGGCTGGTTGCGGTTGCTTTGCATCCCATGCAGCAGCTGAAGAATCCTCCTGCACACAACTCAGGCTGCAACCTGATCCTCACTTTCCTGGGAGTGAGCCCTGTTGGCTACTATAGGGCTTACTTCTGAGTAGACATGCATAGGGTTGGGCACGAAGGAGGTTGTTGCCTGCCTGCCTGCTGGTTGGCCAACAAGAGAAGCCTGGAGGAGGTGGGAGCTGCGGAGTGAGTGAGAAGAGGGAGCCAGAAGCTGCAAGCAGTGAGCGAGTCTGCTGAGGCCCCCAACCTTTCAGGGTCCCTGAAAGTCCCTTTTCCTTGCCAGTTTGCCTGCAATTCCCCAAAGCGACCCTTCCTGAACTTTGGGGCTTTTAGAGGGAGGGCGCTGGGCCACAATCCTATCTACACTTTCCTGGGAGTAAGCCCCATTGACTATAATGGGGCTTTCTTCTGAGCAGGCATGCATAGGATTGGCTCTGGGGGTGCTACCCATTCACACTTACCTGGGAGTAAGCCCATTGACTATAATGGGGCTTACTTCTGAGCAGGCATGCATAGGATTGGGCTCTGGGGGTGCTACCCATTCACACTTACCTGGGAGTAAGCCCATTGACTATAATGGGGCTTACTTCTGAGCAGGCATGCATAGGATTGGGCTTTTGGTTGCACTCTTTTTTTCTCAAATACACAAGCAGGAAATTGGCACTTCTCTCTCCTCTTCTCCCCCACCCCACCCCCTTCCCCAGGAATATTTCTCCCCCCCCCAAATCTCACAATCACAGTTAGCAACTCTCTTACTGTCCCTCCCCTCACTTCTCAGCACCTTCCAAAGATACAGAATCACTGCCTCACATTCTCTCTTTCTCTCCCCCACCCCCAGTTTAATCCTGCACTTGTTTCAATCATGTCTCCTCACTGCCTCTCACCCACATTCCCCACTGATGGGCAGATCAACCTGCCCTGTCTTTGCCAACACTTTCTGGCACTTTTGGAACATTTGGCCCAGCCTGGAACACAAGAGCTCCTCCCCTGTGGGGGGGATTGGAGTAGGGCTGGGAGCTGGGCAGCTGAGAGGGCACCAGTGCCCAGCCCTCTTCCTCCTTTGCATGTGGACACAGTACTGACACCCACCTGCCTGTCCCTAGAGCAGTCTACTGATTGCCGTTTGGGGCTGGGTAGGAATTTTTGCTGCCTGCCAGGATTGGCTGGTGGTGAGCAGTTTTTTTGCCTACCCCAGACTGCTGGGATTGGGGTTTTTTTTTCCTCTGCTCTCTAACATCGGTCACTTTATGGCAGGTGGTGCAGGTTAGAAGGCATGAGATGGACTTTGGTGTGCATCTTCAGGTGGCATAGGCAGGGCAGAACCCACTTTCAATCCTCAGGGGCCCAGCAGCATGAGGGCATGGACAGGGCCCTGGCAGGGACTGTGGGGCCGTCTCAGAGCCTCTGCGGCTCAAAGTAGCATTGCCCACAGTCCTACTGCCTCACCCCTTCATGGGGTAGACCTAGATAAGCTGCACTGTCTGTAAAAGGGGTCAGGCTTGGAGTCGGGTGCACACCCAGCCCGGGGGACAGATGCGATTCGGGTGCCTTCTGATGGTTCAGCCTCTGCACCACAGGTGCTTTGCTGCCACAGCAACTGCAGGTCTCAGCCTCTCCTGGGTGACCTTGGCCCAGTCACTTTCTCTCAGTCTCACCTACCTCACAGGGTTGTTGTGAGGACAACAAGGAGGGGAGTAGCTGTGTACACCACCCTGAGCTCTTTGGAGGAAGGGTGGCATAAAAATGTGATAAACAAACAAACAAACAAACAAAGAAACAAATACAGTAGAACCTCCAAAGTTGACCACCTCTCTTTATTGACCACCTCCTTAAGTTGACCTAATTTTCACAGTATGGACAGACACTACATATACACTATGGGAGACCAACCTCTCTATATTGATCACCTCCCTAAGTTGTATCTTGACCACTTTGACGATTGCACAGAGTATTAATTTACCCTCTGTAAGTTGCCCACTGAACGCGATACTGTGGGCCTGTGTTTTGTCTGGTTTGTCCTATCTTGAAAAAGCAAGAAGCCACGCGACAATCCCTCCCCTACACCTGCTAGCGTGTGTGCCAAAGGTTTTTTATAGGTGGGCACACTGCATGTAGCTGACAGACTTGAGCCGGCTGCTGATTATACCAAGTTGTGAGGGACATGAGGTTGCTTGTGCATAGTGAAGCCACTGTCCTTTCACTGTGGTTCCCATCACCAGTGCATTACTTTACACTTATATTGAAACACAACTGCTATTTTGCTGCCTATTCTCCCAGTTTGGAGAGATCCTTCTGGAGCACTTCACAGTCCCTTCTGGTCTTCACCACTCAGAAAAGCTTAGTGTCATCCACAAACTTGTCCACCCAACAGGGGCTTATCCCTGTTTCTAGGTCATTTATAAAGATGTTGAAAAGTACCAGTCCCAGGGCAGATCCGTGAGGCACTCCATTTTCCACCTCTCTCCACTTTTTTTGTCAATTGCCCATTGACACCCACTCTGTTTCCTGGTCCTCAACCAGTTCCCAAACCATGAAAGGACCTGTCCTCTTATTCCCTGACTGTGGAGTTTTCTCAACAGCTTTTAGTGAGGGACTGTATACCTTCTGGCATTTAGTGAATCTGAGGAGACCCAGTGTTGGCCAGGCAGCCTAAGTAAAAAAGCGTTTTTGGGTTTTTTTTTAGCTGTTGGGGCTAATTTTCAGGGTTTTTTTTTTAAACACTGATTGTGGGCTGTTTATTCTCTATCTTGATATAGATAAAGATGATATAAATAGTAAGTATCACAAGAGGATCAATTCTCATTGATATTTGCAATAAAACTTTTTAAAAATCCAATCTAAATAATAACTTGGGCTTGCATTTGTTGTCCTCTGAGCGAAACATGATAATATTTAAATGTATTTTTTTTCCATATGTTGACCACCTCCCTATGTTGACCAATTTCCTCCAGTCCCTTGGGTGGTCAACTTAAAGAGGTTCTACTGTAAATAAATAAATACTATCTTTAACTATTAATAAAGTGGCCCTTTCTCCCAGCTCTGTTGTCTCAGTGTTCATTGGGATGGTGCACAAACAAATGTCAAACAAACAAACAAAAATTGCTGTGGGCCAAATAAAACCTTGTGGTGGGTTGGATGTGATCCCCAGGCTGTAGTTCAGTGACCCCTGGTTTAAACTACTACAACCCACACCAAGAGTTTGTAATGAAAGGAGTTAGATCAGGCAGTGGCGTCACTAGGGTTTGCGTCACCTGGTGCGGGAGGCCAGCGCATCATCCCCATGATGGACCTCCTCACTTGTAGTGGGCGGGGCAACACCCTGGGCAGTGAGTGTGCTAATGCACTATCACCCCGCCTTCACTGGTTTTATTGGCTATAATTTTGAAAGAATAGAGATATTTTGATGTGGTTTGTTTTATTGCATTCTGCATGAAATTATGCGTTGAACAATATATAACATGATGGCATTATTCCCATTCTGTTCAGTGATAGTGCTTGTTCCTAGCAAGGGAAAAGGCAGCAGCATCCTGAGCACATCTACTCAGAAGTAAGCCCCACAGAATTCACTGAGCCTTACTCTCAGGTAAGTAAGTGTGTAGGATGGCAGCCTCAGAAATAAAGGCCTCACATATACACACTCAGCTGCTGGGAGTCATTCTACAGAATGGGGCTGACTTTTGAGGACACTTGCAGGGCACTGCATGGCTGTGTTCCTGAGCCCTCAAGCCCCTACCCAAGTGACCTCCAGTGTCTGGAGGGAGAGGCTCCCATTGGAAGGCTTGGGGGGAGACACATAAACCTGTCCCTGTGCGATGTAGTGCGAGCAGGGCTAGCAGCATGCCCTGCAATCCTGCGTTTGGCTGCAATCCTGTTCACACTTACCTGGGAGTAAGCCCCATTGTCTATAATGGGACTTACTTCAGACATGCATAGGATTGGACTGTGTGTCACCCAGAGCCATGCAGGCAGATCACCTTGCATCCTTCCTCCTCCTCCAGCTCCTAACCACGAGCCTGTTGGGAGCTACAGTTGCCTCCAGGGAGAGCGGCCGCTGTTACCTGCCTTCCTGCTGTGCTGGTGGGGATGGGTGTGCGGCTGGTCCAGGGTGGCCTGGCCAGAGATTCATGGGCATGCATGCTCCCTCTGGGGAATGTGGCGGGAGAGCACCTGGTTCCAGCAGAGTGGAGCGTCCCAAGCCTCCAAAGGCTGAAGGTGGGGGGTGTGGGCTCCTGCCTCACAGCCACGCTGGTCTTTCCCTCCCTCCAGACAGAACAATCGCCCCTCTTTCTGGCCAAGTCAGGGGAGGGGAGAACTGCGGGGATGGGAAAGAGGGAGGAAGGGGCTAATGGGCGCACTGAGAGGAAACCACTTGAAGGAGGTTGAAGTTCCGCACAAGGGCGCAGCTGCTGAGCTTGGAGACTCCTGTCGCATCGCGTGCTTTCTAAGCAGGCAGGAGGGTGCATGGGTGCGGTGTCACCCCCTCCCTGTGGTGTGTGTGTGTGTGTGATGCAACGCTGGCCCGCCTCCCGCTTGCTTAGAAAGTGTGCAATGCGACAGGAATCTCTGGCCAAGTTCAGAGGCTCCTGCCCTTCCTTGTGAAGGGCCAGAGGTTCCAGTGGCGTTGCCTGTGTGCATGAGGCTTGCGCAGCGCCTAGACTTCTCTCTAGCTCTTTGTTCAGAACCGCAGGAGTCTCCAAACTCGCTGGAGGCTCCCGTTGGATCACACACTTCCTAAGAAGGCAGGAGGCGCATCACCCCCTCCCAGCGCTGGGAGAGGGTGATGCTCTGCCCATCCTCCTGCCTGCTTAGGAAGCGTGGAGCCTCCAAACTCGGTCAGAGGCTCCTGTGGACTTGTGTGCTTCCTAAGTGCGCAACGGGTGGGAGGGCGGGTTGGGGGCGCGATATCCCCTCCCAGCGCGTCACCTGGTGCGGCCCACACCAATCGCACCACCCTAGCTACGCCACTGAGATCAGCGGTATCAAACATAAGGTCCATGAACTTTTTATTTGACCCGCATGATAACTGGGCTCTCCTAGCACCACCATTGTCTTCTCTCAGTGGCTGAGCTGCAAAGTGACACCTTGGCAAGAACACTGAGGATAAAAGCACTGCAGTGGCCCATGTAATGTAAATGGACTCTCCCATTTCTTGAAAATATGATCAAGATTTGCATATTTTCTCTTCTATCATTTGCAGTGGACCTAGACAAAGCTCCAAGGCTGACCGAAGAGCTCCTTGGTCAGCCTGGTGTAGCATTCTAGATCCACAATCTCCTCTTGGTGGCACCTTCTCACATCTTTTGCTGCACACTTTCTCCAGCAGTGACCAGCCACTGCCCCTACCATCTCTAGAGCTCTAGACGGGGGGGGGGGGTGCCCATCTCTTGTCCACCTTCTTGCCTTCATGGCTCCCCCTTCTCCTTCTACTCCCTGAACTGGAAAAGGAATATGGGACAGAGGAAGAGAAATGAGGGGGGGGGGGAAAGAGTGCTGATGGGAACCTTGGAGAGTGGGAGGAGCAGCGGTTGGCACATCTTTGGGTAAGGGGGAACAGCATTTGGTGTGCTGCCTATGATATCAGGGGGTCTTGGACATACATACATTTCTGATGGACATACATCAGAAAGTAGGAAGTTAATAAGTGGTATCACTATGGCTTGCATGGCCTGGTGCGGGAGGCCAGTGTGACACCTCCAATATGGTCCTCCTCCTGTGTAGTGGGCAGGGCAACACCCTGGGCAGTGGGCATGATGATGCATCATCGCCCCACCTCCGCTGGCTTTTTTGCTATAACTTTTGATGGAATAGAGATAGTTCAATGCGGTTTATTTCATTGCATTCCACATGAAATTACATATTGAATGATATGTAACATGATGGTATTATTCAAAAATACCAAGATTTAAAATTTTTTGACTAGTAGTGGTGTCACCTCACTGTGTGTGGCCACCTGGTGCATCCCCTACCCCCTGTATTCCCCTAGAGAGGCCATTGAGGCTATGTGGAAACAAATAGCTTCTCTCTCCCTCTTCGGTATACTAGTTCCAGTTTAACCCAATCATGCTGATTGACAATTAAAATGAAAGAAACTCCTTCTCCTAATTCATAATTAGGGTTGCCAACTCTGACTGGTGGCATCCTTGTATATATTTTACCGCTACCCAACATGATGCAACATTATTAGGCCAAGGAGGCTTCGTTAACATTGCCAGGATTGCTTTCAGTAGTCGGCAGGAAATCAATGATGATTCCTGGAGACTCCAGGCCAATCTTGAAGGGTTGGCAACCCTATTAACGTATGAGATTCACTGGCACAAAAATGTGGCTGTGGTCACTGACAACAATGGCAGCGAAGATCTTGCTAGGGAAAATAGCAGCTTCTAGAGATGAGAGGGAGGGGCTGTGGCACAGGCAGAGGTATTAACTAGAGCTGAGGTTAAGGGGCACCTGCCCCAGGCACTACGCCAAGTCACGTGGGTACGTGACTGTCCCTCAGCCTCCACCCTAGTTACAGAGGAGGGACTGGCAGCTACACGTCTCCCATTTCTTCTCCTTAAAAAGGGAACCTTCACAGGAGAAGGGGCATGAAGCCACCACAGTGAGCAGTCCCTCCCCTGGGGAGAACCTGGGAGTGATGTCATGCTATCATACAATGTCATGATGTCACTGTCCAGGTGCAGGGGAAGGGCGGAGGCAATGACGTGATCCCCAGGATCACATTGCTGAGAAGGGCAGTGGGGGGGTGCAAACCAGAATGTTTCTCAACATTCTAACACTCAGGGAGTGTTCTTGCAGAGAGCTGCACCGCGTTCCCTGTACCTCCTGCTGCTTGCAGAATCCCACAGTCAGTGAAAGCATCCCCTCACCCCCCTTAGCGATGAGATCCTGGGGATTGTGTCACTGCCTTTGCCCCTCCCCTGCAAAAACTTACTTAGGGAGTAATGCTCCCTAAAAGTTTGAGAACCACTGCTCTATTGCTATCACCTCTTTGTGTACTTGTTGAACACTAATTAGATTTGGATGTAACTTTTCTATATGATTTTGTATATGATAAGGGTCCATGTGATCTTACTCCCAGGCCCTATAAAAATCATGTTTTCTGTGCATGTAGTGTCAGACGTCCCACTCCTGGGATCTCTGTCCAAGAGTTCTCTTAAGAAACGGATCAATTTTCTTTCTTCAGCCTCTTGGTCTATAAATTTCCCTACACCTTCCAACCCAGTTTACTCTTTTACTTTACAAAATGAAAGATGGTGGCACAATGGTGTTTTTACTAGTATCACTTCACATATATCTTGGTACTTTGCTGACTTTAAAGGAGGGTTTCACGAATTCATGCAGGAAGACAGGTCTGTATCAATGGCTATTAATGTAATAGATCAGTGGTTCTCACACATTTAGCACTGGGACCCACTTCTTAGAATGGGAATCTGTCAGGTCCAACTGGAAGTGATGTCATGACCAGAAGTGACATCATCAAGCAGGGAAATTTTTTAGCAATCCTAGGCTATAATCCTACCCACACTTACCCAGGAGTAAGTCCCACTGACTATCCTTGTTAAAAGAATACACATAGTAGCTTGTTAAAAGTATAGGTCTGTAACATTTCCCCAAATGCAGTCACATACCATGGCAGCATCAAGTCTAATATATTAAAAATAAAATACTGAAATGAATGGGGACCCACCTGAAATTGGCTCGTGACCCACCTCGTGACCCGACCCACAGTTTGAGAAACACTGCAATAGTGTTTCTATTGAACTGAGCTTCCCACAGGCCTAGCCCCCAAAAACAAACAAACAAAACTTTCTTTTAGTTACCAAGGATATTTGAATGAACTTAGGATGTTTTGGGGGTACTGAATTAAAAATGGCATTGGTTTGCCCAATTGGCTCTAGTTTAGGGGGCACAGCATAGCCACCTTGTATGCTGAATCAAGCAGCTTCTTCATGAGAAAGTCACCACCATTTCTTACTAACAATGAAACAATGGAGCTGCTTGAATCATAATATAAAGGCCCAATCCTATCCAATTTTCCAGTACCGGTTGTAATGGAAGATCAGAAGATCATCAGGTGGATGATGTGGTGTTGACAGCGATTCCATGTTTTGACAGCTGGTTGACAGCTCTGGGAAGGGCAGGGCTGGCTCCACAGCTGTAATCAATCAAGCTGTGATGGGACTCTGATGGACACCTGAGCTTCATTTGACCTTGATGGGACTTTGAATGGACATGGACTGAAGAGATGGCTCAGCTGAGCCTAATTTGGACTTAACAAGGTAGCTCACAGCTGAGCTGCATTTTGGATTATGAGACATCCAAGGATAAAAGGCAGCTTCAGAAGGACCAAAGGCTACCCTGACCCAGAGGGAGATGCTACCTGACCCAAATGAGACCTGACCTGGCTTACCTGGACTTTGACCTTGGACTGTGAGTTGGCAATTTGCATTTATTGGATTGGGACCTGACTCTGACTTTTGCTTGCTGTACTTGTGAGTTTAACAAGGGAAACTAATCAGCCTAAAGCGGGCACAAGGCCCAGTGGGGAGGAGCTGTGGCACAACACCGGTGCAGCTGTGCCAATGGGGCGTGCACTGCATCCTGTGATGGGGGCAGTCACAGAGGTCTCCTCAAGGTGTGGAAACATGTGTTCCCCTACTTCAGGGCTGCATTGTAGCTGCACCAGTACTGGAAAGTTGAGTAGGATTGGGCCTAAATTCCGATCTTGTCTGATCTCAAAGCTAAGCAGGGTCAGGCCTGGTTAGTACTTGGATGGGAGACCACCTGGGAATACGGGGTACTGTAGGTTTATACCGGGGCTGTTACCCTGCACATGCCCAATTTTGTCTGATCTTGGAAGCTAAGCAGGGTCAGGCCTGGTTAGTACTTGGAGGAGAGACCGCCTGGGAATACCGGGTGCTGTAGGCTTATACCATAGTCTTTTGAGACTGAAGGTTGCCAACCATTTGTTTGCTTAGTCCTGAGGTATTCAATCTGTGCGTCCCACCTCCCTAGAGAGGTGTGGCTAGCCTCCAGGGGCATCACCAGGCATCTCGGGGAGAGAGGTGGCCGGCAGCTGCTCTGCTGCTCAGCTCTGCTCAGCTGCACATGCTGCCTCCTGACTTGCTGCTTTTCCCAGGCTGAGAAAAAGGTGGGTGGGGCTGTGTGAAACATGGTGGGGGGAGGTGGGAGAGAAGGCTGGCTGGGCAGGCAGAGGTGCCGCATCTCATCAAGGAGCTCTCTCCATGTGCAACCTCACCCCAAGGACTACATTTCCCAGTGTGCCCCTCGCCCTGGGCATCCTGGGATTGGTCAAGGCTGGAGGAGAGAAGACCAAGGCTGGAGGAGAAGGTGGTGCATCTCATCAGCAGAGGGCTTGCTCCTCCTCTGCCTGGGAAGGAAGGAGCCAGCCTGCTCCTAGTGGGGGGGAAATGCCCCAGCCTGCATTCCTCTGTCTTGCCTGGGGGGATCATCTGCATGCTGGGTGTGTGTGTGTGTGTGTGAGCAGCCCCCATCTACTTTGGGGTGAATTGTAATCTTACTGGGTGTGGCTGCAATCCTTTCCACACTTTCCTGGGAGTAAGCCCCATTGACTCAAATGGGGTTTACTTCTGAGTAGACCTACATAGGCCTTTCTCTTTTTCCTCCCCCTTCAAAAAAGAAAAAAAGCCACTCCTGATGGCTTTGTCTCCAAAAATGGATTAAAAATAAAAATCCCTATTCCTTTTTAGCCATCCCCCTTTTTCCTCCTGCCTCCTTTTGGGGGGGGGGTACTCTGTTGGCTGCTGTTGTAAGACAAAAGGCACAATCCTAGCTAGGTCTACTCAGAAGTAAGTCCTATTGTGTTCAACGGGACTTACTCCCAGGAAAGTGGGGTTAGGATTCCAGCCAAACAGTCTCTGGGTCTCAGTTTGCATCAGTTTGCAATTAGCAGATACACACAAAACAAAGTCTTCCCCTCCCCCAGCAAATTCATCACTTCCCCCTCCCTTTCCAAAACCTTCCAGGTGTGCTGCTAACAAACTCAGGGCACAATCCTAACCAGGTCTACTCAGAAGTAAGTCCTATTTTTTTTGTTCAATGGGGCTTACTCTCAGGTAAGTGTGTTTAGGATTGCAGCCTCAGAGTGCTGGCAGCCTTGTTTCTAGTGTATAATTATGACACCTTCATCCCCATTTTGGGGGTAATTGAGGTGAGGTGTTGTAATGGGGAGCTGTGGTCAATGGCTACAAGGATCAGGGGAGGCGTGAGCCAGAAAAGTTTGAGAACCACTGCCATAAGCTCTAGTCTCAGTCAGAGTTTCTAAGACTCTCCAAATCTCTCTGAGAGCCTAGAGCTGTGGCAGAAGAGCTCAATTGCACAGGCGCTGGGGTAGCCCCCTGAATGCCTTGTGGTGTGATGTCATCATGCTACCACCATACTTCTGGGTCTGCCTCCCCAGCCTTGGACCTCACTGCATGTAAGTTGTCTGTGTCAGGTCCCCTCTGGGATTTCTGGGCCCTAACAAAATACCTCCTCATGCTTGGAGCACGCTCTTCTGCTCCATCACTACTTAGGACCAGAGTGCGGAATTGCACATCCCAGCTCCACAGAGATCAGATGGCAGCAGGCCAATAGTGTTCCTTGTACTCCTTATAAAGCTGCTGGTTTTGCATGAGGCAGAGACTGGGCTGCTCATAGATTGCCCCTCCTATCCTGCTGGCCAGCTGGCTTTCCTCCATGCCAGGAGTGGGCAGACATTTTGGCAGGAGGGTCACATCATCTCTCTGACACTTTTAAAATTTGAATAAATTTACATAAATGAATACATTAGAGATGGGACTTAAATGAATGAATGAATTTTACTGAGCTTATTTATACTTTAGTACTTGAGAACTATAATAAGGCATGTACAACCACATGAGAACTATGAACTGTTTGCCATGCACTTCTTGCACAGTGAAAACATATAGACCAAATCAGACCAAGCCAGAAGCACATGGAGACAATAAGTTGTTCAGATGCAATGAACAACTTTGCATCTTTCGGGGGGGGGGGGGGTTAAATGCCCAGGGAAAAGCCGAAAACGCATGGAGACTATTAAAGGCCTTGCTCTAACTCATCCCACAGCTCACGTCTGGTGGTCGCGACCAGCAGTCCCAGGCCAGGTTAGGCTCCAACAGTCTCCGAGGGGCAGGAGGTTCATTGGAGACTGGGGGGAGGGTTCCGTGAGTTCTAGATTGGGGGCACCGAGGGCCACAAATTGCTCCCAGGTTGGGGTTTGCCCACCCCTGCTCCATACCATCAACCCTAATAGCTCCTATGCCACATTTCTTTGAATGTATGTTGTATGGATGACCCTGTTTCATTTGCTCAATTGTTATTCTGCCCCTACCAACTGTGGTGCTTTCTGGGAGGAGAAACCTTGGTTGACTCTCACACACGTATCCACAAAAGGCACACACGTAGCCAGTTCCCATAGAGAAATATCAGACAGCCCTTTCTTTCCTTCTTAATTCTCTCAAACAGAACTGAGGTATGTGTTGTTGGAGATATTGCAAATCCCATGTTTGAACTCAGTATGGCACTTGCCAGCAAAAGGGATTATAAAAATTACATTGCAAAAACAAACAATCCAATTGCACATAATGGAGGAGAGAAAGCAGCATCTCCTATGAAACAATTGTTGGATTGGTGAATGGATTTGGGTTGAAAGGAGTCACACAGGGTCAGGCTTCAACTTTCTCTTTGTTTCTCCATTTTCATCATTACCCTACCCAGATGTCCGTGAAAAAGTGAAGGAGGACGTAATGGACTCAATGTTGAATGTGGTCCTCCATTACCCTGCGGCGAGCCTGTGGTATTAAGAGTGGCACTTACAGGAAAGGATCCTCCAACCCGGCGGAGGCAAGTCACACCTGAGCAAGCAAGAGGGATAGAGAAGCAGAAATAATTGCTTAGGACGTGGAGAGGTTTGCCACAAGTGCCGAAGATGCTGCAAAGGAAGATGGAAAGGAGGCGGACAATGGGAAGGGCCATTTAAACCAGAATGTCAATCCAGGTTTCTAAGCACAGGATCAGAGTTGATTTTGCCCACCTCAGGAGCATGAGACCACCACCCTGCTCTGGGAGGATTGGTGGCTTGCAGGAATGAGGCAGGACTTAAGCGCATTTAAGCAGCCCGCCCCAGCTCTTTGCCTCCTTGCCTGTCCACATGCAAATCTATGGACACCTGTCCACTTGCTCTTAAGCAGTCTGAGTTTCACTGGCTGCCTTTTGGGGCTGGGTAGGAATTTCTCTGTTCACCACAATTGACAGTTGCCTGCCCCAAACTGTTGGTGGGTTGGGAAATTCTCCTGAATAACCTCTTGGTCACTTTACTTTCACAGGTAGTGCGGGTTAGAAGGCAGGAACATGGCCCATTTGTGTACACCTTGGATAAGATTGGGCCCTTGGTCCCATTAAACTCAATGGGACTTACTTCTGAGTAGACACACATAGGATAGTAGTGTAAAAATGCAGCTGTGTTCTCCACCAAACATTGACTATAGATTTCAGAGTCAATGCAGGGGTTGGCAATGCAACAAATTTAATGCAGTGGCAGCATGTGGCGCATCTTGAGAGCTAGAAGCAGTCCTGTTAACACCGTACTGCAATCCTCATGAAAAGAGCTTTACCTGCATGCAAGGAAGGCAAACCACCCTAGCAACAACGGTCACTGATGGAGTCACTCAAGTGAGAGCACAAACTGTAAAGATGGAGGAGATGCACAGAAGAGGTGTTTGTTTCCAGTGAGGAAGATAGGATTATAGCCTAAGCCTTACTGAACACAATGGGCTGGTATCATCAGCCCATGGTATCATGCTGGATACTGTGGATACCAGGGTCTGACTGTAGTTGCAGCAGTTAGTTCAATCTATGTACGAATCCTGAACTTGGTTTTGGATACAATGCAAGATTCAAGCCAGTCAAAGAGAAGCTAGCATGTAGTTGTTGGGGGAGAGGGGGGAGAGAGAGAGACAGAGACAAAGAAAAGAACAGCAGCCACTAATCCCATTTGCTGTGAAAAGGTCGCGCATTCCGATACGAGTAATTAATTTTCTTCGTGCAATGTTGAAAAGGTTAACAGGATTCGAGGAAAGCAGTTGCTTTGAAAATGCCTTGTATACCTTGTTAAAAGGGCCCAATTATAGCCCCAGCTGCCATGGACCAAGAGAAGAGTGACGGTGTGAAAAGAGAACGGAGCTGTTTGTTTGGTCAAAATTACTGGGGCAAGTGGAAGGGGGAATGGAAAGCTTTGCAGGCAGTCTTCCTGTATTTGAGATCTGATTTTTATTTTATTTTATGAACATAATTATACCCCTTTTCTGAGGTGCTCAAAGCAGTTTACTGTATCCAGAATACCAGGTCAAACCAAACACTTAATTCCAATTTAATATCAACTGCAACATAAAAGCAGTGATAGAAACAAATATTAAAAATAAAATCATGGAATCATAGAGTGGCAGGGACCCACAAGGTCATCTAGCCTGGAGCAGGAAATCATCCTTGAGCATCTCCAGCAGTGCCTGATGAGCCTCTGCTTGAAAAGCTCCACCATCTCCCTTGGCAAACTGCTCCACTTCCGAACTGACCTGACCATCAAGAACTTCTTCCTGATGTCCAACTGGAATCTCCTCTCTTGCAGTTTGTACCCCGTGGATCGAGTTCTACTCTCAGAGACAGCTTCATTACATTGAGGCACTCAAACATCTCTCTTGAGGCTCTCAAACATCTCTCAGGCTTTCAAACACCTGAAGGTTATCGTATATGGCCATTTAGAGAAACGTTCGAGTGTAATCCAGAGCACCCTTTGGGCTGATCCCTTGTGCTTGCCCAGTACTGTTGCAAACATACTGTAAGGCATGTTTGCGCCGACTTGTAAGTTGGGGAGGCCAGTGCAAGGACATGCGCTGGCCTTCCCATGCCGGAACAAGCCCCGGGACTGGTAAGTTTGCACTGGCCTTTCCAGGACATCACGGGGGTTGGGGGGGGGCAGGTAGAGGATGGGAGGGAGGTGTTTCAGGGCAGGGGGAGGGCGGGCAGCAGGTGAGGCGGTGAGTCCAGGATCTGGCACTTATGCCGGATCCTATCCCCATTCCAGGCCAACCCGGAACAGCTCTGGGCTGCTCAAATCTGTACAGGGTGACCAGATGCCATAACCACAAAAGAGGACAAGGCCCCCCAAAATGTAGGACATGGCAAAATAAAAGCTCATGGGCTCATGACCATGGGTTGGGCTCAAGGTCTCTCAAGAACTACCAGTCCCAGGGTTCTTTGTGCACAGGCAGGCTGGAGAGGAACAGCTGGTGGGGTAGGAAAAGCAGCATAATAAGGGGGGACTTTAGAAGCTGGTAGGATTTGCACATTCAGAAGATATGTGACAAGACATTCACAGCACACCATAGTGCTTTGACTGGTGGCTGGAAATATAAATCAGGCAGCAGGAGCCACAAGGGGATTAAAGAAAGGGAACTAGCCAGAGATAAAGGATGGCAATTAATCCTCCAGTTTCTCAAAACAGATAAGGGCTTTCTGCAGCCTGGCTCAGGCAACAGTATCTGAGTAATTAGGGAGGGAGATGAATGAAAACAATATGGAAATGATTTAATGACTCATATGGCATCTGGGATTGGATTGTGGTCTGTTTGGAAGGGGAGCATGTTACAGGTCTGTACTGGACCCCCAAAAATTATGCTTGGGCCCCCTGGGCATGCGTCAGAGAGCAGACCAACAGCCCCCTCCTCTAGCAAGCCTGAAGTGTGGGGAATGAGGTGCCCAGGTCTTTCCCTAGAGTTCCTGATGCAATAATTATCATACCCTGTCTTGTAGCATATTATATCTGAGGCTGCAAGTGATCCATTTTGGGGGCTGGAGGGGACGAGACATAATGCAATGCATCAGGTTTCTGAAACTGGGGGTCGTGACTTGATTTCTGATGGGTCTCGCAGAGCCTCCAATGAAAACACAGGGTTTTGGAAGGATCAGATAACTAATTATCTCAAGCCCTGAGCCTATTCAAAAATCACATGGCTGCTAACTGCTGTTTTGCCAAATTCCCAGTCCAAGCTTTGCCTAGAAAACCTTTGCCCACTTTAAGCCAATTAGCTCCTGTGTTCAATGGCCCTAGTTCTGCACTGCTGGACCCCACCACCAGGATAGCTCACCTGGTCAACCTGCAGCGGTCCTCCTTTCTCCTCTCTCCTGCCAGCAACTTCTCCAGCCACTACAGCAACCTTGGTCCTCAGCAGGCCTTCGAAGTCTCAAGTGTCTCCAACAGTCTCTGTTCCAGCAACCCTCTGAAGTCCATTTGCCTGCCTGTCCAGTCAGCAGGTCCAGTAGTTCCATCAGCCAGTCCATTAGTTCCTCCATCCATCAGTTTCCTCCTCTCTCCTCCAAGCTCCTTCTTTCTGCGCGTTCACACCCACTGCTAGTTAGAGCCCTGGGGTTAACCTTATGCTTGCCTGCCAGAGCAAGGGGCCACTGTTGACACCACACCCTATCTCTTCAAGGGATCTTGCGCATTTCCATTACAACTGTCCTGCAGACAGCTGAGCCCCTGTACTTTGCAAAGCAAGCTTCTGTAAATATAAGGAGATAAATGTGTCAGTGTCTTTTTTTCTGATGTGTTTCTTTTTCCAAGCCCGTCAATGACAGGTAGTGGGAGCAGGTGAAGGGTGGATCACAATTGGCAGCCCAATCCTATGCATGTCTACTCAGAAGTAAGTCCCATTAGAGTCAATGGGGCTTGCTCCCAGGAAAGTGTGGATAGGATTGGCCTGTAAGCCCCTCGAGCCTTGAGGCTATTCATTAGGGCTGCCTTACTAGAAGGAATTGATCCAATTTTTTTTTTTGCAAATAAGTAAATGAATGAATGAAAATATTTCAACAATCTGACATCTCAGGTGAGAAGCCAATGGTTTGTCAAAGAATTAGAATTCATGTTTTTAAAAAAGTCCGATGTTTCTGTTTTTCAGAATTTCATTAGAAAATATTTCTTTCTCTAGATCAGGGAAGGGCAAACCCTGGTCCACAGGCCATTTGAGGACCTCAGAGACCCCCAATCTGATCCACAGGGAGCCCCCAGTCTCCAATGAGCCTCAGAGACTGATAGAGCCCACACTGGCCCATGACTGCCAGTCACATTGGGGCTACCAGACTCAAGCTGTGGGCTGAGTTAGAGCATGGCTTTTTATAGTCTTCATGTGTTGTCTTCTTCCCCCTGGGCATTATTTTAACCCCTCATTACCTCTGAACAACTTGTGTCTCCATGAGTTTCTGACTTGGTCTGTATGTTTTCACTGTGCAAGAGGTGTGTGGCAAACAGTTCATCATTCTCATGTGGTTCTACATGACTGTATTATAGTTCTCATGAGTATTACATATAAACTCAGTAAAATTCATTCATTCATATAAGTTCCGCCTCTAATGTATTCATTTATGTAAATTTATTCAATTTTGAAATGTAAATTAATTCTTTTTTCAGCCCCCAAGTGTGTCAGAAAGATGATGTGGTCCTCCTGCCAAAATGTTTGCCCACCCCTGCTCTAGATCAGCTTTTTTAAAAAAAAGTCTCGTAAATAAATGAGTGTTATTTTAAAAAGCATGTCCTGGTGCTAAAATGTTTGGAAACCACTGCAACACATGAAGGGCACAATCCTAACCAGATCTACTCAGAAGTAAGTCCTATTTTGTTCAATGGGGCTTGCTCTCAGGAAAGTGTGGTTAGGATTGCAGCCGAAATCTCCTACTCTAGTGATACAGTTTGCTTTTTGCTTCTATAGCCAGGGTTGGCTATGTGTCTCCCGCTGGATACCTGCTGGATATCTCTCCTAGAGATACTAGCTGAGCCGGTGATTGACTGCTGGCAGCTTTACAGAGCTAAAGATGGCATCAAGAGAAAGTGGCCTTTAAGCAGGTTCCAAGGAACTGGCAGACACTGGTGTTCTGAAAAGCGGGCCTCTGGCAGAAGCAGGACATGTGTGACATCTATACGCACAGGGTCATGCAGAATGTTTGCCAGTTTCAGTTTTGGGGGAGAAACAGCAGTTCTTGGGTTATGGGGGAAAGGTAGGGGAGTCTGTAATGAAATCCAGATGTCCTAGTTCTCTACTTGACTGCCCCAGTTGAAACCCAATCATGCTCTACTGCAGTTTCGTAAAAACAGTAGCTGGGGAAAACATAAAAGGTAAGGGGCCCAGGCCTCCTCTGTCCTCTTTCCTGTAATTCAGGACTGGAAAGTATTGATTTATTTTTTATTTGGGGGGGAGGGGGGATTTCCAGAAAGCCCCTTTGTTCATCTCGTTTATTGCTTGTTCACTCACTGTTCTCACCACAGGCAGTGGTGCTTAGTGACTGTAGCTTAGTGGTAGAGCACCTTCATGAAGAAGGTCCCATGGTCAACCTGCAGCATCTCCAGCTAGGGCTGGGAAAGACACCCTGGAGAGCAGCTACTTACCAATCAGCACAGACAATACTGAGCTATGTGAACCAAGGGCCTGCTTCAATATAGGACATCTTTATATGAACCATTAGTTCCCTGCTCCTCCCTGCTTCCTTGATGCCTTGTTTTTAACTGGGACATCTTTCTGGAAGTAATTGTCTCAACCAATCAGGGATCACAGCGTGAATGATCATGTCCCTGTGCTACAAGATGTGGTTATATAATGATGGCACAAGAGTCAAGCGAGAGTGATGGCAGTGCCTCCGCCCCGAATCATCCTCACCCTGGATCATCAGATGCTTGTGGCCCCTTTCAGAGCAATGCCTAAAAAATTATCTAAGACTAACCTTCAGTGTTTTCTTTTCTACTTCTTTCTAACTGTGGCCCTCTTTCCAAGTCGGAATCCTTCCATCTTATCCATTTGTAGAGCTGGTGATCTACTGGAGGGGCGATGATGAATATGCTTTTGTGAGACGGACTTTTCCATCCATCACCTGGGAAAGCTCATTAATAAGATGAAAAAAAAAAAATCTCAAAGTCCTGCAAAGATGGCTCAATGTGTTTTCTCTGGGTGAAAAAATTTGCTTAACGGAACACCTAACAGAACACATTTTGATTACTAATTTTCTGTGTTTCTGAGCATTAGGGCTCATGGCTACTATCTCTCTCCCAAAGCTGGAGGAAGAGAGAGAAATATTTAACTCCTACTATGTTGACAAACTTACAGCGCAATCCTAACTTGTGCTGGAACAGGCATGCTGGTGGGCCCGCACTGTATCCAGCGCAAGTTTGGGGCTGTCTGAGGCTCAGCCCAAGGCAAGGGAAAACTTTCCCTTTTAACCCGGGGAGAGCCACAGCAACCCCAATGGGTCTTCTCAGATCTACACCATCTAAAGAGGTGGTGCAAATCCGAGCAGCCTGGGACTGCCCAGGACAGCCCAGGGTCAGGCTTTGGCATAAGTGCCGGATCTTCGCCTCTCCTCCTGCTTCCCACCAGCCTGCTCATGGTCCCACCCACCACCAGCCCTCCCCTCCGCCCCCAAATGCCTCCCTCTCGCATCCTCCCTGTCCTCCCCATGTCTCTCCCAGACCATTGCGCCAGCCGAGCTCAGCCGACACAAACTTGTCAGGCCTGAGGCTTGCCTCAGTGCAGGCATTTGCCTGAAAAGTGGTGCAAAAGTGCTTTGTGGCACTTTCATGACGCAAGGAACTTGTGCCAGTTGAAGGTGATGCTCTGGATTGCACCCTTAGTGCCTGGTGGCAAAACTAAATTTAAATAGCTAATTTAGAAATGCATCCAAGATGAAAGGCTGCAGATTACCTCACACACGCTTCACCATCGTTGTTATATATATTATTATTTATTATTTTATTAATTTATATCCCGCCTTTATGCCCAAAGGGCACACAAGGCGGCTTACAACAATTAAAAATACAACATTAAAAACAATAATTAAAACAATTTACAAATAATTAAAAATCTAAAAACAAACCCCGTGGATTCTCATATAAAAAGCAAGAAAGCCAGCCAGACTGTCAACAATTAAAAGCTTTGAAATAAAAAAAAAATATATAGGGAATGACACAGGTGTAACAGGGTGGAATAAAGCCAAAGAAGTTTGGAAACAGCCCAATGCAATCATGCCTTGAGCTGCAGAATAAATGCGAATGGCTGGTACCCATGGAGTGAATACTAACTCACGAGATAAAAGAAGTTGATCAACCTGGATGTGTGTGTTCTTGTGTGTGCTAATGGTCTGATCAAGGCAGAACGTAACTATAATGCAACATCCAAAAGGCAAATTCAGACATTACACAGGTGCCCTATTTAGCAGACTGCATCAGGTTGGCTCATCCCCAAGTGGCAGATTGTCAGGGGATGCCCACCACCTGCCCCCATCCACCCACCTGCCCATACCTCTCTCTGCAGTTCCTTCTCCTCCCACTCTCTGAATTTAAAAAGAAAGAAAACAGAGTGGAAGAGAAAGTGTAGAGAGAAAGTGGTAGACAAGACTGGGGAGGGGGATGAACCAGAAGGGAAAGGAGTGTGTTTTAGAGAATCATGGAATCACAAATTTGGAAGGGATCTCCAAGGTCATCTAGTCCAACCCCCTGCTTGAAACAGGAAAATCCTGTTTTGAATATCTCCAAAAGGTGCCAGTCAAGCTTCTGCTTGAAGATCTCCATTGAGGGAGAACCCACCACTTCCCCTTGGTAAGTGTTTGCACTGTCAAACCACTCTTACTGTTAGGACTGTCTTCCTGGTGTCCAACCGGAATTTTCTGCCTTGCAACTGAAACCCATTAGATCTCTTTCTGCTGTCAGAGCAGTGGCATCACTACGGTTCGCGTCACCCGGTGCGGGATGCCAGCGCATCACCCCCCATGCAGTGGGTGGGGCAACACCCCTGGTGGTGGGCATGGTGATATACCATCACTCCACCCCCACTGGTTTTTTGGCTGTACCATTTGATAGAACACATTCTGCATGAAATTACACATTGATTGATATATAACATGATGGTGTTATTCCTCCAAATTATGATTTTAGTGATTTTGGTCACTAGTGGTGTCACCCCCCCCCCCCGGTATCAACTTACTAACACCTTATTGCAGCAGTTCTCAAACTTTTAGCACTGGGACCCACTTTTTAGAATGACAATCTGTCCAAGACCCACCAGAAATGATGTCATGGTGATAGTGACATCATCAGGCAAGTTAAAATAAATAAGTATAACTAATTAAAGTAAAACAAATATTAAATAAGCAGAAGCCAGCCCTGTTCCACCAAGTGAATCTCCTCTGTAGCCTGCCTGCAATAACACCCCCCCCCTCCAAAACCAGTAAGGTTTTCAGCCCTACCCAGTGCCCAGTTCAATTTAAGAACTTCTGTTTAAACCAGATCACTGTCAGGATCCAGCTGGCTTTACAAGTCTCAAAAAAGTTCACCTTATCAGCTGAAGTCTGTTTTGATCCTTTTTAGTGTGTGGTGGTGGTGGTGGTGGTGGTGCAGGAAGCTGCCTTCTGGAGCACTTGTTTAGCTCCAGGTGCATAGGATCAGGACCATTCTTGTAGCCTTGCATCTTGAGCCTTCACCTGATCTTCCACACCAGCCAAGGCATGTTTGCTTACTTGTGAGTAAACTTGACCCTGAGGCTTAGTTTCGCTTTCCATAGGGTAGCAGATACATTCATCTGCTTGGAGGGAGGGACTTCCTTCTCAGGTATTTTTGGGGGCTGCATTCATTGGATCAGGACCATTCTGGTGTTGTTGGATTCCTCTCAGCCTGCCCTTTCCGATGGACTAAGGCAAGTTCGGCTAAGCACGAGTAAACGTGCGATACAGCTCACTTTCACTTTCCATAGGGATCCATGCACTTTTTGTTCTCCAGTTTTTTGGCCATAACTTTTGATAGAAAGGAGATATTTCACTCAGATTTTTTGCATTTCGCAAATTCGAAATTCCACTCAAAATTCCTCATCCAACGGTATATAATATGATGGGGTTACTCCTAACCACTGCGATTTTAGCGTGTCACCTCCCCCAGTGCGCGTCACCCCCTCTGTGCACATCAGCCAGTGTGGCCTGCACCCCCCGCACCCTCCTAGCGATGCCACTGTCTCAGAGGCAGCAGAGAACCTCGCCCATGTGATAGTCCACTTCTCCAGACTAAACATAACAAGTTCCCTCAAATTTTCCTCCTAGCACTTGCTTTCCAGACCTCTGAGAATCGTGGTTGCCCTTCGCTGAACCTGCTACAGCCTGAACATAAGAACAGCCCCACTGGATCAGGCCATAGGCCCATCTAGTCCAGCTTCCTGTATCTCACAGCGGCCCACCAAATGCCCCAGGGAGCACACCTGATAACAAGAGACCTGCATCCTGGTGCCCTCCCTTGCATCTGGCATTCTGACATAGCCCATTTCTAAAATCAGGAGGTTATAAATAAATTGCCAAATGCTCTGGGTTTACATCCTGTTAAAAATGCAAATTTGGGCTAGGAATGATGGCAAATATATAAACACATTCAAATGACATCTATAAAGCAAACATACTTGTTTTCAGTAAAGAACATATGCAAATGGTCAGCCACATGCATATCCATCGAGTAAGAGGAAAAGCATAATAAGATCAGTTGGTAGGAAGAGCTTGTCCTTGTCACTTATTTGCACTAGCCTAAAGACAGATGCATTTACACACAACAATAGATTTTAAAAAATAGCCCATCTAGTCCAGCTTCCTGTATCTCACAGTGGCCCATCAAATGCCTCAGGGAGCATAAAAGACAAGAGACCTGCATTATGGGTGCTCTCCCTTGCATCTGGCATTCTGAGGCAGCCTGGCTGTATCTTTCTTTAAGTGTAGCACCCAGAATTCATCACAGTGCTCTAGGTGAGTTCTGTGCATCATAAAGTATTTATTTATTTATTTATTTATTTATTTATTTAGTTAGTTAGTTAGTTAGTTAGTTAGTTAAGCTAAGTGCAGGACCTTGGATTTGTCCCTATTGAGCTTCATTTGGTCGGTTTCAGCCCAGTATTCCAATCTGATAAGATCTTCCTGAATGCTTCTACTGTCTGTCTTCTGCAGTGTTAGCTATTCATCTCGGTTTAGTGCAATTTTTCCCAAACTGTGAGTTGGGACCGCTTAGTAGGTCTGATTGTTGTGGGTCGTAAAGCTGAAACTAACAAGCTGATAACTGGCAAGGAAAATGTATTGAGCCCTATAGAAAGTGAACTTTGACAAAGCTTCCATTTATTCCTTCATTCAAGTCATTGATTGATTGATTGATTGAGACCTTTATTGGCATAAAGATAAACATGCTGACAAGAACTGGGCCCAAGGGACCACTGGTGACCATTCTTTGTGTATGCATGGGCAACCAATTGTGAATCCATGTCACAGCTGTATTACCTAGCCCAGAGTTTCCCAAGTCTGTGTTGCTTCAGGCCATCATGGTGCACTCACAGGGGCACCACAGGGTGTCCCTGGTGGCCTCTCCTATCTGTTCTCTTGAGCAGCCTTGGATCTTGTGAAATATCATGGGATCCAAGATGGCAGCAGGAAAGAAATTGATTCAGGAGCATCGTGACCCACATAAGTTTGGGATCCCCTGATCTAGCTCATATTTTATTAACTTGCTTATCAGGGTATTGTGGGAAACCTTGTCAAATGTTTTATTGAAATCAAGATAAATTACATCTCCAGCATTCCCACCAACTAGTAACCCAATTTTTTAAAAAAATTTGGTGTGTCTTATATGGGGGGTGGGGCCTCCCTTTCCTAGGCTGTCTTTCTCCCATCCCCACCATCAGTTGCATTGGGGTTTAAAGGGCCATTATTGCCCTGGAATAGGCAATAATAGAATTATTGCCCTCATCCTGTAAAGAGAAGCCAACTCTGTGCCTTGATAGCCTGGGGGACAGTAGGAGGAGCAGAAGTGGACAGCACTCAAAGAAATGTTTGATGACTGGCAGCAAGAAAACTGCACTCAAATACAACAGTCAGACTCATCTTACTAGAGTCTTGCACTGCTGGAATTAGTGTTCTAGCCATGCAAAGTTTTTTATAAAGGTGTGGAAGCCAGACTACTGTTACTTACTGCCAGACCAATGCTGCATATGGCAAGAGGCCCTCAACAGCTCCAGGAAGCTCGTTTGGTGGGCCACTGTATGATACAGGAAGCTGGACTACATCGGCCTTTGGCCAGATCAGCGGAGCTCTTCTTATGTTCTTATGTTCACAAGTGCCAGTAAGTTGGTGGTGGGGCAGGCAATGGGTGGGGAGGGGGAAAAATGGGTCATATTGGGGGAGGAACCAGGGGTCAGTTGGGGAGGGGCGGGTGGATCCAGTGGCAGTCATGCACAGTAGTACTTATCTCCCTGCCTTGCCCTGTCTGTCCTCAGAATTGTGCCAGCTATAGGAGACCCATGGGCGATCAGGCAGTCTACCTGAAGCATAGCCATTGGAGCAGCTGCATGTTGTAAGGTGGTGGGGGATAGATAAGGCAGTCCCTCTCAGAATGCATCTATATATGGTTGATTGTCTTTCCCTAGGCAGTCAGTTTCAGGGTCTGCAATCGTGCCCCCTTTGTTCTGTAGGCTGACTTGGCTGACTAAGGGCCCAATCCTATCCAAATTTCCAGTGCCAGTGCAGCCTCAATGCAGTCTCGAAGAACAGGAACAAAGATTCCCTTACCTGGAGGAGGCCTCATTGGCTGTCCCCTACCACACGATGCAGTTCACGCACCATTGACATAGCTGCAATGGTGCTGGAAAATTGGATAGGATTTGACCCTAAGAGATATATCAGTTGGTCCTGACTCTTCCTAATTTCCCTCCTCTGCTGTGCTGCTACTTCCTCCCTTTAGGGTGAAGACCAAGATGGCATGAGAACCCATGTTCCACCGTTCCAACAGAGATGTTCCACCTCCACCGATGCTTGCTCCTGGCCACGGTGTGTAAAGCTGTATGACTCTGTGATGCCTTTCACAGTCCATAGCTCTATCAAATTTCCCTGATCTACCAAACAATCATTTCACGATGACTTTTTCTAAAGAGGTTAACCACTGTTCCTTCCACCCAACTCAGCAACCATAAATCCACCACACTTTATAGGACAACTCTAGAATTTTCCAGTGCTTTCTTTAATTTCCTTCAATTGCTCCTCAAGTTGCTGAAATCATCACAACCAAAGCCCTGGCATCAGCTCAATGCCGGGGTTTTAAATGATGCAATATCATCTTCCAGTTGTGTGTGTTTTAAAGAGTATCTTTAAAGTGGTTAATTATCTCCTCTCTCAATCCATGCCTTGTTGCCCTTGTTGCAATGATGCAGATGTAAAATCTGACATTAAAAATCCAATTTAAAAAGAAATATGGAAAGAAAGAACAGGTGATCACTGCTGATTAACTGTTTTTTGTTCTTTTTTTCTCACATCAAGAAGGCGCATTTTTTTGAAAGAGGTCACTGTGATTTATTATGAAGCCATCTCTTCCTCTTTTCCAGTGGTGTCACTAGGGTTTGCATCACCCAGGGCAGGAGACCAGTGTGTCACCCCTATGATGGGCATTTGCCCCCCTGCACCCCTCCAGGTCCACCCATGCCTTGGTGGACCAGGAAGGTGGGGCAGGGGGCAAATGCTGTGGGTACTGTGTCCGTGCAGCACTCCAGACCATGTGGGAAGCCTTGTGAGTCTCCCGATGAGATCTTAAGCAGTACTTCCAGTTTCCTGGTAGTACAGTTTCAGACTGCAGGGAAGCCTCAGAACGCTTCCCCAGGCGGTATGAACATTGCATAAGGTTCCGTGATGAGAAGCAAGTGGGGGGATGGTGTGGTGCAGGGGGCAGCATCATGGATCTGTGCCCTGGGGTGTGTAGCAGTGGGTGGGGCAACATCTGGGGCAGTGAGCATGGTCATGCACCATTGCCCTGTCCCAGTGGTTTTTTAGCTATAACTTTTGATAGAATACAGATATTTCAACTCAGTTTGTTTCATTGCATTCTGGGTGAAATTACACATCAATTGATATATAAAGTGATAATATTATTCAAAAGTACCAAACCCTTTAAAATTTTGACAAGTAGTGGCATCACCCCCTTGTGCCCAGTGCAACCCTCAATTGCCTCACACCCCAGTGACGCCACTTCTATTGTCTGAGTACGTCATTTAATTCAGAAGGCAGATTAACGTCAGCCAAAAACGGGGGAGGGGGGAGAGACCGTTGCAACAGACAAAGACATGCCACAATTTCATGTTGGGTCTTTGGTGAGAATGTATCAGTAGCTTGGCCTTGCTTCACCAGCTCTACATGGCTAGCAGGCTACAACATTAAAAGTTTACCAGATGACATGGATGCACAATACAATGGACTCCGGTGTTGCTTCCTTCCCCTTCGCCTAGCCCTTTCCTCAGCCCACACTGGCATGCGGACCCCTCCACCAGTTGTAACAACTTATTGTAACAACTTATTGTATCACCATCTCTGGAGATTTGATGACATCATCACATCATCACTGAACCTCCAGGTTGCCGAGGTCCACACTGCATGGAGCTCAGCAGGGAGAGGTGTGTGGCCACTCAGATGTGCCCCTTAGAGGGAACACTGGTTGTAGGCCTAACTCACAAATGCAACACAACCAAATAGTGGTGTGGCTAGAGAGGGTGCAAAGCACTGAATGTTGCTTGTAGCCTCACTGCAGTGTACAAGTGGCCCAGAATGGCTCCAAAAGAGATGGGGAGTGGGAGAAAGGCAAGGGAGGGTGGGGAGGGCATGGACGGGGAGGAGATGGGGTAGGGGTAGGCAGATTGGGCTTGGGATGTGGCAGGATCCGTGGGGCCAGTGCTTGCAGTATTCTAATCCCCTTCTCTGGCCCGATCCACCCTTGTGGATCAACTCAGACTTGCACCAATGATTTCACTGACACAGACCTGAGTTGACCAATAGTGGCTGCTGGGGCATACAGCCTAAAATCCCCCATGGGATATAGCAGTAATCACACCAGGGTCACTGCATCACCATGCAGAAATTTAGATATGAGTGGGCTGTCAGACAGCTTTGGGGATTTTCATGTAGTTGTGTCCTAAATAACGTTGTAGTAGTGGGAATAAGAATGTGCAGGGCATGTAGATGTTCTTCTTTTTCTTTTTGGAATTATTTGGCATGCAATACCAATTCTTATTTATTCCATTTCTTCATGTACATATCTTATCATGTGAAGCTGCCTTACGTAAGAATTTAAGAACATAAAGAGTGCCTTGCTGGATCAGGCTAAGGTCCATCTAGTCCAGCTTCCTGTATCTCACAGTAGCCCACCAGATGCTTCAGGAGCACACACGACAACAAGATACCTGCATTCTGGTGCAAGTTACCCTTGCTTCTGCCTTCTACTGTGTGAGAGTCTTTAAGGGACCTGGTGCTCTGGTCCCTGCATCCCTTCTTTCCCTTGCGTTTGATGGAACAGGCAACTGGGCAGGGACGCCCAGGGTCCAGGCAGACTCTCCCCCTCCTCCTCCCGTGGCTTTTGCTGCCAGTTTGGGGACCCTCCCCTGGCCTCCCCAGGTAAGTTGGGGTGGGAGGAAAGCAGCTGACCCCGACATACTGAATCAGACCATTTGATTCATCTAGCTCAGTATTGTTGACACTGAATGGTAGCATCTCTCCAGGTTTTCTGATAGTGATCTTTCCTAACCCTGCTTGGAGATGCTTTGGCAAACTGAATCTGGGATTTTCTACATGCAAAACATAAGAACCTTGCTGGATGAGGCCAGAGGCCTATTTAGTCCAGCTTCATGTATCTCACAGTGGCCCAGCAATGCTCTGGGAGCATGAATGAATGCACATGAATGAGTTTGAAGCTACATTCCATACCTATTTTTTATTTGGTGACACATTTTCCAGGATAGTCATTTTACAAACAGTCCACTCTGCCTGTGGATATTGGCCATATCTCAAAAAGTCCAGGTAGTTTTGTCCTGCTGGTGGGATTTGTTCGTAACAAACAGTGTGGTTCCACTGAACAACATGACCAGGCCCATCACTGGCTCTGAATATTAAATCAAATATTTCTTCCTATGGGTAAAAGGCATATAAAATGCTGTCATTTTTTGGACAGCTTGGAATGATTGCAAAGAAGAAAACTGAACAGATAGAAAGATCACAAGAAAATGTGCAAGACAGAAAAGATTTACAGATTTATGTACAGCTGAAGAACACTGGCCTGTTGAAACAGCATTTTGTGTGAACTGCAAACAGTTTCAGAATTGACTGCCTTTTTTGAATGTGCAAATTTCCTGCTGCAAATGTTGAAGCCCTGCACTCATTTCCAAATAATAAAATAGCTCTCCCATTTGTGTGTCGACATGGTGAGTTCATCAAAGCAAAATGTTAAATTTAGTGTCAAGCCAAAAGCGCAGCACTTTTTACAAAATATATTATCAGTGGCAAAAAGCATCTTCCTTTTGGTGATTTGGAAGGAGGCACAGCAGAAGAAGACAAAGGTTCTTACTCATTCAGAAGTAAGCAAAAGGGAAGAAAACTTCCACTGTCACAAAAGACCAGTAGGATTGGTAGGATAAATTACATGCTAAACATGAGGTGTCCGTGTGACGTAGCAGCAAAAAAGGCAAATGCGATTCTGAGCTGTATCAACAGAAATATAGTATCCAGATCACTAGAAGTAATGGTAGCACTGTATTCCACTTTAATCAGACCCCACCTGGAATATTGTCCAGCTCTAGATGACACAATTTAAGAGGAATATTGACAAACTGGAGTCTGGAGGAGGAGAGGAGAGCAACTAGGGCTGCAATCCTACACACTTTCCTGAGAGTAAGCCCCATTGAACAAAATAGGATTTACCTGGAGGAGTAGGAGTAGGAATAGGAGTAGACCTGGTTAGGATTGTGCCCTATGTTCTACAATGATAGGGTTGAAACAGTTGGGTATGTTTGGCTTGGAGAAGAGACAATTGAGAGGGGACATGATAACTATCGACAAATACAGTTGTGCACCGCTTAATGATGGGGTCATTACTACCACGAAACCATGATCCCTATCATCAAGCAAGTGCTTGATGCAATGTGGACCTCCGCAGAGAAGGGGATGCTCTGCTCCCCTCCCCTCTGGAGGTTCATCTGAGCCTCCCAGAGGCAGTGCACATCCGAGTGCTGCCTCTGCAAGGCTCAGACTGAGGGAAATACTCCCATGAAAGTGTGCATAGGATTGCAGCCTTAGTATAGGGGCACTGGTGCTATGAGCTATGAAACGGATTCGAGGTTTTACGATACTGTATCTCTTTGTGCTGTAATTATGGATGATGGAGAGCAACGATCTCTTCCTGTCCTTTTCATTCCCTTGTAAAATCAGAAGTGGCGTCCTTGTTAGCAACCGAAAGTAGAATCCCACAGGGTCTCCTCCGGCACAGACAATGAATCTTGTTCGGGAGAACGGTGTCCCTGTGGATTGTTGCCCGTTGTGAGTAATGCGTTCTTTGAACATACAATGCATGGCTGAAAATGCAAATGTCAACCAGAGCTGTACAATCAGAGGAAGGTTAAAATTCCATCCTTGCTTTCCACCCACCCAAAACGCCACCAAAGAGCAAAAACAAACAAACAAAACACTGCTTGAGTCAGAGTTATGGAGGCAGATTCGGTGACTTGAACAGGCTCCTATTGTCTGAATTCAGTTCTTCCAGGTGTCTCCCCATTAATTTACCCACCGTAGCAAATCCCATAAACAAATGAAAAATTAAAACTATTGTTATCCCGATAATCCATCAGGGAGTTGCTTTCTTCCCCATACTTTGCATATTTATAATGCCTCAGCAGGCAATGTGTCCAATTAGAACAGATGGCTGATAGGTTACATTGACTTACCTACCCAGGGAAACTGGGCAGGTAGCCATTGATATTTGACAAAGACATTGCACAGCTTTTCTTGCACAGCTTTTCTTTTTTTGAAATGTAGATTCTTAACCCATCCTCTACTCAGGTTAATAACCAAACAGGCAAAAAAACAAACAACCAAAAAAAGAACAAACCAGTTGCTTTGGGGACGATTGACAGGACGACACAAGAAAGGGAAAAGTCTTTTACAAAAACTTTGTGCACTTTACATTAGAGCTCAATACATTAGAGCTCCATCCTCTTTGCAGGTGATAGGATGGACACCAGATAGGGATGAAAAATATAGGCCTCACTGGAAGTTGCGTCACTAGGGTTATTATTAATTATTATTAAAAGTATTTATATACTGCTTTTCAACAAAAAGTTCACAAAGTGGTTTACAGAGAAAAATAACTAATGGCTCCCTGTCCCAAAAAGGCTCACAATCTAAAAATCTAGGGTTTGCATCACCCGGTGTGGGAGGCCAGTGCATCACCCCCATGATGGACCTCCTCGACCCACCCCTGCTCGGTTTTTGGCTATAACATTTGATAGAATAGAGATATTTCAACGTTGTTTGTTTCATTGCATTCTGCATGAAATCACACATTGATTGAAATATAACATGATGGTATTATTCAAAAATATCAAAAATTTTTAAAATTTTGGCCAGTAGTGGTTTCACCTCCCCTCTCTCCTCCCCGTGTGCGTCATCCGATGAAGCCGGCACAGCCCGCAACCACCTAGCGACACCACTGCTCACTGGTACTATGTCAGTGTTTCTCTGACCCATTCTCTGACCCATGTTTTTCCCATAAGTCCCATGGGAACAATGATGCATTTCAACATAGCATCGTTTCCAGGGGAAATGGCTGTCCAGAAGAAAGCCACTACTACAGAACTGGAAGTGGCAAAAAAGGTGGGGTGGGGGGGAGATTTTGGAGCAACTATTTTCGTTCCTTTATTCAGATATCAAACACCTCAGTGCTGAAATGGGTATAATCACAATGGGGTTTTTCCAAACCTTTGAAAAAGTGAAATTACAAGTGAATAGAGGGGTGCAAAAAAAGGCAAAAATGTTTCTTAGAAAACAATATAGAATCAAGGCCTTAATAAATTTGCCTCCTTTGATTGAAAGCTCTCTCTCTCTCTTCTTCAAAAGGGGGTTCCTTTCATTTCTGTACAATGCTGATTCACATAATGGCATGAATTACAAAGGAGCTGTCTTTGTTGTTCTTTTTTCTTGAAGGAGGCAGGATTGGCCAGGGTGGCCAATCCTGCCTCCTTCAAGAAAAAAGAACAACAAAGACAGCTCCTTTGTAATTCATGCCATTATGTGAATCAGCATTGTACAAAAATGAAAGGAACCCCCTTTTGAAGAAGAGGGTGTGTTCTTCTCAAGGGAACAATTTCTTAAATAATTCCCCATGCAGCTCCCTGGTCACATGGGCACAAATCTGACTCATGAAGATGGTGTCATAGATCCAGACTGGCACAAGACCTTGGCCCAGCAAAGCCTAAAGGAAAAAGGGAGCCGGCATGCCTGTCTGTCATAGCCAGGCTAGCCCAGTACCTCCCAGCAACCAGTGACAGGCCAAAGGAATATCCACCTTATCCAAAAGTACGACAGCAATCACCTCCACAGCTCCATCCCATTCTGCAGATTCAAAAAGGAAGAGAGGAACATAGTGACAAGGAAGTATAGAGGAAAGGAGATTAGTGGACTAGATCTCAACCGGTGGTATGTGTACCACTGGTGGTATGTGAGGTGATATTTGGTGGTACATGCAGTAGGCCTGGACACCTGCTGGCCAGGCCAGGCACAACAAGACAAGCAGCGGTAGGAGGCTCAGCTTAGCAGGCAGATCTCTAGTATGTGGGTTTTGTGTGCTTGAAAAAACCCTCCCTCCTTGAACCTCTTACCACTACTTGTCTCGTCCCTTCTGGCCTCCCAATCTGAAAGTAACTGGCGATAAGGACATAATTGGTTACTTCTGGTGGGACATATAAAACTATAGTATTTCCAAAAACTATAGTATTTCCAATACTATGGAAATGGTATGTCAATAAGTGTTGGGAAACACTGGGCTAGATCATTTCTGACACTCTGGCCCACCATTTACCTCTCCTCCACACTTCTCCTCGAACTCCATCCCCTCTTCATTTGTGAATCCAGAAAGCGGGTGGAGGAGTGGTGGAGGCAGCTGAATGGGTGAACAGAAACAGGCAGCCCCCCTTTCAGTCCACCCGCCTGAGGCACCCTCTTCAGTCCACCTCCCCTCTTCAGCCCACCACCATCACAGGTACTGGTCTCCCTAAGCTACAGAGCTCGAAACCAAGACGCATAAAGTCAGCATGTGACATCATCGCCAAATGTCCAGTGTTCGTGGCCCGGCCCTGCCACGCTGCAGCCACAGAGGGGCTCTGCACTGCAGCATGAATTGTTGCAGGGAACATGGATCTGAGGCAGCCTCATGGACCTGGCTGGGACTGTCTGGACAAGCGCTGGCTCAAATGAAGCCCTCACTGTGACTTGGCATTAAACTTACAAAAGCTCAGCCAGTGTTATAATTCCTGAACATTCCCCTCCTGTTTCATAATTTCTGCTGGCAGCTCTCTCTCTCTCTCTCTCTCTCTGCCTTTTGCAATTACTTATCAATTATAAAATTAAAATGGCAGCAGAATACAATCTAAAGCAGTGGTTTTCACACCAGGACCCACTTTTTAGAATGAGAATCTGTTAGGACCCACAGGAAGTGATGTCATGACCAGAAGTGACATCATCAAGCAGGAAAATTTTTAAGAATCCTAGGCTTCTATCCTACCCACACTTACCCAGGAGTAAGCCCCATTTACTATCATTGTAAAAGAATACACATAGTAACTTGTTAAAAATACAGGTCTGTAACTTTTCCCCAGATGCAGTCACATACCATGGTTGCATCAAGTCTAATAGATTAAAAATAAAATATTGAAATGAATGGGAACCCACCTGAAATTGGCTCATGACCCACCTAGTGGGTCGTGACCCACAGTTTGAGGAACTCTGACCTAAAGATAATGAAGGCTCTCTCTCTCTCTCTCTCTCTGTGTAGGTATATCAGTTTACATACCATTTGTGGTTCCTTCTGAAAACTCCTGAACAATAGAATTTTCCTTTTGTCTTCTGTATTTAATTTCTCTGTTAAACTCAAACTTTAAATAATAAAATGAATTACAATGTATCCAGACAATGGAGGCCCATATTATTCTGCTCATGGTTCTGTCTAATTTAAATTCTTTTGGCACTGTTTGCAAGAGCTGATTTAAAATGAAAGGGCAGAGAAAATAGACCAGCACAACAATTGACGAGGGGGAATTTGCATTAAGGTTGGAAATCCCTTGGGTCTACAGAGAGAGAGAGAGAGAGAGAGAGAGAGAGAGAGAGAGAGAGATGACGACGACGATGATGATGATGATGAGGATGATGATTAACTAAAATGAGAACTAATTTTCTCTTTGTAGCTTCAGGGTCTTGGAATGGGGGGATATTAGCAAACATTTTTCTGCATGGAAATTGGACATTTGGCCACAGCAGAAATCTATGTGAAAATCAGGGCTTAATTTGGCTCAGGGCTTACCTTATTACTTATTTTTCAGTGCTAAGAATTTGCTGCTCGTGTTAAGGAAGGGAGAATCTCTGAACAAGTAAGGACCATCAGCCTGTGCACATCCAAGAAGGGCTTCCTCATCAGAGCTATAGGTTCTTTGTACACTGTTTTTAGAAAATTAAGGTTCAATGAAGAAGAACATCATAGAACTAAAGAAGGTATAGAAAAGGTCAACCAATATAATTCCTTGATCATTTTGGAGTACCTTGCCTAATTGAAAGGCTTGTGGCTCTTTTAGAGTACAACCCAGAGCACACTCCGAGCCAGTGCAGGCCCCCTGCATTGGCTCTTGAATGTCACAGATATACCATAAAGCACATTCCACCAATTCAGGAGTTGGCTGAGCCAGCACAGGGGCTCGTGCTGGCTTGAGGAGGCCAAATCCAACCCCTGATGGGGTAGGTTTTCACCAGCCCTGGCAGGCCAGAGCAGGAAGTAGGAGAGGGTGGTAGGATGGTGGAACAGAGGTAGAGAGGGGGAGTTTGGGACAGGGGCAGAACAGAAGGTGGATCAGGCCTGGGAGGGGTAGGTGGGATCAGAAATGGCAGTGCAGACCAAATTCTAATTCCTGTCCCTGGCCCAGGCAGCCTTACTGGGCTGCTTGGATTAATCACTGGTGCAGAGCCGAATAGCTCTATAGGGGTGATTGGGGTAAAGGGAAAAATATAAAAATATTTTATAAAAATAAACCTACGGCCACCTTCTAACCAGCGATGAATACAGAGCAGGCCAGCCTGTTCCAGTGCAGGTTAGGATTGGGCTGTTAGTTTAAAAGAAATTACTTACAGCCCAATTCTATCCAGAGCCAGTTTGCTGACACAGCCTTTGTTTCATCCCATGGGCCAGTCAGGGACCAGGCCAACTGGGAGACGTGAGCAAAGAAAATTTCTGCTTACCTCCTCTGCTACTCCCTGGTCCCCTATGGGCCTATTCAGATCTATGCCAGTCATTTTGCTCTTGTATTTCTGCATTTACACATGGGGCATATAAGGCCAAGAATGGGGGTTTCCGGATCTTGTGGGTGCCACTGCCACCAAGATCCGCCCTTGTCCTGCCCCTGATCTGACCCTGATTCATCTATACAGCCAACATACCTGCACCAACAGCCAGTCCTGGCAGTGCAGGACTTACTGGCTGCCATGCTATCGGCAGCGAGCCACAGACAAGCTGATGAAGTGGTGGCCCACACAATATGGTAGCGGACCCCAAGATCCACCAGCATCCACCCTGTGGACACTGAATTCCATGGATAATTAAATCCATAGGAAGGCCTCAGACAACCTCCTGGATGTGACCAGAAATTCCTTCAGGTGCCGTTTGGGAGGTCCCCTGAGGCTCTCCAGCCATGTGCTTGATATTCTCAGATACTGAAATCCGTGGATACTAAGCCCACAAATAAGGAGGGCCCACTGGACTCACACATTATGCTCATGTATATATCAGTAAACACAACCTATTTACCCAGCACCCCCCAATAAAGACACAGGCAAGGGCATATGGTACAAAGGGCTACTTTATTAACTATTTAAATATACTTCAGATTGCAACAGGGCCTAACAAATAAGTCATGCGGGTTCTACATGGGGGAAACGGAGCTGCCTGTCTACTTCCCCCTATAGTGATTTGGGCGATCACACCAGACTCTGGGCAGTGTCAGTACAAGCCTGCCGTCCCCTTCATTGTCACCCCGAAGGGGCAGGGTGGCAGGCTAGCTCAGGCCACCCGAGCGAACCCGCGGTGAGCCTTTACCACCAGGCCGAGGTTCATCCAGCCTGCCTCACCCAGCCGGGAATGCCAGCATGACCAAGCATGGAGTCCACCCAGCCCTTGCCACCCTGCGGTGTACACCGATATGACCTTACCTACCCAAAACCAGCACGACACCTGCCTAAAGTGACCAACAAGACCTATGGAAAACCCCATTCCGCCCCTAACTCCACAGTCCAGGGTAGGCAAAAAGCCACCAACCGACGTGCCAATTAGGCTGATGGCAAAAATTCCTACCCCGCCCCAGATGGCGACCAGCTAGTCTCGGACTGCCAAAGGGTGGGTGGGTGGGTGACTGCTGCCTGGTCCCGACTGCGCGGGCTTCTCCGAGCAGCCTGCACATGGCCCCAAACCAGTTAGCCTCCAGCCAATTGGCTGCGAGGCTGGACTCTCCTGTGCCTCGTGCGGGGGCAGGGCAAATGCCGGCGGCACGCTAATTCACGTGCCACCGGAATTCCTTCATTTGAAGAGGTCCAATATCCTCACTCATTTTCAAAACAAACCTATCTGCAGCCACTCATGCAATATTTGTACAGTATATGCCCATGCAGTGTAATGTATGAATAGCCCTGCAGTAAAGCTGATTTGTGTTCCGCTCAAGACAGATAAGAGAAAGTGTGTTTTCACATGACGCAAAATTAGGATTTGGATTTAACTGCTCAAAGATGCACTAATGGCAACTAGTCCAGAAGACTTTAAAAAGGGGCAAATGCATTTACAATCTATCAGTGGTCCTATGATCTATCAGTGGAACTTCCATGCACAGAGGCAGTCTACCCGTGAATGCCAGCAGCTAGGAATGGACAGCAGGAGAGGACAGTTACTCTATGACTTTTTTTATAAGGTACTCATAGGTTCTGAATATTACTTACAATTCAGCCCCTGTTACCTGTAGTGGGACGGGATTGCTGGGAAAGCACACTGTCCTGACTGCCTGAGCATTGGCTACTAACACAATGAACATGACCCACCAGGAATATCACCTCTGCAGATCCCATTAAGGAGGGATCTTCCCCCACTCCCTGGAAAAGAGGGAGAAGAATAGAGCAGGTGTGGGGGAGAGGAGCTTGAACATATCTGATACTCCAGCCCACCACTTCTCCATATTGCTTCTTTTGCTCCAATTCATTCTTCCTTTTCAAATCCAATGGGGCAGGAGGAGGAGGAGGGTGACAGAAGGTGTCAGCAAGTGTCTCCTTCCCATCCATCACCTGAGGCAAATGCCTCAGTTGGCCTCATGGACATGCCAACCCTGATTTGAAGAGTGGTGCCATAATCCTGTCCTGCCTAGCACCAGTGGGATGAGAGCATGCAGGGTTGCAAATATGCCGTTTGTTGCAGCAGCATGGAGGCTTGTGGTGCTGGCCTGCCAGTGCCAGTCGAAGACCAGCACCCACCAAAGAAAGTAAGGTCTCCACAGACTGGCGGAAGGGTGTGGTACAAGGGTGGAATGGAGGTAGGGAGGGGTTGTAACAGGGGGAGGACAAGGAGGATCAGTCCCTGGAGGGGGATGGAAACATCAACAGAGTTATCTGCCATATCCTATCCCCCTTCCCAAGTCTGATTTCCCAACAAGGGGCTTCTCAGATCTGCACCAGCTATTTTGCTGGTGTAAGCCTGCATAGCCCCATAGTGCCTGCTGGGGCTTACCCCAGCAGGGGGGGACCTCAAACAGCCTCTATTCCCACACTGGAAGCAGTAGAGGCATCACGGTGCAGGACTTTTGTTTGGGTTGCCAAGCTCGTCTTTCTGGTGTCTCATTGGAAACTCTCAGCCTCCCGTCCTCAACCTTCTCAGGGAAACTGTAACTGCAGGCAGGAGCAGAAATGTCAATGGGAATATTAATTGGATATTATTTCAGTGTAGGCCTTATGCTTAAAATATACCTTCCGCTTAAATATCTCACTCTATGACATGCTGTGTGCCGCCCCTTTCAAATTCTCCCCCCCATCAGGCTCAAGCATTCTGTCTGCTTTATAGGCATAATCCTTTTCTTTTATGGAGAATCCATTTTAATCTATTTTATTTTTAATGCCACCCCACTGAACGCATAAATCCATTTAAATGTCAGATTAAACAACAGTTGCGCAAACCCCGCAGGATGTTTAGCCCGGCAATATTGTTGGGAAGGTGGAGGTGCTGGAAGCCATCAGAAGCGGTGTGCGGAGGGGATCAAAAGGCAATTTTCTTTTCCCCAGCACCGTGCAGAGATCGTGGATTCAGGTATCTTTAGGACAGCGTTTGTTGAGCGAGTGTTTCGTACTTCATGAGATAGCTTATCGGGGAGATAAACACTCAGCAGGAGAAGGGTTCACATACAGCCCAGAAAACAATCTGGGACAAGCAAACTTCATGCAGTAGGGGGAACAGAGTGCGCCATCATCAGCATCAAAAGCTCTGGCACTTGAATCAGGAGCATGGCTTGACTGGGGAGCAACAGACTGTCCCGTCTCGTCCATGAAGACATCTGAGTAATGATCTCCAGTAGCAGGTGAGAGCACTCACCTGCCTTTCAGCTCCATCAACGCTGGAGCCAGTGGCATAGCTAAGAGTGTTGCGGGTGGTGCAGGTTGCACCAGATGATGCACACAGGGGGGTGACACCACTACTGGCCAAAGGTATTTTCAAATAATACCATAACATTTTATATCATTTGATGCATTATTTGAGAAGGTTGGGGTCAGGGGGTTGAGAGTTTCCAATGAGACACCAGAAAGATGAGCTTGCACAATGCAATGAAACAAACTGCTTTGAATTATCTCTGTTGTATCAAAAGTTATAGCCAAAAAACCAGCAGGAGTGGGGCAATGGTGTAGCAACACACCCACCACCCAGAGGATTGTCTCATCCACTGCATGGGAGGATTACGGGGTGCATTACAGGGTGACGTGCTGGCCTCCCATACCGGGTGATGCAAGCCCTAGTCACACCACTTGCTGGAGCACTGAGGCCACTTGGTCCACACGGTATCCTATGCTGGTTAGGGGCAGGGTGGAGGCTTTCTTGGGGGAAGGGGACATTTATGCCCTCACCCCAGGTAAAACCCCAGCTACTCAAAACTGCACCAGTAAAATCACTGGCACAAGTCCAAGAAACCCCATATTTCAAACCTGGGAAAGAGAATAAGATACAGTGTGTGCTGTTCTGCCAATCTCGTTCCTGTCCTGGGCCGGATCTTCCCGTTCTCCACCTTCCCCCGATCCATTACACACCTCTTCGCCATCTGTTGGCATTACTCTGAGTAGCCTGCCTGTGTGTCCTGACTAGACCTGACCAGGTGTTTGGGATATGGCACCACTGGTGCTGCAATCCACCCTGATCCTCCCCCATCCTGACTCAATCCCTAACCTAATCCATACCATCTCACAGGTGGCTAATCTGTGGGGTGCTGTGTGGTGCTTTCTGGCCCTTGCCTTGGTGGCAGGGCTCCACAGACCCGTGGAGAGGCAGCCATAACAGCGTACTGGGTCATAGTATTGGGTCATAGTTTCCTGGAACTTATTTTGTGGTATGTAACCCAGAGGAAGTATTGGGCGGTCAGCCATATTCATGGCAGTTCACATAGGAATCTTTTGCCCTGCCTCTCCTTCAGAGTATTGCAACAGTAGCCCCCACAGTGTGGGCAGAAGAGCACAACATTGCAAACTCAAACTTCAAACTGATATTTGGGGAGATCACATCAAGTTGAGGAGGTGGGGAGGAGGTGACCCAAAGTTGGGCCAAAGCAAATTACCTCAGGTGATCTTCAAGGTCAGAGTCTTTTTGGGGCCATCGAAACACATGGGGTATACCCGATTGTGTGAGAGTTTATCTGGGCAGGGATGAGTGGAGTATTTTTGGGCTTTGAAATTAGCTGCAGACCACAGACGATGATGTGGCCTCTCTGAAGAGGGAAAGAGCTCTGCACACAACTGACAGGTTTCAGGAATGGACTTTTTCTCCTCCAATTGAACATCTAAAAAGAAAAGTCCAGGAGAGAGGGAACATTGCAGCAGATGTTTGGCACCAAGCTGGGACAGCCTGTTTGAACTACTCCTGCGCACCACATCTCTCTTCTCCCTCCATCGCACCTCATGTGAACTGGAAATTGGGGAGGGGAGGGAGGGGGTGATCAAAGCCTGCCGCACACTTCTGCAGCAGATCAGTGCAAAAAGAGAAGCTGGCGCCATTGGTGTCGCGCTAATTAAAAGGGTTACTGCACATTCTGCTTTTTTTCATGCCCAAAGCCAGGTGTCTCGAGGGGGAATGAGAACCTGGGGGCTTTAGAGAGATTTCAGGCAAACCTCTGAACCTGCATCCAGTTTGAAAAGAACCTTTGAACCATTGGAGTTTACCCAGCAGCAGCCAGGCATGGCTTTCCCTGGAAATCAGAGCTACGGGGACCAGCTGATGTCAGGGCAGAAAGAGAATAAAAATGTAAATTTGATCCTTCTGAAATTGCCTTCATGTTCCTCTAAGTGTTTTTCCTGGATAAGGCAATGTATTTAACTAATTGATCCTGAACATGGCTGTGTGTTTCAGAAACACTCCCTGCCATCCGCAGATGATGCATTATACAAAAGCATCAGTGGACTCTTTGGTCTCTCATTGAGAGATTTCATGCATTTTGTTATTTACATGAATATAAATTAACCACTTTGATCTGAGGTTGTTAATAAAACAACTAAGCCTTGAAGGAAAGCTGAGGCGGGTTTGTGCTAAGATGCTTTTAATTAATAAATCTGCAAGTGTTGGAGGGAAAAAAAAGTACACTCTGAGCATCTGGGGAGGGGCAAAGGAGACAATCCAGGCCCATTACCATTGTAATTGTATGACTTCTGGCATACTCCAGTCATAAGCTTGTTGGATAATCACAGAGTTTACGCACAAAGAAGGACAAAGTCAAATTTTTAGGTGAAGCAAAGCCCTTCTGTGAATCATTTGATGTGATATGGGGCTTAGACAGTGCTTTTTTTGTAAAAAAAAAAAAAAAAAAAAAAAAAAGGTGCAGGAACTCACAACTTGTTAATCTTTAATTTAATTTATTTATTTATTTAATTTATTTATTTATTTATTTATTTTTAAACCATTTTTTATTGGAGAAATAAAATATTTTTCATGTGCTTCCCCCCTAAAGATGAACTTACTTCTGAGTAGACATGCATAGGATTGGGCTGTCAATCTCCACATCCCCTTCCCCCTAGCTACTTTTTCTACACATGGGGAAAAATACTGTACAGGTGCACTTGTAGTGGGTAGTATGTAGGGTGGCACTACTTCAAGGAGAGGAAGCAGTGAATGGATTCCGAAAAATGGCTTACATGAGTTCCATGTAGTAAAATTACTCTAAGCAACTGTGGGAGTAAGAACAAAAAAGGAATTCTTACACGAGAGGGGTCCTTAGGTGCACATAGAAACAGCTACGTTTGCAAACAAGCGATTAAATATGGTTTAATTCAGGTATCAGAATACTCTGTGTCTTTGGGAAAGCGCTTGGCATGCAATTGTATGTTCTCTGCTGCCCTGAGCAGCTGCTGTGCATTGCTGGAGAGGAGCTGCAAAAGCTGGCTGGCAGAGGGCATGCTTGTGGGGGAAGGATGAGGAGGATCTCTGGCAAGGCTGGACAGCACGTACACACATAGAATCCCTTTTCACCTGCCCTTAGCATGTGAAAACGGGTGCAGATATATATCTCTGCCAGGAATAAGAGCCCAATCCTAAGTATGTCTACTCTGAAGTAAGTCTCGTTCTAGTCAATGGAGCTTACTCCCAGGAAAGTGCCTGGGATTGCAGCCTAAGAGGCCAATCCTATGCATGTCTACTCAGAAGTCCACTTTAGTAAATGGGGCTTACTGTGGATAGGATGGCAGCCTCAGGGCCCAATCCTGTGCCTGTCTACTCAGAAGTCAGTCCCACTAGAAGCAGTGGGGCTTCCTCCCAGGAAGGAGTGGAGAGAACTGCAGCCTCAGAGCCCCTCCTGTGCCTGTCTCCTCAGAAGTCAGTCCCAGTAGAGGCAGTGGGGCTTCCTCCCAGGAAAGTGTAGAGAGGACTGCAGCCTCAGAGCCCTTGCTCTGCCTGTCTACTCAGGCTGCAAGGCTGTGACACTTTCCCAGGAGCAAGACCCATTGAGCACAATGAGACTTACTTCTGAGTAGACACGCCTAGGCTCATGCTCAGTGGTGGGATTCAAATAAATTAACAACAGGTTCTATATCCTAATGACCATTTACCAGTACACTGAAAGGTAGTTTAATAATAATAATAATAATAAAATTATTAATTTAATAATTAAATTATTTAATAATTAATAATATTAATAATTAAATAATTAAATAATTATATTTAATTAAATAATTAAATTAAATTAAATTAATTAAATAATAATAATAATAATAATAATAATAATAATAAACTCTTGGGTGGATGCCATCAGGCCCCTTTTAAAGGCGTCCAGGCCAGATGCCATCACCACATACTGTGGCAAGGAGTTCCACAGACCAACCACATGCTGAGTAAAGAAATATTTTCTTTTGTCTGTCCTAACCCTCCCAACACTCAATTTTAGTGGATGTCCCCTGGTTCTGGTGTTTTGTGCGAGTGTAAAGAACATCTCTCTATCCACTCTGTCCATCCCCTGCATAATTTTGTATGTCTCAATCATGTCCCCCCTCAGGCGCCTCTTTTCTAGACCCAAACGCCTGGGGCTTACTCTCAGGAGAGTGTGGATAAGATTGAAGCCTCAGAGAAGAGCATGAGATGCTAAGGGCTGCTTGTGGGAAGGGGGTCAGGGCTGCTTGGGGGGGTCAGGGCTCCACAAGGGTCAGGCAGGCAGGTTCGGGCAGGAGGGGTCACGGGGCGGGGGGGCTCACCCTCGGAGGCGGCGGGGGCTCTTTGGGTCTTCGTCCCACCCGCCCCCCCGACCCACTGGGAGAGCTGAGCCAGCTAGCTCTGCTGGGGAGGAGAGGTGCGGGGCGGGCAGCTGAACTGCTCCTCTTGCCTTCGTCAGGGATCGCGCCCTCTCCTACATTCTCAGAGCAGTCACAGGAGGTGTCAAAGCTGCGCGTGTGCTCCCCGCCAGCAAATGGTTCTCAGAACCAAGACCTTGATTAAGTAGGGGTTCCATAGAACAGGGGCGAACCGGTTGAATCCCACCACTGCTCGTGCTGCAGATTGGCACGGTGGCTGCACCAGCCAGCTTCTTTCCCCTCCTCCTCTGCCAAGCCAGTACCTGGGCATTCCATGGGTGCCGCAGCCCGTCTCCCTGGCTGGCTGGCTGGCTGTCCATCCTCCTCCTTGGCGTCGGCATGTGTCCCCCGCGCCCTCTACTGGCTTGGAAGCAGAGCGTGGGGGGAGGGGAGGCGGGCTGGGCTCAGGTGAGAGCTTGGAGATGGGGGCAGGAGGGGGTCGTTGTGTGGTGAGGCAGGGGCACCCCCTAGCACCCACTCAGCGAATGCCTCTGTTTTGCTCCCCCCCTGGAATGCCTCCGAAGGGGAGGGGCCCCTGCAAAAAGGTGCTGGAACTCCGTCCCCCCGCGTTCCATTAGAAAAAAAGCCCTGGGCTTAGAAAGCAGAGATGGGAAGGGTTCAGGGACTGTCATACCATGCAGAGGGATTGCGAGGCCATAACAACATAAGAAGAGCCCAACTGAATCAGGCAAAGACCCATCTAGTTCAGCTTCTTGTATCACACAGTTGCCCACCAGATGCACACAAGACCACCTAGAACAGGGGTGTCAAACATAAGGCCCGGGGGCCGGATGTGGCCCATGGAAGCTTTTTATCTGTCCCTCAGGCTCTCAGCTGAAAGGGAAGCCCACTTGAAAATTGAGCTCTCCCATATCTTAAATATGATCAAAATATGTATATTTTCTCTTCTGTCATTTGCAGCTAATGAGTTCCCAAGTGAGAAAAAGTGCTTATTTTTGGTCATGAACTGTTTAAAGACATCACTTCCTGCCCAATGGCATCACTTTCAGCCCTCAGCAGGCATCATGAATGCTATTTGGCCCTCTGCATGAAATGAGTTTGACACCCCTGACCTAGAACATAAGAACATAAGAAGTGCCCTGCTGGATCAGGCCAAAGGCCCATTTAGTCCACCAAATGCCCCAGGCATGTCCACACAAGACATGCCCCAAATGTCCACACAAGACAACAGACATGACCTGCATGCCAGTGTCCTCCCCTGCGTCTGGCAATCAGAGGCAGCCTACCCAAAAACCAAGAGCTTGCACATACATACCATGACTTGTAACCTGTGATGAACCTTTCCTCCATAAAGGTCCAATCCCCTCTTAAAAGCATCCAGGCAAGATGCCATCACTACTTCCTGTGGTAAAGAGTTCCACAGACTAAATACACACTGGGTAAAGAAATATTTCCTTCTGTCTATTATTTTCTATTTTCTATTGCTGCTTGCCATGCCTCGGCATAAAGGATTCCATGGTGGAGTGTGAGCTGCAGAGCAAGGTACCAAATGTGGCTGCCCTAGCACAGGCCCACTCGTCCTAAAGACCATCCCTGCTAGTCAAGCGAAACCAACCCACAAGCTTTAAATTAGCAACAAGATATGTTACATCCACCCCTATGAAATTAATCCCCATCAGTAGGGGGTAGATGTAACCTATCTTGTATACCCCCTGATTGCATATGAGGTAGCTCTGCAGGCTATGCCAGTGATGGTAAGAAGAGTGATGGGCTTTAAAGTTGCTCAATTAATAAATATTAAATGAATAATACATAAATAAATATTTTTCTTTCTCTGGCCCATTTGACTGAACACTTTAGAAGGCGCTACCATTGGCATGTGAGTTTGTCTAATCACACCTGAATGTTCTTGAGGCCCTTTGGCATCTTAGCCTCCACCCCCATAATAAGCAAGCCAAAGGCAGGCATCCTTCAGTCTTTCCTGTGTTGGACTCTGGGTCTCTTCTTCTCTGCCAGTCAATGGAAACAATTCCTCCACTGAGCAGGGCTGCCATCAGTCAGGCCCATAAGTCATTCACTTTCCAGTGAAATTATCTCTTGGCAGCTCTTCTTGTATAGGGAAAGAATTGAAATTCTAGAAAGTGCCCTGAATTAACATTCTTCTGGCAGATACTGGAAGTTTGTGCAAGTGACTCAATAAGGTGCAACTGTCTCTAACTGAGCCAGCAAGTGGGCCCAGCTCTCTTCTAAAGCTGCAGTGATATTTGCTCCTGATGCCTCCATTCCTTTACTATGAATGGGTCTGCAACTGATAGATTGAAATTAAATAAGTTAAAACCACAACAGGGGTGAGATGAGACAAACCTGGGAGGGAGGTGGGACTGGTGGAGCCTATGCCAAATCCTATCCCCCATCCTGGGTCGACATGGGATTTCTTAAGTCTGTGCCTGACTCAATAAATAGGCTGGGGTTTTACTAGGGGTAAGGTGATTAATGCCCTCCTTACTCCGAGGAGACCTTTAGCCTACTCTCAACTCTAGCACAGGCAGTAGGGGTAGCCATTTGGCACCACTGCTCCTGTGCTGGATAGAACTCGACCCTTAATCCCTCAATGGGATTGAGACAGGCATTGGGCTGTAAAGTTTAACCACATAAACCACATTTGAGTGTTTCTCAAACTGTGGGTTGGGACCCACTAGGTGGGTCACGAGCCAATTTCAGGTGGGTCCCCATTCACTTCAATATTTTATTTTTAATCTATTAGATTTGATGGTATGTGACTGCATTTGGGGAAATGTTGCAGACCTGTCCTTTTAACAAGCTACTATGTATCTTCTTTTAACAATGATAGTCAATAGGACTTGCTCCCTGGTAAGTGTGGATAGGATGCAGCCTAGGATTGTTAAAAATTTTCCTGCTTGATGACGTCACTTCCTGTGGGTCCTGACAAGATTTGCATTCTAAAAAGTGGGTCCTGGTGCTAAATGTGTGAGAACCACTGACATAAGTTATTTAAATGCATATAAGGATCTTGGGAATGAAGCAATCTTGGCAAAGGCATAGATGGTGCAGTTAATTGTCAGGATGCATTGAAAGAGGCCACTCATGAGAATATCAAAAAGGAGAAGCACATATAACCAGCTACTCTCATGCAAGACCCTATAAGTAGAGATCGGAGAAAACAATTCTATGTTTTTGCGGATTTTGGTGTTTTCCAAAGGTACAAATGCAGAAAGTGTACTTTCTGCAGAATGTATTCTGTTCCAGAACCCCCAGTGGATAAAAAGAAACACTGGATACCAATCAGTGAAAAAATAGCTTTAAAGATGCGCTTTTTGGTTTCTTGCTCCTCCATTGTTACCCCAGAATGCATTGGTATAGACCAGTGTTTCTCAAACTGTGGGTCGGGAACCACTAGGTGGGTTGTGAGCCAATTTCAGATGGGTTCCCATTCATTTCAATATTTTATTTTTAGTCTGTTAGACTTGATGCTACCATGGTATGTGACTGCATTTGGGGAAATGTTACAGACCTGTACTTTTACCAAGCTACTATGCATATTCTTTTAACAATGATGGTCAATGGAACTTACTGTCAATGGTAACAATGTTAGTCAATGGTAAGTGTGGGTAGGATAGAAGCCTAGGATTGTTAAAAATTTCTCTGCTTGATGATGTCACTTCCGGCCCACTTCTGGTGGGCCCTGACAGATTCTCATTCTAGAAAGTGGGTCCTGATGCTAAGTGTGTGAGAACCAATGGTATAGACACTATACTGCATTCAGTCACTAAATGGGGTGAATAATGGAATCTAGAGGAATGAAATTATAGTTATTTAACAGCATGAAGGTGGGAAATTGGATTTTGGTGCTTTTTTCCTTGCTACAAGGCATTTAAGGGTGGACCTCAGTATCAGTGACAAGTCAAATCAGTGGATACCAAATCAGTGACTACCAAGGTCCCACCTGTACAATTGTAAATTATACTCGATTTAAAAGTGTACTAGGTAGGTGATGTAGGTTATACAGTGTCTGCTGATGAAGCCACAGTCTTATCCATGCAATCTCATTACATAAGAAATAACAGCCAAATAGAACTGGGTGTTTGTTTTTTGCAGATTTCTAGGGGTTTTTTTGTTTTGTTTTTTTTATTTTACAAGTGCAGAAAGTGGTGTTCTGTGTTTTTATTTCATTATCACCATTTTCTCCCACCTCTACCTATAAGATGGAACATCATTAATGTTCTGCTTTTTTCAACTGTTGGCCTTGTTGACCAGTGAGGAAGAATTTCCTAGTATTTAACACAGCTCCGCTTTCCTATAGTTGAAACCAGCTTGTTTGAGGTTCCCATGGCCATCCCTCCTACACAAATTCTTAAGTTCCTGAACTTCGGGCATGCTAGCCTGAAGAGTCAAAAATAGTCAATGCAGAGAACATAGCTTCACATCTCCGGAGAGACGATGACAATGGAGAAGGGAGGGGCGATAGCATCAGTGATCTCACGCTGCAAGCTGCCAGGTCCTAGAAGAGGGTAGTTGTAAGTGTCAGAAATTAGCTGGCTTTTCTCAGAGACAGATTCCTGCCTCCCCAACCTGAGTAAAGCAACCCTTGGTGGATGCAGAAAATGGAGAGATTTTCATTGTAAAATATTCATAGACAGCTGCTCCATTGCGTTTCATCTCCGCGTCGGTATAAACTGGAGCTGGTCTATAATTAAATCATTTATGTTTCAGATGCTTAACAGGGTGTTTTAAATGTTTGGATCTTGTAAATGATGTTTATTTATAGGGAGCTAATTAAGCACTCCGCCAGTGGGTCTCGAAGCCAGTCCAACGGACCAGCCAAGCAATGTCCATTTGTTGTGGTTCATTCTGACGATGAGCCAGCCAAGTTGCTTGTCAGAAAGTCAAAGGAGAGCAAAGGGAGAAATTGGGCCTTGAAATGGGTTTATGTGCAATTTCTCCTCCCCCTCTCTTTCTCAGCTGTCTTCCTCTAGTCAGTGTAATGTAGCCTTTTCCTGTCACCCTTCATACCCAAGCGCCCAATGCTTCTGCAATCTACTTTGAAGCACCGAGAGAGCCTTTGCATTCAAAATGTGAATATTCCAGACTGTTTGCAACCTTTAGGTTTTAGAAGTAGCCTATCGCTACATGCAAGGGAGTGGCAACAGGATGAGGTGGTATTAGAAGAACATGTTCATAGGGATAGAGGGATTTTTTCCCCTCTCACACAACACCAGAACTAGGGGACATCCACTAAAATGAAGAAAATATTTCTTTACCCAGTGTGTAATTAGTTTGTGGAACTCGTTACCACAAGATAGGGTGATGGCATCTGGCCTAGATGCCTTTAGAACATAGGAACATAAGAAGAGCCTTGCTGGATCACACCAAAGGCCCATCTAGACCAGCTTCCTGTATATACCTTTAAAAGGGAATTGGACAGTTTTCTGGAACAGAAGTCCATTCACAGTTTACAAACCATGATGGGTATATGCAACCTCCTGGTTTTAGACATAGGCTGTCTCCAAATGCTAGGTGCAAGGGAATGGTCACAGGATGGAGGTTGCTTGTGCTGAGGCATCTGGTGGGCCACTGTGAGATTCAGGAAGCTGGACTAGAGGAGCCTTTGGTCTGATCTAGTGGGGCTCTTCTGATGTTCTTAAGGACAGTATTTGTCCCTTTGCACTGGGGAAAGCCCCAGCAGCTGCATTGGGGCAACCTAGACCTGCAACCTAGACATCGCTTGCACATGTCCTTGTTGGTGGATTGAACCCGGGAAGGGGCATTGGATACGGCATGCCCCACTACTGCTGATCCCACCCCCTCCCATGCCCAATTCCCCACCCCTGCCTCTGTCACCACCCTCCCCCTATCCCATTATGCTCACTCCCTGCGCTCTCCTGTTCCTGCACAGCCCAGCACTGAACTTACCATGTCTAGCACATGCTGCTCCCTGTGTTGACAGTGGTGGGACGGCGCAGGACTTCCCGCCAGCACTACTAACTGGCATGCTGTTGCAATGTGTTTTACGGCAATGTGTTTTACCCACCGAGCACACACTCCGCCAGTGCAGAAGAGGAATCAGATTGGGCCACAAGTAATCGATGACAAAATGATATTGCTAGACATTGTTATCTTCAGCTGTGACTATTCTGAGTCCTCTCTTGGCAAATCACTTATTTTGCAGCATTATGTTCTCAATGTATTTCTTGGACATAAAAAACTTTTTTCATACTGGGACGTGAGAGGTTGACAATGCTACCCCCTCCAAGCTCAGGAAATACCCAATGCGTTCTGACCTGGAGGGCAAAGGATAATTTGTGAGGGTTGTACAGTCACCCCCTCAAAGTGTTTGTAAGTTGCTTAAATTCAAATTTATACGTTTTCAACTACTAATCCATATCTGGTAATCCAGATATGGATTATCCTGTCTTCTTTCCTGCCTTTCCAGCCCTACAAGACTTGCCTTTTCCCTGCCATTATTCTATTATTTTTGAAGTACCCCTAAAAGTCCTGGCAAGTACCCCTGGGGGTATAATGTACACCAGGTTGGGAACCACTGGTCTAGATGACCTATAGTTACCTTCTGCCTCTTTGAAACTCATTTTTTTAAAAAAGGAAAGAAAGAAAGCAAAGACGAAGGAGGGAGAAGCAGAATGGGAACTTGCTTCAGCTCTCCTAATGCCGACGCAGAAACAGTTTTACAGCAGAGTTAATAATGTGGAGAATATAGGACAGCACATTCAACAATGAATAGCTTTCATTTGCTTAAAAGGGATTTAGCCCGTTATGGCCTCCATCGCTTCCTTACCAGCCTCTTAAAGAAGTTGCTGCAATCCGTTCCAAGCATTTCCCCTAAATCACCATTAGATGCCATGCACCAGTGAAGGGTGTGCATGGTGGCTCAGCATCACTGTCCAGTTGGCACATCTATGTCTGTTTGATATATTCCCTCCCTTTGCAGATAGATGGGAAGTGGAGGGGGAAGAGACTGGTCTATGGCCATTCCCCAGGGGAGAGCAGCAATTGGTACCCCTTTGTGCCCAAAGGGCGCAAAGGGCCTTATACTGCTGAAGTTTTTGCCCAGCTTAGGGAGAGGATTATGATGATTTGCTTATACCATGCTATTAGAGGAAATGATGGCTTGCATGGGCAACCTGGATAGGCTTCTGATTCCAAAGCAGTGGTGTAGTTAAGGAGGTGCAGGGGGTAGCAATTGCACTGGGCAACAAGCTTTAGGGGGGCAACAACCTGAGCTTGACACTAGTGGCCACAATTGTGAAAAACCTTGGTATTTTTGAATAAAACCATCATGCTATAGGCCATTTGATAAGGAATTTCATGCAAAATGCAAGAAACTGTGGTGAAGTATCTCTATTATATCAAAAGTTATAGCCAAATAACCAGAAAATAAAAACACAACTTGCACTATGTAACAAATAGTGGCTTTTCTGTGGACCTGTCTGTAGCACTGGAAAAAACTGCAATTCCCACCATTCCTTGTGCCTGGTATGCAGCTATCACAGCATGGCAGGTAGTAGGCAGGAGAAAAATGGCTTTCCATCTATTCTGCTTTGGCTGGGGACACAAGCAAAGTAAGTGGGGGAAGGGGCAGGGGGCAGGCAGGCAGGTGGACGGGCTGATGCAGGGAAAGAACAGGTTGTGGGAGGGATCAGACTGGACCTAGTGTAGTAGTTCCCAAACTTTTTAGTACCTGGACCCACTTGCTTAAACGACACTCTATTGAGACCCACCTAGGTTTATGAGACTTTTAAAAAAAGATCTAAAAAGATAAAATATTTTGTTTATTTACAAGTAATAATTTATCACCCTATATTTACACATGTTTGCAAACTGCAGGAGCTTGATTCTTTGCAGAGCAGTTAGCAGCTGTCTGATTTTTTGAATAGCCTCTGGCCTTGAGACAACAGTTCTCTGATCTTTCCATCACTGGAGGCTCTGCTCGGCACTCAGCACCCACAAAATATTGGGACGAGACCCACAAGGGAGTCGCGACTCACAGTTTACGATTCACTGACCTACTGCACTCCCATTGACATCACTGGGTGTACAAATGTATCTGCAACAGATACATTTAAAAAAAAAAATCTAGGTATCTGGGGGAGAATAAAAGTTTTTGTTTTTGTTTTTTGCTACAAGCACAATTCTCAGCCTGAGTGGGATGAGATTGCCCTGCATTAATCCCACATCAGCTGGACTTTTGTCTTCAGCTCCAACCTTCTCTGAAACTGAATCATTTTTAACAGAATGCAACACAAGCCTGAGAATGGCTTTCAGTTTTGTATTCCAGGAGAATCCTGGTGCGGAGCCATTCAGAGTCTCTGTATGTGCAAACCCTGGAGAAACATATAGGCTTGATTGGAAGCATCCCTATCAGGGGCTCATCTAATGCTAAAGTCTCTAGGCTGGTGTATCATCTGATTTCTCAACACTTGATTGCAGTACACACATGCCTGACTGACAGATGAAATGTGTATACTGACGTCAGTGGGGGAAGGGAGGCTTTTGAAGCAGTAGGAACATTTTGTTTGCACGATGCTGGAGGTCTTTAACAAGCAGAACTGACAACGGGGCTAAGGTGCCACAGCTGTTTGCAGGCAAAGGGAGTCATCGATAGGTTCTCAGTTCTGCTGCAGAAGCACCCCATATGAATGGCCAGAGCTAGTATTGCAGTCTTTCAGCACTCCAAGTGGCCTCAGGAATCAATACAAGCCTTGATGGCCTTCTGTACCAGTGGCTCCTGGCTTGGTTCTCCAGTCTGTTGTTTAGTGCACAGTCAAAAGGGCCCCCTCTGATGACCTGAGAGTATGGGTACTCTCTAACCTGTACATTATTTATTTACTTATTTATTTATTCATATACCCCATCCTTTCTACCACACATTGGGGCTATTTGTTAAAATTACATTCATTAAGGGTGCAATCCTAAGTGTGATGCTTGCGCCAGCCTGGGAGGGTAGCAAACATGCTATAAAGCATGTTTGCGCCTCCGTGGATGTCAGCTAGGCTGGCACACAAATGTGTGCCAGCCCGCAGAGGCTGAATCCAGCCTCTGCACCAACTGAGACAGGTGAGTCTACACTGGCTGAACTTGGCCAGAGGCCTGGGGTGAGTGCGGGGAGGGGGTGTTTCGGGGTGGAGGAGGGCAGGCGGGTCCATGGGCAGATGGTGCAAGAGTGAGGGGTGTGACCTGGACCCTGTTATGCTGGACTCTGACCCTGTTCCCAGGTAGCACAGAGTGGCTCCTGGCTGCTTGGTTCTGCTTGGATCTGTACCACCCTTTGTTGGTGTTGGTCTGTGTAGACCCATTGTAGGTCCTATTGGAACAGCCTCCCTGTTCCAGCACAAGTAAAAGAGTCAGCTTGTCATGTAAACAGTTAAAAGCTTCCTTGATTAAAAAAATGTCTTGAGGCCTTGCCAAAAGGTCTCCAGAGAAGGAGCTGTTCTTAATTCCATGGGGAGGGAATTCCACAACTGAGGAGCAACCACAGAGAAGGCCCTATTTTTAGCTGCCATTCCCCACACTTCTGTTGGTGGTCGCACAGTCAAAAGGGCCCCTCTGATGACCTGAGAGTATGAATAACCCGTACACCAATATTAATGGAAGTCCCACACTTCAATCCAGAGGGGGCAATGAGGCCTCTATTGCATGCAGCATGGAACTCGAGGCTGCTGGATGTCTCCCTGGAGTGAGGGAACATTTGTGGAGCCCTAGCAGCCTCTATGGGCCTCTACTCGATCTATGCCACAAATCTGAGCCACCCTGTGTCAGGCTTCCAAGACCGGAGTTAGGATATGGCAGTGCTATGGCCACCATTCTTGCTCCCTCCCTGGACTGATCTGCCTCCCTTCATGTCCTCCCCTGCCCCATAATGCCACCCCATTCCTGTTCCACCCTCCCCCACCGCCCAGCAGGCACAGGCATCCGACCGGTGGTGGCAGGCCAATGCCAGTCTCACAGCATGTTTGCAGAAGTGTGTGTGCCCATCCTGCTTAGGACTGGGTTGCCCACTTGGGTAAGTAATTACTCTGCTTCCCTTTGCTCACCATGCTTTGCCACTAACCCCCAGGCTAGCCTTGACTACATCTTCTGCCCCTGGCCATAAGAACATAAGAACAGTCCTGCTGGATCAGGACAAAGGCCCATGTAGTACTGCTTCCTGTATCTCACAGTGGCCCTACAGATGCTCTGATCCTCAGTGGTCTGATCCAACACTTGAGCCCAGCCTGCTTTGACTCTGCTCAGGTTTTGGGGGTGACATATTAGATTCTCCAATGCGACTGCCAGATCTCAGATTTTTCAACCCAAGAGGGTTTGAGAATTAAGTTGTGGAGGGTGACCTCTGCTGTCTTGTTCCTCCCATGCCAAATTTTCTGATGGTGCTGATGGTGCACCTCTCTACCTCCCATTGGTCTGGGACAGGGGTCGGCAACCCGCAGCTCTGGAGCCGCATGTGGCTCTTTCAGCTGTCTGCTGCGGCTCCTCCAGGTGAAAGTGGCAAAGGGGGTGACAGGAGGCACCTGTGTTGGGAGGGTAGGCTGCTTCCCTCCGCCCCCTGAGCTCACTGCCCTCCTCTCCCTTCACCCCCACCTGCCCTGCATTGGTTTCCCTTTTCAATTTTGCCCGCTCTGCAGGCTTAAGCTCCCTGTTTTTCCCTTCCCCAACTCATAAGAACATAAGAACATAAGAACAGCCCCACTGGATCAGGCCATAGGCCCATCTAGTCCAGCTTCCTGTATCTCACAGCGGCCCACCAAATGCCCCAGGGAGCACACCAGATAACAAGAGACCTCATCCTGGTGCTCTCCCCTACATCTGGCATTCTGACTTAACCCATTCCTAAAATCAGGAGGTTGCGCATACACATCATGGCTTGTACCCCATAATGGATTTTTCCTCCAGAAACTCGTCCAATCCCCTTTTAAAGGCGTCTAGGCTAGACGCCAGCACCACATCCTGTGGCAAGGAGTTCCACAGACCGACCACACGCTGAGTAAAGAAATATTTTCTTTTGTCTGTCCTAACCCGCCCAACACTCAATTTTAGTGGATGTCCCCTGGTTCTGGTATTATGTGAGAGTGTAAAGAGCATCTCCCTATCCACTCTGTCCATCCCCTGCATAATTTTGTATGTCTCAATCATGTCCCCCCTCAAGCGTCTCTTTTCTAGGCTGAAGAGGCCCAAACGCCGTAGCCTTTCCTCATAAGGAAGGTGCCCCAGCCCCGTAATCATCTTAGTCGCTCTCTTTTGCACCTTTTCCATTTCCACTATGTCTTTTTTGAGATGCGGCGACCAGAACTGGACACAATACTCCAGGTGTGGCCTTACCATCGATTTGTACAACGGCATTATAATACTAACCGTTTTGTTCTCAATACCCTTCCTAATGATCCCAAGCATAGAATTGGCCTTCTTCACTGCCGCCGCACATTGGGTCGACACTTTCATCAACCTGTCCACCACCACCCCAAGATCTCTCTCCTGATCTGTCACAGACAGCTCAGAACCCATCAGCCTATATCTAAAGTTTTGATTTTTTGCCCCAATGTGCATGACTTTACACTTACTGACATTGAAGCGTATCTGCCATTTTGCTGCCCATTCTGCCAGTCTGGAGAGATCCTTCTGGAGCTTCTCACAATCACTTCTGGTCTTTACCACTCGGAAAAGTTTGGTGTCATCTGCAAACTTAGCCACTTCACTGCTCAACCCTGTCTCCAGGTCATTTATGAAGAGGTTGAAAAGCACCGGTCCCAGGACAGATCCTTGGGGCACACCGCTTTTCACCTCTCTCCATTGTGAAAATTGCCCATTGACACCCACTCTCTGCTTCCTGGCCTCCAACCAGTTCTCAATCCAGGAGAGGACCTGTCCTCTAATTCCCTGACTGTGGAGTTTTTTCAGTAGCCTTTGGTGAGGGACCGTGTCAAACGCCTTCTGAAAGTCCAGATATATAATGTCCACGGGTTCTCCCGCATCCACATGCCTGTTGACCTTTTCAAAGAATTCTATAAGGTTTGTGAGGCAAGACTTACCCTTACAGAAGCCATGCTGACTCTCCCTCAGCAAGGCCTGTTCGTCTATGTGTTTTGAGATCCTATCTTTGATGAGGCATTCCACCATCTTACCCGGTATAGATGTTAGGCTGACCGGCCTATAGTTTCCCGGGTCCCCCCTCTTTCCCTTTTTAAAAATAGGCGTGACATTTGCTATCCTCCAATCTTCTGGTACCGTGGCCGTTTTGAGGGACAAGCAGAACCAGGGTCATTTGTTGGGGGAAAGAAGGGGAGCTAATTTGCTTAAAGTGGGCATAATTCTCCAGGCAAAGAATGACCTTGGAATCAGGCAAAACACCATAGAGGACAAGGTATCTGAAAACACAGGCCAAGAATGTATGACAAAACTAACTAAAAGCTACAAGAGGGGGCTACATTATAAAAATGGGACCTATAAGAGCATAAAGTTTTTAAAAAAACTATATATGCAGTGTTATCTTCATTTTAGATGTCAAAAGGGTTTTGTGGCTCCCAAGGTTTTTTTTCCTCCAGAAAATGGGTCCAAATGGCTCTTTGAGTGTTTAAGGTTGCCGACCCCTGGTCTGGGAGGAGTGGAGAAGACAGAGTGGTGCAGCAAAATGGGTTTTGCAGTTGATTAATTGACTGTAAAAAAAATCCTTTCAAAATGCTGCTTTAAAAACTATTTCACTCACAGCCCAATTTTCCCTGCTGGAGCAGCCACATGGAAAAGGAGCATGTTGTATCAATCGGGGAGGGGAGGCAGATATTGGGGGTTGGAGGGAAAGGGGGATTTAAATCTCCTCACACCTCCATAAACCTTCTGCTCTGCAATGGGCCTCCTCAGACCTGTGCCAGCATTTTCACTGATGCAAATTCAAAAAATAAAGGGGGCAGGAGTGTTGCTGATGGAGGGGATAGGATCTGGTATGTGTCTTCACCACTAGATCCATTCCCTCCTGCAGCCTTCCCGCACCTCGGCCTCCCCCATCCCTGACAAGTTTCCACTATCCCCTGCCCTTGTTCTGTCTCCCCCGCTATCTTACCTTCCTCAGAAGGAACTTTGGAATCCACAGATATAGGCAGGAAGGCTCCAACCTTCCCGCTGGTGCTCCTGCAATGCACGCCTCTTTACTCCTGCTTCACAACAGTCACTACCCACAGAACAAACATTCCATTGGTGGCTGGGCCCAATATAATCGAGCCATGAATCTATAAAAGAAAATTTTGTCATACTGGGAAATGGGGCTCATCTGGTTCTGGGGAAATGTCCTGAAAAAAATGTCCCTTTGCCATGGGGCTCCACACAAGCACTATCTAATCAGGGGCCATTCAATGGTATTTGTCTACGAGACATCACCAGGCCCCACCTCCTGAATCTCAAATTTGGGGAGGGGGCTCCAACCTGGCAAGCTTTGGTGAAAGAGGGGAAATTCACGCCACCAGCCCAAGTGCCGCATAATGGGTAAGTTTGAGATGCCACTTTTCTTTCCTCTGCGACCCACCGGCTGAAGCTGCATAATTGGCTGTGCGTGTGGGTGGGTGGCGGGGTGGCGAAATGAATGGGAGCCCATGCAAATTTGCCGCATAAAACCACATGGCAATCTATGGAAATGTTGTCAATTACTGTAAAGCAAAGAAATCCCAGATTGAATTTTCCATAAAGTGTTTAATATAGTCTTTCTCCTGCTCTTTCTGAATGAAGCCTCGGAAATGTCAGTGAACCAGAATTGATTTTGGATGTACCATATCCATTAAAGCAGGAACATTTTCTTTAAACTGCTTATTAATCTAACCTTGCCTTATAGGTTTTCCATGTGAATCCTTCCTTTCAGGCTTTACAAATCAGGGAAGTGTCACCCCTTGATTTACTGACAAAACCGATGAGTGACATAATTTACCTTGCCCGAGATCAGTTCATCAAACGGAGGAGAGCTTTAGTGGCCATAAAACCCCCGGCATTAGATACAATTGTGCCTGTTTAAAATGCAAAGGGGGTAACCTACATTTTGAAAATGCGGTAAAAGAGAACAAGTAACGATGCCAAGATGAAAATTTATGAGGCACGGAAAAAGCCTGCATATGAATTCAGTCATTGCTGGGTGGGGTGGAATTGGCTCAGAAAGTCACCTCATGCTATCTAGTTTCCGCAGGGTCTTTGCTGAAAAGGAGCATTGTGAGTGGAAACTTTAGAGCAAGAGAGGTGGCAATGTTACTATTCAGGCTGGTGGCATTATCTACCCTCTTGCTGCACAGGTCTTTTTAAAAAGACACACACTTCTCCTTTAGCATTGCACCGAAGGACTGCCGGAGTCGAGTCTTGTTAGCAAGGCCAGGGTGTAGCGAGGAACAGGGTTCTCTATGTCAAACAGCAACATCAGGCAATAGAAGGCATAAATATGATCTTCTGTGAGAAAGGGGCAGAAATCAGAACTTTGTCTGATGGACTCCATTAGAAGGAGCAAACTTTCCACCATTTCTTGACGGTCAGGACAGTTCGGCAGTGGAAGAGATTGCTGAGGGAGGTGGTGGATGCTTCCTCACTGGAGATCTTCAAGTAGAAACTAGACCTGCTGGAGATGCTCTAGGAGGATGTCCTGCTACAGGTTGGGGGATGGACTAGATGTCCTTGTAGATCCCTTCCAACTATGATTCTGTGGTTCCCCAGGGATTCTATAGAAGATCTTGAGTTCTGCGGTCTCATGGAGTTCAGGTTCAGATGAATGTTCCCTGGGCTAATGTCTCATTAGACAACATTCCTCAAATGATTGGATCCTACATAAAAATCTAGGATAAAGAAATTTTCCTTCTTCCACTATTGTTCCTTGCTTCTGCTCTGCATTCCAGTCCTCCTGGATTCTGGTTAAATTAGGAGAATTTCTAAAATTAATTTCAGAAGCGAAACATATATAGTTTGCTTCACTGTTCAGTTCCTTCATTTATACCCTCCCCCCCCCACCCTGTGTGGCCAGTGAATAAGGACCCTATCCTACCTGGGCCTTGTGCTGCCATAACTTGTGTTCCAGCAGCAGAAAGCCCTTTTTTATGGCACAAAAGCTGAGCCACCATCATGCACTTCAGGGCCGCTGTCACAAGTAGCAGCGGCGCACACAGCAGTGACTCCCAGAGGGTCCGCCACTTCGGGTAAGATGGCAGCAGGGGTATGTCATGGGCATAGGGGTATGATATGGGGCAGAGAGGGGGAAGGACATGGGATGGCTTGGTGAGGGAGGGGGTGGTTCTCAGTGGCAGTGACTTGCACCAAGATCCTATCCTCTCTTTTTGAACCCATCCTGCCTCCTGTTTGTTCCTTGAACAAAGTTATATAGCTGGCACAGGTCCGAGGAGATTCACTGACCACCAGGTGGCCTATGGAAAGGTAAGAGAAAATATCTCCCAGATTTCCTGATCCTGCACCACTTTGTGCATGTGCAGGTGAGCTCGAGCTCTGTAGATCCAAATGTTTGAGAACCTCTAATATAGAGCAATTTCACAAAGATATAGAATACTCATTTGTGTAAATAAACTAAGGCCCAAATCCTAACCAACTTTCCAGTCCTGGGGAAGCTGTGCCAATGGACCTGTGCTTCATCCTGCAGTTGGGTGGCACTCACTGAGGCCTCCTCAAAGTAAGGGAATGTTTGTTCCCTTATCTCAAAGTTGCATTGCCCTTATGTTGGTACTGGAAAGTGGGTTAGGAATGTTAATAATAATAATAGGAATGTGCCCTGTGTGAATAGAAACCTAACTTGACAGGCCATAGGCCCATCTAGTCCAGCTTCCTGTATCTCACAGCGGCCCACCAAATGCCCCAAGGAGCACACCAGATAACAAGAGACCTCATCCTGGTGCCCTCCCTTGCATTTGGCATTCTGACATAACACATTTCTAAAATCAGGAGGCTGCGCATACACATCATGGCTTGTACCCCGTAATGGATTTTTCCTCCAGAAACTTGTCCAATCCCCTTTTAAAGGTGTCCAGGCCAGTCGCCATCACCACATCCTGTGGCAAAGAGTTCCACAGACCAACCACACGCTGAGTAAAGAAATATTTTCTTTTGTCTGTTCTAACTCTCCCAACACTCAATTTTAGTGGATGTCCCCTGGTTCTGGTGTTATGTGAGAGTGTAAAGAGCATTTCCCTATCCACTCTGTCCATCCCCTGCATAATTTTGTATGTCTCAATCATGTCCCCCCTCAGGTGTCTCTTTTCTAGGCTGAAGAGGCCCAAACGCCGTAGCCTTTCCTCATAAGGAAGGTGCCCCAGCCCCGTAATTATCTTAGTCACTCTCTTTTGCACCTTTTCCATTTCCACTATGTCTTTTTTGAGATGCGGCGACCAGAACTGGACACAATACTACTGGACTATACTACTGGACTCCTGGACAATACTACTGGAGGCAAGGTAGTCTCACCTTGATGGTTTCTCATGTTTTCAGGCTATTCCAGAAAGATGAAAATAGTGATTTTTTTTTTCTCTGTCTGTGATATAGAGAGTTTTGTCTGTCATGGTTCATTTTTCCTTGCACATCTACCGAGAAACATAAGGGCTGGAGAGACTTTTTTTTTTTTTTTGAGACAGCAGGTTAAAAGAAGTTGAATCCAGGTATGCCAACCTTATCTGAACCGGCCTCCTTGTTCGGCATCGAAAATCTGCCACTGATGAATCACAGAAGAGATCTTCCTGTCAGGAGTGAAAAAAAGGAGAAAAAAAACACATGCAATTATAATTCCAAATAATATTTATCAGATCTTCTTAGGCTGCTCGGTGCAGTTCAATTTCCTGCTATCTGTTAAAAGTGGTACATCTCCGGAGGTGGTACTTGGAGAGCAGCCTGGGAGAGTGGTGCAGGTTCAAGCTGTGGAATTGAGCACACAGACTGGGAAACCAGGTATGATTTCTGTTTAATAGGGCATCACTGCCAACATCCAGTGATGTGACTCCTGATCTATTTTCTTTTTTGGAATGCAAAAAGTCACACATATGTTTCAATTCTATTTCCAGAAATTAGACAGTTAAGGGCAAACTTATTATTCACCTTGGAAAGGAAGTTTCCATAGCTTGCAACCACAGTGGTGGAGAAAGAGTTAAGACCCCTTTCCTCCAGCCACAGTACTGATTGACAGCCCAATCTTTCGCAGGTCTACTCAAAAGTCCCATTATATTCCATATGACCTTCTCCCAGGAAAGTGTGCTTAGGATTGTAGCCTCAGACTGGGCCCCAAGCCACCAGCTGTAGACAATAGAAAAGACTGCTGGAGACACAGAAAATGTCCCATGCCTCCATGTGCTCTCAGTTCTGTTGGAGATGGGATCAAACAGAGCCTTTGGGATTATGAAGGTACCCATTCTCATGACACAAGAGCTTCAATAGCAGCCTAATTCTATGTTTTCCTCCCCCCCCCCCACCAAAATGGTTTACACTGCATTCTGGGGGAGGGCAGTCCTGGAGGGAACATTTGTTCCTTTACTCAGGGTAAGCCTCTGCCGTGTGAAAGGGTCTCCTCAGACCTGTGCCAGTGAAATTGCTGGCGGAGGTCCACATGGACCTGGGCCACGCAATTGGAAAGTGGTTTGGATTTGCAACCACTGCTGTAGGCAAACCTGCCTCTTCCTGGATCTGATCTGCCCTCCTCCCCACACCCATCATCACCCCATTTTTCCCTCCCCCCACCCCTTACCTAGTGAGAGGCACTTGGCATGGCAAAACACTGTGCAAATTGAGGGTAGCACCATTGGACGTGCTGCCTCAAGTGTTGAGTTGGCAGGTCTACTCCCATCCATCACTGCACGGGGCCACTTCATTTGTGGGACACGCCATTTGTGACGGCCATAAGGTGCATTCTACCATTAGAACGCTAGTTCTAGCAGTGGCCTACACTATTAGGATTGGGCCGTAAGACTTCCACATTATTGTGGGGGGGGGGGTTGCGCACAGCCCAACTTGTATTTTGAACTTGCATTCAATATGGAGGATGATGCCAGATTTTAATTAGAAACTGGATTCTGAAAAAGTCACCTGTCCCCCATAAATTGTCAAGCATGGCTAATTCCTCCCTTTGTGCATCAGAAAATCCTGTTATTATTTTTCCTTTTAAAAAAAGACAAAATCTGATCCACCACCAAAATTCACAATATTAGCAAGTAATTTCCTTAATGATGAATGAGAAAAAAGAAAAGTTAGTGCATCTTAGTGCATCTGCCATGAACATTTTAATGAATTACTACCATGACCTCCATTATGCACCATCAAGATACGCTGTGCTTTCAACAGAGGATTAGGAGAACTAACTGGGAAGCAAGATTCCATTTTAGATGACAGGCGTGAAGCCTGTGCAGGGGGAGGGGGAAGAGTCCCAGCCCCGGATCACTGAAACGTGGCAGCTGTCACTCCAACTTATATGATGAAGGCACAAAAATTACATGTTCCTGCAGTGGAAAATAAGGAGGGTTGATAAGAGTGACAGCCAGAGTTCAGCTTCCTTATCTGTATTTCACACACATCCTCTTTTCATTCCACCTTCCTCTTCAGCATCTAAGGGTGTGTTCTTGCTTTTTAATCCCCCGCCCCCCCCCCAATGTTTCACATATAATAGTGGTTTCATATGGGTTATGGAGTGTGGGTGTAAAACTTTCACTTGCATGGAATATCAGGATCAAGCCCATTGTCTAGGCCTTCCAGGGCTTCCCTTTCTGACCTTCTTTGTTTTCTTGCCCTACATCTCTGGCTGTGTGCCAACCTGTTGCAAAACACAGTTGACTAACCTGGACTGTTTTATCAGCTGTCGGAGAAATTCAGACAGGAAGAGAGGATACAGGATAGTACTTTCCTGGCAAAGTCCTTTATCTGGATGGTTGCTTAGGGTTAACTAAATCTAAAGTGAGAACCAACTTAACAAACAACAGAACAAACAACACCTACACCCACTACCCCCCCCCCCACTCTATAAACTCATTATTAACATTCTAGGTGCATAAGAGATGAGCTCTATACCTAAAAAAAATCACATCAGTTGCAACAGGTAGAATTCAGATCTCAGTATTTGTGTTGCTGCCCAATTCTAGTGAAATCCTCACGTGGCAATGCAGTGGCGCTGGTGTGGTCTATGCTGAATCTGGTGGAGAATTTTTGGATGCTGGCAGACTCATTGTGGAAAGTCCCCTTGCCCCAAGATAAGCCCCAGCAGCCACAAAGGGTCAACTCCGACCTGAACCAGTGATGTCACTGGTGCAAGCCCAAGTTGATCTGTGCAGGTGGCACTAGCCCAGGAAGGGATTCACTGTGTACCACTGCTGAATCCGCCTCTTTCTGGGCCTGATCCACCCCAGGGTGATCAGATATAATGGAGGACAGAGTATTTGTACCTTTAACATTGTATAGACGAGGGAATGTTGGCAGGTGTAGCTTTTTAAACCCTGCCATGTTGAGCTGCACCATGCCAGGCTTACCCGGTCCAGTGGGCACCGTTGCTTTGCCAACCTGCGTGGGAAGGCTCCAGCCTTCCAGTTGGCATGCCAGCCCCCTGCACTTCCACAAAGCACCAGCCAGTCTGCTGGTACCACCCTTCAATACAATTGGGTCATTGTTTAATGACTTCAGTCCCCTGTTTACATTTGAAGCAGGTCCATCCATGAGGCCAACTGAGGTGGTTGCCTCAGACAGTGGACTGAGGAAGGGTGTCCTTTGTCTACCTTCAGCTGCCTTCCTTTGCTATTCCTCCTCTTCCCATGCCCTGGATTCAAAAAGGAAGTAAAGAACAGAGCAGAAGCAGAAGTGTGAAGGACTTGCTCTAGGTCACTACTCTCATCACCTCCACACTTTGTTTTCTGCTCTGTTTCCTACTTCCTTTTTGAATCCAGGGAGTGGGAAGAGGAGGAGAAGCTGGCATGTCACTAGGAAGGGGATGACACCTGTGCAAAGTGGGGGTGGCACCATTATTTATGTCGCCTCAGGGGTTGGGAGGTCTTTTGTCAGCCTTGATTATAAAACGAAGCAGCTTGGGCCCACCATGGCTATGCAATGGAGGTTTATCTACAGGAATTTAGTCCTATTGGAATCCACCTGGAGCCCCCATCAGTTCAGCCCTATGATAAATAGTTCATTTAAAGTTCAGGCAGGCTTCCTTTTGCTTCTTGTAGGCCCAGTTCATCAATTCTTTAAATCAGTTGCCAGGTTTCACTGATTAGGCACATTCTGTGCCCTAGAGATAAAAGATAGAAGCCACCCTCATTTTTTCCCTTCCCTTCCTTCAGCCTTTGCCAAGATGGCCTCATTACACAGCTTGCTTGTTGATGAACATTCTGCTGGGGGAATCAATACAGGAGTGGATGTGCGGTTGCCTCAAGATTAATTAAAGCAGGGTGATAACTGGGGAGCAGGACTCTAGCATGGAGTAAAGGAGGAAATTGAACCTGAACATTTGCCAGGACCTGGAATATTTCTTCCCTTGTCCCAGGGTAAGCCCCAGCAACCACAATGGGTAAACTCGGACCTGCACCAGTGATATCGTTGGTGCAAGTCCACTTTGATCCATGCAGATGGATCAAGCTTGGGGGTTGGGATTCAGTGTGCACTGCTGCCACTGAACCCACCCCCTCCAGGACCTGATCAGCCCACCCCATCTCCTCCCTGTTCCATCATCTCCACCCTCCATCAGGGCTCCATCACCTTCATGAGCAAACAATGAAGCTAAATCATAGAAGGAATGAAGATGTGGAGGAAAAGCTCTTGAAATCTGCAGGGGCCACAATCCTGGGAGGAAAAACTAACTTCTGCAAAGACAGCAAGAGTGTTCAAAATGGCCTGGATACAATGGCAGAACTGGGCCAAAAGCAACCAAAGGCAATCCAACAAAAAGAAATGCAAAAGTCTGCATTGAGCACAAAACAAAAGCAAATCAAACAGGTGCAATAATATTTGGCTTGGCAGTAATGCATGTGAAAAGGATTGCAGAGCTGCAGTTTATCACAACTGGAACATGAGGTACCAGCATGATACAACTGGACTGGTGCCTGGCTGAAGAAAGCTAAGCAGGTTCAACTGCGGTCTTGACTTTGAATGGGAGACTTTGGATGGAGATAGGAAATCTGCTGATGGACTTGCATGGAATGTGCAGAATGAAGAGTGGGCCACTGTGAGATTTGGTGGGCCGCTGTGAGTTACAGGAAGCTGAACTAGATGGGGCTGTGACCTATGTAGTGGAACCACTACATCTAGTGACTTGGAACCTACGGTTCTACCTGAAGTCATATTCGCCTTCTTTGCAGGCACATTACACTGCTGGCTCATGTTTGGCTTGTGATCCACTACAACACCAAGATACATGGGTTGTACTGCCAATCCAGGTATCACCCATTTATCATCATCATCATCATCATCATCATCATCATCATCATCATCAGGATTTACTTACTGCTTTTCAACAAAAAGGTTTACAAAACAGTTTACAGGCAAAATACCTTTTGTCAGGGGTCGAGACCTTGTCCGACCCCTGCCTTACCTGGCTGCAGGCCAGGGGTAGAACTGCTGGGCCATAGAGCCACCACCACCTCTCCAGCTGACCAGGTAAGACATAGGGCAGCTGGGTGGGAGAGACCGTCCCCCTAGGGCTCACCTGACCTTAGCAGTGAGCAGGGCCAGGTCACCATTAACCACCAAAGAGGAGGGAAGCAGGCCAGGGTCAGGGCCCCTTTAAGCCTAGAGGAAGGGGAGGAGCTGAAGGTGTGGCTGGAGAGGATAAAAGTAGGTAGGCCTGTGATGACAGGCAGTTCTGGAGAGGGAAGACAGGAGGCTGGAGTTGGAGCCCCTTCCTGAAGACTGACCCAGCCTTCCAGAGGGCACAGCAAGAGGACCCCACCATGGCTAGAGCACGTGAGGAAACAGCTGTGGAAGAAGGTCAGGTAAGGGACCCCTGGCGGGCTCGGAGTTACCCCCGCATAGAGTGGGAGAATGGCCTCTGGTGGAGAGTGACACCCGCACGAGTCGGGCCAACCCCTATCCAGCAGTTGTTGGTGCCCCTACCTTACCGGTCTGATGTCTTATGCTTTGCACATGACACAGACTGGGCCGGACACTTGAGTCCTCAGAAGACGGCAAGCACTTGCAGCACTTCTATTGGCCTAACTTAGCTCAAGATGTCCGAGCCCACTGTCGGGCTTGCCCCGCCTGTCAAAGAGGGAACACCCGACCACCAGCCCGGCCCCCCCCTTACCCCTGCCCCTATTAGGGCGTCCATTCAAGTGGATCGATGGATTATACAGGCCCCCTCCCACGCTCGGCCTGGGGTCACTGGATTACGCAACACGGTACGCTGACGTGGTGCCCCTTCGAGGGATGTAAGCCACAGGGGTCGCTTGCACGCTGATGCACCTGTTCACCCAGTTGGGCGACTGACTACCAGACTGACTGACCGGGGAAGGCCATTCACCTCGGGGGTCCTGCGGGCCTTTTGCTAGAACCTGGGCATAACACAGAAATTTACGGCTATTGGTCATCCACAAACTTATGGTCTCGTAGAATGGTTTAACCAGACACTAAAGGCCATGAGCCGCAAGCTGACCCACAACCACCCATCCCGCTGGGACCTCTATCTTGACCCAATCTTGTTTGCCATCCGAGAAACCCCTCAGGCCTCCATGGGTCTGGCTCCCTTTGATTTGTTGTATGGGCGACGCCCCCGGGGACTCTTGGAAGTGTTGCAGGAGGGATGGGCTGCTGAGCCTACTGCTCCACCCCAACCCATAGCAGAGTACATGGCCCACCTCCAAGAGATGCTAGAGACAGCGCACACTGTAGCACGCCAAAATGTAGAGCGGGCCCAGGACCAGCCGAAAAAGTTCTATGATCACTAGGCCCAATCCCGTTTGCTCCAGGTGGGCGATCAGGTTCTCGTCCATGGTTCGCTATTCCCCAACCTGCCCCATGAACCCTGGCAAGGGCCCTTTCCTGTCGCCTGGGTCTTGGGACCTCTCACAAAATCTGCTGCGGGCCTAGATCAGCTCAGCTACGAGTTATCCACATAAATCATTTAAAGAAATGGCATGAGCCAAACGCCATGCCTGCCCCTGTTTTGGCCGAGCTAGTCGTAGACCCAGAGGAGGGTGGCCGAGGCTGGAATACCCAGGAGTCAGCAATGCCGGAGAGGCCACAGTATGGGTCTGCCTTGACTGCCCACCAGCAGGTCGATCTCAACACCCTCATGGACACATTTCCATGTAGCTTCGCGGCCACCCCAGGAAGGACCTCAGTGATCCAGCACGAAATCGAGACACCACCAGGAACGGTGGTGAGGGCCACCTGGCGGCCCCTTCCATGGAAGAGGTGGGAGGCGGTAGAACAGGAGGTCCAGGACATGCTGGGTCTGGGAGTAATTGAACCCTCAAAAAGTGAGTGGCGGAGCCCTATTGTGTTAGTCCCTAAGCCTGATGGGTCCATACGTTTCTGCATAGACTTCCGAGAGGTCAACAAGAAGGCTAAGTTTGACGCTTATCCCATGCTGCGAGCAGATGTTCTCCTGGACCAGGTTGGCGAAGCCTGGTATTTATCCCTGGACCTAACAAAGGGCTATTGGCAGGTCCCCTTGAGACCCCTTGATCGGGAGAAGACAGCGTTTGCAACCCCAAGCTGACTATTTCAGTTTACCATCATGCCCTTTGGTTTACACGGAGCCGCAGCGACGTTCCAGAGGTTGGTCGATCGGGTTCTGGGCTTCTGCCGCGCTCTCTGCTTGGCCTATCTGGATGACATTCTCGTATTCAGCCGAACCTGGGAAGAACATCTTGAGCAGCTGTGAGCCGTTCTGAACACCCTGCAAGCTGCCAACCTGCGAGCCAACCCCAAAAAGTGTGTGTTGGGCGCCACTTCCCTGCGGTACCTGGGTCATATCACCCCACAACCAGAAAAAGTGGAGTTGCTGAAGTCCTTCCTTCGTCCACGTATCAGCCGTCAACTACGCCAACTCCTTGGTTTGGCAGGCTATTACAGCCGCTTTATCTCCCATTTCGCCACATGTGCCAGCCCCCTTACTGACCTCCTGCGGGGGCCAGCACGTTCCCACATACAGTGGACGGCTGAGGCTGAACGTGCCTTCAGTGATCTTCAGACGGCCTTGTTATGCGATCCGGTCCTGCACAGTCCTGACTTCACACACCCATTCCTTGTGCCGGCTGATGCTTCGACAACCGGACTGGGGGCCGTCTTGGCCCAGAAGTATCCCGAGGGCAAGCGCCCCGTGGCTTATCTCAGCCGCAAGTTACAACCTGCAGAAAGGCTCTATGCAACCATCGAGCTGGAGACCTCTTGGCAATATTACCTAATGGTGAACCCCTTTGTTGTCATCATGGATCATGCCCCGCTTCTCTGGATGGATCGCCTCAAGGATCACAATGACCGGGTCCTCCGGTGGTACCTGGCCCTGGCGCCATACTCCTTCACTGTCCAACGTCGCAAAGGCTCACTTCATCGGAACGCTGACTGCCTCTCCCGCCTTCATGAGCCCTTGATGACACCTACCTTACCTGGCTGCAGGCCAGGGGCAGAACCGCCGGGCCATAGAGCCACCACCACCTCTCCAGCTGACCAGGTAAGACGTAGGGCAGCTGGGTGGGAGAGACCGTCCCCCTAGGGCTCACCTGACCTGAGCAGTGAGCAGGGCCGGGTCACCATTAACCACCAAAGAGGAGGGAAGCAGGCCAGGGTCAGGGCCCCTTTAAACCTAGAGGAAGGGGAGGAGCCGAGGGTGTGGCTGGAGAGGATAAAAGCAGGGAGGCCTGTGATGACAGGCAGTTCTGGAGAGGGAAGACAGGAGGCTGGAGTTGGAGCCCCTTCCTGAAGACCAAGGGCCTCAGGTCCTGCCTTCAGGGGGGAGGACAAGGGCGTCGTGATCCCCCTCCCCCTGGCTTGGTCTGAGGCTTCCCCTGCAAGGAGCCCCAGGGAGGTGGACACCCCACCCAGGGGTCCCATGAGACCATCCAGCCGACCCTCGGCACCCCGCCAGGTGATGCCCTGAGACACCCCTCACACCTTTGATTTAAAAAAAAAAATTATTTTATTTTATTTTGTTAAGCCTTGCATTTGTGTCTGTTGAATGTAATGTGGTTAGTTTCAGCCCAGTACTCCATTCTATCAAGGCCTTCCTGAAGAGCATTAGGATTCAGAACAAAAGCATTTTTCTAAGTGCATTTAGCAAAAGAGCTGAAAGATCGTGAAAGGGATCTGGGAGGGGGACTACTTCAGGCCTTTCATCTAGGATGGGAAGCCTATGTAGCCTGCACACACACTTACAAACATACACACACACAGAGTGTAAAGCAGGTACTCCAGGAGCTCTAGAGGACTCAAGGAACTGAACCCAACTGCATAATAAGAACAGTATTTATTATTTATACAGCCCCTCAAGCAAAACAGCACCATGAAGAATACACAAAAGACAGGCCTGGCCTGCAAGCTTATAATCTAGTGAAACAGAACTGAGAGTGGGGAGAGAAATGTGCAAGATACGGGTGACAACAGAAGCTCATGAGGCTGGCTGACGCAGCCCCTCTGCCAAGCAGGTCAGTAGTCACATCTGTCTCCATCTCCCCACCTCCATTACTCCTTACCCTCCTTGGAATTGAGAAGGAAGAGGGGAACAGAATGGACAAAGGATCTGTACCATTCCCCTCTTCCTAGTGAGTGACAGGAGGAGCAGCAGTGGCTGGTGCACTGTTAGGTAAAGGGAGGGGCTGAGCAACCTCAGGTGCAAACTTGGTGGCCAGGACTGTGATGCCATGATGTCACAGGATGTCACTTCTGGGTTCTCCCAGGAGGAGAGAGTGTTGGTGGCTTTGTGCACCCTTCTTCTTGTCCTGTAGAGGCTCCCCTTGAAGGGAGAAGGAATGGAGGGTACGAAGCCACCAACACCCCCCCATCTGGGGAGAACAGGGGAGTGACTGCTTTGCACCACTTGCAGTGCAAGCCAGTAAGTTTTGGGTTCTCCCCGAAGGAGGGCATGCTCACTGTTCTCGCAAAGGAAAAGGGGCACGAAACTGACAGCCCCCTGACCCATGGAGAGGCCAGGAGTAGCCCAGAGCATCGTAGACAGGGGCACTGCTGCTACTTCTTGCCGTCCAGGAAGTCTGTGCTTGGCTCCCCTCCCCCTGTGGCACCCAGGGCACCTGCTCTGTCTCACCACACCCAAGATATGCCCCTGCACTAGTGCCAGGAAGTTTTGCGCTGGAAAGCAAAGCAAAAGAAATAGGAAAGTTGCATCATAGGAAGGAGTTTTTACTAATCAGTCAGGCCACCTCAAATCATCTCGTTTCAATTTTTTTCAATTTTTCAAGTCAAAAATAGTGCATTTGCTAAGGTATTCACCAAATACTTACCTCCCCCCCAACATTGGCTGCTGATTTACTGCCATATGTTTTTCTTTGGCTGCAATCATAACCACACTTTCCTCAGAGTAAGCCCCATTGAACAAAATAGTACTTCTGAGTAGACCTGGTTAGGATTGTGCCCTTTGACTGGTAATTTCTCTTGCAACAGTCACTGGGTTGACTCCAGCCAATCAGTGATCCTGTAGGAAATGGGATGGTGTCCAAATGGTATGTAGGCAATCCGATTTGTTCCATTATGACATCACTGAGGGTAAATTAGATCTACTAAGGACAAAAACAAGAGTGGGCCATGGAAATGACCGGGTAAATTGTGTGTGCAGGCAGGGCTGAAATGTTGCACAGGCCTATGAAATTGGCCAGAAAACCATTTTGTTTACAAAATTTATGGTGGTTTTATATGAATTTGGGATGCCGATTCCAAAAACTGCACCATTTACCCTATCATGCCTAGTTTTGGAGATACGGCATAGCCTTGTAGGCTATTAGAACCATTCACTAACAAGGCTATGCCTCTCAGCCTCACCTACCTCACAGGGTTGTTGTGAGGACAAAAGGAGGGGAGCGCCGTATACACCGCCCTGAGCTCTGTGGAGGAAGGGTGGTATAAAAATGTGAATAAATAAATAAATAACTTTGAAACTGGACGTGCTAGGGCAAAACCAGTCCTATTTTTGGACTGAGCACCCCAAATATACAGAGATATAGATCTAACTTTTAAGACTACAGTATATATGTTGGCCTGTGATGCTGTCAAAAATGCCCCTGAAATACCCTTGGAGTGATTTATTTATTTTTCACATTTTTATACCGCCCTTCCTCCAAAGAGGTCAGGGCGGTGTGCACAGCTGCTCCCCTCCATTTGTCCTCACAACAACCCTGTGACGTAGGTGAGGCTGAGAGAAAGTGACTGGCCCATGGTCACCCAGGAGGGGGGATTTGAATCTGGATCTTCCAGGTCTACCTCCCAAACCACTACACCACCCTGACTCTTTTGTCTCAGCCCTAGGAATAAGTGGTGTTTTTCCCCCATTTCAGTGGTGTAGCTAAGGCCAGTTTGAGGACTTCCAGTTTAGAGGAGCAGTTCTAAAAGCATGTTTCTGCTCCCCACCCTGTTTGTTCTCCTGAAGAATGCAGCATTTGAAATGGGTCACACTGCCTTCTCGGTGCAGATAACCAAAACCCATTTCCTTTCCTCTCCTCTCCCTCCTGGGATCTGTCCCAGCTCCTCTTCACATGCTTGGCAAACCGGGCATTAAATGTCCTGAAGCCGAGAATTAAAGCGGCAAGATGCCGGTGCTGATGCATCTAACGACACTCTTATCCGGAGACATCAGCCGAGAGCCAGCTTTGCTGGAGAGTTTCAAGCCATTAAACTCGAGGCTTCCTTCCATTATCGGGTTAGCATTGTTGATTAGAAACAGCCTCTTCTTTTCCTTCTGACTAGCTGAGCTGTTTAATGATAGGTCTGCTTTCTTTGCTTCATTTAGTCTTGGGGATAGGAGCATAAAATGTGTCCCAGTAACCCTTGCCTGCCTGGCTGTGTACGCCTATGCCGAGCAAACCCAGACAAATGTAAGCCACAAAGGAAGAATCAACATTTTCTAACATTCAGTACAAGGGTGAAGGTTTTTGACTTTGGTACTGACTCTACCTAGTAGCACAGGGATTTCCTGAACTCCATGTGCCTGGGCTGGCTGACGAGTGGGGAGTAGATGGTTCTCATACCCCAAAGTACCCAACACATTCAGAACCCCACTGTAAATGGGAAATGGTTTGCTCACTTAGGTTGGCACTGAAATTTCACATAAAATCTGAAGCAAATCTTAGGGTTGATCCTCAGTTTTATAAAATGACTTCTAACATTTTTATGCCATAAAACATTCTCCCACTAAACTAACCTTTTAGATATCTGTGGGTGCAATCCTAACTCACTTTCCAGCACTGGAATAGGTGTGTCAGTGGGGCATGTGCTGCATCCTACAGTTAGGGGGCAGTCACGGAGGCCTCTGCAAGATAAGGCAATGTTTGTTCCCATTGTTCCCATACATCAGTGCTGCATTGCCCTTATGTTGGTGCTGGAAAGTGGATTAGGACTGAGCCCTGTGTTTCATAGA